>NC_057797.1:250126318-250777327 GCF_018294505.1 Triticum aestivum
GGGACGACGGGGACGGGGACAGCCAGGGCGGCGACGGGGGCGGCGACGTGGGCGTCGACGGGGGCGGTGACGAGGGGTGGCGACGGGGGCGTCGACGGGGGAAGCGACGGGGGCAGCGACGGGGGGCGGCGGGCGAGGGGGCAGAGAGAGAAGAAGCAGATGAGAAACTGATTTTTTGAAGTGTTTTCTTATATAGGATGGGCCTTTAGTACAAGTTGGAGCCACCAACCGGTACTAAAGGTCAATTTTGGTAGGCCAAGCGGCGGGAATTCCCCCCCTTTAGTACCGAGTGGTGGCTCCAACCGGTACTAAAGACCCCCCCCCCTTAGTACCGGTTGGAGCGACGACCTGGTACTAAAGGGGGTGCGCTGGCGCAGGTGCGGTGCGGCAAGTTTAGTCCCACCTTGCTACGCGAGGGGCGTCCGCACTGGTTTATAAGCCCAAGTGCGGTAGCTCTCTCCAGCTCCTCTCCAAAGCAGGCCTACTGGGCCTACCTGTTTGGTGCTGCCTTGTGGGCCGATTGGGCCTTTGCGGGCCTGCATCCTGGCCTGACAACAGGTTGGGTTTCTAGTCGTATGCAGGCCGCTGTGGCGCAGTAGGCGGGCTTTTTTATTTTCTTTATTGTTTTTGCTTTATTTTTTGTTTCATTTATTTTTGAGTTGTTTTTGCTGTATTTAGAGTTTCTTGGTGAATTTTTTTGCTTTAGGTACAAAAATTACAAACTTTCTGTTAGTGCCGGTAGTTTTCAAATTTGAATAGTTTAAATTTTGAATTATTTGAAATTTGTATGAATCACTAGTTTGTGAATAACTTAACTTTGAAGTAGATTTTTCAGTGATTCTTTTTTCTTATGTTTAATATTAGTGTGTTTTATCATTATATTCAATTTGGTAATGCTTAGGGTATTTAAAAAATGAAATGCATTTGTAACAAATGAGTTTTCGTCCGAAACCCTCATACTTCAAAAAAGATTGTCCATTTTGTACACGAAGTGCATCCAGTTTTCGCCGTAAACCTCTGTACTTTTTTGCACATGCTATGTGTGTGAAATTATGATACCATGCCAACTTTCAACCTTTTCTGAGTTCATTTGAAGTGCTTATCAGTTTCAGGGTCAATTAGCTGAAAAAATCAGTAAATGCATGAAAGAATTTGTTTGCACATAAAATTTCTTCACATTTCAAATGCCAAAACACATAACTACCCTAACTATTATAGAGATTCCCTCCTGGGTGTGAAACACAGAAGAAAGTGATGATAGTGAAGCCAATCACATCCCAGATCTTTGGGTGTGAAGCTTTTTCTTCACGTGTGTCCCTTTGCACCGTAACCATGGAAAATCTTCATCATTTAACTGGATGCTCATGTCAATATTCACTATTAACGGAGCAATTGCATCAAACTTTTCCTAATCTTCTGACATGTCTGTCTTGTCATCCACTCCCATGATGTTTACTTCCCAGAAAGAACTATGTGGCACTTTGGCTCATCGTATGATGCATTCGCTTCCTTATCTTTTCTTTTTTTCGGCTTGGTAGACATGTCCTTCACATAGAAAACCCATGCCACATCATTGGCTACGACGAATGGTTCGTCTACATACGCAAGATTGTTGAGATCCACTGTTGTCATTCCATACTGCGGGTCTTCCGTTACCCCGCCTCGTGTCATATTGACCCATTTGCACCGAAACAAAAGGACCTTCAAACCAGGTCGATAGTCAAGTTCCCATATGTCCTCTATGTAACCATAATATGTTTCCTTTCCCGTCTTGGTTGCTACTTCAAAGCGGACACCACTGTTTTCGTTGGTGCTCTTCTTATGTTGGGCGATCGTGTAAAATGTATTCCCATTTATCTCGTACCCTTTAAAAGTCATTATATTCTAAGATGGTAACTGGGACAGCAAGTACATGTCATCTTCAATAGAGGCGTCATGCATGGTACATGTCTGCAACCAGCTGGCGAAAGTCCTCGTTTGTACACGTGTAATCCAGTCATCAGACCGCTCCGGGTGTTTGGAGCGTAGAAAATTCTTGTGTTCGTCCATATACGGAGCCACCAAGGCGGAATTTTGTAGAACTGTGTAGTGTGCTTCAGTGAGAGAATATCCGTCCATACATATTATTTAATCCCCTCCTAGTGTTCCTTTTCCATCCAGTCTGCCCTTATGCCGCGATTCAGGAACACCAATCGGCTTAAGGTCAGGAATAAAGTCAAATTAAAACTCAATGACCTCCTCATTTTCATGGCCCTTGGAGATGCTTCCTTCTGGCCTAGCACAGTTATGAACATATTTCTTTAAGACTCCCATGAACCTCTCAAAGGAGAACATATTGTGTAGAAATACAGGACCCAAAACGTTAATCTCTTCGCATAGGTGAACTAGTATGTACGTCATGATGTTGAAGAAGGATGGTGGGAACACCAACTCGAATATGACAAGACATTGCACCAAATCATTCTCTAACCTAGGTAGATTTCTGGATTAATTACCTTCTGAGAGATTGCATTGAGGAATGCACATAGCTTCACAATGGCTAATCGAACATTTTCCGGTAGAAGCCCCCTCAATGCAACCGGAAGCAGTTGCGTCATAATCATGTGGCAGTCATGAGACTTTAGGTTCTGGAAATTTTCTCTGCCATATTTATTATTCCCTTTCTATTTGATGAGAAGCCAGATGGTACCTTAATACTGAGCAGGCATTCAAAGAAGATTTCCTTCCCTTCCTTGGTAACAGCGTTGCTGTCATGACCCTAATGTGTGCCGTCTTTTTCGTGCATATGTTGTTGGTCCTCCCGTGCCTCAGGTGTATCTTCTGTCTTCCCATACACGCCCAAGAAGCCTAGCAGGGTAACGCAAAGTTTCTTCGCCACGTGCATCACATCGATTGCGGAGCGGACCTCTAGGTCTTTCCAATAGGGAAGGTCCCAAAATATAGATTTCTTCTTCCACATGGGTGCGCATCCGTCAGCGTCGTTCGGAACAGGCTGTCCGCCAGGACCCTTTCCAAAGACTACCTTCAAATCCTTGACATATCATGTACATCAGCACCAGTATAGTGGCGAGGCTTCGTCGGGTGATCCGCCTCACCTTTGAAATGCTTGTCGTTCTTTCTTACGGGATGCCTGCTTAGAAGAAATCGACTATGTCCCACGTACAATTCTTCCTACAATTATCCTAATATATACTATCGGTATCATCCAAACAGTGTGTGCATGCGTGGTATCCCTTGTTTGTCTGTCCTGAAAGGTTACTGAGAGCAGGCCAATCATTGATGGTCACGAACAGCAACGCCTTTAGGTCAAATTCTACCTATGCGTCCTCATCCCAAGCACGTACACCTATTCCATTACACAGTTGTAAGAGTTCTTCAATTAATGGCCTTAGGTACACATCAATGTCGTTGCCGGGTTGCTTAGGGCCTTGGATGAGCACTGGCATCATAATGAACTTCCGCTTCATGCACAACCAAGGAGGAAGTTTATACAAACACAGAGTCATAGGCCAGGTGCTATGGTTGCTGCTCTGCTCCCCAAATGGATTAATGCCATCTGCGCTTAGAACAAACCATACGTTCCTTGCGTCAGCTGCAAACTCCTCCCTATACTTTCTCTCGATTTTTCTCCATGCGTCAAGTTTCCATCTTTCTTACGATCTTCTCTGTGCCATCGCATCGCCTTGGCATGCTCTTTGTTTTGGAACAAACATTTCAACCATGGTATTGTAGGAGCATACCACATCACCTTGGCAGGAATCTTCTTCCCGGGGCGCTCACCGTCGACATCACCAGGGTCGCCGCGGCTGATCTTATAGTGCAATGCACCGCATACCGGGCAAGTGTTCAAATCCTTGTACTCACCGCGGTAGAGGATGCAGTCATTAGGGCATGCATGTATCTTCTGCAGGTCTAACCCTAGAGGGCAGACAACCTTCTTTGCTTCGTACGTACTCTCGGGCAATTCGTTGTCCTTTGGAAGCATATTCTTTATCATTACCACCAACTTTCCAAATCCCTTGTCAGATACACCATTCTATGTCTTCCATTGCAGCCCCTGTTCAAGAACTCATCCGATTAATCAGTTAACTTGCCGATTAATCCCTACTCATAGGGTCCTCGAGTAGCCGATAACCCGATAAATCGTCCGATTAATTGATTAAATGGCCGATTAACTTGCCGATTAGCCTATTAATCCCCTACTCACCAATCGACCGAGCAGCTACCAGTTAACGATTTCCTCAACAATGATTGCAGCAATTCCAATGTGGTGCCCACCTTTTTCTTGTCAGCTTCGCATTTCGGCTATAACCATTTCTTGTGATCCTCTAACATGAGCTGCAACTTCTTCTTCTCCAAATCACTTGCACAGTTTCTCTTTGAATCAGCAAAGGCCCGACCTAGATCATCAGCGAGCTCATCTGATGCATCTTCTTCTGCTTCTTCCCGCATTGTCGGCTCACCTTCTTCCCCCATTGTTGTATCATCGTATTCAGGGAACCCATGGCCAGGATAGCTGTCGTCGTCATCTTCTTCTTCATTGTCTTCCATAATAACCCCTATTTCTCCGTGCTTGGTCAAAACATTATAGCAGGGCATGAAACCGGACTCAAATAGGTGGACGTGAATGGTTCTTGACTTAGAGTAATTGTGATCATTCTTACAGTCAGCACATGGACAAGGCATAAAACCATCCGACCGCTTGTTTTCCTCAGCCGCAAGCATAAAAGTATGCACGCCATTAATGAACTCGGGAGAGCATCATTCATCGTACATCCATTGTCGGCTCATCTTGATTACACAACACCAAAAAGACCAAATTAATACAAGTTCATACATATATACAGTTCATACAACACTTAAATGCAACAGACAAATAACTCTCTAGCTGAAGCATTTAAATGCAACAACAAATGTGATCAAGATCGCAACTAAGGTCACAATTGATCCAATAGCATAATTATACCAAGCCTCACTATCAATGGCATATTTTATAATCTTTCTAATCTTCAAGTGCATTTTCTCCATCTTGATGTTGTGATCATCGACGACATCGGCAACATGCAACTCCAATTCCATCTTCTCCCCCTCAATTATTTTCAATTTTTCTTTCAAATACTCATTTTCTCTTTCAACTAAATTTAACCTCTCAACAATAGGGTCGGTTGGAATTTCCGGTTCACATACCTCCTACATAAAAATATCTATGTCAACTTGGTGGGCATAATTTTTCTTAAACACGAAATGCAACAAATAGTTTTAAAAGAGAATATACCACATCCGAATCATAACAAGGACGAGGGCCGACGGGGATGGATATCAAAACCATGGCACAATGTATAACAAACAACATACGGGTAAGATAATTATACAAGTAACTATATATACAAATCACACAAACATCAATTTTTTATATAAAATATTCATGAACAAGAGGCTCACCACAAGGTGGTGCCAGCGACGGGATGGTGCTGGCGATCGACGGTGGTTACGAAGGAGATTTAGAAGGCACTAAGTAAACCACACCTACATATGCAGACTAAGTGTTATTTTTGACCTCAAATTGCATATAAATCAAATACTAGCACATATATTCCTCCCAAATTACTAAACTCACAAATTAATCACTATATAAAGCATTGCAAGAGCTAATAAAGCAATGAGAGATGAAAGAACAAAGTTGCTAAACAAACATATCTTAAGTGAATCAATATAATACCCCATTGTCACCACGGGTATTCATATGCAAGACATATATCAAGTGCTCTGAAATCCATAAAAGTATTCAATCCGATAAGAACCAAATCACAAAGGGAAAACTGAATTCATCATGAGATAGAGAGGGGAAAACACCATATGATCCAAATATATTAACAAAGCCCGTGATACATCAAGATCGTGTCATCTCAAGAAAACGAGAGAGAGAGAGAGAGAGATTAAAAACATCGCTAATGGTACAAACCCTCAGCCCTGAGGGTGGACTACTCCCTCATCATGGTGGCCGCGGGGATGAGGAAGATGGCCACTGGTGATGATTCCCCCCCTCTGGCGGAGTGCCGAAACGCGGTCTAGATTGGTTTTTCGTGGCTACATAGCCTTGCGGCGGCGGAACTTCTGATCTAGGGTTATCTTCGGGGGGTTTTGGAATATTTCGGAATTTATAGGGCGAAGAGGTGGTGTGGGAGGCCACCGAGGTGGGCACAACCCACAACGGCGCGCCTGGGACCCAAGGCACTCCCAGGTGGATTGTGCCCCCCTCGGGGAACCCTATGGTACTTCTTTGGCCCACTAGATGTCCTCAAGTAGGTAAATGATAAAAACAGTTTGGACTCCGTTTGGTATTGATTTTTTCCATGAAGTAAAAGACAAGCAAAAAATAGCAACTGGCACTAGGTAATTCCTACTTGTCCTCGAGTAGGTAAACAATAAAAAAAGAATTTTTGATGAGGAATGCTGCCCAACATGTTCATCAGATATTCTTTTCTTTTGTTGCATGGACATTTGGACTTTTATATGGTTCAAAGCAATAGTCTAGTTTTGACATGAATATTTCAGCACTCAAACATATCAACAAGCAACCATGTCTTTCAAAATATCAACACTAAAGAAATTTATCCCTAGCCCATTATGCTCGATCATGGATCCAATCATGAAACACACTCGCATATTAGCTACACCCAATGCTCAAGTACGATCATAGTGCCCCTTATTTAGTGCTTTATAAGAGAAGACAGAGACTCAAATAAAAATAAAAATTGCATAAAGTAAAAGAAAGGCCCTTCGTAGAGGGAAGTAGGGATTTGTAGAGGTGACAAAGCTCAAAGCGAAAAAGATAAGGACAAAAACATATTGGGCGGCATTCTTTTCCTGTCAATGAAAACGATCGTGTAGTTCCCAATACTTTCCATGCTAGATATATCATAGGCGGTTCCCAAACAAAAAATAGAGTTTATTACTTTTTCCACCATACTTTCACATTCCACAGCTAACCGAATCCATGGGTGCTGTCCATACTAACACTTTCCAAGGAATTTATTATTTGACAACATAAAGTAAATTCATTTTTCAATTCAGGACTGGGCATCCCTAATACCTTTGTCGTACTCTCATGCAATGACAAGTGAATAAACACTCATCTTGAGAAAGCACATCTATCATGGAGAAATATTAGCCACCCCCTACCGTTGCATGAGTGGTATGAGCACACAAAAAGGAAACTATTTTGAAAATTAGAGATGACACGTACAAATTTGCTTAGAACGGCAAGAGAATACCGCATATAGGTAGGTATGGTGGACTCATATGGCAAAACTGGTTCAATGGGTTTTGGATGCACAAGTAGTATTCGTACTTAGTACAAGTGAAAGCTAGCAAAAGTTTGAGAAGCAACCAACCAAGAGAAGAAAAATATCATAAGCGAGCATTAAGCATAACTAACACTGAATAATGCACCATAAGTAGGATGTAATTTCATTGCATAATTATTGACTTTCGTGCTTGGATAGGGAATCACAAACCTTAACACCAATATTCTCACTAAAGCACAATTACTCACCAACATGACTCACATATCACTATCATCGTACCACAAAACTATTGCAAAGAATCAAGTTTATTTTGTCTAGTGATCTTCAGGAAAGTTTTTATTATATCCTTCTTGGATATCTATCACTTTGGGACTAATTTCATATATTGCAATTTATTTTTACAGGCTCAAACAAATTTAAGTGAAGAATATGAGCATAAAAAATTTCATCTCTCAAAATAATATAAGTGAAGTGTGAGAGATTTCGACAAACTACTCCAAAAGATATAAGTGAAGATCATGCGAGTAGTGGAGTAAATGGGTAGCTAATTGAGGACTCTCACTTATTTAAAAGTTTTAGATCTAAGTATTTCATTAAAATAGCAAGCAAAAAAATGAAATAAAATTCTAAGAATGTCACACATCATGTGAAAAAGAAAAAGCCTAGGCTCAACTGAGGCTAACCGATAATTGTTGATGAAGAAAAGTGGGATGCCTACCGGGGCATCCCCAAGCTTAGATGTTTGAAACTTCTAGGAATATTAACTTTGGATGCCTTGGGCATCCCCAAGCTTGAGCTCTTGTGTATTCTTCATTCTTCTCATAACATGGTTTCCTGAATATTCAAAACTTCATTCGCACAAAACTAAACAAGAACTCGCAAGATACGTTAGTGCAAATCAATGGAACACCTTGTCATTCTCTACTGTAGAAATAACTAAAATTATGATTTAACGTTGCATACTAAATGCCTCTGCATATTTAATACTTCTATCCTCAAATAGAATCATTAAACTAGCAAACATATGCAAACAATGCAATCATAACAGCAATCTGTCAAAGCAGTACAGTCTGTAAAAATGCATGAATATCAATACATGTTTAACTCCAAAAATTCTCAAAACTTAACACACTGTAGAAAATTTATCAGAGCTTATTGTGCAAAAAGTTTCAAAATCTTATGACATTCTGACTTTTCTGGGGAATTTTTGCAACACTGATAAATTTTTTGTTTTCAGACAGCAACATGTAGACTTGCAAAATAAGCATGGTAAAAATATAGCTCCAAGCAATTTTGATAGAAAATGAAAGATGCAATTTTTTTAAAATAACAGAAAGAAAATCCTAGCAAAATAAAATGACGCTCCAAGAAAAACACATATCATGTGACGAATAAAAATATAGCTCCATGTGCGGTTACCGACAATGTTGAAGATGAAAGAGGGGATGCCTTCCGTGGCATCCCCAGGCTTAGATGCTTAGATATTCCTTGTATATTAACTTGGGGTGCCTTGGGCTTCCTCAAGCTTAGGTTCTTGTCACTCCTTGTTCTCCTCATATCGATGTCTCACCCAAAACATGAAAGCTTCAATCACACATAACTTAACAAAACTTTGTGACATAGGTTAGTATGATGAAGAGCGAACCATTCACTTTGGTACTGTCAAAGACAAGATTCATAATTATTCTCACAAAATGCCTAATGTACCCTATCATTTCTGCAATTTGTATTGAGAAATATAATCCATATAAACTGGAAAACAAGCAAACTATGCATGGAAAACAGAATTTGTCAAAAACAGAACAGTCTGTAGTAATTTGTACTCCAAAAATTCTGAAAAATTAGAAAAACATAGGCAATTTGTATATATATCACCTATAAAAAATTCAGATCAAAAGCGTGTTCTAGTGAATTTTCTAGAATCAAGTCAACTATCATCCACACTATCCCAAAGGCTTTACTTGGCACTTTATTGAAACAAAAGCTATAAAACCTGATTAATACAGTAGCCAAATCATGCGAACACACAAAACAAGTAGGTAAAAGTGTTGGGTTTTCTCCCAACAAGTGCTTTTCTTTAATGCCTTTTTAGCTAGGCATGATGATTTCAATGGTGCTCACATAAAAGATAAGAATTGAAATATAACGGGAGCATCAGGAAGCATATGACTAGCATATTTACGTCTAATGCAGTTCCTACGCATAGGGATTTTGTGAGCAAATAATCTATGAGAGCAAGAATAAACTAGCAGAGAAAGGTAAAACAAGCAAAACTTAAAGATTTTCAACACATAGAGAGGAACTTGATATTATTGAGATATGTATGAGCATATCTTCGCCTCTCATAATAATTTTCAGTAGCATCATGAATGAATTCAACAATATAGCTATCACGTAAAGCATTCTTTTCCTGATCCACAAGCATAGAAATTTTCTTACTCTCCACATAAGCAAATTTATTCTACTTCATAATAGTGGGAGTAAACTGAACAAAATAACTATCATGTGATAGAAAATTAAAATCATGATGACAAGTTTCATGGTTATCATTATTCTTTATAACATACATGTCATCACCATTATCATCATAGATAGGAACTTTGTTGTCATAATCAATTGGAGCCTCTTCCAAAATAGTGGATTCATCATTAAATAAAGTCATGACCTCTCCAAATCCACTTTCATCAATATAATCATCATAAATAGGAGGCATGCAATCATTATAAAAAATTGCACATCAAATATTGGGGGACTAAAAATACCATCTTCATCAAACATAGCATCCCCAAGCTTATGGCTTTGCATATCATTAGCATCATGGATATTCAAAGAATTCATACTAACAACATTGCAATCATGGTCATCATTTAAAACAAAAATTCTATTGAATTCTTTTTCTATCAATTGAGCACAATTTTCCTTTCCATCATCTTCACAAAATAAATTATAAAAATGAATAATATGATGCAACCTTGATTCCATTTTTTGTAGTTTTCTTTTATAAACCAAACTAGTGATAAGCGAGAAACTAAAAAAATTGATTGCAAGATCTAAAGATATACCTTCAAGCACTCACCTCGCCAGCAACAGCGCCAGAAAAGAGATTGATGTCTACTACACAACTTATTCTTGTAGACTCGTGTTGGGCCTCCAAGCGCAGAGTTTTGTAGGACAGTAACAATTTTCCCTCAAGTGGATGACCTAAGGTTTATCAATCCATGGGAGGTGTAGGATGAAGATGCTCTCTCTCAAACGACCCTACAACCAAATAACAAAGAGTCTCCCCAACACACCAAATATAATGGCAATTTGTATAGGTGCACTAGTTCGGCGAAGAGATGGTGATACAAGTCTAGTAATGATAGTAGATATTGATTTTTGTAATAGTAACAATAAAAACGGCAAGGTAGCAAGTAACAAAAGTGAGCACAAACGGGATTGCAATATTTGAAAATGAGGCCTAGGGTCCGTACTTTCGCTACTGTAATCTCTCAACAATGCTAATCTAATTGTATCATACAACCATCCCGCAAAGCGCAACGAGGAATCACTCCGAAGTTCATATCTAGCGGAGAACATAAGAAGAAATTGATTGTAGCTATTCTTTCCGATCAATCTATCCAAGAGTTCGTACTAAAATAACACCAAGTTATTCTTTCCGATCGATCTATCAAGAGTTCATACTAAAATAACACCAAAGGAAATTTAGATTAATAATACTCAATCCAACATAAAGAACCTCAAAGAGTGCCCCAAGATTTCTACCGGAGAAACAAAAGACGAGAACGTGCATCAACCCCTATGCATAGATTTCCCCAATGTCACATCGGTTATCTGCGAGTTGAGTGCCAAAACATATCTCAAGTGAATCAATATAATACCCCTTGTCACCATAGGCCGCCGGGATGATGAAGATGGCCACTTGTGATGATCCCCTCCCCCTCGAACGGAGTGCCGGAATGGGGTCTAGATTGGTATTTCATGGCTACACAGCCTTGCGGTGGTGGAAGTTCTGATCTAGGGTTATCTTCGGGGGTTTTGGAATATTTGTGAATTTATATGGTGAAAAGGCGGTGCTGGAGGCCACCGAGGTGGGCCCAACCCACCAAGGCGCGCCTGGGCCCCCAGGCGTGCCCAGGTGGGTTGTGCCCGCCCAGGCGCGCCCAGGTGGGGTGTGCCCCCCTCGGGGCACCCCTCTAGAACTTCTTCGGCCCACGGGATGTCTTCTGGTCCAAAAAAATCTCCAAAAAGTTTCACTGAGTATGGATTCCGTTTGGTATTGATTTTCTGCGAAGTAAAAAAAGCAAAAAAAATTGCATCTGGCATGGGGCACTATGTCAATAGGTTAGTCCCAAAAACTAATATAAAGTTGCTATAAAATGATTGTAAAACATCCAAGAATGATAATATAACAGCATGGAACAATAAAAAATTATAGATATCATGTGGAGATGTATCACTAACCTCGGTGGTAAATGCTAGCCAGTCGCGTTGTTGTCCTGCATAAGTACATGGAAAGGCATGATAAGTACAACAAGCTTAACATCAAAAAAATATAGCCATGGTAAACAACATCATCTCCAAATGATAGATTGAATGTGTTGGTTTTAGCATGTTGTTAAAGCAAATAAAAATGGAAGGGAATGTTAACTACAATAGGCTTATACTCCAAAAAAAGACACATCCGTAACATTTTGGCCTGAATGAATTTTTCTGTCATGCTTATGACACTTCTATGATGATGATTGTGACAAAACCTGGTATGATTGTAGATGTGGTGGGCTCCTACTTCTATAACAAAAAATCATGACAGAAAATGGGCTTTTTGTCCTGGCAGGCCGGGGACATACCTGCATGACATTCGTCGGGCCGTCCATGATTGAAAAAATCATAGTAGAAGCGAGGGCGAGGATAATTTTGGGGAGTTCCCAGTTATGAGAAGTTAATTCTTCAGGAGGCACATGATTCACCTTATTCTATTCACACAGGTAATACTAAGATGTATTTGGATTTGAGGGAAAGATTTTGGTGGCCTAGCCTAAAGAGAGAATTGCTGGATATATTGCAACATGTGATGTGTGATAGAGGGTTAAAGCGAACATCAGCGACTAGCAGGTTCATTACAACCATTGCCTATACCTGATTGGAAGTGGGATGAGATTGGTATCGATTTCATTACAGGTCTACCCAGGACTCGGTCAGGTCATGATTCTATTCGGGTAGTGGTTGATCATTTGACTAAGGTTGCCCACTTCATCCCGGTAAATACTACTTATACCAGTGCCCAGCTAGCAAAGATTTATATGTCTAAAATTGTTTGTCTGCATGGAGTTCCAAGGAAGGTAGTGTCTGATAGAGTTACTCAGTTCACATTTGAATTTTGGCGTCAGTTGCATGAATCCTTGGGCACTAGGCTGGAGTTCAGTACAGCTTTCCATCCAGAGACAGATGGGCAGACAGAGAGGGTAAATAATATTTTGGAGGATATGTTGAGAGCTTGTGCTTTGGACTATGGGTCCAGTTGGGATGATAATTTACCTTATCCAGAGTTCTCATATAATAACAGTTATTAGGGTACTCTGAAGATGGCACCAGTTGAGGTATTGTATGGTAGAAAGTGCAGGACACCATTGATGTGGGATGAGGTTGGAGAGCGTCAGTTCTTTGGACCAGACTTGATCAGAGATGCTGAGGAGAAGGTCAAGTTGATTCGTGATAGGCTGAAGATAGAACAGTCCAGACAGAAGAGTTATGCAGATACAAAACGTAAGGAGATGACATATGAGGTAGGAGACCGTGCATATCTTAGAGTTTCACCACTTCGTGGGATTAAGAGGTTTGGAATCAAGGGTAAGTTAGCACCACATTTTGTGGGGCCTTACAAGATCTTGGAGCGCAGAGGAGAGGTAGCATATCAGTTGGAGTTGCCAGAATCCTTGTCAAGAGTTCACGATGTGTTTCATGTATCTCAGTTGAAGAAGTATCATGCAGAGATGATGGATTTTCCATTAAGGGACACAGTGCCACTTGAGGCAATTGAGTTGGAGAGTGATTTGACATATGAGGAGAAGCCTATTAAGATTGTGGAGACAAGAGAGAGAGTTAATCGCACCAATACAATTAAGTTATGCAAGGTTTAGTGGGATCATCACACCGAGGAGGAAGCTACCTAGGAACGAGAGGAAGATCTCAGGCAGGATCACCCACACCTATTTGCTAGCCAGCCTGAATCCCGAGGGTGAGATTAATCTTAAAGGGGGTAGGTTTGTAACATCCCAATTTTCCTAAATTAGGATGTTAATAGATCATTCATATGCATATCATATTTTTTCATGCATTATTTTTTTCTGCAATATTCTTTTTATTATGCAACTAAAGGCAGTTTATTGGAGTGGTGATAACATGACTTCTCCCCTGTTTTAAAAATGTTCATAATGTCCATAATATTATTTCCAGTTCATCTGATATGTTCTGGTAATTTTTGCAATCTCCAAAATATTTTAATTGTGTGCTATTTTACTGTTTCTGTGACCTATTGCATCAAAATGAATTTCCAAAATTGCATTAGAATAGGAACTAGTGTTCCTGTAGTTTATATTAGTGTTATTATTTTTTACTGTGGTTATAGGATTTATTTTAGATTTTATTTTAACTTTATTATATTTTTAGTATTTGTTTTTTCTCTAGCAGTTTTGTTTTCTTTTAAAAAAACAGCGCGCAGCGCTGCAGCACTGCACGGCCACGGCCCTGCCAACCAACGCATGCGCGCCGCAGGCCGGCCCAGCCTAACCGCCCAAAGTGGTACACTCACATGCCGCCAGCCCGATCCCTCGCTTCAGCCACTGACTAGCGGGCCCCTCGCTGGTTTCTTCTTCCCCGAGTCGAACATGCACGCATCGCATGCACACACGGGGCGTACCCGAGTGGAGGTCGCACAACCGAGCCGCCCCGTGCACGCCCGAGACATCTGGCGCGTGCCCAAGACCACGACGAACCCCCGCACCCCCTCCTCCATCTTCCTCATCACCGCACGCTCTGGTTAGGGCAAAGCGGATCTCGCCCGGAGCTCCACCGTTCACCGCTCGTTTGCGCCGCTGTAAGAACCTATCTAGCAACAGTGCTTTCCCCGTTCGACTCCCCTCTCTGTCACACATCCGTATGACACTGTTTCGTGGGTAGGAAGACACCGGAGCGAGCCACCAGAGCTAGCATCATCACAACCGCCCGCGGAGGAGGTCCTCATCGCTGTTGAAGACCACCATCACCACCACAGTCCTACGCCACCTCCGCCCGTCACCTGCCTTCGTCGAAGACCCACCGGAGGAGCACCGCAGCCAACACCCGAGACCGCCGCCGCCGTCCTCTGTCTTCTGGTGAGCATGCACGCGCAGGAGCTCTTCAACCAATCGGCCGCTACCACGTGGCAGCTGCTACAGTAACCGGCCAGGAGAATTCTGTTTCTTTTTGTTCTTTTTCAGATTTCAAACAAACTTCAACTAGTTATATCTTTTAGTCTACATATACAAATTAGGTTATTCTTTTTCCTATGATCTCACAAAAATTAGCCCTTCATGACTATACCAAAATTTCACATGTTCGCACTATTTAAATTTGAATTCGTTCAAATTTGAAATAAACCTTCCGGAGGCCGTAACTTTCAAACCGTTTATCGGAATTGAGTGATTCTTTTTGCATTGTGACCATAGTGCAATTTAGGTGATGTTAAGCTTTTGTTGTTCAGTTTTAAAATGGTTTTCTTGCTGTTGGTTTTGTTTTGGTTCTATTCATGTTCCAATAATTGAATTGTTGAATTGTGTGAAACATGTAGATTGTCCGGAGTGCGAAGCAAACTATTGTCAGGAGTGTGACTTTCTGGACCAGAACCAAGGCACGTTACATGTTGATCATCCTTTACCTATTGTTTTATATACATGTAGTTATATCACACTATGAATATATGCATCTATAGGATAATTATAATATTTTGCTATATTGTTGACGGGGGTGATTCGAGTATTCATTGAGCTTATGTGAGGATTAAATATTTAACAAATTGAGTAATAACTCGGGATTTAACTCACCTCTGGGCGGAAGTGGTATTGCTTGGTGTTGAGGGAAGGCATCATGGGGCCTTGCACCCTAAGTGGAATGCCGCCCAGGTTCAAAAAGATTAGATAGACTTAGTGACTAGTAGCTTCCATGTGCGACCAGTGGTTATATGGGGTCTGGCTTAGTTGATCAGTTGTTGGAACCCTGGCCCAGACAGTGTCGACAGATGTAGCATATGTAGGTGGGATGTGGCCGTTAGGTTGTTAAGGGAACCTCTTCTAATAGACTTTGTCTCAGTCTTCGGATTGGGTCTAGTGGGTAAAGCGTACTAAACTCTGCATAGTGGGTAAAGCGACGATGCCATTATAGTTGTTGGGTTATCTTGACAGATGTGACACTTAATAATATTTGTGGGAAAAATTAATAAAGGGTAGGATGGAGTTGATTTTGCCAACTCAACCTTGTGTATTTAATTGTAGTAATAAAAGAACTAAAAAAAATTTGACTATTCGGTAGTTATGAGGACAAATTCATCTTTCTGCAAAAATAAACCCTCGAGCCTTCCTTTTGTTATACTATGCATATACATGTAGCTCTGATATATTATTACTCCTATGTAACTTCCAAATACATTCAAATTATTGACCTATATGGCTGCAACGCCTCATGTTGTAGGATATTCAGATGAAGAGTAAGGTACCGTTAGGGTCGCGAGTCTACACTCAGCATCGCCAGTGGGCTATGATGGGACTCGTCATTATTTTCTACTACTTTTTCGTTGTTTGATTGAATAAATCTAGCCAAGTGCTATGCAGATTGTTTTATTTTATACATTTTGGATCATATGATGAAATAAATGATGCACGTGCTATTCTGTTATTCATCTATACTGTGTGTGCTAGCGACGATCCAGGGATTGGCACGATAAGCACAGAGACTCAAATCCTTCAAGGTTTGGTCGTTACATTAGGGATATGAGTCACGTAGATCATATTCACCGTTTTGACCTTGGGGAGAAATTTCTTCTGTCCCCATGTGTTCGACGAGCGAGGCTCTTCATCGTCGTCCTCGCTGGGCGGCCCTTTCCCCTTATGTTCACTGTTTAGCTTACCAGCCTGCTTATAGACCCCACAACTTCTGTTGGTATGATTGGCAGGCTTGTCAGGGGTGCCATGAATCTGGCAAGGCCTATCAAGTATTCTGTCCAAACTGGATGGACCATCTTTGTTTCCTTTGAATGGCTTCTTCTGCTGACCGGGTTTAGAGCCACTGAATTAGGCGTTGACCGTCGTATCTTCAGTATCTTCGTTGTTGCTTCGACGCTTGTGTTTGTTGCTTCCTGGCTTGTCGTTGCCATCTCTGGCTTCTGAAGTGCCAGGGTCGCTGGTCCTATTCCTTCTATGAGCAAGCCAGATGTCTTCTCCCATGCAAAAGCGGGTCATGAGTGCGGTAAGGGCTGCCATGGACTTCGGTCTTTCTCGGCCGAGGTGTCGGGTGAGCCACTCGTCCCGTACGCTGTGTCTAAAGGCCACGAGGGCTTTGGTGTCCATGCAGTCCACAATTTGGTTCTTTTTAATTAAGAACCTGGTCCATAGCTTTCGGGTTGCTAGACTATGTGACTGAGGTCATCGGCGTCTGGAGGCCGAACATAGGTACCTTGGAAGTTATCTCTAAAGGCATCTTCCAAGTCTTCCCAGCTACCAATAGAGTTTTCTAGGAGGCTATTTAACAAGTGCCGAGCTAGTCCCTTTAATTTGAGTGGGAGGTACTTGATGGCATGGTGATCATCACCGTGGGCCATGTGGGTATGGAGAAGAAAATCTTCAATCCATACTGTGGGATCTTTCATTCCATTGTATGATTCAATGTTCATGGGTTTAAACCATTCTGGGAACTGGTGCTCCATTACCTCGTCGGTGAAGCATAGGGGGTGTGCAGCGCCTCTATATCGGGCTACGTCACGACGCAGTTCAGATGAAGTCCGTATGCGGTTTCCGGCCCGAGTGAGGTTGTGCCTGCTGCGCAAGGCCTGATGGCCGTCTTCGTGCATTGAAGCTCGCCCCCTCGAACCATAGATCGACCTGGCTTGGCTTGCTCTATTGTCCAGGTCCTGTCGTAGGTCATGGGTGTATCTTGGAGCCGCTGTCTCTCTGCCTTTACGGCGAGGTGGTGCGGGTTGGTGTTTGGCATAGGTTGCCTCTTTATCTCGTCCACGTGGCGGCCGGTCTGGTTCATGAACACGGCCGTATCTTGATGGTATGGGATCGACGGCCTCGTCATTGAATTGTGGAAGTAGCTGATGCTTTGGATAACTCTTAGTTGGGCGTTGAAGGTCGTATTCTTCAGCAGCCAGTACTTGGGTCCATCTGTCGTTAAGTGTGTCCTGGTCGGCTTGGAGCTGTGGCTGCTTCTTTTTTAGGCTTCCCGTAGTGGCGATTAGTTGGTGCTTGAAGCGCTCCTGCTCGATTGATTCCTCCGTTACGATGAAGTCTTCATCGTCGAGGCTCACATCATCCTCGAAGATTGGTAGATAGTTACTATCCTCCGAGTCCTCGTTCCCAACTGGATAGTCAGGGTTAACTTGCCCATCCACCCAATAATCGTGTTCGGATGTTGGCTTGATAGAGGCTTCGGGGTCTTCCACGTTCTCCGGGGTGTTATTATATCCGGCGCCGGTATTGCTGTCTTTTTTCTGACGCGATTATGAGCAGTGCCGCTGATGTTGACGCTTTGGAGGTGCTTCAGCAGGCTTGTCCCCAACCGGATCCTTCCTGCCATCATCATCATCCTCTTTGGGTGCGTCCACCATATACATGTCATATGTGGAGGTGGTCGTCGTCCATGCCGTCGATGTCTTCGGAGGCGTAATCCCGCATGTCGGTTAAGTCTTCGTTAGTGGCTATGAAGTGGGTGGTGGGTGGGACGTAAATTTCTCTGCTCTCAGCCCCTAGTCCGGGCCGGGCGTAGTTTGGAAGTGATTCCTCCGTAATAGCGATGGATCTCATTAAGTCCCGGGCCTCATTTAAGAGCGAGGTTTGGACGTGGAAGCAAGAATCCGCGGGGCTGGTTGGGGTGAAAGCCTCCTGGCCCTGCCTACTTTGTGCGGACTTCGAGAGTTCGGATCTGGAGTCCGGGGGCGAGTCCGGCATTTCAATAATAGGGGGAACCTGGACTGATTCCGAGTTCGCCGTCGATAGGATCACCTCCGGATCCTCGATAATGCGGTTTGCAATAGAGAGTCTGGTGGGCTTCACACTCCCATCTTCGGACCTGGTGGTTTTCTCCGGATCTAAGTCCAGAGTGATGGTCGGGGCCGTGGACCCGTCGAACATCAAGTATCCTCGGATATCAGCGACATAGTTTAGGTTCCCGAAATTGATCTGCTGACCAGGGGTGTAGTTGTCGATTTGTCTGTGGTGGACAATCGAGTTGGCATGCAGTGCGAAGCCACCGAATACGATAATTTTGCCAGGGAGGAAAGTATCCCTGAAACAGGGTCATTGTAGATGATCGATCGAGCCATCGAACCTTTTGTCGACGGCACAACGAAACTCCCAATGAAAGCACCAATGTCGGTGTTAAAACCGGCCGATCTCAGGTAGGGGGTCCCGAACGGTGCATTTGAGGATCGAATGTAACAGTAGACAAGGGACATGATGTTTACCTAGGGTCAGGCCCTCTTAATGGAGGTAATACCCTAGTTCCCGCTTGATTGACTTTGATGAGTATAAGGGTTACCAGAGTTGATCTACCTCGAGATCGTAATGGCTAAACCCTAGATGTCCAGCCTATATGATTATGATTGCCTCTATGGACTAAACCCTCCGGCTTATATAGACACCGGAGGGGCCTAGGGTTGTACAGAGTCGGTTTACAGAGAAAAGGATCTTCATATCAAAACACCAAGCTTGCCATCCACACAAATGAGTGTTCCATCCGGACACGGGGGAAGGCCTTCTGTCTTGTATCTTCAAGACCCATAAGTCCGACCCATGTCGCATAGCCCGGACGCCCGGGGACCCGCAAATCCGGGACTCCCTCACTCTGCACCTGTTCTCTTGGCACGTTGTAGGACGGGTGTCATCTATAGGCTTCTTCTATAGGAAATGGCTGCCATGTGGAAAATGGCTGCCACTTAACCATCTTGGGGCTTGACACCGCACTGATTGACAACGTGGGTCGTGCTTGAGTGGTCGGTGGGGTGGTTCTGCCCCCTGCGAGCCCCGGCAGACCTTGCCGGGGTGCCTCGGTTGCCTGCTTTTGCGGTGGCCTTGCCCCTTGCCGGGCTCGCCTGCCCGACAAGGGAGGCCCTTCTCTTGCCGATATCTTGCTCCTTAGGCTCGATCTTGGTCCCTCTGAGATGCATGCTGGTTCTTCAAATCTCTTGGTCCATCAATCACTGACTTGGGTTGGTGCTTCAATCTTGATCTTGTGCCTATGCACAGTCTGGGTAATAGACCCAGGGTTTGTAGGACCGACAAAAGTAATCCAGGAGTGGATCACTGGACAGCAGTCAAGAACATCCTGAAATACCTGAAAAGGACTAAGGATATGTTTCTCATTTACGGAGGGGACAAAGAGCTCATCGTAAATGGTTACGTCGATGCAAGCTTTGACACTGATCCGGATGACTCTAAGTCACAAACCGGATATGTATTTATATTGAACGGTCGAGCTGTCAAATTGTGCAGTTCCAAGCAGAGCGTCGTGGCGGGATCTATGTGTGAAGCGGAGTACATAGCTGCTTCGGAAGCAGCAAATGAAGGATTCTGGATGACGGATTTCATATCCGATTGATGACCCACAAGTATAGGGGATCTATCGTAGTCCTTTCGATATGTAAGAGTGTGAAACCCAACGAGGGGTAGAAGGAAATGATAAGCGGTTTTCAGCAAGGTATTCTCTGCAAGCACTGAAATTATAGGTAACAGATAGTTTTGTGATAAGATAATTGGTAACGAGCAACAAGCAACAAAAGTAAATAAAGTGCAGCAAGGTGGCCCAATCCCTTTTGTAGCAAAGGACAAGCCTGGACAAATTCTTATATAGAGAAAAGCGCTCCCGAGGACACATGGGAATTATCATCAAGCTAGGTTTCATCACGATCATATGATTCACGTTCGGTACTTTGATAATCTGATATGTGGGTGGACCTGTGCTTGGGTGTTTTCCTTACTTGGACAAACATCTTGTCGGGACCCCGATTCTAAGTCACACCGATCTAGCATGTAACACCTCATATCACTGTGGCCTCATGCACGTATTCCCATGGCTATCGCCTTACCATGGCCCGGGACCGTTTGCGCCTTTTGGCTCATGTATATGATAGTGTCACTAGCATCCATATGACAGAGAACCCGGGCCAATATGACTAGTCGTGAACCCAAAGTGGCACTAACTTATAGGGACAGGCATACATGAAACAACATCGAGCATGTCAGTCAGCAGCGTGTGAATCCGGGCTGTAGCAACTAGGCTAACAGGACTCCGGGAACCCGGGTTGTAGCAAGCTAGACAGGACTCCGGATGTTACTACGTGACATTTCCCCGAATGGACAGACACAGGAATGAAGTGAATCACAGGCCGGCCAGTCTAAGTGTTCTGGAGCAGTAGTGCTGGGCTAGCAGGACTACGGGTAAACCGGGCTGTAGCGGACTACCATGGCTCCGTGGAATCACCAAACTACATTTCCCCATAAGAGAGGCTACCAAGGATAAACAACTAGGTTGTCGGATCCCACACATAGCAATACACGTCACACGTACACATAACATTCAAGTATGTGATGTACAACATGGCATCACAACATAACGCAAACTCATATAGATAAAGGCCCAGAAGAGCCACATAGCATTAAATACAAACAGGGGTCACCTGACCCATCATTCAGAGCATACAAGCAACGGAAGCATTACATGTCTGAGTACAGACAACTACAAAAGGAAAAGGCTGAGAAGCCTGACTATCTACAAGTCCCTCCCAAGGGTACAAGATCGTAGTTGAGGTAACAAGCTACTCGTCGAAGTCCAAGCGGTACTACTAGTGAGACAGATGTCTCACCTTCAAAACATAACTAAAGCAAACATGAGTACAAACGTACTCAGCAAGACTTACATCAGATCCTATCATACATGCATTTTTATCAAGAAGGTAATGTGGGGTTTAGTTGCAGAAAGCCAATTTTGACTCAGTTTCTAACCTGTTCTACAACAACGAGAAACTTCTTTGAGGTGAGGCAGCGCACACGAGTCCACTAATCACCACATCAATACACTACTATGGATTCATCCTCGTCTCTCCACGAGAAGGCCATCCATAGCACTCACACTTGTCTTGAGCATTTTAGAGTATCCACTTTAAGTTGTCTATGTACCATGTAAGCATCCAAGAAGTCCATAACCGAGGACACGACTATTCGAATAGATCATGATAACCGTACAGGGGTGTACTTCTTCACACACGCTCTAACCACTTATCACCATGTACACGTTAATTATCTCAGCAACCTTCAAGAGGATGCCTAGCGAGGGTGTTGGCCACGACCTAAATAACCACACAAGACTCTAGTCCAGGTTTATCGCCTATTCGGGTTCCATCCGCAAGGAGATCCGGCCGGGGTTTCGCTCACGGCCCCAAACGATGTGTACAGGGTTCCCGAGCCCACCATCCGGGTGCCACTCGGTACACTCGGCCATGGTGCCTAGTTTGTCCCAAGTCCACCCTGCCGGGTGCCACTCGGTAGAAAAATAGCACTACCTACAAACACCAGAAACTAGTTGCAACTCCTGGACAGAGATCAAGTTGGCTAATAAGTCGAGAGGGGTCGAGTTACCGGAACCCAATGTGTGTAGTAGCTAGTCATTGGACAACTTACACAGAACTCAGTTCTTAAGGATGGTCCCAATGAGACAACCCAACATGTACTCCTACATGGCCTCTCACTGCTACCTTTACCAAATCGTGTTCACACGCTTAACTCTCAGCACCAGAACATATTGTAACACTCCAACTCATTCCCGATGAATCAGACCTAACATACTCTAAGCTATAGCGGGCAATGTATGGTAGGAACACAAAATGGCTCAATCAACTCCTACACATGCTAGTGGGTTTTAACTATTTACTGTGGCAATGACAGGTCATGCAGTGGAATGGGTTCAACTACCGCAGCATAAAGTAGCAGTTGAATCGTTGTTGTCCTAATGCAATAAATGAGAGTAGGATTGTATCGAAATGAACAAGGGTGTTTTCTTTCCTGGTAGATCAATAGGGGGGCACTGCTCCACTGACAAGTACTCTGGATCGGTCTCTCGAGCAGGACCTATCGAGAAGGAACGGTGTCGATAATCAAACACAAGCATAAGCAACAATATGGTGCATGAATATACAGCATGTATAAGTTAGTTTGTCATGCACGAAAATGGTACAGATGGATAGATTGAATTTTTCTGATAATTTTTAATATATAAATTATTTCAATCTGAGCTACGGTTGAATTTCTATGAATTTTTGAAGTTTAGCTAATTTTCTAGAATTTCCAAAATAGAAATAATCCAGAATCATTTATTGCGTCAGCACTAAGTTACAGTGACGTCAGCATTGACCAAAGTCAAATCTGACTGGTGGGCTCCACCTGTCATTGACTCAGGGGGTTAACTGGGGTTATTTAAATTAAATTGTGTCACTAACAGTGCGAGTCCCACATGTCATCTACTCGGGGTTGATTAACTGGGTGATTAGCACCTAATCTAATCCTGCCACGTCAAGCACTTGCGACCACATCTCACGGCGGAGGCTCGCCGGAGTTGCTCGGGCTCGCGCTACAGGCGGCGGTTTGCGACGCGGTTGGCCTCTACGGCTAGCTGGAGCTCGCGCACACCTAATGGAGCAGGCATGGGGGGCTACGGTGGCCTGTGGTGGCGGCAGCAGCAAGCTTGGCGGCGGCCGGAGCTCAGGTGAGCTCAGGGTCTAGGCTACAACGGCTGTGGCGATGCGGGGTTAGCACCTATGGCTTCTACGCGGTGCGGCGAATACATTGGACGCATGCCCGGGACCAAATGGTCACCGGAGTGTCGTCGGCGTTGAGCTCGTGCGGCGGTGCATCTCGGCTCTGGTGGAGGAGGAAGCTAGAGCTCAAAATCAGGCATGGAGTTAGGGGTAAACGAAGCAGGGGCTCACATGGAGTCGGTAGGGAGGCTCACCAAGCTCGGGAGGACCAGACGGCGGCGTAACAGCGATGGCGATCCAGCGGCCATGCGCGGAGAAGACGGGAGATGGCGAGGCAGCAGGGCGTCTGGCGGTGCGTGGCTCATCGGGGACTAAGAGGAGGTCGTAGCAGAGCTTGCAGACATGGAGAGAGGGCGAGGGGGAGGCGGTAGCTACGATGGCGACGAGCTGCAGCGATGGCACCGCTCGGCGCGGGAGAAAAAGTGTGGGGGAGAGACAGAGTATAGGGGATCGACTCGGGAAGAGAGTGATAGAGGGTCGGGGGAGTACGCGGCGGCTCCAGGAGCCTCTCCCGCGTCGGCGGAAGCAGGAGGTGGCTACGGCGTGTGGCCGCAGGCGCCGGGCACGCGCCTCTCGTCCTCCTGGCGAGAGGAGGGGGATGACTGGCAGAGGCCTGGTGGGCTAGGTCGGCCTGCTGGGCCGCACAGTGCCAGGCCATAGGTAAGGTCCAGGTAAGCATTTCTCTATTTTTGTTTTCTTTTCTATTTTTTTGACAGTTGTTTGGTTTAATAAAAATACTAAACCATTTTATTTTCTTATGCCAATTTTTGCAGGGGCTAGTGGTATTATTCCAGAGCTCCTGAACGACTGGCATAATTTTTGGACAATATTTTATATATATAACAATATATATCCAAAGCAAATAACTACTTCATTAATTCCAAATGCCCAAAATAAATACTTATGAGCTCCTGAAAATGTTGGTTTGATTTTTATCTCTGTCCAATATTTTCAGAGAGCAACATGAGCATTTTCTTGGACCTTTTTGGAGCAATTTTTTTATTAGGGTCATTTCCAGAATGATTCTGAGGGTTTCACAAATCTCCATTTCAAATTTCAATGAAATCTAAACATGATGCAGACATGAAGGCTAGCCTAGGTCATACCAAAACTAGGGATGTGACAACTCGCCCCCACTCGAAAGAATCTCATCCCGAGATTCAGGGGTCAGCGGAAAGAAAGTGGGGTACTCAAGTCGAAGACGATCTTCACGCTCCCAGGTAGCTTCTCTCTCGGAATGATGAGACCACTGAACCTTGAGAAACTTGATGTTGTGATGTCGACTGACACGCTCTGCTTGATCAAGAATGCGAACAGAGTACTCTCGATAAGTGAGGTTATCTTGGAGATCAAGCGTTTCGTGGTCCACTCCGCGGATGGGATCCGAGAAGCAACGCCTGAGTTGAGAGACGTGGAAGACATCATGTACTCGGAAAAGATGTGGGGGTAGTTCCAGCTCGTAGGCAACCTCTCCTCGTTTAGCGAGAATGCGAAAAGGACCAATGTAATGAGGAGCCAACTTGCCCTTGATACCGAATCGATGGGTAACCTTCAAAGGGTTAACCCGAAGGTAAGCTTTGTCGCCAACTTCATAAGGCACTTCCTTATGACTACGGTCATACTGGCTCTTTTGACGAGATTGGGCTGTTTTCAAATTCTCACGAATGATGCGAACTTGCTCTTATGCCTCCTGGATCATATCCGGTCCAAAGAATTGTCTTTCACCGGTTTCTGACCAGTTCAAAGGTGTTCGACATCTTCGTCCATATAGAACCTCAAAAGGAGCTTTCTTGAGGCTGGATTGGTAGCTATTGTTATAAGCAAACTCGGCGAAGGCAAGACACTTCTCCCAATCCATACCGAATACGATAATCCAAGACCCTTTCCACCTGACCACTTGATTGAGGGTGGAAAGCGGTTCTGAAGGAAAGATGGGTGCCCATGGCAGTTTGGAAACTTTCCTAGAAATGAGAAGTGAAAAGACTACCACGGTCTAAATTGATCTCTAGTGGAACACCATGAAGTGACACTATTCGAGAAATATATAAGTCAGCAAGCTGACTAGCAGTGATACTCTCTCGAACATGTAGGAAGTGAGCCACTTTGGAAAGACGATCAATGACTACGAAGATAGCATTATTCCCTCTCTTGGTCCTGGGAAAGCCGGTGATGAAGTCCATACCAACTTTATCCCATTCCCACTCAGGAATAGCTAAAGTCTGAAGGGTGTCAGCATGCCTTTGATGTTCTGTCTTAACGCAACGACAAACGTCACAGTTAGCAATGAACTTAGTGATTTCTCTTTTCATCCTAGTCCACCAGAACGTCTGGCGTAGGTCCTGATACATTTTAGTACTACCGTGATGAATCGCGAGAGGAGATTCATGTGCCTCCTTAAGGATTAATTGCCGAAGATGTTGCTTCTTGGGAACCACCAGTTGATTCCCGAAGAAAACAACACCTCGATCATCTATAGAGAAACTATCAGCAATGCCCTTGGCAATGTTTCTCTTGATCCGGGTAATCCCCATATCATGCTTCTGGGCTTCTACGATATGATCCACAAGAGTAGGTTTTGCCACCAAGGTAGAAAGGAATCAACGAGGAGCAATGTGAAGGTTAAGCTTATAGAATTCCTCATGGAGAAGTGGTTGGCCCTGCTGCAACATGAGATTGTTGCAATAGGACTTACGACTTAGCACATCAGCCATGACATTGCCCTTGCCTAGGGTGTAAGTAATACCTAAGTCGTAATCTGAGATCAACTCCAACCAACGTCTTTTCCTAAGGTTCAAATCTGGTTGGGCAAAGATATACTTGAGGCTCAGGTGATCGGTGTAAATCTCGCAACGCTTACCAAGAAGGTAATGTCGCCAGGTCTTAAGTGCATAGACTACGGCTGCAAGCTCTAGATCATGTGCAGGATAATTCTCCTCATGTGGGTGCAACTGTCGAGATGCATAGGCAATCACATGGCAATCTTGCATAAGAATGCAACCTAGTCCCTGTAGTGAGGCGTCGCAGTAGATAACAAAGTCTTTAGTGAAATCCGGTGGCACCAGTATGGGAGCAGAAGTCAGGCGTCTTTTCAGTTCCTAAAAACTGTGCTCACACTGTGGGGACCACTCAAACTTTTTATCTTTCTTGAGAAGTTCCGTGAGAGGTTTGGCCACTTTGGAGAAGTTCTCAACGAAGCGGCGACAATAACTGGCTAGGACAAGGAAACTCCAAACTTGCTTAACCGTTTCAGGCAGAGTCCAATCAAGAACGTCGTGAACTCTCTCGGGATTGATAGCAATGCCCTTACCAGATATCACGTGGCCTAGGTAGGTCACTTCTGGCAACCAAAATTCGCACTTGGAGAATGTGGCATAAAGGCGGTGATCTCTGAGTTTCTCTAACACAAGTCTAAGATGTTAGGCATGCTCTTCCTTGTTCTTAGAGTAAATAAGAATATCATTGAGGTAAACCACGACGAACTTATCTAAGTACTCCATGAAGATCGAGTTCATCAAGCGAGAGAATGTAGCTGGAGCATTGGTTAGACCAAAGGACATGACGGTGTACTCGTACTTGCCATAACGAGTGACAAAAGCCGTCTTAGGAATGTCCCTGTTTCTGATCTTGATTTGATGGTAGCCTAACCTCAAATCCATCTTGGAAAAGACTGAGGATCCAGCGAGCTGATCATACAGATCATTGATCCTGGGGAGAGGATACTTGTTCTTTATCGTGACCAAATTAACGGGACGATAATCTACAACCATTCGGTCTATTCCATCCTTCTTCTTGACGAAGAGGACGGGGCAAGCCCAGGGAGAAGAACTAGGACGGATGAAACCCTTTTACAAGGATTCATCGAGTTGTTTCTGAAGCTCAGCTAGTTCTAAGGGTGCCTTCTTGTAAGATCTATGACAAACTCTACATCTCTGCCAGGTGGAATACCTGGCAGTTCCTCTGGAAAGACATCCAGGAAGTCACGGACTACCGGGGTATCTTCATGGTTAGGAAGAGGGTTGGCATTAAGAGAATAGAGTTGGTGCTTTGCAACTCTAGTGGAGACAGTGACTATCTTGCTAGATGGGTGTGTAAGCTGAATAGACCTGGTGAAACAATCAATCTTGGCATGATGAGCTGTCATCCAGTCCATACCCAAGATGATGTTAATATCTGAAGACTTGAGGGCTACAAGTGATGCAAGGAATACATGTCTGTCAACAAAGATTTCATTACCATGGCTTATTTTGGTAGTTCGCCATCTAGACCCTGGAGTTTGGATTTCAAGTGGAGTTGGCATATCACAAAATGACATGTCGTGCAAACGAGCATAGCCTTCAGAGATGAAGGAGTGAGATGCTCCGATATCGAACAGAACCGAAGCTGGATGGCAGTTGACAAGGAGTGTACCAAGAACGACATCCAGATCATCATGAGCGTCTTTAGCTGAGACGTGATGCACACATCGACGTTCAGTGGGAGCTGACTTGACACTAATCATCTTGTGTGATGGCTTACCACGGCCAACAGACTTCTCAGACGGGGTGGAGCATAGTTGGTTTGAGAGCAGTCACGGGCATAGTGTCCTGGCTCTCTGCATGTGAAACAAGTCCCTGAAATAGGACGTGGACCCGCTTTGACAAGCGGTCTACCAATAGGCCTGGGTGGAGCATGTAACTGAATTGGTTAAGGTGCCACACAAGAAGGCCTCGGTGTATACCCAGGTTGAAGAGCGGAGTTCGGAACCCAAATGCGGCTCTTCTACGAAGTACAACCGGAGGAAGAACCCAAATCACGGGTGTGCTTACGAGACTCCTCGTAAGTGAGTTGAGTTGTCTCTGCGTTAATGGCCTTGTTCACAAGAGCCTGGAATGTATTGCAATGATGCAAGTGGAGATCACGACGCAACTTGGGGTTGAGACCCTTCCGGAACCTAGCCTGCTTCTTGGTGTTTGTGGACACCTCTTCTGTAGCATAGCGGGCAAGGTTCTCAAACTCTCTACTGCAAGCATCAACAGCCATCTTACTCTGGGTGAAACTACAGAACTCTTCTCTCTTGCGGTCAATGAGGGCCAGAGGGATGTGATGTTCGCGAATAGCCTCAGTGAAATCTCTCCAGGTAGGTATCTGGTCAGCTGGAAGCATAGCCTCATAGTTCTGCCACCAAATACTGGGAGGACCTTCCAGATGATAAGCAGTGTAGGTGACCTTGTCACCTTCAGCTACGTTCGCAGAACACAGCTTGTGAGTGATACTATGAAGCCAGTCATATACATCGAGTGGTTCAATGGAATGATGGAAGGTAGGTGGTTTCAGACCAATGAAATCATAGATGGTCGCTGACTCTTTGCAGTGGGGTGCGGTGTTCTTCTCGATACGTTCTAACAAGCGGTTAGACTCACGCTTGTTCCTCTCCATCTCTAACATGAACTCTGCCAATGAAGACTGGTCGGGAGGATCCTCATCCCTACCATCTTCGTGGTTCCGACTACGAGCAATAGAACTTCGGTTAACCGACGACATCCTGAAGAACCAACCAAGGAAACAAGGATGGATTCAGCATCATCATAAGGATATAGAATATAGTACAAGGAAAATACTATCTCTTGAACTCCTACGACAATTCTGGCAGCATAACGGCAGTAAAATGCTCAAATGAGACATTCTGCAAAAGATGGGGTAGCACCAAACTCAACATCATCACTCAAGGTTCTGAGATATTACTAAACAGGCTACACCGGAGGTACTCAAACTGGGATATGACTCAGATCAACCAATCCTTAGAGACTACGGAGTAGTAACATGTGATCCTGATAGACGGAAGAGAAAGCCTAGTTCCTTAACCCCGTAGGAAAGATAGGATGACTCAGATCAGACGGCATGAGGTATAAGGAGCAAAAAGAGCCTTACGTTCACTTCCACAACCAATTCCCCAAGATAGCTAAAGAATTTCTAGACTCAACTTCGACAAGGTTGGCTTGGTAATCCTACAGGCAGTCAGGCTCTGATACCAAAGCTGTCGGGACCCCGATTCTACGTCACACCGATCTAGCATGTAACACCTCATATCACTTTGCGGCCTCACGCACGGTATTCCCACGGGTGTCGCCTTACCACGGCCCGGGACTGTTTGCGCCTTTTGGCTCACGTATATGATAGTGTCGCTAGCATCCATATGACAGAGAACCCGGGCCGACATGACTAGTCGTGAACCCAAAGTGGCACTAACTTACAGCGACACACATACATGAAACAACATCGAGCATGTCGGTCAGCAGCGTGTGAATATGGGCTGTAGCAACTAGTGAGAATATAATGAGGTGAGGCAGCGCACATGAGCCCACTAATCACCACATAAATAAAGCAAACGTGAGTACAAAGGTACTCAGCCAGACTTACATCAGATCCTATCATACATGCATTTGTATCAAGAAGGTAATGTGGGGTTTAGTTGCAGCAAGCTAGCTTTGACTCAGTGGCTAACCTGTTCTACGACAACGAGAAACTTCTTTGAGGTGAGGCAGCGCACATGAGTCCACTAATCACCACATTAATACACTACTATGGTTTCATCCCCGTCTCACCACGAGAAGGCCATCCATAGCACTCACACTTGTCTTGAGCATTTTAGAGTATCCACTTTAAGTTGTCTATGTACCACATAAGCATCCAAGAAGTCCATAACCGAGGACATGGCTATTCGAATAGATCATGATAACCCTGCAGGGGTGTACTTCTTCACACACGCTCTCACCACTTATCACCATGTACACGTCATGTATCTCAGCAACCTTCAAGCGGAAGCCTGGCGAGGGTGTCGGCCACGACCTAACTAACCACACAAGACTCTAGTCCAGGTTTATCACCTATTCGGGTTCCATCTGCAAGGAGATCCGGCTGGGGTTTCGCTCATGGCCCCAAACAATGTGTACAGGGTTCCCGAGCCCACCATCCGGGTGCCACTCGGTACACCCGGCCACGGTGCCTAGTCTGTCGCAAGTCCACCCTGTCGGGTGCCACTCGGTAGAAAAATAGCACTACCTACAAACACCATAAACTAGTTGCAACTCCTGGACAAAGATCAAGTTGGCTAATAAGTCCAGAGGGGTCGAGTTACCGGAACCCAATGTGTGGTAGTAGCTAGTCATTGGACAACTTACACAGAACTCAGTTCTTAAGGACGGTCCCAATGAGACAACCCACCATGTACTCCTACATGGCCTCTCACCGCTACCTTTACAAAATCGTGTTCACATGCTTAACTCTCAGCACCAGAACATGTCGTAACACTCCAATTCATTCCCGATGAATCAGACCTGACATACTCTAAGCAATAGCAGGCAATGCATGGTAGGTACACAACGTGGCTCAATCAACTCCTACACATGCTAGTGGGTTTTAACTATTTACTGTGGCAATGACAGGTCATGCAGAGGAATGGGTTCAACTACCACAGCATAAAGTAGCAGTTGAACCGTTGTTGTCCTAATGCAATAAATGAGAGCAGGAGCGAGAGAGTAGGATTGTATCGGAATGAACAAGGGGGTTTGCTTTCCTGGTAGATCAACAGGGGGCACTGCAGCACTGACAGGTACTCTGGATCGGTCTCCCGAGCAGGACCTATCGAGAAGGAACGGTGTCGATAATCAAACACAAGCATATGCAACAATATGATGCATGAACATGGCATGAGTATGTGACGTTGTTTGAGTTAATGCATCTAGCATTTATTTGCATGAAGTCCATTTGAACCAAAGTTTCAAATGCAACTCCAAAATAAGCCTTTATAAATGCCATTCATGTGCTTCCTCATATGCAACATGTATAAGTTAGTTTGTCATGCATGAAAATGGTACAGATGGATAGATTGATTTTTTATGATAATTTTTCATATATAAATTATTTCAATATGAGCTACGGTTGAATTTCTATGAATTTTTGAAGTTTAGCTAATTTTCTGGAATTTCCAAAATAGAAATAATCCAGAATCATTTATTGCGTCAGCACTAAGTCATAGTGACGTCAACATTGACCAAAGTCAAATCTGACTGGTGGGCTCCACCTGTCATTGACTCAGGGGGTTAACAGAGGTTATTTAAATTAAATTGTGTCACTAACAGTGCAAGTCCCACATGTCATCCACTCGGGGTTGATTAACTGGGTGATTAGCACCTAATCTAATCCTGCCACGTTAGCGTCGCCGGATTAAGCACCGGCGACCACATCTCGCGGCGGAGGCTCACCGGAGTTGCTCGGGCTTGCGCTACAGGCGGTGGTTTGCGACGCGGTTGTCCTCTAGGGCTAGCTGGAGCTCGCGCGCACCTAATGGAGCAGGCATGGGGGGCTACAGTGGCCTGTGGTGGCGGCAGCAGCAAGCTTGGCAGCGGCCGAAGCTCGGGTGAGCTCGGGGTCGAGGCTACAACGGCCATGGCGATGCGGGGTTAGCACCTATGGCTTCTAAGCGGTGCGGCGAATACATTGGACGCATGCCCGGGACCAAATGCTCACCGGAGTGTCGCCGGCGTCGAGCTCGTGCGGCGGTGCGTCTCGGCTCCGGTGGAGGAGGCAGCTAGAGCTCGAAATCGGGCATGGAGTTAGGGGTAAATGAAGCAAGGGCTCACATGGAGTCGGTAGGGAGGCTCAGCAAGCTCGGGGAGGACCAGACGGCAGCTTAATGGCGATGGCGATCTGGCGGCCGTGCGCGGAGAAGACGGGTCGATGGCGAGGCAGCAGTGCGTCCAGCGGTGCATGGCTCATCGGGGACGAAGAGGAGGTCATAGCGGAGCTTGCAGACATCGAGAGAGGGCGAGGGGGAGGCAGTAGCTACGACGGCGATGAGCTGCAGCGACGGCAGCGCTCGGGCGCAGGAGAAAAAGCGAGGGGGAGAGACAGAGGAAAGGGGATCAACTTGGGGAGAGAGTGAGAGAGGGTCGGGGGAGTACACGGCGGCTCCAGGAGCCTCTCCCGCGCCGGCGGAAGCAGGAGGTGGCCACGGCGTGTGGCAGCATGCGCCGGGCACGCACCTCTCGTCCTCCTGGCGAGAGGAGGGGGATGACTGGCAGAGGCCTAGTGGGCTGGGCCGCACAGTGCCAGGCCGTAGGTAAGGTCCAGGTAAGCGTTTCTCTATTTTTGTTTTCTTTTCTATTTTTCCTACATTTGTTTGGTTTAATAAAAATACTAAACCATTTTATTTTCTTATGCCAATTTTTGCAGGGGCTAGTGGTATTATTCCAGAGCTCCTCAACTACTGGCATAATTTTTGGACAATATTATATATATAACAATATATATCCAAATGAAATAACTACTCATTAATTCCAAATGCCTAAAATAAATACTTATGAGGTCCTGAAAATGTTGGTTTGATTTTTATCTCTATCCAATATTTTAGAGAGCAACATGAGCATTTTCTTGGACCTTTTTGGAGCAATTTTTTTATTAGGGTCATTTCCAGAATGATTCTGAGGGTTTCACAAATCCCCATTTCAAATTTCAATGAAATTTAAACATGATGCAAAGATGAGGGCTAGACTAGGTCATACCAGAACTAGGGATGTGACACATCCTACTTATGATTAACCTCGATTGCAAGCATCCGCAACTACAACAAAAGTATTAAGGTAAACCTAACCATAGCATGGGACATATGGATCCAAATCAGCCCCTTACGAAGCAACACATAAACTAGGGTTTAAGCTTCTGTCACTCTAGCAACCCATCATCTAATTATTACTTCCCAATGCCTTCCTATAGGCCCAAATAATGGTGAAGTGTCATGTAGTCAATGTTCACATAACACCACTAGAGGAGAGACAACATACATCTCATCAAAATATCAAACGCATACCAAATTCAATTGACTACTAATAGCAAGACTTCTCCCATGTCCTCTGGAACAAACGTAACTACTCACAAAACATATTCATGTTCATAATCAGAGGGGGTATTAATATGCATATAGGATATGAACATATGATCTTCCACCAAATAAATCAACTGGCATCAACTAGAAGGAGTAATTAACACTACTAGCAACCCACAGGTACCAATCCTGGACATAGAGACAAGAATTGGATACAAGAGATGATCTAGGGTTTGAGAGGAGATGGTGCTGGTGAAGATGTTGATGGAGATTGACCCGCTCCCAATGAGAGGATCGTTGGTGATGACGATGGCGATGATTTCCCCCTCCCGAAGGGAAGATTCCCCGGCAGAACAGCTCCGCCAGAGCCCTAGATTGGTTCCACCAAGGTTCCGCCTCGTGGCGGCGGAGTCTCGTCCCGAAAGATGGCTTATGATTTTTTCTCATCAAAAGATGGCTTATGATTTTTCCCAGGGGGTAGGGCGCGCCCCCACCCTCGTGGGCAGGGTGTGGCTCCCCTCAGGAACTTCTTGCGCTCAGTATTTTTTATATATTCTGAAATGACTTCCGTGAAGTTTCAGGAGTTTCGGAGCTGTGCAGAATAGGTCTCTAATATTTGCTCCTTTTCCAGCCCAGAATCCCAGCTGCCGGCATTCTCCCTCTTTATCTAAACCTTGTAAAATAAGAGAGAATAGGCATAAGTATTGTGACATAATGTGTATTAATAGCCCATAATGCAATAAATATCGATATAAAAGCATGATGCAAAATGGACGTATCAACTCCCCCAAGCTTAGACCTCGCTTATCCTCAAGCGAAAGCCGAGATCGAAAACTATGTCCACATGTTTAGAGATAGAGGTGTCGATAAAAATAAAATACGGACATGAGGGCATCATGATCATTCTTAGAACAACAACTTATATAATTCTTGTCATATGATCTCTTACGCTAGAGTAACAATTAAATCACAATTTCAAGTATGAATCATAAACTTCATTGAAAAGTAACAAACTATAATCTCTGTCATTAGAGCAATTGCAATTTATCATAACATAGGAAAGAGTTAATATAACAGCTTTTCAGCATGTCCACATACTCAACTATCATACAGTCTTTCACAATTGCTAACTCTCACGCAATACTTATGGGTATGGAGTTTTAATTGGACACAGAGAAATATAGGGGCTTATAGTTTTTCCTCCCAGCGTTTTACCTCAAGGGTAATATTAACAATAATAATTCATGAAAACTCACATCCAATGAGCCATATATACCAGGTAGAATGTTGTGCTTGGCAAAAGATAAAATGTAAAAAGGAAGGGTGAAGATCACCATGACTCTTATGCAAGGTAGGAGGTAAAAGTAAAAGATAGGTCATTCACAGAGGGAAGCGAAGGTTGTCATGCGCTTTTATGGTTGGATGCACAAAATCTTAATGCAAAAGAACGTCACTTTATATTGCCACTTGTGTTACGGACCTTTATTATGCAGTCCATCGCTTTTATTTCTTCCATGTCACACGATCGTATAAAGCTTATTTTCTCCCACACTAATAAGTCATACATATTTAGAGAGCAATTTTTATTGCTTGCACCGATGACAACTTACTTGAGGGATCTTACTCAATCCATAGGTAGGTATCATGGACTCTCATGGCGAAACTGGTTTAAGGGTGTTTGGAAGCACAAGTAGTATCTCTACTTGGTGCAAAGAATTTGGCTAGCATGAGGGGGAAGGCAAGCTCAATCATGTTGGATGATCCATGACAATATAATTTATCTCAGATGTAAGAAAACATAACCCATTACGTTGCCTTCCTTGTCCAACGTCAACTCTTTAGCATGTCATATTTTAATGAGTGCCCACAATCATAAAAGATGTCCAAGATAGTATATTTATATATGAAGACCTCTCTTTCTTTATTACTTCCTATTAATTGCAACGATGACCAAAACTATGTTTGTCAATTCTTAACAACTTTTATTCATCATAATCTTTCTACGTGAGCTCATTACTCTCCATAAGATCCATATGATCTCTTTGTTTCTTTTTATTTCTTTCTCTTTTCTTTTATTCACTCAAGATTATGGAAAAATAATCAGGCCCTTGACTCAACACTAATCTTTATTATATATAGCTCACGGACTCGATTACATAGAAGGATTATGAAGCAAAACTCAAAACTAGATCATACTAAAACTTTATTCTAGTAGATCAAGATATTATCAAAAGGATCGAACTAAGAAAAATGGTAAAGATAAAAGTGATGATGATACGATACCGGGGCACTCCCCCAAGCTTGGCAGCTGCCAAGGGGAGTGCCCATACCCATATGATTATGTCTCCTTTTTCGGGGATGGTGATGTGATATTCTTGGTGATGATGCCCCTCAGGATACGATTCTCCACCTCGAGCTTATTGACTTGCTGCTTGAGGTCCATTATTTCCTTTTGAAGCTTTCCTATAACGGCCAAAGCTCCTTGCACCCAAGGGTGTTGCATAGCTACGGGAGAACAAGTGACGCTCTTCTTCATATTTTAATAAGAAAGGAATCTAACATTGGAAGGGATAACCGAGTTTGGGATAGCCTAGCTCTGGAGTTCCCCCATTGTGAATTCAGCTCGGAAGCAAGGAGTGACTTCTTGATCCTCCTCCATGGCATCTATCCTCTTTAAATCAGCCTCCATCTCTTCCTCCGTTGCTGGCCCAAAGTGGTGAACATTGTTGTTTGTCATTGATCTCGATGCCGGATGAGACACATGGCTCTCCCCGGCTGACTCTTGCGAAGACATCTTGCTCTAATCTGCAGTAGCAACAACTCGAAACACAAATAGAGGATAATTGCATGATACGGGAGTCAAAACCTTTGGGGGATTATATAATGAATTTTTACCGACCAAAATACGTAACATGTAAGAAAACAGAGTCCGGAGAGCACACGAGGTGCCCACGAGGCAAGGGGGCGCGCCCAGAGGGTAGGGTGCGCCCTCCACCCTCATGGAGCCCTCGTGTCCTTCCCGGACTGCTTCTTATTTTTCTATTTTCTAAATATTCCAAAATGGAGAAAAATTGCCATTAGAACTTTTTTGGAGTCGGTTTACTTACCGTACCACATACCTTTTCCTTTTCGGAGTCTGAAACGTTCCGGAAAGTGTCCCTTATGTATTCCTCTGGGGTTAAGGTTTCAATAACATTGGTTTCAGCATTTATAGGATTACCTGAGATATAATGTTTAATTCTTTGACCGTTCACCACCTTCAGATTTGTGCCTTCGAAGTTGTTGATTTTTATGGCACTGGAACGATAGACCTCCTAGATAACGCAAGGACCTTACCATTTTGAGAGAAGTTGACCTACAAAAAATCTTAAACGAGAGTTTTATAGCAATACATAATCACCTACATTAAACTCACGCTTTTGTATTCTTTTGTCATGCCATCTTTTAACTTCTTCTTTAAATAATTTGGCATTCTCGTAGGCTTGGATTCTCCATTTATCAAGTGAGCTAATGTCAAATAACCTCTTCTCACCGGCAAGTTTGAAATCATAATTGAGTTCTTTAATAGCCCAATAATTCTTATGTTCTAGTTTGAGAGGTAATTGACATGCTTTTCCAAAAACCATTTTATACGGAGACATACCCATAGGATTTTTATATGCAGTTCTATAGGCCCATAATGCATCATCAGTTTTCTTGGACCAATTCTTTCTAGATTTATTAACAGTCTTTTGCAAAATTAATTTGAGCTCTCCATTACTCAATTCTACTTGACCACAAGACTGTGGGTGATAAGGAGATGCAATTCTATGATTAAACATCATATTTAGCAAGCATTTTACGGAAAGCATCACGAATAAAATGTGAACCACCATCAGTCATTAAATATCTAGGGACTCCAAACCTTGGAAAAATAACTTCTTTAAGCATCTTAATAGAGGTGTTATGATCAACACTACTAGTTTGAATAGCTTCTACCCACTTAGTAACGTAATCAATAGCAACTAAAATATGTCTATATCCATAAGAGGCAGGAAAGGGTCCCATATAATCAAAGCCCCAAACATAAAATGGTTCAATAACAAGTGAATAATTCATAGGCATTTCTTGACGTCTACTAATATTAGCAATTCTTTGACATTCATCACAAGATACAACGAACTTATGGGCATCCTTGAAGAGAGTAGGCCAATAAAAACCAGATTGCAATACCTATGTGCAGTTCTATCAACAGCGTGGTGTCCTCCATAAGCTTCGAAGGGACACTTGTGTAGGATATGTTCATGTTCATGCTTAGGTACACAACGTCTAATAAACCCATCTACTCCTTCTTTATAAAGATGTGGGTCATCCTAAAAGTAATGTCTCAAATCATAGAAAAACTTTTTGTTTTGCTGGTATGTGAAACTAGGTGGTATAAATTTAGCAACAATATAATAGCATAATTAGCATACCATGGAGCAGTACGAGAAGCATTTATGACATTTAATTGTTCATCAGGAAAGCTATCATCAATAGGTAGTGGGTCATCAAGAACATTCTCTAGCCTAGACAAGTTGTCTGCAATGGGGTTCTCAGCTCCCTTTCTATCAATGATATGCAAATCAAATTTCTTTTCCATAACATATTTAATAGTAGCATGATCCGTGTGAATAGTTACTTTAGAGTCAACAATATAAGGTCTGAACTTATCGCAAGCGAATGCAACTGCCAAAAATTCTTTTTGAGTAGTAGCATAATTTCTCTGAGCTTTGTCTAGAGTTTTACTAGCATATTGAATAACATTTAATTTCTTATCAACTCTTTGCCCTAGAACAACACCTACAACATAATCAGTAGCATCACACATAATTTCAAAGGGTAAATTCCAACCAAGCGGCTGAACAATAGGTGCAGAGATCAATGCTTTCTTAAGTATTTCAAATGCTTCTACGCAATCATCATAAAAAACAAATGGTATATCTTTTTGTAATAATTTAGTCATAGGCCGAGAAATTTTTGAGAAGTCCTTAATGAACCTCCTATAAAAACCGGCGTGACCAAGGAAACTTCTTATACCTTTGATGTCCTTGGGACATGGCATCTTTTCAGAAACTTTATGACCCAAGAAAATACCTTCATTAACCATAAAGTGGCACTTCTCCTAATTAAAGACAAGGTTAGTTTCTTCACATCTCTGCAAAACTCGATCAAGGTTGCTTAAGCAATCATCAAAACAGGATCCATAGACGGAGAAATCGTCCATGAAAACCTCACAAATCTTTTCACAAAAGTCAGAGAATATAGCCATCATGCATCTTTGGAAGGTAGTAGGTGCATTACATAAACCAAAAGGCGTATGTCTATAAGCAAAAGTACCGAACGGGCAAGTAAAAGTGGTCTTAGAGTGATCATCAGCTGACACAAGTATTTGAGAGAAACCAGAATAACCTTCTAGAAAGCAAAAATGTGTATGTTTGGATAATCTTTCTAGCATTTGATCAATAGAAGGTAATGGGTAATGATCTTTTTTAGTAGCCTTAGTTAATTTGTGGAAATCAACTACCATCCTATAACCTGTAATAATTCTTTGCGGAAACAATTCATCTTTATCATTAGGAACGATAGTAATACCTCCCTTTTTAGGGACAAAATGGACTTGACTTACCAACTGACTATCAGCAACGGGATAAATTATACCTGCCTCAAGGAGCTTTAGTATTTCCTTTCTTACCACTTCTTTCATATTAGGACTTAGCCGTCGTTGGTGATCACGAACTGGTTTGGCATATTTCTGCAAATTTATTTTGTGTTGACATAGTGTGGGACTAATGCCCTTAAGATCATCAAGAGTATATCCAATAGCAGCACGGTGCTTCTTCACAGTTTTTAATAATCTCTCTTCTTCATGCTCTGAAAGGTTAGCACTAATAATAACAGGATATATCTGTTTCTCATCAAGATAAGCATATTTATGAGTATCAGGTAATGGTTTGAGATCAAACACAAGATCACCATTGGGTGGAGGAGGATCCCCTAGGATTTCGACAGGCAAATTGTGTTTCAGGATGGATTCCTGTTTAAAAATACTTCATCTATTTCCCTTCTTTCATTCATAAACATGTCATTTTCATGGTTTAGCAAATATTATTCTAAAGGATCACTAGGAGGCACGGCAATAGAAGCAAGACCAATAATTTCATATTTATTAGGCAATTCCTCTTCATAGAGTTGTCTACAAAATTTAGAAAAGTTGAAATCATGAGACATATCACCTAAGCCAATAGTAACAACATCCTTTTCGCAATCTATCTTAGCATTAACTGTGTTCAAGCAGGGTTTACCAAATATAATGGGACAAAAGCTATCTTGTGGGGTACCAAGGACAAGAAAATCAGCAGGATATTTAGTTTTCCCACAGAAAACTTCAACATCTCTAACAATCCCAATTGGTGAAATAGTATCCCTATTGTCAAGTTTAATAGTGACATCAATATCTTCTAACTCAGCAGGTGTGATGTCATGCATAATTTCTTTGTATAAGTCAATAGGTATTGCACTAGCACTGGCACCCGTATCACACAAGCCATGATAACAATGATCTCCTATTTTAACAGAAAATAATAGGCATGCCTACCACAGGTCTATATTTATCTTTAGCACAAGGTTTAGCAATTCTAGCAGTTTCATCACAGAAATAAATAACATGCCCATCAATATTATCAGCCAAGAGATCCTTAACAATAGCAATATTAGGTTCAACTTTAACTTGTTCAGGAGGTGTATAGGTTCTAATATTGCTTTTACGAACCACAGTTGAAGCTTTAGCATGATCTTTTATCCTAAAAGGAAAAGGTGGTTTCTCAACATAATCAGTAGGAACAATAGGATCATTATAAGTGACAGTCTTTTCTTCAACTTTAATAGGTGCATCTACTTTTACTTCTGTGGGAGGATTATATTTATACCACTTCTCTTTAGGGAGATCAATATGAGTAGCAAAAGATTCACAGAAAAAAGATACTATCTCAGAGTCAAGTCCATATTTAGTGCTAAATTTATAGAAAACATCGGTATCCATAAAAGATTTAACACAATCAAACTTAGGTGTCATACCTGACATCTTACCTTCGTCGAGGTCGCAATCTTCAGAGTTGTGTTTAATTCTTTCCAATAAATCCCATTTGAATTCAATAGTCTTCATCATAAAAGAGCCAGCACAAGAAGTATCAAGCATGGTGCGATTGTTATCAGAAAGCTGAGCATATAAATTTTGAATAATTATTTCTCTTGGAAGCCCATGATTGGAGCATGAATATAACATTGATTTAAGCCTCCCCCAAGCTTGAGCGATGCTTTCTCCTTTGTGAGGCCAAAAATTATATATATAATTGCAATCACGTTGAACAAGATGCATAGGATAAAACTTCTAATGAAATTCCAATTTCAATCGTTTGTAGTTCCATGATCCCATATCATCACATAGCCTATACCATGTCAATGTATCTCCCTTCAAAGATAAAGGGAAGACCTTCTTCTTAATAACATCATCGGGCACACCTCCAAGCTTAAATAATCCACAAACTTCATCCACATATATTAGGTGCTCATCAGGATGCATTGTTCCGTCCCCTGCAAAAGGATTAGCTAGCAGTTTTTCTATCATACCCGAAGGAATCTCAAAGTAGACATTTCCAATTTCAGTAGGTTCAATAGGTTGAGGAGAAACTCTTTGCTCTACTGGTCGGGGTGAAGATACCCCGAACAAGCCCCTCAGAGGATTACTTTCAATAGTAACAAGTGACAGTAAATTTCAGTACACTATATAAATATTTCCTTACCAAATTCCACCTACCAAAGGCGCTTCACTCCCTAGCAACGGATCCAGAAAAGAGTCTTCATGACCCACAAGTATAGGGGATCTATCGTAGTCCTTTCGATTAGTAAGAGTGTCGAACCCAACGAGGAGCAGAAGGGAATGATAAGCAGTTTTCAACAAGGTATTCTCTGCAAGCACTGAAATTATAGGTAACAGATAGTTTTGTGATAAGATAATTGGTAACGAGCAACAAGTAACAAAAGTAAATAAAGTGCAGCAAGGTGGCCCAATCCCTTTTGTAGTAAAGGACAAGCTTGGACAAATTCTTATATAGAGAAAAGCGCTCCCGAGGACAGATGGGAATTATTGTCAAGCTAGGTTTCATCATGATCATATGATTCGCGTTCAGTACTTTGATAATCTGATATGTGGGTGGACCGGTGCTTGGTTGTTGTCCTGACTTGGACAAACATCCCACTTATGATTAACCTCGATTGCAAGCATCCACAACTGCAACAAGAGTATTAAGGTAAACCTAACCATAGCATGAAACATATGGATCCAAATCAGCCCCTTACGAAGCAACGCATAAACTATGGTTTTAAGCTTCTGTCACTCTAGTAACCCATCATATACTTATTACTTCCCAATGCCTTCTTCTAGGCCCAAATAATGGTGAAGTGTCATGTAGTCGATGTTCACATAACACCACTAGAGGAGAGACCACATACATCTCATCAAAATATCGAACGAATACCAAATTCACATGATTACTAATAGCAAGACTTCTCCCATGTCCTTATTAACAAACATGACTACTCACAAAGCATATCCATGTTCATAATCAGAGGGGTATTAATAGGCATATAGGATCTGAACATATGATCTTCCACCAAATAAACCAACTAGCATCAACTACAAGGAGTAATTAACAGTACTAGACACCCACAAGTACCAATCCCGGACTTAGAGACAAGAATAGGATACAAGAGATGAACTAGGGTTTGAGAGGAGATGGTGTTGGTGAAGATGTTGATGGAGATTGACCCCTCCTAATGAGAGGATCGTTGGTGATGACGATGGTGATGATTTCCCCCTCCCAGAGGGATGTTTCCCCGGCAGAAAAGCTCCACTAGAGCCCTAGATTGGTTCCGCCACGTGGCTGTGGAGTCTCATCCCGAAAGCTGGCTTATGATTTTTTTTCTCATCGAAAGACTCCATATAACAGAAGATGGGCATCAGAAGGCCACCAGGGGGCCCACGAGGCAGGGGCGCGCCCAGGTGGGTATGGCGCGCCACCCATCCTCGTGGGCAGGGTGTGTCACGCCCTCGATGCGGCTATATCTCCCATGTGTCGAAGCACGACTTAGAGGCATAACCGCATTGAAATATGTGCCGCAAGTGAGGTAATCTTCACACAATCCATGTAATACAATAGGGGAAAAGATACATAGTTAGCTTACAATCGCCACTTCACACAAGTACATGAATAAAGCATTACATCATCCAAATACAATCAACGTCCGACTACGGTGCCAAAATAGAAGAGAACCAAACATGCGACACGACCCCAATCACCCCCAACTGGGCACCACTACTGATCGTCGGGAAAAGAAACATAGTAACGCTAAGAGTCCTGGTCGAACTCCCACTTGAGCTCGTACTCATCACCTGGAGCGGAATCACCTGGACCTGCATCTGGTGTAATAGTAATCTGTGAGCCACAGGGACTCAGCAATCTCACAACCTCGCGATCAAGACTATTTAAGCTTATAGGAAGGGTAAGGAAAATATATGTGGAGCTGCAGCAAGCGACTAGCATATATGGTGGCTAACTTATACGCAAAAGAGAGCGAGAAGAGGAGGCAAAGCGCGAGCTAGAAGCTAGAGGGCAACCTGCGCTAACATTACTCCAACACCGTGTCCACTTCCCGGACCCCGCCGAGAAGAGGCCATCACGGTAACACACTCAGTTGATTCATTTTAATTAATTAAGGTTCAAGTTATCTACAACCGGACATTAACAAATTCCCATCTGCCCATAACCGCAGGCACGGCTTTTGAAAGTTCAAATCCCTGCAGGGGTGTTCCAACTTAGCCCATCACAAGCTCTCACGGTCAACGAAGGAATAGACCTCCTCCCGAGACATTCCGATCAGACTCGGTATCCCGGTACAACAAGACATTTCGACAGGGTAAAACGAAACCAGCAACACCGCCCGAATGTGCCGAAAATCCCGATAGGAGCTGCACATATCTCTTTCTCAGGGCACACTCAGATGAGCAATCCGTACAACTAAAACCAAACCTCGAGTTTCCCCGAGGGGGTGCTGCACAGGGCTCTATTTCGGACCAACACTCAGAGGAGCACTGGCCCGGGGGGGTTAGAATAAAGATGACCCTTGAGTCTTTAGAACCCAAGGGAAGGTGGTAGGTTGTTAGTGCAAATGGTAAAACCAATGTTGGGCATTGCTGGAAGAGCTTTACTTAAGGCGAACTGTCAAGGGGTTCCCATTATAGCCCAACCGCGTAAAGAACGCAAAATCCGGGAACATAACACCGATATGTCGGAAACTAGGGCGGCAAGAGTGGAACAAAACACCAGGCATAAGGCCGAGCCTTCCAACTTTTAGCAAGTATATAGATGCATTAATTAAATAAGATATATTGTGATATCCCAACAAGTAAACATGTTCCAACAAGGAATGATCATCATGTTCCAACAAGGAACAAACTTCAATCTTCACCTGCAACTAACAACGCTATAAGAGGGGCTGAGCAAAGCGGTAACATAGCCAATCAACGGTTTGCTAGGACAAGGTGGGTTAGAGGCTTGGTTCAACAATATGGGAGGCATGACAAGCAAGTGGTAGGTATCGCAGCATAGGCATAGCAAAAGAGTGAGCATCTATCATAGCAAAGATAGTAGTGAATTCGAGGGTATGATCATCTTGCCTGAAATCCCGCAAGGAAGAAGAACGAGTCCATGAAGAAGACAAACAGACGTAGTCGAACGGGTCCTCACAACACGACGTTATCGGAACCAACCCGAAGAAGCAACACCGGAAAGAAGCAAACAACATAGTAAACAACCAACACATCAACATGGCATGATGCACAATTGAGTATGATGCATGTCCGGTTTAATGTAGCATGACATGGCAAAGAGCACAAAACAACACTATAACTTAAGTGGAGCTCAATATGCAACGAGTTGCATATTGACGGAGCACCACATCAATTATTTAGTTAGATCTCGTTTATGTACCCAACAATATTAAATGTTGTTAAACATGGCAAGAGAGTGAAGCAAATGAAAAACTACCCATCTAGTCAAATTTAAATGAGGCCGCAAGCAACGAACAACATTTCTGTTAAATCCCCATATGCATATTTTAGGTTTGGTACTGTTCTGCCCTAAACACAATTTTAGAGTTGTTAAGCATGCAAAATGAAGCCACCATGTTAAACTAGGCATTTTTCTACCCCATTTACATATAAAGTTTGTTAAAAACGGAGCTACGGTTATTTAGTTATGAATTAAATCATTTTAACATGGCAATAGGCAAATATAAGCAAACCTCATTTAAGACATTTTAAATATGGATGAAAGTTGCACAATATGAATCTACACAAAATTCTAAGCAACTTTCATATATAAATCATTTTAATCCGATGCACGGTTAGTGAGATATTAAATGAATGAACATGGAGGGTTTTTCTGTAAAACTGTAGTCCCTGGAAATAATAGCTAAAACATGCATCGGGCCGAAATGGACTAGCCCAACAGCAGGGAAAAAAAAGGTGGGCACTGGGGGTGTGCTCACATTGGGCCTAGGCCCAACTGGAGAAGGAGGCCGGGCAGCTGGGCTGGATCGGGCGAAGGGGAGGCGGCCCGCGCGAGGGGGATCTCGTCCCCGACCTCCCGCCGAGGCCGAGGCCAGCCATGGTGGCGGCGGCAGGAACCGGTGGTGGCCTGAGGCGGCGGGGCGAGGCAGTACCGGCAGGAATGGACAGATCCCAGACTGGGGAAGCCGGATCCGGTGTCGAGGGTGGTCGACAACGCTCGGGGATGCGGGATCCGGCGGGGTGGATCTGGCAGCAATGGCCTCACCTGCGAGAGATAGAACGAGAGGTGAGCGCTGGGAGGAGAAGAAAGAGAGAAGAGAGAGGGACGACGGAGCTCTGGCCTCAGGTGGAGGTCGCCGGCGGCAGCACTCCGGTGGCCGGAAGAAGGAGGCGAAGCGCGAGGCGGCGCAGGGCTCCAGCGGGAGGAGGCATACGAGCGGCTGCGGGCGAGCGTGCTCGAGCGCACAACGGCAGGGCGATTCGGGCCCGAGCAGCCCGGAGCGGGCCTCCCATGGGTTCTGAGGGCCGCGGCGATGCGGGAGTGGGTACAGGGGCAGCGTGGCTGACGTGGCAGCGGCGGCAGGTGGCTTTGGCGGCGACAAGTGGTAGCGGGGTGCTGGTTGGGCGCTGAAAGCGAGGAAGGATGGGGGTTGGCTGCGGCAGGAGGTAGGGGAGGGGGTCTAGGTTGCCCAAAATGGACTAGGGGTGTCCTTATATAGCAAATTTTGCTAGGGTTTGGGGGTTAGGAGGGGTTTTTCGAGCCGTACGATCGCGATCGGACGACCCGGAGCGGAGGGGGTTAGATAGGTGGGCTAGTGGGCTGTGAAGAGAGGTTGGGCTGAGATGAGAGGAGAGGAGTGCGGCCCGACAACTGTATCCGGAGAACGAAAGCGTCCGATGATAGACCGGCTATACTGCCGCTATAGTTATCCGTTGGGGCGTCAAACGGACTCCGAATGCGATGAAACTTGGCAGGTGGTCTACTGACAAGAAAACAACACCGCACGCCAACTTTCATCCCATTCCGAGAACATTTTCCGGCCACTTATAAAATACTATTTCGGACATGCCGCGGGCGCGTGCAAGTGTGGTTGGGCTCAGAACGGATAACGGAGAGAACTCGGAGAACCCGGACGAATGCAAGTTTTGAAAAACATGATGATGCTATGAAAATGATGACATGATGAAATGAAACACACAAGCAAATGACAAGGCAACAACAACGAATAACTGGGGAACACCTGGCACACCGGTCTCGGGGCATTACAACACCCCACCACTACGAGAGGATCTCATCCCGAGATCTAGAATGGCACCGGAGGGAAAACGGAAGAGAAAGAGAATAGGTAAAACTAAGTTGCTTCTTCGACAAATGAGTGAAGCCAAAGAACCTTGAAAGGTTAAACCATTTCGAGAGAAAAAAAATACAATAGAGATGAGCGAATTTGAAAACACTCCGTTGGAAAAGAGGAACAAGGAAGAACAACTTCGGGCAGCACTCTGATTGAAAAGAAAAGGAATTGAATAAGAACTTGATAAGATGAGAAGATACTTGATGAAATCACAATACACTACCTCCGTAACTATTGAATGAATGGAACAAGGGGTAAGAAACATCTCAGACAGCACTCCGGTTGAAAAGAGATGCAAAGCTTGGTAAGGCGAAGAAAACTTGAGCCAAAAGGCACACCTCCGGTTAAATGGATAAGCACGAAAAGAACATGCTCTTGACAAGGGCAAGAAGAAGGTTTAAAGAAAGCAGCAACACAATGCCTTCGGGAGAAAGAAATAGAAGATAGATGATTGAAATAAAAGAATGTTGAAGAAAATGCCAACTTCTGCCACAAAAGTGTTTTAAAAGGCATCTTAAGGAGAAGGGTCGAACGGAGTTGTTGGAACACCAACAACGAAAAGAATAATCTTGATATGGTCTTATGGCATACATCTCCAATTATGAGGTGACAACCTGCCACTCACGGGAAAAGAATTGGATTGATATGAGCGAATTGACGAGAAAGTATATCGCACCGGAAAGGAAAAATGAAGAAATTGGATCATTTATGAGCACCATAAATAGCCACAATCCTTAGGGAAAGCTTTAGGTGAAATATAACCCAAGATAACTCCAATGGCAAGATTGATGGATTTAAAATATCTCATTTTTAACAACATGTGTATCATGGAACATGAACTCAAATTAGCAAGAATGACATAATACCACCTCTATTGATACGGAAGAAGGAATTGCACTCCGGATTGCAAGATGAAGAAAGCTTGAGTTTCTTAGAAAAGAATCTTGATGAACACTTCGAGAAGGAATTATATCCTTGAAGAACCATCATGTCGAACCTTCATGATGAACTCCAGTAATAAAAGAATGATCAAAACGGAAAGAGAAGATGAAAACACAAGCGAAGCCTTGCAATGATTTAGATGAATCTCCGTGGTGATGTAATTGCGAGAGCAAGGAACTCCGGGAAAAGAAAATATGAAACAACTGAAATCAAGAATTTTGATGAACCTCCGGAATAAGGAATTAATCTCTTGGATGAAACAAGAATAAGAATTACATTATGCTTCTCCTTCATCAATTAAATTGATGAAAATCAACGGATTTGGCATATTACTTATTCTCGTAGAAAAGATTAAGAGAGATAAGGCGCCAACTTGAGAAGGTCTTCCAAGAACCACCGGTAGAATTTGAAAAGCACGAATGCATAGATATGATACACGAAGGTAGAAAACTCTTGAACGATCCACCGTAAGAATTGAAAACAACGAAGAAAAGATGAAGAAACACCGTGAAGAATTAGCAAATGAACGAAGATGCTTGAGAGAATCTAGATACATGAGAACGAAGAGATCAAGAACTGATTAGAGAATATTGAATGATGCACCGGTAAGATTTAGAGAAAGAGAGCTGAAAGTTGAGAATGAATAATTCTGAGATGATGGGCTCCGAAGAATCAAACTGAAAAGACTCCTGAATTACTCCGGATGGGTGGAAAGAATTCTCACGATCACAACAATTACGAGAGGATGGCATCAAGCTAGAACAATGAATCTTGAAGAGAATGGAGCAAGATTAAAGAGAAACTCCTCTTCGGTGTTCAAAATCCGAGAATGACGATGAGTAACACCACCAAGAATTGTTGAGGCACTCCGGAATGAATAATGGAAAGGTTGAGCCAACGATGAAAAGAATTTAACCGATCTTGGAGAAAGACATTTGACTGATGACAACTCATTCTTACGTCAAACTTTGACAAGAAATTTGAGGATATCTTCGGGAAATAAGAAGAGTCAGGTAAGATCCTGGAATAGACCTGTGGGTTAGGGCCCACTCAGAAGAAACACCGTAGAACTATTTAAAAGAGAGAATGCAACAGTTGAATTAAAAGGCCTGAATGAGATAAACATCCTCAAAATAGGATTAACTGATCTTGAATGACAAGATGATCCTTCTGAGATATCTTCAGCACTCCGGAACAATTGAATAGCGAGAGGTGAATGATTAAGAACTGCATCGGCATGAGAAAACATTGAAACGAAGAAAAGGATATGATCAACAAAGCTTCACTTGAATCTACCGGAGAAGAAAAGAATGACGAATGATGAACTTAAAGCTCTGTTAGGATCTTCATGAGAATCACCGGATAAAAATATTGACGGAAAAGGATGGAGAGACTTCACAAGAGTAAAAGGATACTTGATTTAGATATATGATTCCTTGAAGAAACAAGGGAGGGAGGGTGGGAAAAACAAAGACAATTTGGAATAGATGAAACGAACACCGTTGAGAAACTTAGAATTGATCTTGCGGATGTTGAAATGATCGGATCCACTTGAAGAAGCACACCGGTTAAAAAGGATTGAAAAAACAATCTTGATGATCAAGAAGGATTAGTATTCACATCGGAGTATGAGAACACCATTTAGATAAGGGATGGAATCAACATTTGCCTTTGAAGCAACTCGAATACCACAACTCAAAACAAAAACAAAGAATTGGCTCGCAGAATAAGCCGGAACAAACATATGATAGAGATTTCGTCTGAAGTTTTCGTGGTGGGGCCTACACGGGCTCGATCGTACAGCACCATCATGTACAAGGCAGTGCACATGACATACGAAGCGTCCCCGAGTCAGCATAGCCAAGGACTCTTTAAGACACAACGAGACCACTGTAAAACCGACCGTGAATAGGCGGACCACTAGACGTCGAACCCCAATTTCATATCATACATCTGTCGGAAAGATATCCTAAGATCTACTTGAATTCCCACCTATGAAACTCCCGAAATTTTCCGGTTATGCAATCAGGTGTTGGGGATACAGGGGAAGCATAATATCTCACCCAAAACTAGCAAATCCTACATCCAGCTGTATCCATCCTTCAACACATAACCAAGAAACCTTCGAAATCATCTACCTCAACCTTCGAAAAGCATCCGTTATACAAGTTATGGCAATACTCCCGAACTCCCGCCCCAGTACTGGGTGGCGTCGAGGTTATCTCACCAACGAACTGCATAAAAGAGATTTTCGATGTCGGCGTACTAAACTCAGGTATTCCAGAACTGCAATGATAAAATTATGACGACAACACCTCAGAGCTCAACTCCCCGGGACACTTCCACAAAACCCCTGACAGGAGGCACCAAGACAATGTTCTTGTCATAAAACCATCGGAACGATTCCAAGATACCCGCGTGATCCTAAAATTTTCTTTAGTGAAATTTGAGAAGAGAAGAGTCAAAACTGTACGTCAGGATGCCTTACCAGAGCGATGAAGGGACTGGGAGTAAAAAGAATTCCTAAACTCTCCGATATATAATTCCTAAATGACTCAAAACATTTTTCTAGACACAACTCGTCCGCTAATTCGATCAAGCAGTGGGGGCTCCTAAGGTCGGGGAAGGCTCTGATTACCAACTTGTCACGCCCTCGATGCGGCTATATCTCCCACGTGTCGAAGCACGACTTAGAGGCATAACCGCATTGAAAGCAATGCCGCAAGTGAGGTAATCTTCACACAATCCATGTAATACAGTAAGGGAAAAGATACATAGTTGTCTTACAATCGCCACTTCACACAAGTACATGAATAAAGCATTACATCATCCAAATACAATCAAGGTCCGACTACGGTGCCAAAATAGAAGAGAACCCAACATGCGACACGTCCCCAATCACCCCCAACTGGGCACCACTACTGATCGTCGGGAAAAGAAACATAGTAACACTGAGAGTCCTCGTCAAACTCCCACTTGAGCTCGTACTCGTCACCTGGAGCGGAATCACCTGGACCTGCATCTGGTGTAATAGTAATCTGTGAGCCACAGGGACTCAGCAATCTCGCACCCTCGCGATCAAGACTATTTAAGCTTATAGGAAGGGTAAGGCAAATATATGTGGAGCTGCAGCAAGCGACTAGCATATATGGTGGCTAACTTATACGCAAAAGAGAGCGAGAAGAGGAGGCAAAGCGCGAGCGAGAAGCTAGAGGGCAACCTGTGCAAACATTACTCCAACACCGTGTCCACTTCCCGGACCCCACCGAGAAGAGGCCATCACGGTAACACACTCAGTTGATTCATTTTAATTAAGTCAAGGTTCAGGTTTCTACAACCGGACATTAACAAATTCCCATCTGCCCATAACCGCGGGCACGGCTTTCGAAAGTTCAAATCCCTGCAGGGGTGTCCCAACTTAGCCCGTCACAAGCTCTCACGGTCAACAAAGGAATAGACCTCCTCCCGAGACATTCCGATCAGACTCGGTATCCCGGTACAACAAGACATTTCGACAGGGTAAAACTAAACCAGCAACACCGCCCGAATGTGCAGACAAATCCCGATAGGAGCTGCACATATCTCTTTCTCAGGGCACACTCAGATGAGCAATCCGTACAACTAAAACCAAACCTCGAGTTTCCCCGAGGGGGCGCTACACAGGGCTCTAGTTTGGACCAACACTCAGAGGAGCACTGGCCCGGGGGGGGGGGGGTTAGAATAAAGATGACCCTTGAGTCTGCAGAACCCAAGGGAAGGTGGTAGGTTGTTAGTGCAAATGGTAAAACCAATGTTGGGCATTGCTGGAAGAGCTTTACTTAAGGCGAACTGTCAAGGGGTTCCCATTATAGCCCAACCGCGTAAGGAACGCAAAATCCGGGAACATAACACCGATATGACGGAAACTAGGGCGGCAAGAGTGGAACAAAACACCAGGCATAAGGCCGAGCCTTCCACCCTTTACCAAGTATATAGATGCATTAATTAAATAAGATATATTGTGATATCCCAACAAGTAAACATGTTCCAACAAGGAACGATCATCATGTTCCAACAAGGAACAAACTTCAATCTTCACCTGCAACTAACAACGCTATAAGAGGGGCTGAGCAAAGCGGTAACATAGCCAATCAACGGTTTGCTAGGACAAGGTGGGTTAGAGGCTTGGTTCAACAATATGGGAGGCATGACAAGCAAGTGGTAGGTATCGCAGCATAGGCATAGCAAAAGAGCGAGCATCTATCATAGCAAAGATAGTAGTGATTTCGAGGGTATGATCATCTTGCCTGAAATCCCGCAAGGAAGAAGAACGAGTCCATGAATAAGACAAACGGACGTAGTCGAACGGGTCCTCACAACACGATGTTATCGGAACCAACCCGAAGAAGCAACACCGGAAAGAAGCAAACAACATAGTAAACAACCAACACATCAACATGGCATGATGCACAATCGAGTATGATGCATGTCCGGTTTAATGTAGCATGACATGGCAAAGAGCACAAAACAACACTACAACTTAAGTGGAGCTCAATATGCAACGAGTTGCATATTGATGGAGCACCACATCAATTATTTAGTTCGATCTCGTTTATGTACCCAACAATATTAAATGTTGTTAAACATGGCAAGAGAGTGAAGCAAATGAAAAACTACCCATCTTGTCAAATTTAAATGAGGCCGGAAGCAACGAACAACATTTCCGGTAAATCCCCATATGCATATTTTAGGTTTGGTACTGTTTTGCCCTAAACACAATTTTAGAGTTGTTAAGCATGCAAAATGAAGCCACCATGTTAAACTAGGCATTTTTCTACCCCATTTACATATAAAGTTTGTTAAAAACGGAGCTACGGTTATTTAGTTATGAATTAAATCATTTTAACATGGCAATAGGCAAATACAAGCAAACCTCATTTAAAACATTCTAAATATGGATGAAAGTTGCACAATATGAATCTACACAAAATTCTAAGCAACTTTCATATATAAATCATTTTAATCCGATGCACGTTTAGTGAGATATTAAATGAATGAACATGGAGGGTTTTTCTGTAAAACTGTAGTCCCTGGAAATAATAGCTAAAATCGCAACAGAGGGAAAAAACATGCATCGGGCCGAAATGGACTAGCCCAACAGCAGGGAAAAAAGGTGGGTGCTGGGGGTGTGCTCACATTGGGCCTAGGCCCAACTAGAGAAGGAGGCCGGGCAGCTGGGCTGGATCGGGCGAAGGGGAGGCGGCCCGCCCGAGTGGGATCTCATCCCCGACCTCCCGCCGAGGCCGAGGCGAGCCATGGTGGCGGCGGCAGGAACCGGTGGTGGCCTGAGGCGGCGGGGCGAGGCGGTACCGGCAGGAATGGACAGATCCGGGACTGGGGAAGCCGGATCCGGTGTCGAGGGTGGTCGACGGCGCTCGGGGATGCGGGATCCGGCGGGGTGGATCTGGCAGCAATGGCCTCACCTGCGAGAGAGAGAACGAGAGGTGAGCGCTGGGAGGAGAAGAAAGAGAGAAGAGAGAGGGACGGCGGAGCTCTGGCCTCAGGTGGAGGTCGCCGACGGCAGCACTCCGGTGGCCGGAAGAAGGAGGCGAAGCGCGAGGCGGTGTGGGGCTCCAGCGGGAGGAGGCATACGAGCGGCTGCGAGCGAGCGTGCTCGGGCGCACAGCGGCAGGGCGATTCGGGCCCGAGCGGCCCGGAGTGGGCCTCCCATGGGCTCTAAGGGCCGCGGCAAAGTGGGGCCCAGGGGAGGACACGCGGTGATGTGGGAGTGGGTGCAGGGGCAGCGCGGCTGATGTGGCGGCGGCGGCGGGTGGCTTTGGCAGCGACAAGTGGCGGCGGGGTGCTGGTTGGGCGCTGAAAGCGAGGAAGGAGGGGGGTTGGCTGCGGCAGGAGGTAGGAGAGGGGGTCTAGGTTGCCCAAAATGGACTAGGCGTGTCCTTATATAGCAAATTTTGCTAGGGTTTGGGGGTTAGGAGGGGTTTTTCGAGCCGTACGATCGCGATCGGACGACCCGGAGCGGAGGGGGTTAGATAGGTGGGCTAGTGGGCTGTGAAGAGAGGTTGGGCTGAGATGAGAGGAGAGGAGTGCAGCCCGGCAACTGTATCCGGAGACTGAAAGCGTCCGACGATAGACCGACTATACTGCCGCTATAGTTATCCATTGGGGCGTCAAACGGACTCCGAATGCGATGAAACTTGGCAGGTGGTCTACTGACAACAAAACAACACCGCACGCCAACTTTCATCCCATTCCGAGAACATTTTCCGGCCACTTATAAAATACTATTTCGGACAGGCCGCGGGCGCGTGCAAGTGTGGTTGGGCTCAGAACGGACAACGGAAAGAACTCGGAGAACCCGGACGAATGCAAGTTTTGAAAAACATGATTATGCTATGCAAATGATGACATGATGAAATGAAACACGCAAGAAAATGACAAGGCAACAACAACAAATAACTGGGGAACACCTGGCACATCGGTCTCGGGGCGTTACAGGGTGTGGCCCCCCTCCGGAACACCTGGCACACCTGGCTCAGTATTTTTTATATATTCTGAAAATGACTTCCGTGAAGTTTCAGTACTTTTGGAGATGTGCAGAATAGGTCTCTAATATTTGCTCCTTTTCCAGCCTAGAATCCCAGTTGCCGGCATTCTCCCTCTTTATGTAAACCTTGTAAAATAAGAGGGAATAGGCATAAGTATTGTGACATAATGTGTAATAACAACCCATAATGCAATAAATATCGATATAAAAGCATGATGCAAAATGGACGTATCACCGATCTAGGTGTAATAACTAGTGCATCGGTTCCAATGAAAATCTTTTGTGACAATACTGGAGCAATTGCCTTGGCAAAGCAATCTAGATTTCACAAGAGAACCAAACACATCAAGAGACGCTTCAATTCCATCCGCGATAAAGGCAAGGAGGGACACATAGATATTTGCAAGATACACACAGATCTAAATATTGCAGACCCGTTGACTAAGCCTCTCTCATGAGAAAAACATGATCAGCACCAAGACCCCATGGGTGTTAGAATCATTACTATGTAATCTAGATTATTGACTCTAGTGCAAGTGGGAGACTGAAGGAAATATGCCCTAGAGGCAATAATAAAGTTGTTATTTATATTTCCTTATATCATGATAAATGTTTATTATTCATGCTAGAATTGTATTAACCGGAAACTTAGAACATGTGTGGGTACATAGACAAACAGAGTGTCCCTAGTATGCCTCTACTTGACTAACTCGTTAATCAAAGATGGTTAAGATTCCTGACCATAGACATGTGTTTTCATTTGATGAACGGGATCACATCATTAGAGAATGATTTCATGGACAAGACCCATTCATTAGCTTAGCATAATGATTGTTTAGTTTTATTACTATTGCTTTCTTCATGACTTATACATGTTCCTCTGACTATGAGATTATGCAACTCCCGAACACCAGAGGAACATCTTGTGTGGTATCAAACGCCACAATATAACTGGGTGATTAGAGATTCTCTGCAGGAGTATCCGATGGTGTTTGTTGAGTTGGCATAGATCAAGATTATGATTTGTCACTCCGTGTATCGGACAGGTATCTCTGGGCCCTCTCGGTAATGCACATCACTATGAGCCTTGCAAGAAATGCGACTAATAAGTTAGTTACAGGATGATGCATTACGGAACGAGTAAATAAACTTGCCGCTAACAAGATTGAACTAGGTATGATGATACCGACGATCGAATCTCGGGCAAGTAACATACCGATGACAAAGGGAATGATGTATGTTGTTTTGCGGTTTGACCGATAAAGATCTTTGTAGAATATGTAGGAGCCAATATGAGCATCCAGGTTCTGCTATTGGTTATTGACCGGAGATGTGTCTCGGTCATGTCTACATAGTTCTTGAACCTCTAGGGTCCGCACGCTTAACGTTCTATGACAATTTGTATTATGAGTTATGTATTTGATGATCGAAGTTTGTTCAGAGTCCCGTATGAGATCACAGACATCACGAGGACTCTCGAAATGGCCGAGAGGTAAATATTCATACATTGGAAGCTTGCATTTGGACATCAGAATGGTTTCCAGTGGTTCGGGCATTTTTCTGAAGTACCGGGAGGTTACCGAAACCCCTCGAGAAGTTAACGGGCCTTAATGGGCTTTAGTGGATAGAGGGAAGAAGGGCCATGAGGTGGCGCGCGCCTCCCCCTACCCATACCAAATTGGAAAAGGGGTGGGGGCGCGGTCCCCTCCTTCCTTCTCATTCCCCTCCTTCCTTTCCCTCCGGTGGAAGAAAGGAAAAGAGGGGCGGGGGCGAATCCTACTTGGACTTGACCGGCCTCCTCTCTTCCTCCCTCTTTTATATACGTGGCCATGGGGCACCCCAATAGATAGTACAACAGACAATCTCTTAGCCGTGTGCGGTGCCCCCCTCCAAAGTTCAACACCTCGGTCATATCGTCATAGTACTTAGGTGAAGCACTGTGACGGTAACTTCATCATCACCGTCGCCACACCGTCATGCTGATAGAACTCTCCATTGTCCTCAACTACTTCAAGAGCTCAAGGGATATCATCGTGCTGAACGTGTGCTGAACACAGAGGTGCCGTACGTTCGGTGCTTAGATCGGTTGGATCGTGAAGACGTTCGACTACATCAATCGCGTTACTAAACACTTCCGCTTTAGGTCTATGAGGGTATGTGGACACACTCTCCCCTCTCGTTGATATGCATCTCCTAGTTATATCATGCGTGATCGTAGGAATTTTTTTGAATTATTACGTTCCCCAACAATTCTCATGAAAGCTAAGTGATGGTGGGAGCAAGAGGGGTGAGGCGCAAGTCAGCGGACGAGGCTTGCCTGCTCCCCTCCATGCTCCGATCCGTAATCCCGCACCACTAATTTTCATCCAATGATTATAATAGATTTCCTTGTGTGGGTCATCTATATCCTCAAAGAAAGGTAAACAAAGGCCATATTCTAGGAAATAATTTCCTGCATGAATCTGTACATGCATGCAAGACCCTTTCCTTTCTTGCTCGTCCTCCTCCAGATCATCAACTACATTGACAATGTCGGTGCCAAAGCCAGAGCGTCGCAACAGGTGCCTGCCTATTCCATGTGGCACGCTGTGGTGCCAACGAGTACCACCTCCACTCCAACATCAGCGTCTGGGCCATGCACATGCAACTGCTCCCGTAGTATTTTACCCGCATGTTCGACTGCAGTAGCACACCGATCTTGGACAAGACCATGGAGCTTGTGCCAAGAAAAGTCTTTGCCTGGTCGATGCATGTCGAGGTGCTTGACTATTGTGACATGTCACATGATGTTTACTAGCTCGTGCTCCGAATGAGCGGCAGGGTGCTGCTCCCGATCGTCAGTGGTGCGACGGCAACGACGGCCGGGTGGGAGCTCGGGCGGGAGCCAGTGATCTACCCTGGGCAAATAGGTCGACTTGGGCTCGAGATTCTTGCACTGTCCCGAGGATGTAGCACTCAGCAACGAGGCTGCAATGCTGGATACGTATAGGCGTCTGCTGATGGGCGAGAGCAACCGGCTCAATGGATACCGGTTTGCGAACGTGATGTACTCGACGTAGTTGAGCCAGTGAGCTTGGAGGCATTCCTACCATCGTATGTTGACGGGCGGCTCAACGGCGTGCGGCCACATGCCAGCATAGGTCAGTTACGGGGAAGTGGCATCGGTGTGGTTCGAGATGCCTAGCTGGCCGTTGTCGTGGCGGCGTTCGCGACTCACTTGTTTGAGTTGAACCGGCTAGTGGTGGCCTAGCTGTGGCGAGGATGCCACAGATGGACGTCAGGGCGTTATGAGGCGTAGGATGTCCATGGAAGGAAACTATGTCAATTTTTTTAAAAAGATACCCACACCCCTCTCCACATTTGCAAATAAGGCCTTCCCTCGTTCATCCTTTTCTCCCACAAGATAAACTACTCATACAAATGCATCTTGATGTTCTATGCAACGCACGGGCATCTTGCTAGTAAGAAACAAATCTCGAGTTTGGCACACGTTCGTGTAGTGGTAGCACCACAAGGCCTAGCTTAGGAGTTACATTTCCCTCTCTACGCCCACATGAGTGAGCTTTAGTGGACCCGATAGGTGGTGGGTCCACATATCATGCTCCTGAAGGCAGAGGGGCGGTGGGACTAAGAGGGGTGAGCCGCAGGTCGGGGGACGTGTGGTGTCATGGGTTTGAGCGGCATCGTGGGAATCACGTGTGGCTATGGTAGAAACTTGATGCTCGTTGCATTTCAGCTAGCCCGCATGTCATGCACACAAAACCAGAGGGGCGGTGCGGCCGAGAGGGGTGAGGCACACGTCGAGGGACGTGGTGCCGTGGATTGGAGCGGCGTCATGGGAATCGCGAGTGGCAGTTTATGAAACATGATGGATGCCGTAGTTCAACTTCCATGGACAAGCTATCATGTCTACTGACACATGCATTGCATACCGATCGCTGGAAGGAGTAGTAGAGAAAGCTAGGCGGACAAATAGTTCCTTATTGTCAAGCGGACCTACGCCGCTATTTGTTCCAAAGACATGCACACCATCGTAATAATTCATCTATATCAGTATACACAGAGAGGAAATATTGTTTTACAAGAGAGGAAATAGTTCATCCATCCATAATGCCCTGCTGCTAGTGCAACTTATTCTTCTTATTCTTCTTCATCTTCTTCTCATTTTCTGTGAGGGATGGCTTCACAACATGCTCTTTGGACCTTGCAGCTATTTCGAAACTCACACGGGCCTCGAGGGCAGCATATTTTATATGCTCGTACATCAAGGGATAATTCTCCCATCCAGACGACTTTAATGCCATCATTTCGTCACCCTTATGAAGATTTGAACCGAGCACAATGTTTGCTATATCGAATGGGGATGGTGTCTGTTTATCACAATCTTCTATAGGAATTTTGATTCTGGTTTGTAGGTCAGCAATGCTTTTCAAATCAAGGTTGTACGACACGAGCTTCTATTTGTCCCCTTCGATGGCTGACCCACAGAAGTATATATCCTCCCGAGATAATAAATTCTGGAACTCACCTGGTATGGAGGGCGTGTGTATGATGTGGTACACCAAAACATCATCTTCAAGGAACAATTGAAGGACGACGGCGCATTGGATCTTCCAAGTGGTACGCTCCATGTACTCCGCGTCGAGACCAATGACCTTCATCTCTACCTTTTGGAGGGAGTTGGATACATTGTTGATCCACTTCCGAGCAACCCTTTGGTGGTCGGTGACGGTGGAAACTATGCTCAACGAGCCTTCGACGAGGACATGTTGGACGCTAAAAACCAACATCTGGATCTCTTTCGCCATTCGGAACCGCTGGACCGGAGGGCAATGGTTCGGAGAATTAGGATTATATGGCTAGTCTAACTAAAGAAAATGATTTTTAAAGGGGCTTCGGAATTACTCTAGGAGTATGTGAAGAGGTTAAAGCAATGTGAATGCATTGGGGTTTTGATGCAAATGAAGATGAAGGAGAGGTGAAGAAGCCGAGGAAAATCGGTACCCGATGGAGAAGTAAATGGGAGAAGTGGCCTGCAGGCAGTTGATTAGACGACTAGGTAGACTAAAAGAAAAGGCTATGCCAGTAGACTGAGGAGTGGTACCTGTCCGTGTACGTGCCCATCCTTCTAGCACTACATGTGCCACTAGCTAGTTGAGGTCACTCTTTAGAATCACCGTGGCAAGACATTTTGTGATTCCTTTTTATTTCTGCACCCCTCCTAATAGGTGGGACCTATGCAAACAGATATAAACAAATGTGTCGTAGCTGGCTCGGATGGATATTGGCGTGTGCGTGGGAGACACAACATTCTCTGGTTAAGGAATATGTGGTTATCCTCAAAAAGAAAAAGAAAAACCTTCTTCGTGCTTCCACATACACAAGAATTTGGTTCTGCTCGCAATATGGATGATACTTGGAGGATGAAGTGAACCCAGAGGCATGCTAGCACGGGAGACCTATTTCCGCTATACAGTACTACTCCGTATGTTCCTACTAGTAGTAGTACAACTTTGGTACACTTCATGGTCAAAATATTATTCATTTGGTCCTCATAGTGAAGTGACAAGTCCATGCGCCCGAGGTGCCACCAGTCCAGGTGGCGTGTTTGGGTTACCAAAGTCAGCCTCACCTTGCGCACTGTGCAGTCACTATCACCGCCACTATATAGCATGCCTCGCCTCGTCTCCCTCTCCCCTAGCACCACTCCATCTCCATCTCTGTCTCGTCGGAGATCCTGAGGTCACTCTTCATCATCTCATTGTGCCCCCGCGTACCCTTGCCTCGCTCACCTCCACTAGTACCACTATTCCCTCGCTAGCCACTCCAGCACCGAGGGCCTTCTCCCCCGTACCATGTATCTGAGTTTCCTTGAAGAATTTGTTTGTGAGGACAGAACATGATTACATAACATGCATGAGATGGTAGTTTCCTGTGAAGAATCAATTGCGAGATAACATGAGTATAACCATGCATGGCACTTCTATATTTTGGAACCCAGTATACATTTCCCTGTATTTCCTCCCAGTTCCAACAGGGACATAGCAATGTTGTTTCTTGCATTATCCTACTCATACTCTGAACAATGATGTTCTTACATTAAGAATGCATGTATTTTTTTATATGATGAAGTGTCCCTATAGTTACTGCCCTTTGTAATCACACCACCTTTGCCAATAACAGGGAAGCACAACTGGTTCCTCACTCAATTAGATGAAAGCAAAAGACTGATGATCATTCACACACATGAGCCGGAAATGTTATATTGCAAAAACCCCACTATGTACAAGTAATACTAGCTTGTTGGGGCCTTCAGGATTTTTGAGTTGGAGGTGGGTAAACAGCCTTGGTTCACACTCTCTGTGTCTCGAACTCAATTATCCGATTAACCAGGAGATCACTGTTGGCAAGGACCTTGATGGAAGAGAAGCTCTGTTTGCTATGGAAAACTGTATCTACACGGTGAGCCCTAGGACTCGGGAGCAAACTCCCCTAATTGTCAATGATACAGCCTGTAGCCAAAAGAAGGTGAGAATGACAAAGGCATGTGGATTAACTTTGATCCTTGGATGTCTCAAGTCCGGCAGGCAGTGATGTGGTTCAAGCCTTCAGGTTGATAGGTAATTGGGTCGTTGCGTCAAAAGGGTGGAGTACTAGTGTCTCTGGATCACTAGTCACTGAATCCAGGCTGCAAATTATGATGGTGTTGGATCATCCCTCTTTGAATGACTTGTTGTCTTTGTTGCTTGTTCTGGATGGGTAGTTCTCTCTTTTGTTATGCATATTCCTTGTCATTTGGTCATCCTCGTCTATGTCACTCTTACTATGTAACAGTTGCCTCTATTTAGAATGTCATTCTCATCTGGATCACGATAGTCTGAGCGCTGCAGATGGGTGCATTTTGGTGGTGTAATAAGATTTCTTATGAACTACCATGTCTTGTTGTTTATGTCAGTAGTACTCACTAGTTAGTGTTTGAATGTTGTATATATCATTGTTGTGAACTGTTTATTGTCTCGAACTGCTAGTGGGCTAAATGAGGGCATCAGTGTTCTCAAGTGTTCAGAGTATATCTCTTTTTTTCAAGTTATAATTTGAGCTCAGTGTCTTTTTGATGATGTTCAATTTTTTCGGCCAGTGAGGTGTCGTTGAATATGGGCCGAGTAGTAATGCAATGCCAAACAAGTCAATAATGGCTCTCAGGCGAGCCTCTCAAAAGATCCTCAAAAAAGGCCAGGCTCTCAAAAAAAGAAAAAATAACGACTCTTAGGCTGACATCTAGGCGCCACCGGTGTTTTTGTGCGCTTGCGCACCGAGAGAATATTGGCGCATGTTCGAAATTCATGCTACCTTTTCATCCACAAACTCCCGCCCCTCTCCCACCTTTGGAATATCGATTCCTACACCAATTCCCCAAAATCCGCCTCCTGTACTACCTGTACTCAAGTGCACTATCATGTCGCCGCTCAACGCGGATCTCTGAGCTGGAGATCCTGAGGTCCGTCCTGCCTTCGGGCGCTGCGTGCTGTCGCTCAACAGTGGCATGGCGGCGCTTGAAGACCAGTTTGCCGGCAAAGTGCTGATGGTAAGTATCAACGGCGACCGGCCTCCCATCTCGCCAGAAGACCTTGTCAAAGCTCTTGGCATTGCGCAACGCATCCAAATAAGTAAATTGCTCGTCGAAGTCTGTCCGCGACCGGCTGATTTCTTCGTCAGGTTCCAGAAAACGTTCGTCTGAAGTTGTGTGTTTGAATCTACCCGATATTTGTTTTGTGATGGCGCTCTCGTGAGCTTTGAGCGGTGGCACCCAGTATGGTCCTCGGTGCCCTCTGAGCTTGAGTTTTTAACAAAGCTTAGCTTCCACGGCATGCCTCGATGTGCTTGGAACAGCGATTCCATGAATGAGCTTATCAACGACCTTGTAGGTGAGCTCGTGAGTATGTTTGTTCCTCTAGACAGATGGGCTCTAACGATTATGGCATGGTTGAAGAAGCCGTCCACCATACCAAAGGTGATTGGTGTTGAGTTATAGGTGCAGGAAGCGGGGTTGTACTATTCATAGCCACCAAGGTCACTGCAGACCACGTTAGGGATGTACCTGTATTGAGTGTTCGTCCATGTCGAAGAACTTGTCAAACCATCAATCGAAGTCTTGCCGCCGCCACTGGTGCCAGGGTCCGTCGACGACGTCCATTACATGAGTCAATGTCAGACTTTCCCCGTGTTGCTCAGAACGATCGATGGCACAGGATCTACTCCATCGTGCGGCGGAGGCCACTGCTTCTTTGTGAGAAGAGGCAGGGTTGCCTTCCTGGATGTGCTCCAATTTGATGTAACAACCGAATCTTGTCAGATCCTAGTTAAATACGAGCTATGGGTGTGAAGCACTGATGTGGCAGTACATTTGATTGTAACCTGTTCTATTTTTGTACGTAAACTTTTTTTGGAAAGGGTTGTATGTCAACTTAATGTGCTAGCAGAACTTATTTTTTTGTCTATCTGTTTTCTTTGCACAACATTCAAGATATTTCCCCATCATTGATAAAGACGATGAACCGTTATGTACAAGTTCATTGGTTTCAACATAGCCCTACCCGTAGCGATCCACTGCTTCCAACCGCATTTTGCCGCCTGCGTGAAATTTTTGTATGCAAGTTTAGTGTGATATGATGTTCTATATGATTGTGTCAACTATATAAGTTTTTACTGAGCATCAGCAATGCAAATGGCTGAAAGATGTATTTATAAGCATCGGCCGATGGGTCTCTCTCTCTCACACACACGCACAAGTGGGACCCGTTGAATTATTTCTTCGCTCATGACAACTTTTAATTAGGTTCCACTATACTCAAATTTTTCTTAAGTTATTTATTGATCTGAGTGACTTCAAAAAGTTTTATAGAAGCCTTGTTTGGGCTTTCTGGTGTCGCTGAATGTGGGCTAGGTAGCCATGTAAAGTTGTAATGTACTACACAGGCCTATTTTTGAACATCAGCAATGCAACTGGGCCGACATTTTTACACAATATCTGGGTCAACTTGTTATTCTCCGCCTCGCTGGGCTGCAAATCTTTCTTAGGAGGGATGCATTAGGCTTAACAAGAAAATGGGATTTATGAAATAATAAATGGGATGTAATTATAAAAACTGGGCAGTAACTATAAAAAAATGCACCAAACAAGTAATTAGTTTAAAAATATATTATTATTGGATTTTGAAAATTTTAATTTCATTACATGTTGCTTGGGCAATATTTCATTGGAGATTTACATAGTACAAATTTATTTTGAAATCATATTTAATATGACTAGAAATTTCTGCATAAAAATGTTTTGGATCCCATCAAAATGTGTGAAATTTTATGGAATTCTGGTTTTGAGCGGTTGGTTGACATTATTAATCGTTGTCCTAGCTAGAAAATGGGTTGTACTTTTAACAAACTGTAAATGGGCTGTAGTAAATTCCATTAGAATTCAAAAATAGGTTGCACATTCTTACAAATCGCAATTGGGCTATATGTTCTCTGCCACACACTTGTGGGCCTACTAAGTTGATGCGTACGCAAGGCTTTGTCAACTTATAATGAACACACGGTTCTAGCAGCAGTGGCCGTTAGATGTCCATCCAACGGATGTTGTGCTTCTTCTTCAATCTCGGATATTCTTACTTCAGCCGCCAAAAAATGATTCCTCCCCCAGACATCTGGGGCGCACCATTTTGGAGGCTGACCTGTGCGCCTACTAAGTTGACGTGTACCATGGGCTTTGTCAACTTATATAAACGATTCTAGCTACAGTGACCATACGATGTCCATCCAACGGCTGTTGTGCTTCTTCAACCTCTGGTCTTCTTGCTCCAGCCGCCCAAACCTGCGGTGGCCGTGCCGCCTGCTCCCGCCTCCTGTGTCCGGCTGTGCTGCCATCGCTGGCCATGCCATCCCTCTATACTCACCCACACCTCCTGTTATTATCCGGCGATGGCAGCCTCACACCGCAGCCGAAGCAGTCAACCCACGTACTCCCCTCCGCATGGGCATCCACTGTCGCATCTTTCCCGGCTCCACGTCATTCCCTTCCTAGGCCTCGCCTTCGTCCACCACCTTGGTGCTCTTGGTGCAGCGTGGTCAACAAAGGACAGCCATCGGAAGAGTACTTTAGGCAGTGAAGCTGACAGCTGGACCCACTAGCTACATATTTGAACACAAGTGCCTCCTTATTACTCGCAAAATAAAAACGATTCCTCCCCCTAACAGCTAGGACTGACCAGCTATATCTTTGGACGCAAGGAAGTGCGTCCTTATCCTCCCTGACTGCTAGGACCCACATGGCCAAAGCGTACGTAGCGTTGTCTGTCTAGTCGCGAACGTGTACGTACATACTGGTTGATCAGTCTATCTACAAGTATGAACCATGACCGAGTAAGTACTGGCACGTGTCGTTGTAGAGCACCTGACATAGCAGTTCACGTAGTCCCGTCTAAGTCCTGTACAAATACGTACAACCACAGGGCAAAAAATACGGCCACGTACGTACATATGGGCGGGGTCTCGAGCGCGTACTCGCGCGTATATACGGATCACCAGGGCTTGTGTACAGGGAGAGGAAACAGATGGCAGCAACGACATCCTATTCATCAGGTAGCGAACCGGATGGATCGGAATGGAGAAACAATGTCCTGTTCATCAGGAGGCAACCGACTGGGTCGGAATGCTTCATGTTCAATGGGAGCCAACCCGCTTGGACGGAACAACCAAAACGTGCTCTGGCATACCGCAGAATGAAGGGAACGGCCTTCTGTTCGACCGGCGATGGCTGAAACGGGATTCTGTTCATGGGGAGGTGTCTGGCATACCACAAAACAGAGGAAACGGACTTGTGTTCGAGTGCCTATGGTCGAAACGGGGTCCTGTTGATCAGGAGGGGTGTGGCATTCCGCAAAACGGAGGAAACGGACTTGTGTTGGAGCGCCTACGGTCAAAATAGGGTCCTGTCCATCCACCATCTACTGCCTCGCACCAGCCTCCACAGGCTACTATTCATCCACCATCGACCTCCTCCAGCCTCCATGGGCAACTGTTCATCCACGACTACTATTCATCTAGCCCCCACTGGCTGCTGTTCATAGAGCCTCCACGGGGTCCTGTTCATCCACCCCCAACTGGCTGGGGTGCAGCGGCCTCCTCGGGGTAATGTTCATCCAGCGGCAACGACCTACTACCACGGGGTCTTGTTCATCCAACCCCCACCGGGAACTGTTCATCCACAGCCAACCAACCGGCTCGACTCACCACGTCTCGACTCGTTCTACGTACAGAGCGCATGGTAGCAAGTCACTGTTCATAGAGAGGCAACCCAACACTGGCTGGCTATGTCTCACATGGGGGCTCGATCAGCTTCAGTAAGCAGCAACAGTGATCGGTCGCTCCGGTTCAGTTACCAACAACAACGAAGGAATTGCTTGGTTCAGTCATCCACAAACGAATCACTCGGGTTCAATTAACAGCCAAGGGATTGATCGCTTAGGTTCAGTAATGTGCGATCGCTCCGGGTTCAGTTAGCCAACGCCTCGCACACACGCGCGTATATGAGAGAAACGTGCAAACCACAGTGCATCGCTCGATCCCAACCACCCACCGTAACCAAGAACTCCGCGATATTTTCCTCGCCCTAGCTTCTACAATGATTTTTTCTGTCATGGTAGGCCCAAAGAATGTCATGCAGTTGCGTCTCCGTCCCGCCGAGGATGAAAAGCCCATTTGCTGTTATGATTTTTTGTCATAGAAGTAGGAGCCCACCACATCTATGATGCTACCGACTTTTGTCACAATTATCATCATAGAAGTGTCATAAGCATGCAATAATTTTTTTTGTTTGCCCCAAAATGTCACGGATGTGTCTTCTTTTGTAGTGTTGGTGAATCCTGACTATATTGATCTAAAAAGGTACAAATAGTATCCAGATTACTCCCCCCGTCTCGGTTTATAGGGGTCATCCATTTGACTAACTAAATATGAGTTATATGTCACAAAAAGTATATCACTGAATTCTTAAGTGGATGTAGTTTCTAAACATATATTTTTCATCACATATAATAGATATATAGCTAGTTAAATTCTGAACCTAGAACGACATGCATGCCCTGTAAACCGAGACAGAGGAAGTAGTAAAAATATCTGATTTTGTCGAGCAGTTGGCGGCGGAGAATGGCTTGTCATGTGGTCCCATGTGTTATGATGTACCAAGGCGACGCGCGTCCCTCTTGAGGTAAAACAATGGCAGAATCAATACTTGGTTTTCTTGAAGGAGATAATGGTTTTCTTTTTTCTTTATCCTCTTACGCCCTAGATTGAAATGATGGTTGCTTCATCCTTCTGGGGGAAAGGTGTGGGATTGTGATTTGACGTCTCATTGCTCATTACTACTACTAGAGCGCTACCACTGGGGTGCGTTCCCCTGCTATTCTACACTGTTATTTGGTGCATGACATGCTAACCCGACTGCTATATGTCCCACATGTCGGCGAGACGATGTACAAAATTCATGAAAGCGAGCATCTCCACTCTTTTAGTATGACGGAGGAGTACAAGACACAGCTTGGTCTTTGCTGCTTCGCGCCATCCACGGATACAAACCCGAACTAGAAAAGGCGAGGGTTGGTATTTTCCCTCGCGATAGGCAGGGGAATTTGGCATAGTCTGTTCGAGGCAACGGGGAAGGAAGGGAAACAAGCAAATAAAGGTTGAGCGACTTAGTTTTGGGAAAATCTGATTTTATGGAGTACGTACCCACTATGGAGGTAGTACTACTTACTACTCCCTCCTTTCCGATTTATAGGGCTCAATTCTAGTAGTACTTACCATCACATGTTTGGATTTCGAGGTGCATTAAATCACCCAAAGCAAGCATATCAAGATAAAACTCACCAATGCATGCAGGTGTTCATGGAAATTTAATGGTCATGGATGCATTCTGTAATTAATGCATTGGTAAACATAACATTTTGAGAAAAACGAGCGTACTAATTCAGTACTTCTGCAAACTAAGAAATTAATTCCACCACTCATGTCTACCTTGGTTGGAGAGATTTTGAAATTGAGCCTTATAAACTGGAATGGAGGGAGTAGTAACCTAGCATAGGGTAGCTTGCTACACTATGGAGTCTAAGGAAATTGTCCTAGTACTACTCCTACTCATAAAGGACATATATTTAAAACAATATGATAATCTCTCTAACCAAGGTAGGGGAGTATATGTCTGACGGAGAGAGTAGTAAAATTTTCTCCTCATCCAGTGAGCCACCGCGCGCATGGGTGAGGGAGCGGGCATAGGCATAGTAAGAAAGCTTCTCCTCGTCATGCGACTCTGTGAGCCACTGCACCTGTCGGCGGGGGAGAGGGCATACTAAGCAAGCTTCTCCTTGTTTTGTGAGTTGACGGGACACATCAAAAGTATTACTACAAAGAATCTCCAGTGTATAGAGCCTTGCCTCTAAGGTAGGACCCACATGGTTTGCCTCTTATCAAATGAAAAAACCACAACGTAGAGGGACTCTAACCGGCCTGTAAGGTGGGCCCTAGCAGAAATTTAAACAGTATTGATTAGCACCACATTTTTCCAATTAGTACTATTTCTCTTGTACTTTCTTATGCTTCCTAGGGCTAACAAGTGGCACCAGATGGATTGTTACATTATTAGAGGCAGCATCTAAGGTTAGACGCGATGCTAGCCAATTTTTTGTTAGAGGCAGTTCATGCAAAGTATAGAGGCATGTCTCTAAGATGAGAGAGAGGGCTTAGATGAAATAAAAAGCATACATTGTGGATGCCCAAAGTGCCTACTTTCTAGTCTATACGAATCAATTTATATCCACAATGTATTCATCATAGATGCTGAGTGGTGGAATAAATTTGTTACTTCCATAGTTTGCAAAAGTACCGAGCATGTGAGATGGTGAACGGAGTGAGTACGATACCATTGGTACTACAATTCTTTTGAAAGGGTTCAAGTAGTCCCTCCCATTCACATGTTCACATTTCATTATTTAATAAAAATGTTACATGCAAGGATGAAGAGAAACCTCAGCAATGCATTTTTACCGAGCTGTAAGTAATCGAAAAGTACTTTAATAGTGGAAATATCCTACCTTACTTCCAAAGACAATAACCAGTGCTTATAAATTGCAGTCCGGATCGTAGCCCGTCTCGACAGAGTTCGTCTTCGGGGGATCTTCTTCCGGAGATGATGGAGAGCGAAACGCCTCCCCCCGACACCCCGCCTCACGAAGCGTGCGACCTTGAAGTGTCGTCGTCAAGGGTATCTCCGGATCCACTAAGGCCGGAGGATAACCCTTTGGCTACCCGGGATTCCCAGTATCCAGCTCTTAAAGAGAGCGACAGCAAGGGTCCGTACTGTGTGCGATCGGACACGCTGAAGGATCTTCTGGGCAAGCGGCCGTCTCGGAAGCGCATCGTACGCTAATGGGAATGGTAATTGAAAAGATTTCATCCACTGAAAGTGGTTTGCATGAAGCCTTTATGAGTCTGCTGAAAGGCTTCGACGTACGTAAAATAGTGTATGTTTTTGATAGTACCGCATACATTAGGTGTGCCCTATGCAGATAGTAGCCCCTGAGACTCTGGTTGTCATCGAAAACGGTAGCAAACAGAGGATCATAGTCCCATGTAATAACCAGACCACCTTTATGTGCAGGTCGCTAAAGCTCCGGTGGCTAGCCGGACTGATGGGTTTGCGAAGCTAAAGCGGCAACTTGATGCGGTAGACGCCGATATCGTGCTTGTCAATAAGCGGCTTGACAAGGCACAGGGTGAGTGATTTCTCTAGTGAGCGTCACATAATAAGAGTAGCATGATGCCAGTATCATTAATATGTTGTGTGACTGAATATGGATCTGCCATCGTGGAAACCATTCGGGCAGAGCTTGCCCGAGCCAAGGAGCAATCAAGGAGTAGCAATGCGGCCGCTCTAAAGGCAGCCGAAGAGTTAAGGGCCGAACAGGCCGTGCATTGCGAGAGCAAGGAAAAAATAGCCAAGATGGATGTAGAGTTAAAAGATGCCGCTGACCTTTACCTGCTTCCTGAAGAAGAAAACCTGGCGAACGTGACGGACATGGAGAAGGCCCTGGTGGCTGCCATGGAAGCCCGCTCCAAAATTAGAGCGACGAAGGAGGAGCTGAATCAAGCTGGAGATATCGTGTCTGGGAAGGCCTTCTTGTTGCGGACTAAGTTCGGAGATCTGAAGTATGCTCCTCTGGAATGGCTATGGAGTTCGGCGGACGCCTACATGGATGCGGCCGAGTACTTCAAGGATCAGAAAGATCCCGAAGTGTAAAGGCTGTTCTGGTCGTAGTTTTATGCTCCAGTCCTTCCGCTGCTATTCAATGAGCGATTGGCCGAGTGGGCCGAGCTCCATAGGTTGTCCAGACTTGCCATGAGGTCCGTTGTGGACCATCTGTGGCCTAGAGGGCCAAGGCCGAATAGGCTCTTTAGTTTAGTGCAACAATTCCTTGGTGCTATGCCACGCATCGATGCTGTAAAGAGATCGACGTGCATAGAGGGTGCGTGGATGTCCTTTGCCCATGTCAAGACATACTGGGCGGAGATGGAGGCCACCACTATTGCGACACAGGGTTCGGCCGTAGGCCGAGTGGCTGCCGAGCACTACTTTGAAGAAGTTCTTGAAGGTGCTCATTCGATAGAGGCTCAGTGCTCGAAGAATATTATGTTCTAGTGACATGTATTCCCACTGTAAAAACAATGTTTTATTGAATTATCAAGGTTGTATTTATACTTTTGCCCAAAAGTACTATGATGCCTTCTGTGCGGCCGTTTATGTATATATGTATATAACCTGAGAGTTTGCAGTCGTGGGCTTCCACCCCCACGCATATAATGCGGGGGTGTTCGCAAAAAATGCATATCCACACTTGATCCAACATCTTGGTCCGTTAAGGAGGTGATAGCGCGGCGAATGAGGCAATCGAACTATATTGCTTTAACACTTTCACTTAGCCATAGGAGTTTGACAGTGGGGCTACTATATAGCCCCTGGTACTTCTGCGCTCATCTGAATACGGGGCGCGTACGTACATGACCGGGAAATGGCCCTTGTTAATGCAGAGGAATCCCGAAGATTCTGATGAGTCATCGAGTGGTTGACCAATCTCCCGCTATATCATGATTGTTAGTTTTCGACTTTCTCTACTGAGGTGCTCATCTAGATGAACCAGGGCACAATCGCAGTACTTCTCCCAGTGATACCTTAGCCGATATAACGGAATGTAAGGTACCAAAACGTGGGAGCCAGGCAAACCCAACATTTAACCAAAGACATGATTCGGAGCTAAACAATGCCATTAATAAGAAACCCCATGTGTCCAGATACGTTCAAAATCCTGGTGTGGCCATATGCCACTAACACCAGCATCCTTCTCGGTTGTGCGGAGTATCCGGAGGATATGAGCAACAAGAGACAGTAAAAAAGGTTTACGCAAGGTCTTAATCTAAAAAGAAACCTTTGGGCGGGTCCCCGCTGCACGTCTGCGCCTGTGTCTCCGTTGTGCCGTGTCCTGGACAGGTGTAGCACGATTATCAACTGTAAAAGGAAAGAACTTAGGTGAAAGTTGCCGTGCCAAAAAAGGAAGAATTGGTTATTATCAATGAACTATCAAAATTCAGGAGAACTCAAGTTGAGCGGGGTTGGCCCTGATTACATGCGGGGAGCCCCTGGTACCGTTTATGAGGGTTTGATCATCAAACCCGTCTCATGCATACCTGATGGAACGCCATACTCGTCTAACCGTGTCCGTGGTCTTGATGACCTGCCATTTTTCTGGTTGGTGAGGCCGTCTAGTTCGCGGCTGTTAGAGCCGCCGCGTCCTCTTCCGTACGTAAAAAACATTCAGTATTTCCACTAACTGTGATGATGCCACGTGGACCAGGCATCTTGAGATTGAGAAAAGCATAATGTGGTATTGCATTAAAACGAGCGAAAGCCGCCCTTCCGAGTAGTGCTTGATAATCACTTCGGAATGGAGCTATGTGAAAAGTTAACGTTTCCCTTCGGAAGTTATTGGGAGAACTGAATACCACCTCTAGTAGTAAAGAGCCCGTAAAGCAGGCCTCTTGGCCTGGTATTACTCCCTTGAAGGTAGTATTACTTTGGTTTATTTGTGTCGGGTTTATCCCCATTTTGCGGACTATGTCCTGATATATCAGATTTTGATCACTGCCGCCGTCCATGAGGACTCGTGTGAAATGGTACCCATTTATTATTGGGTCTATCACCAAGGCCGTCAGTCCTTCGTGCCGGATATTTGTCTCGTGATCCCTACGATCAAAAGTGATCGGGCAGGCCAACCAGGGGTTGAACCTAGGGGTGACGGGCTCTATGGCGCATCGGAGTGCATGATTGTTTCTCCTCTTTGTCACATGGATCACGTTTATCGTTTTAACCTCTGGCGGGAACTTTTTCTGTCCTCCGGCGCTTTGCTGGCGAGGTTCATCCTCGTCTTCGCTTGGTGTCTCTTCCCATTTGTGTTCAGCGTTTAGCTTACCGGCCTACTTGAAGACCCAACATTCTCTGTGGGTATGATTTGCAGGTTTGTCTGGGGTGCCGTGAATCTGACAGAGTTTGTCAAGAATTTGGTTTAGGCCAGATTGTCCTTCTCTGCTGCCTTTGAAAGGCTTTTTCCGCTGACCTGATTGGGAGCCCCTGAATCCGGCGTTTACCGCCGTGTTATCTGGGCTACCTTCTTTATTTCGACGCTTGTTTTTGTTGCGTCGTGGTTTACCATTGCCATCCCTAACTTCGGATGTGCTTGGGTCGCTGGTGCTGCTACGGGCCAACCAGCTATCCTCGCCCACACAAAAGCGGGTCACGAGGCTTGTTAGGGCTGCCATCATTCTCGATTTTTCTTGGCCGAGGTGTCTGGCGAGCCATTCGTCTCGGACGCTGTGTTTAAAAGCTGCTAAGGCTTCGGCGTCCGGACAGTCGATGATTTGGTTCTTCTTGGTGAGGAACCTGTTCCAAAGCTTTCGGGCGGACTCTCCGGACTGTTGGACTATATGACTTAAATCATCTACATCCGGAGGTCGGGCATAAGTCCCATGAAAATTGGCCCGGAAAGCATCCTCAAGCTCCTCCCAACTTCCAATTGAGTTTTCGGGGAGGCTTTTTAGCCAGTGCCGAGCTGGCCCTTTAAGCTTGAGGGGCAAGTATTTAATGGCATGGGGATCGTCTCCACGAGCCATATGAATATGGAGGATGAAGTCCTCTATCCAGACTCCAGGGTCTATGGTCCCGTCGTACGCCTCTATGTTCACCGGTTTGAATCCCTCTGGGAATTCATGATCCAACACTACAAAAAAATACACTTTCGTGATGATATGTGTTTGTCAGAGTAGTTCGCGTTTTTTGTCATGCATGTACATCCATCACAAATTTAAGACAGAATCAAGATGGTCATACCTGTGCTGTCATAGAAGTGCTCCATGACATTACCAAAATTATCATCACGGAAGTGTGCACTTGCATGACGATAAATCGCGCATCACAGAAGTGCTTTCGTCAAGGGTGACCGACACATGGCATCCACCGTAATGGAACGTCGTTAAGCTATTGGGTCGGGTTTTGGATCTGATAACCCGTTAACAGCCCCGACCAATGGCGATTTTCCACGTGTAAAGTCATCATTGGCTAGAGGAAACACGTGTCGGCTCATCATTGGGACAGATGTCATCCACTCACTGGATAGAAGGCGCCTATGATACGTCGACACGTGGCATGGCCCAACCGTGGCCCATTCTTGTGAAAAGGCCGGCCCGTTTGACTTGGTCAAAAGCTGGCGGGCGGGCCCATGGAAATCCTGTTAACAGCCTGTTCGCATATAGCCCATTTACAACCTGCTAACCCAAGGCCCGTTATGCCCTATCCGAATTAGGCGCAGTAGCGTCATCTGGGCCATCCAATATGATTTCAGCATGTTTTCACTTCTGGCCCATGTATATCCCATGACGTCTTTCAGCCCATATGTGACCCTTTGTAACTCTTGGCCCATTAGCGGCCCGTGCTGAAACTGGCCCGTAATGAACACTATATTACTTTACACCCATTAACGACCCGTGGTGAAACTGGCCCGTAATGAATAGTGTATCACTTTATACCCATTAACGGCCCATTATTCCATTGGGCCGTTTCCAGCCCAAGTTAACTTTCGGCCTTCTGAGGGCCCATTTATTCTTGGGCTCATTTGCAACATTTAGTTACTTACGGTCCGTTACTGTCATTTTTTGCTTGTGGGCCAAATTCAGCCTGTCGTTATAGTCGGCCCGTTTGTGGACCGCTAGTCAGTTGGGCCATTTTCATAGCATCACCAAATATGGCCTATTAACGGCCCGTTAGGGTTAGCCCATAAAACGTATGATTTCCATTAAAGTCCCGTCTACTGCCCACTAGAGGCCCGTACAAGACCCATAAATGAGTCGGCGGCCCATGGATCCTATGAGACGTAGAAGGCCCATGGATCCTACGAGATGTAGAAGGCCCATGGATCCTACGAGACGCACAAGGCCCATGGATCCTACGAGACGTAGAAGGCCCATGGATCCTACGAGACGTAGAAGGCCCATGGATCCGCGGGCCCATGAAGGGCCATGGTCGGGCGAGTTGGCCCCCGTTTGAACGATATAGCATATTCAAAGAATTATCCTACTCAATACTATCACCTCTAAAAAGCATACACTATACAACAAAGAGATCAAGGCATAGAAAGGTAGAATGAAATTATAGCCGATTATACCCACTGGGCATTATGGTTCGGCACAGGTGATAATAAAGCATACACAAATAGCAAATTACATACACTGGGCAAATACAGCTCATACATCATGGGCACGCATCAACTTAACTCCATTTGAACTATAATCTCTTCAGAAATAGGATTGGCCGGATTCAGATAACACAAATTTCAGTCTACAAAATCTCCAATTCCTTCATGGTTACCTCAGTGTCTTGTTTCATTTTTTGGACTCCTACATCTAATACCTGCATGTCCAGTCTCAACTTGTTGATTATAAGTTGACAATCATGTACACGTTGTCTTGCCACCTCTAGTTGATGCTCGAGAACATCAGCACATTCCAATTCGAATCCATAATCATTCGATAACATCCATGCCGCACTCCTCGCAGATCTTTGTGTTGATGTCACTTCATCCTGAAATGTTTCTGTAAGTACACATGACTAGGGCAAAAATATAGTTACAACAGTGAAGCGAACAAGACACTATTTTGTACTACATGGCAAAACATGACTAACAATAATGTTACACGTCACATTCAAAAAAATGTTACACGTCATGAAGCATTAGCAGGTGATATTATAAAAATTATAAAAAAGATAGTCTGGGCAGCCTGCATACAAAAATCCCTCTTAGCTCACCAGAGGACCATGATGTTGGGGCCCAATCGAAAACACAGACAAGTTACAAATTTAGACAGCACGTTGCATTTAAGTAAGCAAGCAGTTGGCCATTCTGTGCCTCAATTAAAGTCTTAGGGAGCATTATGAACAACAGAGGGTTTCATACAAACATACTACAGCAGGAAAAACTATGCAATCATTAGCGTAGTATAAACTAGATTGTGAGCCTCATGCAATAATAGTTGGTTAATAGACTTCAAAGCTTCAGGCACACTTCGGCAGAGTAATTAAATGGTAAGGCCTTTAATTATGTCAACTAATAGTGATACAAGTACCGAACATCAGTCATGATTATTTGTGCATCTCATTAACTAAGGACAAATAAAGCAATTGAAAAGAGAAAATTAACTATGCCTGAAACAAACAAGGAATTGAACTGTTGAGTTGCATAGAGTGACTTACCTTAGCAGGTTGAAGAGGCTCAGCGCAGCTCCTACTTCTCTTGCAAGGCTCCTTCCTAACATCTTGTACTTGGAAATCCTCAATCTTATATTCATTGCACCCCCTCTGCAAGGTGACACAAACTAGTTACTCGTCTCTTTGGAAGATAAATATGCATACTTTCCAGTCTGTGAACACAAAAGGATGAGATTATAACAAAACAACAGCACATAATGAAACATGCCGCATCTCTTGCACTTGCACACAATGAAATGAGCATGTACTATGTCTGCGCTATGTAAAAACTAGGCATTCCTTCGAACTGGATCTCCAGGTACTCTTGGAGAGCCTACTGTAATGTACATCCAAACCATTATGTCACATATGAGTTAGACAAGGCCCCACTACAGCAGCCCTTAGTGTTTAAATCTTTGACAAGCTCTGTTACAGTGTTAGCTCAAGAACAGCAAGTAATCAAAGCAAATAGTCCTAGTATGGCTGGATGATGCAAACAAGCAATTGAACAAATGTGTGAGAAAATCTTACATATCAAGAAAAGAAGCAAAAAAGGAGGCTTAAATACCATCACTTGACTGACCAGATTTAAGGGGCATTTAAACATCATGTGCAACGTATGAACTAACATAAACATTGCATATTCCAGATTCTACAATGGAATGCACATGTATTAGGTTATGCCATGTATGATGATGCCTAAATGTACAGATATCAGGCAGGAGTGATTCATCATTGCACATACAATTGAATTGCAGGTTAAGGCCCAGTTCGATTCCGCCTTTTTAGGGCATATTGTCAAAATATGCCATAAAAGATGTAAAGAAGTCGTTTTTGAGTTATGGGCTTGGGCTTAACTAATTTCGCTTTGGAGGGGGGTGTTTCGGGTAGAACCTCAGTAAAAATTGAAGGGAAGGGGAATAGTGAAATGACTCTGTTGTCTGCCTATATCACACTCAAAATGCAACTTCTGACGCCCGTGTCACACCTGACCCTCAAGTAAAAACAAACACGCAAGCATTCATTGCCCTACCCACTTGAATCTCCTCTCCCCTTTCCCTCTACCTCGATCCCCTACCTGCAGCACTAGGGTTCCTCCAGCGAGCCATCGCCACTGGTCCCATCTGGCCTGGTCCTCGATGATGCTATGTCCAGCTAGGCTACATGGCCGGCGGGTAGGGGAAAATCTCCCTGGCTGCTCCTCCCTCTGGTGCCGCCCCTCATTCTCATGGTCTCCAGCAGCTGCTCCACTATGGTTCATCCAAGGCACTACTCCGCCGGGCGCTGCACAACTACGGCTGATGCCACACCGCGGCAGATTGTTGGTCATGCGTTCTTCATTTAAATTAGGCAATGGAATCCATATGGAAAACATTGACCAAAGTAGATTGTGCCAAGTAGATGGTATCTTTGTATTTGCATTTTGAGCAAATAGTGATGGTCTGTTTTCCTATCATATTAATTACTGCACTGGGTTCAATTTGTGATGTTTGCAAGTCAAATTAATTTCCATATGGGTAGCAAAATAAAAAAAATTTAATGCAATATAGACTTTCCACTGATCATACCAAAGATAAGTTGAAAATGCAATGAAAAGACCTGGTTGGCTTATTACATGGAGCTTATATTCACAGGTGCTTATTTTCTTAGGATAACTCGTAATAACTGTCCCTTAGAAACTTGGCTAATAGAACTAGTATACAAATAACATGTCACGATGATTGCAATGGAGGAGTGACGTACCATAGCACACTGTATAGGCTCACCGATGCCTCCCCTTTTTTTGCGATGTTCCATGAAATTGCCACATACATCTTGTACTTTTCATTGTGTAACCCTATCTGCAAGTTGACACGGATAATTTCAGACATCTCTACATGATACTACATTGCATATCCCTTGCGCATATTTAAACCACCAATTAACGATTGTGTGCGTACCATAAACTAGCCATGACTCTGTATGCTGGACTAGCAAGCACTCTAAGGGAGCCTAATGTAGTGCACTGGAGTTCCTACATGCCACCTATGATTTTGTGTAATGTACTGCCCCTGTTCCTAAATATATGTCTTTGTAGAGGTTCCAGTATGGACCACATACAGATGTATATAGATGCAGTTTCGAGTGTAGATTCACTCATTTTGCTCTGTATGTAGCCTATAGTGGAATCTCTAGAAAGACTTATATTTAGGAATGGAGGTACGAGGTAGTATCATGTATGACATCTACATATCTAATTTAGCAGCCAGTAGTAGAAATCTTTGTCTGCACAAAGGGATTATTGGTCGAAAATCCTAGCAAAGCACGCTGGCAGGCACAAAACAATACAAGGGAGAGAGAGAGACACGCTCACAAGATCATAGCAATGCCTTAGTCCAGGATCTTGGTTAGCCAAGATGCTAGATCCAGAAGAAACATCGTCCTTGTAGTTTTTGCCAGCTGCATAACATGTAACAACGACCGGTTAGTATATTTGAAGTACATCGGGTAGGTGATGCTAGACGGGTTTAAAGGTGACAAGTACCTAGGCCGTGGCGAGTTCTTGGCATCTCTCCAGACAGTGGGAATCAGGTTAGAAACGTTGAGGGTGATGACGCTGCACCGGCTGTCAGGTCCGGTAAGGAGATCTAGAACCGTCGAGTAGGGTGTTTATGGAGTGGCTCTGGTAGGGTGGACTACGGTGTGGCAAAGCGGATCTGTGGCCGTGGACGAGGGCGTAGGTGAAGCTGCTCCGGTGGTTGGTTTAAGGATGGTGTCGACGATGCGGATCTACGGCCGTGGACGGGGCGTCAGAAGCTACTCCGGTGGTTGGGTTAAGGATGGTGTCGATGATGCAGATCTGTGGTCGTGGACGGGCCGTCAGAAGCTTCTCTAGTGGTTGGGTTAAGGGAGGTGTCGACGATGCGGATCTGCGGCCGTGGACGGGGCGTCAAAAGCTGCTCTGGTAGGTTGGATGAGGGTGCGAGGAAGCGGATCTAAGGTCGTGGACTTGTGAGTTGGCAAAGCGGCCCCGGTAGAGTTGAGAATGGTATAGGCGAAGCTACTCCTGTAGGGTTGACGATGGTGTCGGCGAAGCGGCTCCGTTAGGGTTGAGGAAGGTGTCGGCGAAGCGGCTCCGGTAGGGTTGAGGAAGGTGTCGGCGAAGAGGATCAGAGGCCGTCGATGGGGGCGTCGGTGGGGCGGCTCCGGGGGTTGTGGACTAAGCATCTCCAGTGGGGAGTACGAATGAGCGGCTGCAGCTACGCGACAGTTGACGAGAGTACCGGTGAAGCAGATCCCGCGACGTGGACAAGGCCGACACTGAATGGGCTGTGGTACAGTGGTGGATGAGCAGTCTACTTGTTTTAGGGGAGATGGGAGGGGTAGATGTGGCCGTAGAAGCAGATCTGGCGAGGTGGACGCCACGGGCAGTGAATGGGCTATTGTACACCGGTGGATGAGCAGTCTATGGTTTCGAGAGGGGAGGGGAGAAAGGGCGATGAAGTACAGACGGCGTGATGTAAGATGCTCTGGTGCTGTGGAGTTAGTCGTTTTTGCGGGAGGGGGAGAGGAAATGGGGGTGCCGTGTAGTGGGGGAACCGGAAGTTACCAAAGCATCCCCGACCTATCATGTAGATGAGGGCGGTATTATAACTATTGGTCTCCGTGCACCAAGGACAAAAGGGGGATTTCGCATGCTAAAGACTAAGGTGCCGGAAAATTTAGAAGGAGGCGGGAGATTTTGCCGCCCGTGGGATCATTCGTATCCAGTTTCAACTAATTTTGGACCATGCTAGCGGGAAGGTCATGCTAGACTGTGTACACGGGACACGCGTCAGCAGTTAATAAATGGTGTGAAGTCCACCCCAGAAAAAAAGACAATAACTTGGGATGATGCGCCGATAACTTGGACGTTCACATGGGCGTGGCCAATCGTACGGGTGTAGTGGCACGTTCACAAAAAAGGGATCAAACGCTCATCCTATGTATTTCTCGTGTAAATAGATAATTTAGTGTCATTGGTTATTTAATTTAAACATAATGCATTGACGTGTTAGTGTAGAGGCGCACAAAAAGAAATGGATATTGTAGTCAGCTACTTAAAAGTGTTACCTCATATGATTACATAGCCTCCATTTCATAAATTGCGTACCCGTTGAATTCATATATGAATATTACATATATTACTTCAAAATAGAAACTTAAATCATCCAAGACTAATGAATTTGAATGCAAGAGTAACAATGGTGCATGTACATGATAGCTACATTGGTTGTTTGAAGAAACATCACTATAACTTTGGCATGCACAACTGAAAAGGTTTATTTAAATAGAAAAAATTGTTATATGTGAGTGTCCAATCTTTATAGCGTTGAATCGATATTGTACCTTTGGCCACGATATGAAGTAGATATTGACTTATGTTCAAGCGATGCACGTCCATGATCGCTAGATAGTGATACGTGAATGAATTGTGCAATCTCTCTCACACGCATACATATCTCATTTCCCTGTGGGCATCGGAATCACACATGCGCACTTCATGTATTTCTCTCCCTCCGTCAAGGTTAAATTTTCTTTCTACCCCGTCCTACAAGTCTCTCACACAGAAACACGCACGCTCTCTATGTCTAACACGCCCACCCCTTTAATTCCGCCCACCCACAGCCACTAATGTCTCAAAGTATAATAATGTCTCTCACACATATGCTATCTACCTATCCCTTAATATAGCTAGATATGTGTCACACAAACTCCTTCTCCCTACTAGCAAGATGCCCATGCGTTGCGCGGAACATCAAGATGAATTTGTATGAGAAGTTTATCTTGTGGCAGAAAAGGATGAACGAGGGAATGCCTTATTTGCAAATGCGGAGAGGGGTGTGGGTATCTTTTTGCAAAATTGTCATAGTTTCCTTCCTGTCTGTCGGATATAAGTCGGATGGCCTATATCGGAGGATGACAGGAACACCATCATCACCAACTCTGTTTTTATAAGAGTAGAGATATGTGAGTGTCATTGCCCCCCCCCCACACACCCACACTTCCCAAAACCGAAGGAGTAGGGTGACACCTCGATGATGCTGAACCTAGTGTGCCTTGTTTTTACCGGCCTCATGTGATAGTTTTCACCCTGTTTTCTGTTAATTAACAAGGCAACCTTTTCTTTGTTACTACTAGTGAATTTGAAATCATTCGGGGCAGACATAAAATATATCACTTCAACCCAATTATCGTAGCAACTATTTTAAAAGAAATTAGCTAGTTGCCCGTGCGTTGCACGGAACATCAAGATGCATTTGTCTGAGTGGTTTATCTTGTGAGAGAAAAGGTTGAACGAGGGAAGGCCACATTTGCGAACGTGGAGAGACGTGTGGGTATATTGTTGCAAAATTGCCATAGTTTCTTTCCTATCTGTTAGATATAAATCCCACAGCCTATATTGCAGGATGGCACACACACCATCATCACCAACTCTGTTTTCTACTCCCTCCGTCCGAAAATACTTGTCATCAAAATGGATAAAAAGAGATATATCTAAAACTAAAATACGTCTAGATACATTTCCTTTTATCCATTTTGATGACAAGTATTTCCGGACAGAGGGAGTATTTGTATTTTTAGAGATTCAACAAGTGACTATGACCGGACCTTACCAACATACTCAAAAAAGTAGTCCATAATTTTGATGTTACCCTCTTTTCTTGGCGGTGCAGTGCCATCTGAATACCTCATAAATAAATCAAGGACAAATCTGACCCCTTCCTGAAAAGACATACAGAGCAAAATGAGTGAATCTACACTCTAAAATATGTCTACGTACACATCCGTATGTGGTAGTCCATTTGAAATCTGAAAAAGACAAATATTTAGGAACGAATGGAGTATATATAACAGTAGACATGGAGATATATCTCCAGCATGGTCTACAACAAAAATGTGCTGGGCTGGTTAGCGCCGGATGCACGCAACGCGATGACATGAGTTCGAATTCTGTCTTTTAACTTTATATTTTTATATCATATATTACTCTACTTATTTAATATATACTTCTTTCGCTACTGTACTGACACTAGAACCCACATAGTACTTAGAATACAAGATTAAGGATGGACTTGTTTCTTTTTAACTTTCTGTACGAAGCTGTAGCCACCCTGCAAGTCATGTGTACATTGTACATGCAATTACCTTTTTATAGAGGGACAACCATACATGCAATTAACTCAACTGGATTGGATGTCACTCTATTATTTCCAGCGTAAAGAGCATCTCCAACGGCAGCCAGCAAATTTCCTCCCGCTTCCTTAAGCGGAGGACGACATCAAACGCCAGCGACATACATTTTTACAACTCTAACCAGCCAGATGAAATTCCTGCAAACACGGACTAATTTCATATAAGCATGAAGGATTTCGTATAAAAAGCCGGATCGTCATATAAACATGATGGATTTCATTACATTTACATGAACTAAGAAGTGCCAATCCGGCTCTCTTGTATAATTAATACTCCCTCCGTCCGGAAATACTTGTCTTAGAAATGGATGTATCTATACATATTTTAGTTCTAAATGGTCGCCCGCGGATCCCTTTGTCTTCCTCATATCCGTCAGACACTTGCGGGGTCGACGAAGGTCCTCGGAAGAGACAAAGCAGCAAAGAAACCACCTGAATCCGTGGTTGTCGCCTCGGCGGTAGCCGTCATGGGTCCCAAGTGGCGGCGGCCTCCGGTGTTCTACTTCTCCTCGATGATGGCGGCAGACACGGAGAAGCTGGCCACCGACTCGCCGCTCTCCATGCACCCAGCTTCTGTCTCTGCCTGCATGGTGCTGCCGTAGGCACCGGAGGCGCGCCCACAGACACGGGAGGCGCGGCCACCGCAGACACTGGTGGCGTGGTACGACGCGACAACGATGGCACCCGTACCGGTGTGCTCGCCGCCGTGCCGGCATGGAGCAACTCGCCACTCCTCATCGAGCTAAACTGGAGTGGCGAGTTGTTGAACCACACGCCTGCTTGGGGCGGCAACTGGCTCCGTCGGGCCAAGCGAGGTTGGTGAAGCACCGAGCGGCCTTGCCCACATCCGGAGGGCTCGGCGGGCCACCCAGCCGGGTAATATGCCGGAGAATGGCTCATCGGAAGCAATCGGAAGAGTGGAGAAAATGGTGAAGGTGGAGATGGGGGAGCGGCGGAGGGGTGCGATTCTTGCCCGCTGTCTGTCTGGCCTCATGTAAATAGAGGTTGGATGGTAGGAGCTTGGCCGGCAACTAGCCTCGTTTAAACTGAGGGTGGACGGGAGGAGCTCGGCCGGTGTAGCGTTTAATTCCAGTCCGCTCATGAACGGACATGTGGCCGGAGTAGGATTCTCGGTTTGCATGCGGGTTTAATAGAGGGGTTTAATGGAGGCGCTAGGCGTGGAGCGGGCGGCGCAGTACTATTTGATTTGACAACAGTAATGAGCCGTCAAATCACAAAGGCCCTCGCCTCTCGTGAAACTGACCGAGCTAGACTGCCCCACCCTCTAGCCTTTTAGAAAATGTATATACTCCACTTTTGTACAGTAGTAGTATCGATGGATTGCGCCATGGAGAAAAACTTGAAATTAAAAAAAGGTGGTACATATAGAGAGCGCTCGTTGCCAAATTATGCATATATTACTATTAAAAAGGCTTGTCACAATAATGGTGTCCAGCACAAGTGCACAACCCACCCCTCAAATAAAAATAATCACCCTGGAATTGTTTGACAAAACTAAGCACCCTGAAATTCTTTGACAACTAAACTGCTGGCTATATGATGTTGGCCATATATATTGTACGTATATAATGTGAAGAAATGAGTGGTAGTACTATACCAACTAAAAGATGAAATGTAAGAAATACTAGTATGTACGTACTGAAGAGTTAAAGTAACAAGAAGAAACATAACATAGTTCTGCTGGGGGCTCAGCACAACACACCCCTCAAATTAAATTAAGCACACCTGAAACTAAACTTTGCAACTATTCTGGTAGACACTGCATTAGAACCACCATGAGCAACGACACTGCCACCTTACTCGGAGTCCTCGTCGACATCCTCGACTTCGTCCTTGTCCCTCTTCCTCTTAGCCGATACTTCTTTGCTTGAATCGTACACTTGGTTGTTTCTCTTCATCCAACCCTTGTAGATATTGAAGCAAAGGTAGCCATCCATTGCAGCATAGTGGATCTGGTCTATATCTAGTACATTCCGCTGCCATGCATGACAATGAAACGTGTATGGAGGTTTCTCTAGTTTTGCGTACGAAGGATGAACCATGGCTCCTGCGAGGGTCAGCATTGAAGGTTGATGAGAGGACACCAACCGATTCTTCTGGAGGTCGAAGGTGTTGCCTACAACGAGGCCTATCCAACGCAGGACTTCTTTGTCGTTACCAAAGTCTACAATAATGAATTTGACTAGGTTGCTCTCGAGGAAGTCCTTTAAATCCTGGCACTCAATGTCAGCATGGCATATGTGGTAGACCAAGCATAAGTCGTGCACGCAAACCTGGATCATGGCGGGCTTCTTCCTCTCTTTGTCCTTTAGATCCTTCTCTCGTCCCAGGACTATGGTGTACTCAACATCTAGCCCAGTGACCCACTCATCATTTGAGTCTTCGAACATGCATCTGAAGCGAGAAAGGCATCCTTTCATCGTCACGGAAGAACTGGTGTAGATGACGTCGAACTCATCGCCAGTGATGGTTCTAACCTTGTACTCACCGCCGATAGGGGATTAGTGGAACTGCCGTAATGTGAATGGACGAGACAACTATGAGCGAACCGCCGTAATATTGAAGGACGTGTGGGGACGAGTAGGAGCGAACTGCCAGCGTGCGAACGGTAGGGTAGTGGCTTTCCATTCTCCCATGATACGGGCTTCCGAGAGCCCTTGGATCTGAGATCGAACGGTTGCATGGCGTGATTCTAGACCTATTGGTGAATATCCTATGCTGGAGGGTTATTCTGCAAATTTTCAGCAACTTAGCATGCGACCATTTGTTCTCAGATACAAGGGCTGCCAGCAGCCCGTATCGTGGTAGCGCCTACCACGACCGTCGCGTCGCCCGTGCGGCCGCGCCCTTGTAGATTTAACATGGTGCGTTAGGCTATCTGATGTTGGCATGTCATACATAGTCATCACTTAGTCACTCATACTACAACAAGGTTTTGGCGATAAGGTTGGCTATAAGTGTATTTTTTTTACTTCTCTCTATCTCTTTCTTCGTACTCCCTCCGTCCCATAATATAAGAACGTTTTTGACACTAGTGTAGTGCCAAAAACGTTCTTATATTATGGGAGACAGGGAGTACTAGTATTTATTGCATTTGCCAAGGAGTGACCTCTTCCAATGAAATGGTGTTGCTAAGTTTGCTTCATTTAATTAGCTATAGACTCAAAATTTTCTTTTCACCTAGGTACACGTGATTAGCACCGTTTCGTCCATGGGTCACCAAACTAGTCTCTCTCTTCTTGATTAACTTTCCACATCAGACTTTATGCCTATGTGGCAAGCTTAAGCACCTGTAGGAGCAGGTAAGTACAATAGTGTGCTTTACATGGCATTTTTGCATATGTGGAGGAAAGAGAGGCAAGGAAAAAGTGGAGAAGTGGGCTCTCATGCAAGAGCCAGCCTCTACTACATGGTGGAGCATTGGGAGAGGCACCTGTATGGTGGTGGTCAGGAATCGGGAGACTCACGCCGGTCATAGCGCCATAGTTAAAATGATAATGGCAAGTCAAATCACGGGGCCCCATCTGTCCAGCAGTAACTCACTGTCAAATCACACAACCCTACGTTTGCAGCAGCCTACTCCCTCGTCTTCTCGTGTCTCTGTCGAACCGACTAGACGGAACGGCCCCGCCTACCGCGCAGGAAAAGCCCGCGCAGTATACTTCCTCCGTCTAGGTGACCAAGGTGGAGAGGAAAATGAGAGAACTTAATGTTTAGTGCTCCCTTCTTCCATCTATATAGGGTCTAATGCATTTTAAGACCGCCTTTGACTTTTGACAAGATTAATAGTACATGACATGCAAAATGTAAAAATTATATCATTGAAATCTCCTTTCACACATGAATTTAATGGTGTGTTTTGTGTAAGTTGCACGTCATATATTATTGCTCTAATATTTGGTCAAAGTTAGCCTCGAAAAGTGCATTAGGCCCTATATAGATGGAAGGAGGGAGTACTTCGTATTTACAAAGGCTGGTTGTAATGGTACTAGCCTTAGCAATTTTGATGAGGTGTCATAGAATTAAATGAAGAAATAGAGAGAGTTGACTACTAAGTGTCATACATGACAATAAATAAAGTACTACATGATACTAATATATGATACATGGCGTAGGAGTACTAAGTATTATTAATACATTTTTGCTACAACTCATGTAGATGAGATATAATTTGGTCGCATTCATCTTTTATAGCCATTGGATGTGATGCTATATAAGATGCGTGTGTGCTGACGTGGGTTGTATTGGTTCTTGTGCAACGAACTGACCACTACATGTCATGTTTGATAGTCTCAAGTCATTAAAAGGATACAAGACCCACATCTCTTCTTGGTTGATTCCTCTATTTATGTCAAAAAATAAGAAACAACGTGAGAGTTAATGCACCACGCCTATGTGTTTACTAGTTGGTTTTCGTAAGATGACTCAATACTCACCTAGACGGAGGGAGTATTCAATTTGACAGCGGGCAGCGCAGTTCCCGATACGGATTTAATGCAGATGAGGGAGGGAGTAGCGGTTCCCGATATGTTGAACGGACAATGCATCCTCCTTCAATTAATGCATGAGGGAAGTAATGGGAGGAGGTCCAGGAAAAGAGGTTGCACGATGTGAATGCAACGCAGTTTGCCATCATTGCCCTCATATAAAGGCGCCCCTCCATTCCAATGCATCTACGTAACATCCCTAGCCTTGCCATGCACTTAGACTAGCTTGGTTGCTACATCATGTCTAAATTTTTTTTAACTTGAAATGGGGATTGTTCAAACCCTAGCACCAGATCAAATCAAATAGTTTCAACCTAAAATAATCTTCAATGAGCCCAAAATGCCTTTGGAAATGTTCATGATTTTTGATAAAGGTGAAAACTTCTGCCAAAAATGATGAGCATATTTCTTGGCCATTTATGGAATTTTGAATTAACTCATATTGTATTTGAATTGGGGCATTTAAATTCTATAAATATTTTAAATGCTCTAATAATTCTGAAACATAGTTGAGGGCTGTTGGGAATAATCCAGTATGTGCCCACAATTTATTTCAGGATTTTATAAAGTGGTTTAGTATTTTACTAAATCCAAAAAACAAAGAAAGAAAATAGAAAACATAAATAAAAGAGAGAGAGAGAGAGAGAGAGAGAGAGAGAGAGAGAAGGACTCACCTAGTCTCACCTGCAGCCCACCTGGCCGGCCTTCAACCTCGCCATTGCCGTCGTCCTTATCCTCGGGAGCCGACCACCGCTGTCGTTGATTCGCCGGCTACGGGACCTCCCCGAGCTCGCCGTCCGCACCAGAAGATTCGCCGTGAGCCCCGCCTTCTTTCCCCCCTGTTCCCCCCTCTCACTCGAGCTCTAGCCATGCCTGCTGCCACACTCGAGAGCTCCTCGCCACTGGCCATGGCACCGCCGCGGCCATAGCTACTGTAGCTCACGTCTGAGCCCATTAGCGCGCTCAGCACACTCCCAGGAGCACGGAGCACTCTTCGTATTCTCCTCTTGTGCATCGTAGCATCGACACCGTCCGCGCCCGAACTCCGGCCGCTGCGCAAGTTGTCGCCGCCTTCGACCTAGGCCACCGGAGCTGCTGCTGCTTGCACCACCCGACGCGGACGAGCCTCCTCGTCGCGTAGACGCATTTCGCCGCCCTTATGGTCGCCGGAAAGCAAAACCCGAGCATCGCCGCCGTCTCTGGATGTCGCCGGCGGCTTAACTCTGGCCGTGCCGATGTGGCACCATCTTTAGTAGCTAATGACGCTACTAAACTAACCCCTAGCTCACTAACAGATGGGCCCCACTCTCTAATTAACCTGGTTTAGTTTTCTGTTTAGGTTTAACTAACCAAAAGGGCCCCACGGGTCAGTTTGACCTGGCCACGTCACCTGTTGACCGGACCCCACCTGTCTGTGTCACTAGCCCGTTGTGGGTCACTGACCAATGGGCCCCACTAGTCAGGTTTGACCTGGACCGGCCTGTTGGCCCTGCTGATGTCACCCAGACGCAATGTTGATGTAGTAATTGATATTCTGGAATTAAAGTAATTAGAAAATTCCAGAAAATGCCCAAAACTTCTAAAAATCATAGAAAAATATCTATAACTCCAAATAAAATAAATTATATATGAAAAATTATCAGAAAAATCCAATCTATCCATTTATGCTAGTTTCATGCATGTTAGAACACTTTAAACTTGCTGTTTAGGTGAAACAAGTTAATGCACTAATATGACTTCATAAAATGGGTTTGCATTTGAATCCTTGGATCAAATGGACTCATTACAATATGTTCTAGCTTGCATTAGCCCAAACACATTCATATTGCCATGTCATAGCATTCATCATATTGTTGCATATCGTCATGTGTTGATTGAGTTCTTTCTGAGTTGCCGGTGTTTGTCCCCTCTCGATAGACGTGGTTCCGACGATGTGATCGATGACACCGATGAAGAACTATACTATCTTCAGAAGTGTCAGGCAAGCAAAACCCCCTTGTTCATTACGATACAATCCCACTCTCTCGCTCCTGATCTCTTTTACTGCATTTGGACAACAATGATTCAATTGTTACATGTTGTGTTAGTTGAACCCCTTTCCTCTGCATGACCTATCATTGCCACAGTAAATAGATGAAACCCACTAGCATGAGTAGGAGTTGTTTGAGCCCTGATGTGCCTACTCATTCATGCTTGTTGTCTTGCCTGCTACTGCTTAGAGTTGAGTCAGGTCTGATTCATCGGGGATGAATTGGAATGTGGTGAACACGTCCTACTGTTGAGAGTTAAGTGTGTGAACACGATTTGGTAAAGGTAGTTGTAAGAGGCCATGTACAAGTACATGGTGGGTTGTCTCATTGCAGCCGTCCTTAGGAACTGAGTTCTGTGTTTGCGATCCATGAATAGCTACTACCACACATTGGGCTCCGGGCGCTCCAAGCTCTCTCGACTTATTAATCAACTTGATCTCTGTCCAGGAGTTGCAACTAGTTTCTAGTGTTTGTAGTTAGTGTTAGTAGTCTACCAAGTGGCACCTGGGACAGGTGGGCTTGGGACAGACTAGGCACAGTGGCCCGGTATACCAAGTGGCACCCCGATGGTGGGCTTGGGAACCCTGTACACATCGTTTGGGGCCGTGAGCGACACCCCGGCTGGATCTCCTTGCGGATGGAACCCGAATAGGCGATAAACCTGGACGAGAGACTTGTGTGATTAGTCAGGTCGTGGCCGACTCCCTCACCAGGCTTCCGCTTGAAGGTTGCCGAGATACATGATGTGTACATGGTGGTAAGTGGCGAGAGCGTGTGTGAAGAAGTACACCCCTGCAGGGTTATCATTATCTATTCGAACAGCCGGATTCCTCGGATATGGAAACTTGGACCCCTTGCATAGTTCATAGACAAGTGGAAGTGGATACTCTAAAACTCGCAAGATAAGCGTGAGTGCTATGGATGGCATTCTCGCAGGGAGACGGGAGCGGATCCATAGTGGTGTATTGATATGGTGAATTTGTGGACTCGTGTGCGCCACCTCAAAAGAGTTACTTCCAGTCGTAGTTCAGGTTAGCCACTGAGTCAAAGCTGGCTTGCTGCAGTTGCACTCCACCACCCTCTTTGTTGATACCGATGCATATGTAGTTAGTTCTGATGTAAGTCTTGCTAGGTACATTTGTACTCACATTTGCTTATTTTATGTTTTGCAGAGAGACTTCAGTCTCGCTACTAGTTCCACGTGACTTCGACGTTTAGGTTGTTACCACAGCTACGATCTTGTACCCTTGGGAGGGTCTGGTAGGTAGTCAGGGTCCTCAGCCTTCTTCATTTTTAGTTGTATGTACTCAGACAAGTTAAGCTTCCGCATGTGCTTTGACTTGTATGCTCTGAATGTTGGGTCATGAGACCCATGTTTGTAATATCTCGCTCCTCGGAGCCTAGTGAATAAATACTTGAGTCGTAGAGTTATGTTGTGGTGCCATGTTGTATTTACACATATCGAGCATATTGTGTGTATGATTGAAATGCTTGGTATGTGTGGGATCCGACAACCTAGTTGTTTATCCTTGGTAGCCTATCTTATGGGGAAATGTAGTCTTGTGCTTCCATGAGCCATAGTAGTCCGCTACAGCCCGGTTCACCGGAGTCCTGCTAGCCCAGCACTACTGCTCCGGAGCACTTGACTGGCCTACATGTGATTCACTTCGTTCCTATGTCTATCCCTTCGGGGAAATGTCACATTGTGACATCCGGGGTCCTGCCTAGCGTGCTACGGCCCGGGTTCCCAGAGTCCTGTTATCCCAGTGCTACAGTCCGGATTCACACGCTGCTGACCGACATGCTCGATGTTGATTCATGTATGCCTGTCCCCGTAAGTTAGTGCCACTTTGGGTTCACGACTAGTCATGTCGGCCCAGGTTCTCTGTCATATGGATGCTAGCGACACTATCATATACGTGAGCCAAATGGCAGAAACGGTCCCGGGCCATGGTAAGGCGACACCCGTGGGAATACCGTGCATGAGGCCGCAAAGTGATATGAGGTGTTACAGGCTAGATCAGTGTGACTTAGAATCGGGGTCCTGACAACTTTGGTATTAGAGACTGACTGCCTGTAGGATTACCAAGCCAAACTAGTCGAAGTTGAGTCTAGAAATGCTTTAGTTATATAAGGGAATTTATTGTGGAAGGGAACATAAGGCTCTTTTTACTCCTTTACCCTATGGCCTTCTGATCTGAGTCATCCTCTTCCTTTCTACGGGGATTAAGAACTAGTCTTCTCTTCTATCTCTCAGGATGACGTGTTACTAAACCGTAGTTGCCTAGGATTGTTGAGTTCAAGCCTCAGTTCAGTTCCTACTACTTCCATATGTTCATAGCTGGCCTCAGAACCTTGAGTTTGTGATGTTGAGTGGTTATGCCACCATTTTTAAAGGATGTCTCTAATAATTTTGAGCATTTACAACCGTTATGCTCTCCGATTCATCCCAGGTTTCTAAATAGCCTGATGCATTTGCAAATCCCTTCTTTCAGTTCCCGATGTCCCTTTGGGCCAGTTCAACCACACTAATCGTTCTGTTGAGGTACTCCATTGCCTTGACATATATGTTGGAGCTATTACTATGAACATAGGTGTCTTAGAGGATTACCTAGTAATCTAGACATGTTTTGTGTTCAGGTGTGATGATTCTGGCCATTCTTCTCGAAAGCATCCCGTGATGTTATTAGTTAGTAGGTATTCTACTCCTGGGTTCTTGAACCCGAGATTCACCCTACTTACTTCATGTTGATAGTGTTTGTTAGTTCCTTTAGGATATTAGTAACATTTGCGATATTCCTCGAGGTCCGTAGTATTTCCTTCTTCCAAGTACCACGAACCATTAAGGCAGAAGTTCTTTGAACCAAAAGCTCACAATCAGAGTACTCTTGAGGAGTTCTGCATTCATAATTGTGATTCCGCCAGTTCTACCTTCCTGCATGGGTTATCTGGAAGAAACCTATTGAACTTGGTTCAACATATTAATCTATGCATCCACAACTCAGAAAGATATATGTCCTCTTGAGTTGTCCCTCTTCATTTGTATTCCGACCATCGTCTATCAATTGATAGTCAGGAGTAATTGTGCATCCGTGTTATCGATGCTTATTATTCTTGTGGTCCGTTAAGCCATTCTATTTCAGAATGACTAGGAGAAACAAACTCCCGTACCTCATCCATATCCAGGATTGGGTCAAAGTAGTTGTGTTCTGCAGATCAAATGCCAATCCAGCTTTTGATCTTGTTCTACCTTGGAGTATTACCATCTTTATATCAAGATTGTCATGGCAATTGCACCATCTCTTATGAATTCTTGATGCAGTGATACTTCTCACCGTCATCATTCATTCCTCGGTCCTTGTGTTGTTGTAACCGGAATGCCGAAAAGTGAATTGTGATGTGTGAAATCAATACTCCGAGCAACTCGTTTCTTGGTAGTAAATGGACAATATTCTCATTCTTAGTGTATTGGTTATTGAATTTTCATTCTAAGATAGATTGTGCTACCTAGTCCTTATTTCTGGTGCACTCTTTGATCAATGAGTTAGGATTATTCAATCCCTTGCTTATTTGATCATATCGTCTTGCTCTAAAAAGCAAGATTGTTCTCGAGCTTAGTAACATATCGGTGGTTCGTGATGTTCCGAATATCTTCTCGGAAGTATTACCAGGTTTTCACCTGACCGCTATGTTGAGTTCGTGATCATGTTGGTTTTCCTCCAAACCACCCATTCTCCAAGAATCTGTGTTGGACACCCCTGAGCTAGTTGGTTAAGACGAACAACAACTTGGAGAGATGGAAGATAAAAGCTTGTCTGACTTAGTTCATGTTAAGGGATATCTTTTGTTGGATCAGTTGTTGGATCTATTGCCTTGTCAAAACTTGACTTGAGTATGGGCTATCGTCAAGTCAGATCAGAACCAATGATGTTCGTAATGTTGTCATACTCGTGGTTGTCTCCTTGAGCATACACCATTATATCTTTTGTGTATGACCAATACTATCTCCTTGTTCACATAGTTGTGGGATTCCATTTCATGGAAACCTGGATGAGTTGTTGTTGAGCCCATCGACAACATCCTTATCTTGTCCATGATTCATGTCGAACATCTAAGTAGTGTTGGAAACTTTATAAGCATTTCCCTCATGTCCCGTTCATGAAGTATATGTTTGGGTAACAGAAGTGACTTTCTCCAAGTTCACGTGCATTAGGTGTAAGTTCCCGCCATGAATTTGAGAAAGGTTTGTTTCTATTTCCTCTGGTACCATCCCAAGTCATTTACGCAGGTGCAAATGTGTTCTATGGTTTGGTTGATTAATTACCTCCACTCCATATGTATTCCCTAGCACACCAAGCCACTGATTGATTTGTTCTAGGAAAAGAAGTTAACTGCTAATCCTAGGCCATGCACAAGACTTCGTTACCCTCGATGATGGTTCCCCACCTGAACTCAGTAGTGTTTTATCATAAGACTACTATGTGGTCATGCTTGTCTGGGACAGCGTGTTCACATGTTTTTAGCAAAACCAGCTCATGTTTTGGAGCTTACTATCTTAGTTCATCCCTCGAGAATCTCGCAACGCCATCTCGTCGACTTGTGTTGCAAACTTTCTTTTTAGACATGCTGAGTCTGAAGTATCCTATCACCAATCGGATCTGAATCTCAGGCAGATATGATGGTTGGAATACACTCCAAGAACTATAATATTGGTCTCTCTGTAACCGGTAAAGTGGATGTCGTGGCCAACACACCCAGCCGGAAGACCTATTACTGTAGTATCTTGATTGAGGAAGTTGGCCACCTCCCCATAAGGATTTCGTAGGATTTACTCCAGAAGTTGTTCCTTATGGATCTATTGTATTCCGAAGTCCGACCTTTTACTTGATGTTCTAGATATCAAACCATATCTATGAATGGATTACACTAGCACATCAAGGAGAACATTAAAAGTGGAGTGCTAAATGTCTCTCGGTCGATCATCCATATTCTGTTTCCTTAGCCTCGCTAAGGGGAAGTCTGAGAAGGCGTTATCTTCCTTTGTATCCGCATCATCCATCACTAGTCATCATGGTAGTATGTCGTGTTGCCAGGATCCTTGCCACAAATGTTGGTCGAACCTTGATGAATATGGAAATGCTCAAGTTCATGAGAGCACACGCAAGCAAAACATCCATTGCGTTGTCTTCAACAAGATAATCCACATCATCCATTTTAGTGTGAGTATGCCATCCTTTCCGACTTCTTCAAACGGTCGGTTGCGAATTGTCTTAGGATGGTATAGAGAGTATCAATGATTTCTGTATCAAAAGTAATTGTTTTTGCCACTTAAGGGAATAATTCTACGAGTCACCTTCCTCTAAGATGCCTCGTTATGGTGTCATGGCAACTCAATTCCTCGCTACATTGGGAACAGTCCACCACCCTCTTAGGTGTGGAATTGTTGCCTACCTAGTGAACCTTTGTCATGTGTTTCACTCCATTCCTCTCGATGTATGCTTCGTGTCTCAGCTCGAGAGTTGTTTCAGCTTCTCGCTCCACGAGTTGATCCTGAGTTGTTCAATCTTCGATAAGATCAATCCTTCTAGAGTTTTCCCTTTCCTACCATTGTCATGTTAGTTGTAGTTCTCAAAGCAAGACGTCGAGATCAAGGTGATGCAATGAATCAACATCCTCGAGAAAGACATCTGGATTGTGAAGATTGTGTTAGCTTGTGTCCCTCTATCTTCTTACCTCACGTCTTAAATCTCGGGACGAGATTCTTTTTTAGTGGGGGTGAGTTGTAACATCCCTAGCCTTGCCATGCACTTGGACTAGCTTGGTTGCTGCATCATGTCTAAATTTCTTTTAAACTTGAAATGGGGATTGTTCAAACCCTAGCACCAGATCAAATCAAATAGGTTCAACCTAAAATAATCTTCAATGAACCCAAAATGCCTTTGGAAATGTTCATGATTTTTGATAAAGGTGCAAACCTCTGCCAAAAATGATGAGCATATTTCTTGGCCATTTATGGATTTTTGAATTAACTCATATAGTATTCGAATTGGAGCATTTAAATTCTATAAATATTTTAAATGCTCTAATAATTCTGAAAAATAGTTGAGGGCTGTTGGGAATAATCCAGTATGTGCCCACAATTTATTTCTGGATTTTATAAAGTGGTTTAGTATTTTACTAAATCCAAAAAATAAAGACAGATAATAGAAAACATAAATAAAAGAGAGAGAGAAGGACTCACCTCGTCTCACCTGCAGCCCACCTGGCCGGCCCAGTCGGCCAGCCTAGCCACCTCGCCTAGCCCACATCCTCATGTCATCTTCCTCTTTCCAGAGGGACGGGCGCGCGTGGCCGATGCACGCAGGCGCGCCCCGACCACCTCCTGCTTCGCCGAGTCGATGCCTCCTCCCCCCCCCCCAACCACGCGTGCAGGAGACGTGGACGAGGCCGTCCTGACCCGCCATTATTCCCTGGCCATTTTCCCCTCTTCCTCTTTGTTCTTCGCCCGAACAAAGAGCCGCCATCGCCACCGCCCGCTGCCAACGCACCCACCGAGCTTGCCTGACCTTCCCACCATATCCCTAGGCTCCGCCACGGCTCTGCATATCGACAAGAAGAACAAAACAAGCCCGGGAGCCCTTCAACCTCGACATCACCGTCCTCCTCCTCCTCGGGAGCCGACCACCGCTGTCATTGATTCGCCGGCTACGGGACCTCCCCGAGCTCGCCGTCCGCACCAGAAGATTCGCCGTGAGCTCTGCCTTCTTTCCCCCCTGTTCCCCCCTCGCGCTCGAGCTCTAGCCATGCCTGCTGCCACACCCGAGAGCTCCTCGCCGCCGGCCATGGCACCGCCACGGCCACAGCTACTGTAGCTCGCGTCCGAGCCCATCAACGCGCTCAGCACACTCCCAGGAGCACGTAGCACTCTTCATCTTCTCCTCTTGTGCATCGTAGCATCGACACCGTCCGCGCCCGAACTCCGGCCGCCGCGCAAGTTGCCGCCGCTGTCGACCTAGGCCACCGGAGCTAGTGCTGCATGCACCACCCGACGCAGACGAGCTTCCTCGTCGTGTAGACGCACTTCACCGCCCTTATGGTCACCGGAAAGCAAAACCCGAGCATCGCCGCCGTCTCTGGACGTCGCCGGCGGCTTAACACCGGCCGTGCCGATGTGGCACCATCTTTAGTGGCTAATGATGCCACTAAACTAACCCCTAGCTCACTGACGGATGGGCCCCACTGTCTAATTAACCTGGTTTAGTTTTCTGTTTAGGTTTAACTAACCACAAGGGCCCCACAGGTCAGTTTGACTTGGCCACGTCACCTGTTGACCGGACCCCACCTGTCTATGTCACTAGCCTTTTCTGGGTCACTGACCAGTGGGCCCCACTGGTCAGGTTTGACCTGGACCGGCCTGTTGACCCTGCTGACGTCACCTAGAGGCAATGCTGATGCAGTAATTGATTTTCTGGATTTAAAGTAATTAGAAAATTCCAGAAAATGCCCAAAACTTCTAAAAATCATAGAAAATTATCTATAACTCCAAATAAGATACATTATATATGAAAAATTATCAGAAAAATCCAATCTATCCATTTATGCTAGTTTCATGCACGTTAGAACAATTTAACCTTGCTGTTCAGGTGAAACAAGTTAATGCACTAATATGACTTCATAAAATGGGTTTGCATTTGAATCCTTGGTTCAAATGGACTCATTTCAATATGTTCTAGCTTGCATTAGCCCAAAACACATTCATATTGCCATGTCATAGCATGCATCTTATTGTTGCATATCATCATGTGTTGATTGAGTTCTTTCTCAGTTGCCGGTGTTTGTCCCCTCTCGATAGACGTTGTTTCGACAATGTGATCGATCACACCGATGAAGAACTATACTATCTTCAGAAGTGTCAGGCAAGCAAAACCCCCTTGTTCATTCCGATACAATCCCACTCCCTCGCTCCTACTCTCTTTTACTGCATTAGGACAACAATGATTCCACTGTTACATGTTGCAGTAGTTGAACCCCTTTCCTCTGCATGACCTGTCATTGCCACAGTAAATAGATGAAACCCACTAGCATGAGTAGGAGTTGTTTGAGCCCTGATGTGCCTACTCATTCATGCTTGTTGTCATGCCTGCTACTGCTTACAGTTGAGTCAGGTCTGATTCATCGGGGATGAATTGGATTGTGGTGAACACGTCCTACTATTGAGAGTTAAGTGTGTGAACACGATTTGGTAAAGGTATTGGTGAGAGGCCATGTAGGAGTACATGGTGGGTTGTCTCATTGCAGCCGTCCTCAGGAACTGAGTTCTGTGTTTGTGATCCATGAACAGCTACTTCCACACATTGGGCTCCGGGCGCTCCAAGCTCTCTTGACTTATTAATCAACTCGATCTCTGTCCAGGAGTTGCAACTAGTTTTTGGTGTTTGTAGGTAGTGTTAGTAGTCTACCAATATGACCCGGTACAGGTGGGCTTGGGACAGACTAGGCACAGTGGCCCGGTCCACCAAGTGGCACCCGGATGGTGGGCTTGGGAACCCTATACACATTGTTTGGGGCCGTGAGCGACACCTCGGCCGGATCTCCTTGCGGATGGAACCCGAATAGGCGATAAACCTGGACGAGAGACTTGTGTGATTAGTCAGGTCGTGGCCGACTCCCTCACCAGGCTTCCGCTTGAAGGTTGCTGAGATACACGACGTGTACATGGTGGTAAGTGGCGAGAGCGTGTGTGAAGAAGTACACCCCTGCAGGGTTAACATTATCTATTCGAATAGCCGGAATCCTCGGATATGGGAACTTGGACCCCTTGCGTAGTTCATAGACAAGTGAAATTTGATACTCTAAAACTCGCAAGATAAGTGTGAGTGCTATGGATGGCATTCTCACAGGGAGACGGGAGCGGATCCATAGTGGTGTATTGGTATGATGAATTTGTGGGCTCGTGTGCGCCACCTCAAAAGAGTTACTTGCAGTCGTAGTTCAGGTTAGCCACTGAGTCAAAGCTGGCTTGTTGCAGTTAAACTCCACCACCCTCTTTGTTGATACCGATGCATATGTAGTTAGTTCTGATGTAAGTCTTGTTGGGTACATTTGTACTCATGTTTGCTTATTTTATGTTTTGCAGAGAGACTTCAGTCTCGCTAGTAGTTCCACGTGGACTTCGATGTTTAGCTTGTTACCTCAACTACGATCTTGTACCCTTGGGAGGGTCTGGTAGATAGTCATGCTCCTCAGCCTTCTTCATTTTTAGTTGTGTGTACTCAGACAAGTTAAGCTTCCGCATGTGCTTTGACTTGTATGCTCTGAATGTTGGGTCATGAGACCCATGTTTGTAATATCCAGCTCCTCGGATCCTAATGAATAAATACTTGAGTCGTAGAGTTATGTTGTGGTGCCATGTTGTATTTACACATATCGAGCATATTGTCTATATGATTGAAATGCTTGGTATGTGTGGGATCTGACAACCTAGTTGTTTATCCTTGGTAGCCTCTCTTATAGGGAAATGTAGGCTTGTGCTTCCATGAGCCATAGTAGTCCACTACAGTCCGATTCACCGGAGTCCTGCTAGCCCAGCACTACTGCTCCGGAGCACTTGACTGGCCGGCGTGTGATTCACTTCGTTCCTGTGTCTGTCCCTTCGGGGAAATGTCACGCAGTGACATCCGAAGTCCTGCCTAGCCTGCTATAGCCCGGGTTCCCGGAGTCCTGTTAGCCCAGTGCTACAGCCCGGATTCACACGCTGCTGACCGACATGCTCGATGTTGATTCATGTATTCCTATCCCCGTAAGTTAGTGCCACTTTGGGTTCATGACTAGTCATGTCGGCCCGGGTTCTCTGGCATATGGATGCTAGCGACACTATCATATACGTGAGCCAAAAGGCGCAAACGGTCCCGGGCCATGGTAAGGTGACACCTGTGGGAATACCGTGCGTGAGGCCGCAAAGTGATATGAGGTGTAATAGGCTAGATCGATGTGACTTAGAATCGGGGTCCTGACAATCTACCACATTGTACGCACCAAACATTTGCCTAAGCACCTACACTAAGCGCAAAAGATCTCACTCCAGACCCATGGCGGTGATGCGTGTGAGCGGCCAGCGGCTGCGCCAGATGGTCCACGATGCCGGCCTGCAGCATGGCACCGAGGATCGTCTCCAGACGGTGTTGGAGACCGGCTGGTGGCTAGCCGCCGTCGACTCCAACTACGACTCTTAGTTGGACCAGATGATCGTTGCCACCAGCAACAAGTTCACTGTCCTCAAGAAGCTCGCGGACAACATCACCGTACTCCTCCAGCCCGTGCACCCGGGCTCCTCATTGCCTACCACCCTAATCGGCCTCCATGGTCGGAACCTCTTTCAAGCACTGGTGGCCCTACGACTGCCCGCCGACGCCATGAAGAATGTCCACCTGGAGGTCGCGCTCGCCGCGAGGCGCCTTGCCCTGCAAGAATTCGTCGACCTACATATCCACGTGCACGAGAAAATCCTGTACATAGGTATCTACAAGGCTAGTGAGGACGCTACGATGTTGGCCTTCCTCAACCGGCTGGAAGCCTTGGATGCCTTTGCTATGAAGCACCTCGACTTCGCCACAAAAGCTGCCGCTCCTTAGCCACCGGTCGGTGGCCCAACGCACTAAGTTGAGGAGGAGGAGGTCGTACATTCGTGGATCCATCTTTCTTCTTGCCTTCTGTAACCACCGCTGCGATTGCATCATCGTGGCCTTAATTCTTATTGTTCAGTTGCGTTCTCGTTCCAGTCAATACCGACATGTGCGATCCCTTTACTTAATTATATGCATCACTGTAACTAGTACTCCATCCGTCAATTTATAAGTTGTGCTTACCTTTTCCATCAACTTCGTGCAACGCGCGGGCATCTTGCTAGAAGCACTAGAATATGTCTATGTAATCCGTATGTGATAGTCCATCTGAAATCTCGAAAAAGACAAATATTTAGGTATGGAGGGAGTAATATATTAGGAGTATATCAAAACAATAGTGATTTCTTTCAAGTTTGTGAACAAATACTACTATTCTACTACTTTGGATCCATCACAACGCATGGGCACATTGCTGGTAAAAGAAAAAGGCTTGCCGCGTTCGCATCGCACCGCCACATGCCCGGGAATCGGGAATACAACACGGCCCGTACGGCACGACACATAGCTTAGGGAAGGCGTGTTGACTAGAATTTTCACTTTCATTTGGGACCACCGTTGAGCAAACCGACACCCCGCCCACCGCCGGGTTGGAAAACACAAACGAGGGGAAGATCTAGCTGTAGCACGGAATCCAAGAAATTTGGTGTCAGACGGGGCTCGTTGATAGAGTAGGAGCATTTCATACTAGTACTACTCCTACTAGTACCAAGTTTGTACTCCTAATACTATATTACTAGCACTACCACTATACAACTAGTAGGTACGTGCACGACACAACATCGTAGGAACAAAAAATGGGAAGATCTTGTTTTGGGTGATTTATCTTTTTTTCAATCAACGTAGTATGAATAATATGATGTGGGGGGAACCCATGAAGCTTATGTGGCTTGGTTGCATGGCTACGGAAGGTTAGAGAAAAATAAATAGATAATGTGTTTAGAGTGCACTCCACTAAATAGATATACTTTGGATCTATACACCCTATATACTATGTGAAAAACTTTGAAAGTTGGTCGTTGGATGAAGCCAATCCGATGGTACAAAGATGGCAAATCTGAGCACTACTGGCCATTGGATATCATCCACCAGATTCTGCCACATGTATAATCTAGAAGACTCCATGGTTGAACTTAATTCATGACTAACTTTGCCACAACTAAGCTTAGGCAAAGTTATTAGTTCTTCAAAATGAGAGGCCTAAGGGAATCTTGCCACATTTTGTGTGTGTATGTCATGTGCGGCCTTAGTGTGGCTTGCCTAAGGTGTGGCTTGAACCAAACACTCACCTAAGTTAATCAAACTTGCCTAACCTTACATTCCACCAGATTTTGCCACATGTTAGAATCCAGAAAGCTCCACATGTAGAAGCATAATGCACAAACCACCAGAATCTCATGCGTGCAATGCATGTGTACCTTACTAGTACTAGTTGGTAGTAGTAAGAAACAAATTCCAGTTTTGGCATGAGCTCGTACTGCGGGAGCACCACAAGGCCTGCGGCAGGAGTTACATTTCCCTCTCGGGGCCCACAGGATCGAACTTCAGTGGCTTAGTGCCCGGCCTATGAGTCAATGACATGCGGACCGTAAATGCAGCTGGCCCACATGTCATTCTGATGGTGGTGGCATGGTTCGCGACTCACTCGTTCAAGATGAACCAGCCGGTGGTGGTGTGGCCGTGGCGAGGGTGCCACAGCTAGGCGTCGGGGCGTTACGAGGCGTAGATAGCCACACCGCGGGTACTACCTGTAGTACATAAGTACTCCAGCTAAGGATTGATGCCCGGGACAAAATGTGTCACAGTCGCTGGATGAAAATTCAATGGTGCGGAAGTATGGATCGGAGCACAACAGCGGAGCAGGCAAACCGCGTTCAATCGGGTGTGTCTGTGGTAGAAAGTTGATTGTCGTCGCAGTTCAGCTAGCCCGCATGTCATGCACACAAAGGCAGAGGAGCAGTGGGGCCGATAGGGATGAGGGGCACGTCGGGGGGATGAGGATCCCCTGACACGACCAATCCTACCATTCTGTCACTGACATGTGGGACCCATAAGCGTGGGTCCCACCTGTCAGCAAAGGAAAGGCAGGGCAAGGCAGTGATAGCCACGTCAGAGGATCCATGTCGATGTCGGGGGACGTCGTGCCGTGGGTTGGAGCGGCGTCGTGGGAATCGCGTGTGGGTGTGGCAGTGGTAGAGACAAGAAACGTGATGGTTGCCATGGTTCAACTTCCAAGGACAAGCTGTCATGTCTACTGACACATGTATATCAAAACTAGAGTGTTTATATTTCAAGTACTTGAACAAGTATGATTCTACTACTTTGGATCCATTGCAACGCATGGGCCAGCACATTGGTAATAGTAGTGTCCATCTCTATCTCTAGAGGCCTTCCATCGTTCATCCTTTTCTCTGACAAGATAAACTACTCATACAAATGCATCTTGATGTTCCATGGAACGCACGAGGATGTTTCCTTGGGGGTCTCTCCAGCGCGGCGTGGCTGTAGCTGCAAGTTGACGCCCCTTGAGATGCCGACATTGAGGGGCACTCGGAATTCCTCCGATGAGCAGGTAAGATGAGTTTGATCACGTAGTAAATGCATTCTAAAGACTACTTCCGTGTCCATTTCCTAATTCTCCCCCTGCCCACTGTTTCACAGGTTAGGCTCGTTGCGAGTGGAGAATTGCTTGCATATGTACGGGAGGGTACCAACCAGGGAACCTTTGTTGACACCGTTCCCATAGAACCTTCCCGTAGAACCTTTGTCCAACATTGGGATCAGCCATGGAACGGGCCACCGCATGAATTGGTACGATGGAACCACGGTGAGATTGAATAAGATAGCACGAACCATGCACATGGCGGTCAAAGGCGGACCATGCTGTCTGCGGCCGATTTGTTGCCGTACGAGTAGGTAGATGCTGTGCTCCTTTCTAACCGCATCTTCGCGATGACAAACCAGGGAACTTATTTTGTATGGGACACATCCTACGATATACTCCCTCTCTCCCAGTTTATTTATTTTGAATCTTTTCGTTTTATAAGTTTCAAATTAAAATTTAGACATCCCCATCACATGTTGAGATTACAATGTCCATTAAATCATTGCGTGCATGTATAGTACAGAAAACAAATCTCGAGTTTGGCATGAGTTCGTGCTGCGGGAGCACCACAAGCCCTGGCGCAGGAGTTACATTTCCCTCTCAGGGCCGTCGGGACTGAGCTTCAGTACCTTACTACACCTACCTTTGAGTCAATAACATGTGGACCCGATAGGTGACTGGTCCACATGTAATGCTCACGTAGGCAGAGGGGCAGTGGGGCCAAGAGGGGTGAGCCGCAGGTCAAGGGACGTGTGGTTTCATGGGTTCGAGCGGCGTCGTGGGAATCGCGGGTGGCTGTGGTAGAAACTTGATGCTCCCCGCATTTTAGGTGGCCCACATGTCATGCACACAAAGGAAGAGAGGCGGTGCGGCCGAGAGGAGTGAGGCGCACGTCGGGGGCCGTGGTGTTGTGGGTTGGAGAGGCATCGTTGGAATCGCGCGATGAAACGTGATGGTCGCCGTAGTTGAACTTCCATGGACAAGCTGTCATGTCTACGAACACTTGTACTGCATACCGATCACTGGAAGGAGTAGCACAGAAAGCTATCTATGCGGATAAATAGTTCCTTATAGTCAAGCGGACCCATGCTACTACTCTGTTCCAAAGACATGCACACCATCGAAATAGTCCATCTATATGAATATACACCGAGAGGGAATCTTTTCTTTAAAAGAGAGGAAATAGTTCATCCATCCACAATGCCCTCCTACTGGTGCAACCTCTTCTTCTTCTTCTTCTTCTTCTTCTTCTTCTTCTTATTCTTCTACTTGTTCTCATTCTTTGTGGGAGACGGCTTCGCAACAAGCTCTTTGTACCTTGCAGCTATCTCGAAACTCACACAGGCATCGAGGGAAGCATATTTTATCCGCTCGTACGTCAAGGGATAATTCTCCCATCTAGACGACCTTAATGCCATCGTCTCGTCACCCTTCTGAAGATTTGTACTGAGCACAAAATTTTCTACGTCAAATAGGGATGGTGTCTGTTTATCACAATCTTCTACAGGAATTTTGATTCTGGTTTGTAGGTCAGCGATGCTTTTCAAATCAACATTGTACGGCTCCAGCTTCTGTTTGTCCCCTTTGATGGCTGCCCCATAGAAGTATACGTCCTCCTGAGACAAGAAATCCTGAAGCTCACCTGGAATGGAGGGCGAGTGTATGATGTGGTACACCAAAACATCATCTTTGAGGCACAACTGAAGGATGGCGGTGCGCTGGATCTTCCCAGGGGCACGCTCTGTGTACTCTACGTCGAGACCGATGACCCTCGTCTCTACCTTTTCGAGGGAGTTGGATACATTGTTGATCCACTACCGAACAACCCTTGGGTGGACGGTGATGGCGGCAACTATGCGCATCGAGCCTTCAACGAGGACATGTTGGACGCTAAAAACCTGCATCTCGATCCCTTTCGCCATTTGGAACCGCTGGAATGGAGGGCTATGGTTTGGAGAATTAGGATTAGATGGCTAGTAGATGATTATTTAAAGAGGTTAAAACAATGTGAACGCAGTGGGGTTTGCATGCAAATGAAGACGAAGGGGAGGTGAAGAAGCCGAGGAGAATCGGTTCCTGATGGAGAAGTAAATGGGAGAAGTGGCGTGCAGGCAGTTGATTAGACGACTAGGTAGACTAAACGAAAGGGCTATGTAGGTAGACTGATGAGTTGTACCTGTTCGTGTATGTGCCCATCCTTCCTGATAGGTGGGACCTATGCAAACAGATAAAAAAATTTGTCATAGTTTTTTGTTTTTTTTGAGCGCGTGAGTGGGAGACACAACATTCTCTGGTTAAGGAATACTCCCTCCGTTTAGGTGAGTATAAGTCACCTTTGGAAAATCAGGTTTTCCCAAAACCTTTAGGCGTGGAGCCTTAACTTCCTGCTCGATCCCCTCCCAGCCTCGTTAGCCAGCGTTCTCTTCTTCTGCTGCCACGTTCTACCTTTCCATTTTTTCCTCTTCTCCAGTGTGGAACGATCTGCATGCCGTCCTTGATGCACCAGAACGACCACTGCATGCATCGCGGCAGGGAGTTGATTGGGCATGCACGAGAATTTGGTTCCGCTTGCAATATGGATGATACCTGAACGATGAAGTGAACAGGCGTGCTAGCACGGGAGACCTATTTCCACTATACAATTTTGTTTCTTGTACTATCCTACCCATACTCTGAACAATGCTGATCTTACATTAACAATGCCTGTCATTTTTGATACGATGTAGTGTCCCTACAGTTACTGCCCTTTGTAATCACACCACCTTTGCCAAAAACATGGAAGCACAACTGGTTCCTCGCTCGATCAGACGACGACAAAAGACTGATAATCATTCGGACACATGAGCCGGAAAAGTTATATTGCAAAAACCCCACTATATACAAGCACCGTGTAATACGTGAGTATCCGGACAGTGGCTGTTACCTCTATGAGCAGGATACCAGCTTGTTGGGGCCTTTAGGATTTTTTTAGTTGGAAGCGGGTAAACAGCCTTGGTTCACACTCTCTGTTTCTCGGACTCAATTATCCGATTAACCAGGAGATCACCGTTGGCAAGGACCTTGATGGCAGAGAGGCTCTATTTGCTATAGAAAACTATGTCTACACTGCGAGCCCTAGGAGTTCGGGAGCAAACTCCCCTGATTGTGAACGATACAGCCTACAGCCAAAAGAAGGTGAGAATGACAAAGGCATCCGAATTAACTTTGATCCTTGGATGTCTCAATTACGACAGGTAGTGATGTGGTTCAAGCCTTTAGGTTGATAGGTAATTGGGCTGTTGCATCGAAAGGGTGGAGTACTGGTGTCTCCGGATCACTGGTCGCTGAAGCGGGGCTGCAAATTATGATGGTGTTGGATCATCTGTTCGAATGACTTTGTTGTCTTTGTTGCTGGTTCTAGATGGGTAGTTCTTTCTTTTGTTATGCATATTCCTTGTCATTTGGTCATCCTCGTCTATGTCACTATTACTATGTAATAGTTGCTTCTGTTTGGAATGTCATTCCCGTCTGGATCACGAGAGTCTGAGTGCTACAGATGGGTGCGTTTTGCTGGTGTAGCAAGACTTCTTATGAACTATCATGTCTTGCTGTTTATGTCAGTAGTAGTCACTAGTTAGTGTTTGAATGTTGTATATATTGTTGTTTCGAACTATTTATTGTCTCGAACTACTGGTGGGCTAAATGAGGGCATCACCATTCTCCAGTGTTCAGAGTATATCCCCTTTTCTCAAGTTATATAATTTGAGCTCAGTGTCTTTTTGATGATGTACACTTGTTTGGGCCAGTGAGGTGTCGTTGAATATGGGCCGAGTAGTAACACAATGCCAAACAGGTCAATTATGACTCTCAGGCCGGGCTCTCAAAAGATCCTGAAAAAAAGGTCAGACTCTCCAAAAAACAAAGAATAAGGAATCTTAGGCCGACATGTGGGCGCCACGGGTGTTTTCGTGCACTTGCGCGCCTAGAGCATATTGGCGCGTGCTCGAAATTCATGCTAGCTTTTCATCCCCAGTCTCCCGCCCCTCCCCCACCTCTGGAATCTCGATTCCTACTCCAGTTCCCCCAAATCCCCTTCCTGTACTCCCTATACTCATGCGCACTATCATGTCACCGGTCAACGCGGATCTCCCAGCCGGAGATCCTGAGGTCTGTCCTGCATTCGGTCGTTGCATGATGTCGCTCAATAGTGGCATGGCGGCGCTTGACGACCACTTTGCCAGCAAAGTGCTGATGGTAACCATCAATGGCGACCGGCCTCCCGTCTCGCCGGACGACCTTGTCAAAGCTCTTGGCATTACGCACGGCATCCAAATAAGTGACTTGCTCGTCGAAGTCTGTCCGCCACCGGCTGATTTCTTCGTCAGGTTCCACACAACTTTCGACTGCAGTCGTGTGTTCGAATCTTCCCGGCGTTTGTTCTGAGATAGCGCGCTGGTGAGCTTTGATCAGTGGCACCCAGGATGGGGCTCGGTGCCCTCTGAGCTTGCGTTTTTAACAAAGCTTACCTTCCACAGCATGCCTCGACGTGCTTGGAACAGCGAGTCCATGAACAAGCTTATCAACGCCCTTGGAGGTGAGCTCATAAGTATGTTTGTTCCTCCAGACAGCTGGGCTCTGACGGTTATGGTATGGATGAAGAAGCCATCCACCATACCGAAGTTGATTGGTGTGGAGATACCAGTGCAGGAACCGGGGTTGTACTATTCATCGCCACCAAGGCCACCGCGGACCACGTTAGGGATGTACCTGTATCGAGTGTTCGTGCATGTCGAAGAAGTGGTCAATCCATCAATTGAAGTCCTACCACCGCCGCTGGTGCCAGGGTCCGTCGACAACGTCCATTACATGTGTCAATGTCAGACTTTCCTTGTGTTGCCGGAACGATGGATGGCACAGGGCCTACTCCATCGCGCGGTGGAGGCCACTGCTTCTTTGGGATAAGAGGCAGGGCTGGCTGCCTGGATGTGCTCTAATTTGAGGTAACAACTAAATCTTGTCAGATACTAGTTAAATCCGAGCTATGGGTGTGAAGCACTGATATGCCAGTACATTTGATTGTGACATGTTCTAATTTTGTACCTGAACTTTTTTTAGAAAGGGTTGTACGTCAACTTAATGTGCTAGCAGAACTTATTGTGTTGTCTGTCTGTTATCTTTGCACAACATTCAAGATATTTCCCTGTCATTGATAAATACGATGAACCGTTATGTACGACATCGTTGGTTTCAACATAGCCCTTCCCGTAGTGATCCACTGCTTCCATCCTGATTGTGCCGCCTGCGTGAAATTTTTGTATGCAAGTTCAGTGTGCTATGATGTTCTATATGATTGTGTCAACTATATAAGTTTTTACTGAGCATCAGCAATGCATACGGCTGAAAGATGTATTTACGAGCATCGACTGATGGGTCACTCTCTCTATCTCTCTCTCTCACACACACACACGCACACACACGCGCACACACACAAGTTGGACCCGTTGAATTATTTATTTGCTCGTGACATATTTTAATTAGGTTCCACCGTAATCTAACTTTTTTCTTAAGTTATTAATTGAGCTCAGTGACTTCAACAAGTTGTACAGAAGCCTTGTTTGGGCCTTTCCGGCGTCGCTGAATGTGGGCTGAGTAACCATGTTAGGTTGTACTGTACTACACAGGCCTTTTTTCAACATTACCAATGCAACTGGGCCGACAGTTGTACACAATATCCGGGTCAACTTGTTATTCTCCGCCCCGCTGGGCTGCAAACTTTCCTAGGAGGTATGCATTAGGGTTAACAAGAAAATGGACTTTAAGAAATAATAAATGGGATGTAATTATAATAACTGGATAGTTACTATGCACCAAACACATAATTAGTTTGAAAAATATATTATTTTTGGAATTTGAAAATTTTAATTTCATTACTTGTTGCGCGCGCAATATTTCGTTGGATTTTAACATAATACAACTTTATTTGGAAAATATATTTAACCTGACTAGAAATTTCGGTTAAAAATATTTCGGATCCCATCAAATTGTGGGAATTTTTGTTTGAATTCTGTTTTGAGCGGTTGTTCGAAATTATGAATCGTTGTCCTAGCTAGAAGATGGGTTGTACTTTTAACAAACTGTAAATGGGCTGTAGTAAATTCCATTAGAATTAAAAAAATGGGATGTAAATTCTTACAAATCGCAAATGGGCTATATGTTCTCTGCAAAATCCGAGCTGTGGGCCTACTAAGTTGACGCGTACCAAGGGCTTTGTAAACTTAGTCAATATAAACGATTCTAGCTGTAGTGATCGTACGATGTCCATCCAACGGCCGTAGTGCTTCTTCAACCTCTGGTCTTCTTGCTCCAGCCGCCCAAAGGAGTGCCGGTCATGTCGCGTGCTCCTGCCTCCCGTGGCCGGCTGTGATGTTGCGGAGGCCTCACCGCCCCGTACTACTCCCACCACTGGCCAGGCCATCCCTCTACTCACCCACGCCCCCTGATATTCTGCGGCTACGGCAGCCTCACACCACAGCCGAACCAGTGAACCCTCGTACTCCTCTCCGCGCAGGCTTCCGCTGTTGCGTCTTCCCCGGCTCTGCGTCGTCCCCTTCCTAGGCCTCGCCGTCGTCTAGACCACCGCCCTGGTGCTGTCGGCGCAGCATGGTCAACGTGGTCAACGACTGACTTTCATCGGAAGAGTACTGTACGTGGAGAGGCTGACAGCTGGCCAGGCAGCCGCAAGGAAGTGCCTCCTTATTACGCGCAAAATAATTATTCATCCACCTGACAGCAAGGACCCACCGGACGGGCCACCTTATTACACGAAAAAAACGTTTCCCCCCTGACTGCTGGGACCCACCGGACGGGCCAGCGTATTTTGCGAAAAAACGTTCCCCCCGGTGTCAGCTCGGACCCACCGTAAGTGCCTCATTATTACTCACAAAAAAATGAATACTCCCCCTGCTAGCTGGGACCCACCATGGTGGGAGGCTGACTTGTGGGCGTACTAAGTTGACTGGGACGGGGGCCTTTGTCAACTTTAGTAAATATGAACGATTCTAGCTCTAGTGACCGTACGATGTCGATCAAACGGCCGTAGTGCTTCTTCAACCTCTGGTCTTCTATGATATGGGTGCCCAAAGCAGCGTCGGTCGTGCGGCATGCTCCTGCCTCCCGTGGCCGGCTGGGCTGCCGCGGAGGCCTCACTACCCCCTACTATTCCCACCGTTGGCTAGGCCCTACGGCTAAGACAGCCTCATACCGCGGCCGAACCAGTGAACCCTCATAATGCTCTCCGCGCGGGCTTCCACTGCTGCGTCTTCCCCGGCTCCCCGTCGTGCCGTTCCTAGGCCTCGCCGTCATCCACCGCCCTGGTGCTCTCAACGTGGCGTGGTCAATGTGGTCAAGGAACTACTTCCATCGGACATGGACTGTACATGGAGAGGCTGACAGCTGGGTCCACGGCCGCAGCAAGGAAGTGCCTCCTTATTACGCGGAAAATAATGATTCCTCCACCTGACAACTGGGACCCACCGGACGGGCCACTGTATTTCATGAAAAAAAACGTTTCCCCCTGAGTACTGGGACCCACCAGCTACATCTTCGCACGCAAGGAAGTGTGTCCGAGCAAAAAAAAAACGACGCCCCCCTGACTGCTGGGACCCACCAACTACATCTTTGCAGGCAAGGAAGTGCCTGACAGTCGGGACCCACATGGTCGAAGCGTACGTACCGTTGTCATTCTGGTCGCGAACGTGTACGTACATATATACTAGTGGATGTAGAGGCACGCACGTGTCGTAGTACAGGCGCGTACGTGTTGTAGTAGAGGCGCGCACGTAGCATGTACACGTACGTATAGCGGCTAGGGTGCAAGAAAGAAAATACGGCCACATATGTGTACATACGGGCGGGGTCTCGAACGCCTACTCGCGCATATGTACGGCCAGGGCTCGTGTACATGGCTGGGTCAGAACGGAGAAACAACGTCGTCGTCGTGTTCATGGGGAGGCAACGAAATGCGTCGTGTTCATGGGGAGGCAAAGGAATGCGTCGTGTTCATCGGGAGGCAACGGAACGCGTGGGAGCCAACCGGTTGGGTCGGAACGGAATGCGTGGTCGTGTTCATCGGGAGGTTTAGACGGAACAGGCGATGGAAAAGAGGCCTGGCGTACCGCACAACGGAGGAAACAGACCTCCTACGTTCGGAACGGGGTCCTGTTGATCGGGAGGGGTCCGCCGTACCGCAAAACTGAGGAAACGGACCTCCTACGGTCGAAATGGGGGTCCTGTTGATCGGGAGGGGTGTGGCGTACCACAAAACGGATGAAACGGACCTCCTACGGTCGAAACGGGGGTCCTGTTGATCGGGAGGGGTGTGGTGTACCCCAAAACGGACGAAACAGACCTCCTATGGTCGAAACGGGGGTCCTGTTCATCAGGAGGGGTATGGTGTACCGCAAAACGGGACTCCACGGGATATTGTTCATCTCCAGCCTCGACCTCCTCCAGCCTCCACGGGCTACCGTCGACCTCCTCCAGCTTCCACGGGCTCCTGTTCATCCAGCCTCCACCGCGCGCTACTCCACCGGCTACTGTTTAACCACCCCTCCACCGTCTACTGTTCATCCAGCCCTCCACACCACGGGGTCCTGTTCAACCACCCCTCCACGGGCACCCCTCGACTGTCTGCTGTTCATCCAGCCCTCCACACCACGGGGTCCTGTTCATCCTGGGGTAACGCCACCGCTCACTGTTCATCCACCCCCCCCCCCCGGTAACGCTCACTGTTCATCCAATCGATCGGCTTCAGTTAGCAGTAGTAGCGAAGGAATTGCTCGATCGGGTTCAGTTAACAGCCATCGATCGATCGCTCGGGTTCAGTAACACGTAGCCTGTAGTGCAATCGCTCGGGTTCAGTTAGAGCCCAATGCCTCGCTCGGGTTCAGTTAGAGCCAACGCCTCGCACACACGCACGTACGTGTACAAGGGAAACACGCATCGCTCGGCCCCTGACCTCCCACCGTAACCGGGAACTCCCCAAAATTTTCCTCCCCCTCGCTTCTACCACGATTTTTTCCGTCATGGACGGCCCAAAGAAAGTCATGTAGCTGCTCTTCGGCCCGCCCAGGACGAAAAGCCCATTTTCTATCATGATTTTTCGTCATAGAAGTCAGAGCCCACCACATCTATGATGATACCGGGTTTTGTCACAATTATCGTCATAGAAGTGTCATATGTATGACAGAAAAAATTTCGTTCAGCCCAAAATGTCACGGATGTGTCTTTTTTTTTTGTAGTGCAGCACTTCATCGGTGAAACATAGGGGGGTGCGACACCCCTGTATTGGGATGTGCCATGATGTTCAGATGGTTGTAGTATTTGGTTTTGGTTTTGTACCCGAGCGCGCTTCCTAGATCCATAGATGGATCTGGTCGCGCCGGATTTTTGGCGCAAGTTCTCACGTAGATTGTGTGTTAACTTATGCACGACCTTGTTAGCCGCTCTATCGCACTCACAAGGTGGTGAATCCGGACGGTTGGTTGTATCATTCTTCGGCTGTGTGGGCTCTAAGGCCTCATCGTCGAATTCCGGTAATATCTTGAGCTTTGGATAGCTATTTTTATGGTAGCTTCCACCATACTTTTTTACTTTGTTCCACCTGCTATTGAGTGTATCTTGTGCTACCTTGAGCCTTTGCTTCTGTTTCTTCAGGCTCCTCGTTGTGGCAATAAGCCTTCTGCGGAGGTTGTCTTGCTCCAAGTGTGTTTCTGGGATGATGCGTGCATCTTCGTCCGGACTGCTTTCTTCCCTATACGGGGTTTGATGAGGCTTATCCTTGGCGTCATCGTGTTCGGACGTCGGATCCGTACTATGTTTGCAGTTTGCATCTTGATCGTTTTCTGTCACCGGGATGGTGCAGTTGTCGTTTCTTCCAGAGTCGAGTGGAATATTATTCCCTCTTGCGCTGTTATCATTGTTTTTGCTATGGCAGGACTTAGAGCGGCTCCGCTAACGTCGTCGCTTAGGTTGCATCCCCCGCTGTCTCTTCGCCATTGCCCTCTCTGAGTGTATCCAACATGTATAGGTCATGTGATGAAGTGGTGGTCCGGCGCCCTGTGCGCGGTGGTTCCTGTTTGTCTCCGGCATCATCGTCCATACTGTCGATGTCTTCGGAGTCGAAGTCAAGCATGTCGGTTAAGTCGTCGACAGTGGCTACTAAGTGGGTGGTGGGTGGGCAGCGAATTTGTCAGGACCCTGACTTGATGTCACATTGATCTAGCCTATAACACCTCATATCACTTTGCGGCCTCACGCACGGTATCCCCATGGGTGTCGCCTTACCTTTGCCCGGGACCGTTTGCGCCTTTTGGCTCACGTATATGATAGTGTCGCTAGCATCCATATGATAAGGAGCCCGGGCTGACATGACTAGTCGTAAACCCAAAGTGGCACAGACTTACAGGGACAGGCATCCATGACCCAGCTTCGAACGTGTCGGTCAACAGCAAGTGGGTCCGGGCTGTAGCACTGGGCTAGCAGGACTCCGGTAAACCGGGCTGTTGCGGGCTAACAGGACTCCGGTACTCAATGCGTGACATTTCCCCGAAGGGACAGACACAGGAACGAAGAAGGACACATGCCGGCCAGCCTAAGTGTTCCAGAGCAGTAGCAAGCTACCATGGCTCAGCGGTAACACTAGGAGACATTTCCCGGTAAGAGAGGCTACTAAAGATAAACAACTAGATAGTCAGATCCCACACATACCAAGCATTTCAATCGTACACACAATATGCTCGATATGTGCAAATACAACAAGGCATCACAACATGACTCTATGACACAAGTACTTTATTTAAGGCTCAGAGAGCCATACATAACATACACAAAGGTACGGGTCACACGACCCAGCATTCAAGTCATACAGTCATACAAAACAGCAGCGGAAGTAACTTGTCTGAGTACAGACAACTAGAAAAAATAAAGAGGCTTGGAAAGCCTAGCTATACTACGTGGTCCTTCACAAGCTCAGGATCACCACCTGGGCCTTAGCCTACTCATTGATGTCAACGTCTACGTAGAACCCATCAGAAGGGGTTGCAGCGTCTTCTGTAAAAATGTGAATTATAGCAACATGAGTACAAAGGTACTCAGCAAGACTTACATCAGATCCTACATACATGCATATTATCAAGAAGGGTTGGTGGAGTTATTGCAGCAAGCCAGCTTTGACTCTTGGCTAGGCTAACCTACGAGACTCCAACTTGAAATGGTTTTGCGCACACGAGTCCACTACTCTCCACTTCAATACACTACCGAGGATCCATCTCCGTCTTCCTACGGAAGAGCCATCCTCGGCACTCACACTTATCTTGAGACTTTTAGTAGTTTCCATTTACTTGTCTATGAACTGTATAGGCAACCAAGTAGTCCTTTACCGCGGACGCGGCTATTCGAATAAATCATGATAACCCTGCAGGGGTGTACTTCTTCATACATGTTTCCACCACTTAGCGTCTGCACACGACATGTGCTCGGCAGACTTCAAGCGAAAGCCGACGTGGGTGTAGACCACGACCTACATAAACACTTAAGCCTCTAGTCCAGGTTTATCACCTATCCAGGTTCCATCCGCAGGGAGTCCGGCCGAGGTTTCCCATACGGCCCCGAACGATGTGAACAGGGTTCCCGAGATACCTAACGGGTATTCGGTACACCGTGCCACGTACCTACCGCATCACAGCCCACCCCTACGGTCAGCGCTGTCCACGGCCTCCAGTAGGCTACAAACACCAGAAACTACGTGCAACTCCTGGACAGAGAGCTAGGGTGAATAAGAAGTCGAGCGGGGTCATATTTCAGGGCCCAATGCATGGTAGTAGTTGTATCTTAAATCGCACATACAGATCTCAGTGCTTAAGGTCGGCTTCAATGAAACAACCCACCATGTACTCCTACATGGCCTCTCATCGATACCTTTACCAAATCGTGTTCACCACACCACTCTCATTACCGACATAATCATTTCACTCTAGCCATCACCCAGATGAACCAGACCTGACACGACTCTAAGCATAGCAGGCATAGCAAGGTAGGAACAACACACACATATGGCTCAATCAACTCCTACACATGCTAGTGGGTTTCATCTAGTTACTGTGGCAATGACAGGTCATGCAGAGGAAATGGGTTCAACTACCATAGCACACAGCAGTTTGAAACGCGTTGTCTTAATGCAGTAAAAGAGAGCAGGAGCGAGAACATGGGATTGTATCGATATGATCAAATGGTTGGTTGCTTGCCTGATGGTTCGATGCACTGATACGGTTCTTCGTTAGGGTAATCACGATACTCCTCGGAGGCAGAACCTGTCGCAAAGGACACCGATACACAACCATCACCAAACAATGTGCAACAGTATGATGCATGCATGAAACATAGCAATATGAGTGTGTTGGGCTAATGCAACTAAGACCAGAAGGGTTTGGACCAATTTGAATCAAAGATTCAAATTTCAAACTCAAGCATGGCCTTTTAAAGTGCTTTTCCTTGTTCTGCATTAAACATCAAGTTAACTTGTTTAGTCATGCATGGAAATAGTACAGATGGATAGATTGGATTTTTCTGATCATTTTTCATATATAATTTGTCTGATTTAGAGTTACAGAATAAAAGTTATGAATTTTTGAAGTTTAAATTATATTCTGGAATTTCCTATATTAGATTAATTCTAGAAAATCAATTATTGCGTCAGCCTGACGTCAGTGTAACGTCAGCAGGTCAACGGAACACATCCGGGTCAAACCTGACAGTGGGTCCCACATGTCAGGGTGATTAAATTAATTAAAGTTTAATTAAAACTAAACCTATTTAATTAACAGGGCTGGGCCCCACCTGTCATTGACTCAGGGGAGTCAACCAGGGCCCACCCGTGGTCAAAGTCAATGCCAGCGGCGCCGGCGTTTGGCCGCCGGCGAGCCCGACGCGGCGGCAGGAGTGGTTTTGGCCGTTTTGGCCACCAAATGGGTCATGGAGACCACCGGAGTGGAGCTGAGGACGAACTGCAGCTCCTGGTGGAGTCCGTTGGGGTCGGGGTGGCCGGAGTTGGCGCCGGCGACGACCTTGGCGGCCACCGGAGTTCGGGTGAAAGCGAACTCGGCCTAGGGTGTGCGGGGAGGTGCGGGAAGTGCACGGTTGGGCCCAACGCAGCGTGGTGAGTGCGTTGGCCACCGTGGGTTGGCCGGAGGATGGCCGGGAGCACGTCGGCGACGAGATCCGCGGCGGTGCGTGTGTGTGATCTTCGTGCGGTGGCTACACGGCTCGGGAATGAGAGAGGGAGGGTCGGAGGGGTAGCTAGGCTCACAGCGCTCCCGTAGAGGCCACCGGCGGGGTCGGGGACGAGCTGAGGCGGCGACGGCGTTGAAGGGGATCTCCAGCGACGGCGAGCTCGGGCGAGGTCGGTGCGGTGGTCTCGGGCCGCATGAGCACACGGGGCTCGGCTAGCTCGATGAAGTGGACGGCGGCGGAGCTCCTGGACACGGCGGCACGGCATGGGGTTGACGGAGGGCGTGGCTACGGCGAGGGGGTGGCGGCGATGGCGTCGGCCATGGCGTGGGAGAGCGAGGGAGAGGAGCTGAAGAGGTGAGGGGGTGTCTGGGAGGTTCGGGAGAGAGAGAGAGGCCGATTCACGGCGTTAGCCGGGCGAGGGAGGCGGCGAGGCGGCGAGCAGGTGCGTGGCACCCATGCGGTGCTCGCCGTCGAGCACCTGCCTGCCTGCCTGGCCGGCAAGCAGCTCGCTGGCGCGGTGCTGGGCTGGGCCGGCAGGTGGGCCGGGTGCTGGGCGCCAGGTAAGCTTTTTCCATTTTTTCTGTTTTCTGTTTTTTAATACTTCTGCAACTTTGTTGAATTAAATAAAATACTTAGGCTACTCCTAAAATCACCAAACTACTCTTGGTCCATAGTTGGATTATTTCCAACAGGAATCATTTTAGTTTGGAGATATTTGAGCATTTAAATATTTCATATAATTTTAAATGCCCAAATTCAAATATTTATGATTTAATTCAAAAACCCTAAGCTGGCCTAGGAAAATGTGCACCACTTTTGGGAGAGGTTCTGAACCAAGACAAAAATGATGGGCATGTTAGAAGGGCATTTCAGGTTCATTGAAAAAGTTTTTAGTAAACCCTAATTGGATTCAGAGGGGACTGGGGGTTCTGTCATCCCCATTTCAGGTTTCTAATGAAAGATTAAACATGATGCAACACTCTAATGCATGGCTAACTAGGATGTGACAGAATTTCTTCGTCATCCGCATCCCATTCTAGCCAAACATAGTTTGGCCAAGGTTCTCCTGACAAGGATAGAGACCCTAATAAATTTACCACATCTCTGAAAGGTGAGTGCTGAAAGATATCCATGGAGGTGAACTCCATGATCGGCGCCCGGTCGTATTCGACGAGCACGGATGTGAGTGGCACAGAGTCCATGGCTGAAGATGAATCCAGTGGTTCAGCGACACGGCTCTCGTAAGGGGTGAAGTCAGTATCTGGCTCTATCGCCAGTGAGAGTGCGGCTTTCATGGCGGGCTCTATCCCTCCGCTCTCGGATGGCGCGATTTTCTCTGGGTTAACAGCCGATGTAGTTGCGGATGTGATCTCCCGAACACTGTCCGACGGTAGAGTTACGTCATGCTCGTCGCGACTGTGCGGCGCGTCCGTCATGGGTTCGAATCCGTCGAAGATCAAGTCTCCACGGATGTCGGCCGTGTAGTTCTAGTTTCCCAATATGACCTGATGGCCAGGGCCGTAGCTTTCGATCTGCTCCAGATGGCCAAGCGAATTGGCCCGTAGTGCGAAGCCGTCGAATACGAAGATCTGTCCGGGGAGGAAAGCCTCACCCTGGACCGCATCGCTAGCGATGATCGAAGGAGCCATCAAGCTTTACGGTGACGACACAGTGGAACTCTCAATGAAAACACCATTGTCCGTGTCAAAACCAGCGGATCTCGGGTAGGGAGTCCCGAACTGTGCGTCTAAGGCGGATGGTAACTGGAGGCAGGGGACACGATGTTTACCCAGGTTCGGACCCTCTTGATGGAGGTAATACCCTACGTCCTAATTGATTGTTCTTGATGATATGAATAGTACAAGATTTGATCTACCACGAGATCAAAGAGGCTAAACCCTAGAAGCTAGCCTATGTTATGATTGAATGTTGTCCTACGGACTAAAACCCTCCGGTTTATATAAACACCGGAGGAGGCTAGGGTTACACAAGGTCGGTTACAAAGGAGGCGATATACATATCCATATTGCCTAGCTTGCCCTCCACGCCAAGTAGAGTCCCATCCGGACAAGGGACGAAGTTTTCAAACTTTTATCTTCGTAGTCCAACAGTCTGGCCAAAGGATATAGTCCGGCTGTCCGGAGACCCCCTAGTCCAGGACTCCCTCAGTGATGATATTGGATCATGGAACTACCAATGATTGAAATTGGAATTCCATCAGAAGTTTTATCCTATGCATCTAGTTCATCGCGATCATAATTATATATATAATTTTTGGCCTCGCGAAGGAGAAAGCATTGCTCAAGCTTGGGGGAGGGTTAAGTCAGTGTTATATTCAAGCCTCAATCATGAGCTATCAAAGGAAATGATTATTCAAAAAATTTATGCTCGGCTTTCTCTCAGTAATCGCTCCATGCTCGATACTTCTTGTATTGGATCTTTTATGATGAAGACTATTGAATTCAAATGGGATTTATTGGAAAGAATTAAACGCAACTCTGAAGATTGGGACCTCGACGAAGGTAAGGAGTCAGGTATAACACCTAAGTTTGATTGTGTTAAATCTTTTATGGATACCGATGCTTTCCGTGAATTTAGCACTAAATATGGACTTGACTCTGAGATAGTAGCTTCTTTCTGTGAATCCTTTGCTACTCATGTTGATCTCCCTAAGGAGAAGTGGTTTAAATATAATCCTGCCATTAAATTAAAATTAGTTGAACCTATTAAAGTTGAAGAAAATACTATCACTTATAATGATCCTATTGTTCCCACTGGTTATATTGAGAAATCACCTTTCCCTGTTAGAATAAAGGATCATGCTAAAGCTTCAACTGTGGTTCGTAATAGCAATACTAGAACACCTACTCCCTCTGAGCAAATTAAAGTTGAACCTAGTGTTGCTATGGTTAAAGATCTCTTGGCCGATAATATTGATGGGCATGTTATTTACTTCTGCAATGAATCTGCTAGAATTGCTAGACCTGATACTAAAAATAAACATAGACCTGTTGTAGCCATGACTGTTATTTCTGTTAAAATAGGAGATCATTGCTATCATGGCTTATGTGATATGGGTGCTAGTGCAAGTGTAATACCTCATTCCTTATACAAAGAAATTATGCATGCTATTGCACCTGCTGAGATAGAATAGATAGATGTTACAATTAAGCTTGCCAATAGAGATACTATTTCACAAGTTGGGATTGTTAGATATGTTGAAGTCTTGTGTGGGAAAGTTAAATATCCTGCTGTTTTTCTTGTTCTTGGTTCCCCACAAGATGACTTTTGTCCCATTATATTTGGTAGACCCTTCTTGAATATTTTTAATGCTAAGATAGACTGCAATAAGGATATTGTTTCTGTTGGTTTAGGGGATATGTCTCATGAGTTTAATTTTGCTTTATTTTGTAGACAAACCCATGATAAAGAATTTCCTAGTAAAGATGAAATTATTGGTCTTGCTTCTATTGTCGTGCCTCCTAGTGATCCTTTAGAACAATATTTGCTAGATCATGGACATTATATCTTTATGAATGAAAGAAGGGAAATAGATGAAGTATTCTTGAAACATGGACCTTTTTTGAAACACAACTTGCCTATTGAAATTCTAGGAGATCCTCCTCCACCCAAGGGTGATCCCGTGTTTGAGCTTAAACCTTTACCTAATACTCTCAAATATGCTTATCTTGATGAGAAAGAGATATATCCTATTATTATTAGTGCTAACCTTTCAGAGCATGAAGAAAAGAAATTATTGAAAACTCCGAGGAAGCACCGTGTTGCTATTGGATATACTCTTGAAGATCTTAAGGGCATTAGTCCCACTCTATGCCAACACAAAATAAAACTGGAGCAAGATGCTAAACCGGTTGTTCATCACCAATGACGGTTAAATCCTAAGATGAAAGAAGTGGTAAGAAAAGAAAATACTAAAGCTTCTAGAGGCAGTTATAATTTATCCCATTGCTGATAGCTAGTGGATAAGTCATGTCCGTTGTGTCCCTAAGAAAGGAGGTATTACTGTTGTTCCTAACGATAAAGATGAATTGATCCTACAAAGAATTGTTACAGTTTATAGAATGTTAATTAATTTCGACAAAGTAAATAAAGCTACTAAAAAGGATCACTACCCTTTACCTTTTATTGATCAAATGCTAGAAAGACTATCCAAGCATACACATTTTTGCTTTCTAGATGGTTATTCTGGTTTCTCTCAAATACCTGTGTCAAAAGAGGATCAAGAAAAGACAACTTTTACTTGCCCTTTCGGTACCTTTGCTTATAGACGTATGCCTTTTGGTTTATGCAATGCACCTGCTACTTTTGAAAGATGTATGACTGCTATATTCTCTGACTTTTGTGAAAAGATTGTCGAGGTATTTAGGAATGATTTCTCTGTTTACAGAACTTCTTTTGATGATTGCTTAAGCAACCTTGATCGAGTTTTGCAGAGATGTGAAGAAACTAATCTTGTCTTGAATTGGGAAAAATGCCACTTCATGGTTAACGAAGGTATTGTCTTGGGACATAAAATTTCTGAAAGAGGTATTGAAGTTGATAAAGCTAAAGTGGATTCTATTGAAAAGATGCCATGTCCTAAGGACATTAAAGGTATAAAAAGTTTCCTTGGTCATGCCGGTTTTTATAGGAGGTTCATTAAGGAATTTTCTAAAATTTCTAGGCCTCTGACTAATCTCTTACAAAAAGATGCCCCTTTTGTCTTTGACGATGATTGTGTAGAAGCATTTGAAATACTTAAGAAAGCTTTGATTTATGCACCTATTGTTTAGCCTCCTAATTGGAATTTACCATTTGAAATTATGTGTGATGCTAGTGATTATGCTGTAGGGGCTGTTCTAGGACAAAGAGTTGATAAGAAATTAAATATTATCCAATATGCTAGTGAAACTCTAGACAATGCTCAAAGAAATTATGCTACTACTGAAAAATAATTTTTAGCAGTTGTGTTTGCTTGTGATAAGTTCAGACCTTATATTGTTGATTGTAAAGTAACTGTTCACACTGATCATGCTGCTATTAAATATCTTATGGAAAAGAAAGATGCTAAACCTAGACTTATTAGATGGGTTCTCTTGCTACAAGAATTTGATTTGCATATTATAGATAGAAAGGGAGCTGAGAACCCCATTGCGGACAACTTGTCTAGGTTAGAGAATGTTCTTGATGACCCACTACCTATTGATGATAGCTTTCCTGATGAATAATTAGCTGTCATAAATGCTTCTCATACTGCTCCATGGTATGCTGATTATGCTAATTACATTGTTTCTAAATTTATACCACCTAGTTTCACATACCAGCAAAAGAAAAACTTCTTCTATGATTTAAGACATTACTTTTGGGATGACCCACATCTTTATAAAGAAGGATTAGATGGTGTTATTAGACGTTGTGTACCTGAGCATGAATAGGAACAAATCCTACGCAAGTTCCACTCCGAGGCTTATGGAGGACACCATGCTGGGGACAGAACTGCACATAAGGTAATGCAATCCAGTTTTTATTGGCCTACTCTCTTGAAGGATGCCCGTAAGTTTGTCTTGTCTTGTGATGAATGTCAAAGAATTGGGAATATTAGTAGATGTCAAGAAATGCCTATGAATTATTCACTTGTTATTGAACCATTTGATGTTTGGGGTTTTGATTATATGTTACCGTTTCCGTCTTCTAATTGGTACACACATATTTTTAGTTGCTGTTGATTACATTACTAAGTGGGTAGAAGCTATTCCAACTAGTAGTGCTGATCATAACACCTCTATTAACATGCTTAAAGAAGTTATTCTTCTAAGGTTTGGAGTCCCTAGATACTTAATGATTGATGGTGGTTCATATTTCATTCATGGTGCTTTCTGTAAAATGCTTGCTAAGTATGATGTTAATCATAGAATTGCATCTCCATATCATCCACAGTCTAGTGGTCAAGTAGAACTTAGCAATAGAGAGCTTAAATTAATTTGGCAAAAGACTGTTAATAGATCTAGAAAGATTTGGTCCAAGAAACTTGATGATGCATTATGGGCCTATAGAACGCATATAAAAATCCTATGTGTATGTCCCCGTATAAAATGGTTTATGGTAAAGCATGTCACTTACCTCTTGAACTTGAACATAAGGCATATTTGTCTATTAAAGAGTTCAACTATGACTTTAAACTTGCCAGTTAGAAGAGGCTTTTTAGCATTAGCTCACTTGATGAATGGAGAACCCAGGCTTATGAGAATGCCAAGGTTTTTAAAGAAAACGTTAAAAGATAGCATGTTAAAAGGATACAAAAGCGTGAGTTTAATGTAGGTGATTATGTATTGCTATAGAACTCTCGTTTAAGAATTTTTGCAGGCAAACTTCTCTCTAAATGCGAAGGTCCTTACGTCATCGAGGAGGTCTACCGTTTTGGTGCCATGAAAATCAACAACTTCGAACGCACAAACCCGAGGTTGGTGAACGGTAAAAGAATCAAGCATTATATCCCAGGTAATCCCATAAATGTTGAATCTAATTTTGTTGAAACTGTAACCCCGGAGGAATACATAAGGGACACTTTGCAGAATGTTTCAGACTCTGAAAAGGAATAGGTACGTGGTACGGTAAGTAAATTGACTCCAAAACAGTTCTAATGGCATTTTCTCTCTGTTTTGGAATATTTAAGAAAATAGGAAAATAAGAAGCAGTCCGGGAAGGACACGGGGCTTCCACGAGGGTGGAGGGCGCGCCCCCTGCCTCGTGGGCACCTCGTGTGCCCTCCAAACTCCATTTTCTTGCACGATACTTCTTTTGGTCGGTAAAAATTCACTATATAATCCCCCGAAGGTTTTGACCACCGTATCATGCAAATATCTCTTGTTTTTGTTTCGAGCTGTTTTTTGCCAGGGTTGTCAAGGCCAAGCATCATGTTGTCTCCCTCCTCCTCCAACAACGAGGGCAACAATGCTTGGCTAATGAAGATACAGCTGAAGACAGAAGATCCCGGACATATCAACAAGGATGATGGGTTCAAGAAGGCCACGGGGGATCAAGTTCTGGCAGTAGTAGAAGAAGACACCCTTCAACCTCACCACAATCTCTTTACCCCAACGGAGATTGAAGCTTTCAGGATGATTGAGTTAGCTCGCATTCAAAACAAGTACCTCACAAGTGAAAATATTTTGTTTAAGGAGCATATCATCGCACTCAAAGGCATTATCTGTAAATTGGAGGATCTCTTATGCTCGATGTGCAACTATCCATCATCAACAACACCTTCTTCACCAAGAAAGAAGAACTAAGCATTGGGTATGGGCACTCCCCTTGGCAACTGCCAAGCTTGGGGGAGTGCCCCAGTATTGTATCATCATCACTTTTATCTTTACCCTTTTTCTTAGTTTGATCCTTTTGGTAATATCTTGATCTAGTAGAATAAAGTTTTAGTACGATCTAGTTGTGAGTTTTGCTTTATGATCCTTCTATGTAATCGAGTCCATGAGCTATATATAATAAAGATTAGTGTTGAGTCAAGGGCTTGATTATTTTTCTATGATCTTGATGGAATAGAATAAAAGAAAAGGAATAAAAGGAAATAAAGAGATCATATGGATCTTATGGAGAGTAATGACTTCACATATAAAGAGTATGATGAATAAAAATTGTTGAGAGTTGACAAACATAGTTTCGGTCATCGTTGCAATTAATTGGAAGTAATAAGGAAAGAGAGGTTTTCACATATAAATATACCATCTTGGACATCTTTTATGATTGTGAGCATTCATTAAGATATGATATGCTAAAGAGTTGACGTTGGACAAGGAAGACAATGTAATGGGTTGTGTTTTCTTACATCTAAGATAAATTATATTATCATGGATCATCCAACATGTTGAGCTTGCCTTTCCCTCTGATGCTAGCCAAATTCTTTGCACCAAGTACAAATACTACTTGTGCTTCCAAATATCCTTAACCTAGTTTTGCCATGAGAGTCCACCATATCTACCTATGGATTGAGTAAGATCCTTCAAGTAAGTTGTCATCATTGCAAGCAATAAAAATTGCTCCCTAAATTTGTATAGTTTATTAGTGTGGAGAAAATAAACTATATATGATCTTGTGATGTGGAAGAAATAAAAGCGACGGACTGCATAATAAAGGTCCATATCACATGTGGCAATATAAAGTGACGTTCTTTCGCATTAAGATTTTGTGCATCCAACCATAAAAGCACATGACAACCTCTGCTTCCCTCTGCGAAGGGCCTATCTTTTATTCTTGTCTTATACTTCACCCAAGAGTCATGGTGATCTTCACATTTCCTTTTTACATTTTATCATTTGTCAAGCACAATGTGTTGGAAAGATCTTGATATATATAGCTAATTGGATGTGAGTTTTCATGAACTATTATTGTTGACATTACCCTTGAGGTAAAAGGTTGGGAGGCAAAACTATAAGCCCCTATCTTTGTTTGTGTCCGATTAAAACTTCATAACCATAAATATCACATGAGCGTTAGCAATTGTGAAAGACTAAATGATGGTTGAGTATGTGGACTTGCTGAAAAGCTCTTATTGACTCTTTCTCATGTTATGATAAATTGCAATTGCCTCAGTGACTGAGATTATAGTTTGTTGGTTCTCAATGAAGTTTCTAATTCATACTTGAAATTGTGAATGAATTATTACTTTAGCATAAGAGATCATATGACAATATTTATATATGTTGTTGTTATAGGAATGATCATGATGCCCTCATGTCCGTATTTTATTTTTATCGACACCTCTATCTCTAAACATGTGGACATATTTTTCGATTTCGGCTTTCGCTTCAGGACAAGCGAGGTCTAAGCTTGGGGGAGTTGATACGTCCATTTTCCATCATGCTTTTATATCGATATTTATTGCATTATGGGTTGTTATTACACATTATGTCACAATACTTATGTCTATTCTATCTTATTTTATAAGGTTTACATGAAGAGGGGGAATGCCGGCAGCTCGAACTTTGGGCTGGAAAAGGATCAAATATTAGAGACCTATTCTGCACATCTCCAAAAGTCCTGAAACTCCATGAGAATTATTTCCAGAATATATAAAAAATAGGCGAAAGAAGTACCAGAGGGGGGCCACCCACCGTCCATGAGGGTGGGAGGCGCGCCGTACCCCCCTGGGCGCGCCCCCTGCCTCGTGGGCCCCCCTGGTGGCCCTCCGATGCCCATCTTTGGCTATATTGAGTCTTTCATCGAGGAAAAAATCATAAGCTAGCTCACGGGACGAAACTCCGCTGCTACGAGGCGGAACCAATCTAGGGCTCCGGCAGAGCTGTTCTGCCGGGAAAACTTCCCTCCGAGAGGGGGAAATCATCACCATCGTCATCACCAACGATCCTCTCATCGGGAGGGGTTCAACATCTTCAATTGGACCATCTCATCTCAAACCCTAGTTCATCTCTTGTATCCAATCTTTGTATCCAAACCTCAGATTGGTAGCTGTGGGTTGCTAGTAGTGTTGATTACTCCTTGTAGTTGATGCTAGTTGGTTTACTTGGTCGAAGATCATATGTACAGATCCATTATGCATATTAATACCCCTCTGATTATGAACATGAATATGCTTTATGAGTAGTTACGTTTGTTCCTGAGGACATGTGAGAAGTCTTGCTATAAGTAGTCATGTGAATTTGGTATTCATTCGATATTTTGATGAGATGTATGTTGTCATCCCTCTAGTGGTGTCATGTGAAGATCGACTACGTGACAATTAACCATTGTTTGGGCCTAGAGGAAGGCATTGGGAAGTAATAAGTATATGATGGGTTGCTAGCATGATAGAATCTTAAACCCTAGTTTATGCGTTGCTTCGTAAGGGGCTGATTTGGATCCATATGTTTCATGCTATGCTTAGGTTTACCTTAATACTTCTGTTGTAGTTGCAGATGATTGCAATAGGGGTTAATCATAAGTGGGATGCTTATCCAAGTAAGGGCAGTAGCCAAGCACCGGTCCAACCACATATCAAATTATCAAAGTACCAAACGCGAATCATATGAACATAATGAAAACTAGCTTGACGATAATTCTCATGTGTCCTCGGGAGCGCTTTACTTTATATAAGAGTTTGTCTAGGTTTGTCCATTGCTACAAAAAGGATTGGGCCATCTTGCTGCACCTTATTTACTTTCATTACTTGTTACTCGTTACAAATTACCTTATCACAAAACTATCTGTTAACGATAATTTTAGTGCTTGCAGAGAAAACCTTACTGAAAACTGCTTATCATTTCCTTCTGCTCCTCGTTGGGTTCGACACTCTTACTTATCGAAAAGGCTACAATAGATCCCCTACACTTGTGGGTCCTCATCGAGTAGTGAGCGCTTTGCCTCATGGACTTGGTTGTGCACAATAGATTTCGGGATGGAGCATAAATAGAATACCTCAGAAAGAACAATAAAGAGCTATACAGTTAAGTAAGAATCATTGGCCATACAAATAAGTGGTGAGAAAAATAAAGAGCTATACAGTCTATAATTTTTGTTGAGAAACAGTAACTTGATGTAAAGTCGCTTGAAAACAGAAAACACCTTACAAGCTTGTGAAGCTTACCATGATTTCAAAAGCATGGGTTATGTAATCTTTTATGCCATCCTCCCAACATTTGGCTGGATGATTTTGCAACTGTAGTTGTACCCAACTGCTCAAAATATAAACATATACATGAGTGTCTCTCACATGTCACTAGAGGCAAATAGCAGTACACATAAATGAATGAACAGGGGCATATTCTACAACAAGATGAACCGACAGAGATACATCTTATAGCCTACAACAATCATGTTAGAAACCACAGAGATACAGTTATAAGGCTCACACCGAAACATAAAATTTGTATAGTGGCTTAAAGTAAATTAGTGGAGAAAAATTTCAGACTACATATGAAGCATTCTCCATTGACAAAATTTCATACTTTCGTAACATTTCCATTAACAGCAAATTGATACACCACACAATGCTATTAGGTATCAAAACAGCATTAACACACAACACAAACAAGAGTATATAACCACACACACGGCAAATACACATTAGAATGAGGTGAAACTAGAATGTTCCAACTTATGATCCACATAGATAGACACTTACTAGAATCTGCTAATGCTTAGACTAGAATGAGAACAAAAGAAAACTGAACCTATCTATGCAGTAGAGAGAGATAGTAGGGGAGGAGGACCTATGCACCAACTTGTCGTTCACAAGATCGTTCAAGGGGAGCACAACAACAACAGTAGATTAGCCTTGTTTGTTCCCCATCCCACAACTAGATCGGAGCAACCTGCAAAATTTTGCATGAATCAGATGTGGAGATGGAGAAGAAGAAGAGAATAGATGGGGAGGAGCAAGTAACGAACCTGAGGTGGTGCTGCTCCTCCGATGCAACCATGGACTATATGATGCCTACATGATCTTCTCCATGGTTGGCCCCTTCCTTCACAAAACCAGATTGTCCATCTTCACGAACCTACAAAAAATGCACACAGATATGGCATGCATATTTTAATTCAACATACAAGGCATGTAATCAAGTGGATTCTATTATCTTGTAAAGCAACATATTATTTTATTAGTACACGTTAGGATGTATAGCAAATGATCACTCCAATGATACAACATCCCACATGGGTAAATCAAAGATGGAGGAAGCAAAATGAAGGGGGAAAATGATCACCTTGGGGTCCTCAAGTTTAAATCATCTACCAGCCCTGGCATTCATGTTGTACTTAAGAGTCTAACATTGCACAGTGGGGCAAATAGGTCCAGAGTTAGCCATTTTTTGCAAGCTGTACATGAAACAAGAAAATGTAAGATGATGGTTCTAGAAAACTAGTAAACTTGCAACCAGATTTAAAGAAAACCAAACCTCATGGCAAGTTGTGTTGTCTATCTTTACGTGAATACAAGTTGCATCTTCTATTTTTTATATGAATGCAAGTTGCATTTCGTTCATGGAAAAATGGTTGCTTATTGATGAAGATAATCGAGCGCCATGGCCGAGTCAATCGGTATACTAATTGGGGTTAGTTGTGTTTCTCTGCTATAAAGCTACACACACAAGCCATTGGTTGCAAGGAAGCTTCTTGGTTTGCATGATTGCTTCCCAACATCGCAAGAACCAAATAGTTCCATGGTGGTCAACTTCAGTTATTCGGAAATTACAATACATACATTGATCTTGGATTTATTGCTCATTAGGGTCATCATCACTCGGGGCCATGGCCAGTATGTTTCTGGTAATGCACTGCGCTGCACAATTCAGTTTACTTCAGTGTGCAATTGTCGGCATTCTGGGAACGGGGGTCCCCAGACCTGCCTGCCTGCGGCCCGCAGCGTGGCTCAAAGGGGGGCCCAGCACGGCCCATCTTCATCAACACAGACCCAAGACTCTCGCAAGGGGCCAAGCCTCGCGGGGCGGACGACACGGAGCTTCCTCAGGCGCAGCCTCATCAGGCTGGCTCGTGAGGAGGCGGAGAGATCAAGGCGGGGTACCTCACGAGGTGCCCGTGATGCAAGCCATGACGACCAAGGGTGCCAGGCGGGCGCCAGCCCGCGCAGTGTCCTCCTTTCCTCTTTGGTGCAAAGGGAGCAACCGCAGGCGAGAGCATCAAGCAAAGGCACCCGTTTCGATGCAACGAGACCAAGAGCAGCCGAATGGCAGGGAGGAAGTCATTGTGGAGCCCAGGCTAGCGTCACCACCAGAGCCTTTGGCAGGCGAGGACCAACTTTAGTCAAGATAAGTGTACTAGATGTTCCCATTCAAAATGGCCAATTGTTGGCGCCCTTCCTGCTCAATATTTGGGAAGAGGCCCAGGGCATTTGCCTATAAATAGGGCTAGCCACCCCCAGGGTAGCGAGGGGAGAGGGGGAGAAGGGTGACTGAACTCCTCCTGGCAGTTCATCGCCCCGGCCAAGAACAGACCCTCGCGAGGCTGCTCTTCCTTGTATTACTCATCATCATCAGCCCAATAGGCAATCCACCAAACCACACTGGAGTAGGGTATTACATCACAACGGTGGCCCGAACCAGTATAAACCCTGTCTCTCTTGTGTTGTTCTTTCCATAGCTTAGATCTTAGCGAGGCGGTGGGGTGCAGGTAGGTATAAGGCGAAATCTCCGCTCGCACCCAAGTGTTCGAACCTCAAGGGTTTGCCAGAACACAAAATCCGACATTTTGCACGTCAGGTAGGGGTGAACCGAAGTTTCCCCTTAAGCCACCACCACGACCTGCCTCACGATGAGTAGCGCGTCGCCCGCTCCGGCCGCCGGTGCCAACACGGGGGCCAGGGGGCTCCGAGCCCTGGCCCCAGCTCTGCAACGAGTACGGTGGCCGGACAAGTTCAAGCCAACGACGCCGCCGCGCTACGGCAGCGTGACTGGTCCGCTGGCCTTCTTGCTGGCGTACAAGGAGGCCATCCTCAAAACCGGAGGTGATGATAGGGTCATGGCCAACTGGCTTCCCATGACCCTGACCGGCGCTCCGCGCATGGCTGCTCCACCTGCCGGCAGCCTCCGTGGCCTCTTGGGAGGAGCTCCGTGGGCTCTTCCTCACCCACCACGCTATAACAACACCCCCGATCGTCGCGGCCCTCCTGGGCGGCTCGCAGGCGCCGCCTACAAGTCACCCTATCAAGTCGTTCATCCGCCGGGTCAGCACCGCTTCCACGCGGCAGGGGGCTCTCCCGGACCGGGCGGCGCCTAAGGCTGGTCTGACCTTCAGCTCGGAGGACCACCCCTCCAACTCGGCCTGCTCGGGTGCGCTCCCCATGCTGTGCACCCCCACCATCTGCCAGGTGGCCATCACAAGAACTCTCATCGATGGTGGCGCGAGCCTCAGTGTGCTCTCGGTTGAGGCCTTCAGCCTCCTCTGCATACCCCTGGAATGGCTGCAACCCAGCCGGCCCTTCTCAGGCGTTGGGGGCGGGTCATCCAGCTCCTTGGGACAGATCCGGCTCCCAGTAACCTTCGGCACCTATGACAACTTCCTCACGGAGCTGATCGACTTCGACATCGCCCCCATCGGCCTCCCCTACAACGCCATCCTCGGCTATCCAGCGCTGGCCCAGTTCATGGCCGCGACGCACCCAGCGTACAACCTCATGAAGATGCCCGGGAGCAGCGGTGTCCTCACCGTGCACGGGGACACCGGAGACGCGCTGCGAGTGCTCAAGCTCGCTTACAAGACGGCGGCGTCGGCACAGCCCGCCGACTCGGAGACCCCCGAGCCCAAGGGGGCTGTAGCCGCCAAGAAGAAACAGTTGTTCACCCAAGACAAGGCAGAAACCAAGCAGATACCCGTCGATGAGGACGGGTCCACCAACGCCACTTTCACCATAGGCGCCAACCTCGAGCCAGAGCAGGAGGAGACCTTTGTCAAGTTCCTGTACGCGAACAAGAAGGTATTTTCTTGGGAGCCTGACCAATTGGCGGGGATCCCTAGGAGCGTAATCGAGCATCACCTCAACGTTTGCCCCAATGTGCGCCCTGTGAAGCAGAAGGCAAGGCGGCAGTCCATAGAAAATCAGGTCTTCATCGTCCGAGAGACCCGCAAACTAAAAGCCGCTGGGGTCATTCGCGAGGTCCGATACCAGGATTGGTTGGCCAACCCTGTCGTTGTGCCAAAGAAGGGAGGGAAGGAGCGCATGTGTGTCGACTTCACCAACCTCAACAAGTCATGCCCGCAAGATCCGCTCCCACTCCCCCGCATCGACCAGATCGTCGATTCCACCGCAGAATGCGACCTGCTATGCTTCCTAGATGCCTTCTCTGGGTATCACCAGATCAAGATGGCGATACAAGACGTCGAAAAGACAGCCTTCGTAACCCCGTGTGTGGTGTACTGCTACACATGCATGCCATTTGGGCTGCGTAACGCTGGGGCGACCTTTCAGCGGCTGATGCACATCACCTTGGGCCCGCAGCTCGGGAAGAATGTTGAGGCTTACGTCGATGACATTGTGGTGAAGTCTCGGGAGGCCAGGACCCTGATACAAGACCTGGAGGAAACCTTTGCGAGCCTCAACGATGTGAACCTGCGGCTCAACCCAGAGAAGTGTGTGTTCGGAGTCCCCTCAGGCAAGCTCTTGGGTTTCCTCGTGTCCCACCGAGGCATCGAGGCTAACCCTGAAAAGGTCAAGCCGGTCGAGGACATGAGCCCGCCAAAGACCCTCTGAGAAATGTAGAAGCTCACTGGGCGCGTGACCGCGCTAGGGCGATTCATCTCCAAGTTGGGGGAGCAAGCGCTGCCCTTCTTCTAGCTAATGAAGAAAAAGGGGCCCTTTGAATGGACCAAAGAGGCCGACAAGGCTTTCCAAGATCTCAAGAGATACCTGACCAGCCCTCCGGTCATGGTGGCTCCGCGCCCTCAAGAGCCCCTGGTGCTTTACCTCGCCGCCACTCTCTACTCCGCCATCGCAGCCCTGGTGGCGGTTAGGGAGGAGCGTCGAATCAAAACCACAGCAGCAGCCCGGGACAAGGCAAAACAGGGACAAGGAAGGCCCACAGAAACTGCCACCGCGGCTGAGGAGGATCAGCCGCCGCAGAGGAGTGCACCGGAGGCGAAAGAGGCCCCTCTCCTAGATAGCCAGCCGTCGGAGGCCTCATCGCCTCAGGAGGCGCCATGGTATCCGGAGGGCGCCACCAGCACTAACGCACCCAACCTCGTTGAGCACCAAGTGTACTTCGTCAGCACGGTGTTGCAGGACGCGAGGGCACGGTACCCCATGCCTTAGAAGCTCCTCCTCGCGCTACTAGTGGCCTCGCGCAAGCTGCGGCACTATTTTCAGGGTCACCCCATCAAGGTCGTCTCGTCATACCCCTTGGACAGAGTTCTCAGGAGCCCTAACTCAGCCAGAAGGGTCGCTGAGTGGAACATAGAACTGCAAGCGTTTCAGCTTGAATTCAGCACGACCAGAGTCATCAAGGGAGCAGCATTAGCGGTTTTTGTGGCAGAATGTACGGAGGCACCAAGCCTCAATGCCGAAGAGGATCGGTCCCTCTCTCTGGGAAGCGAGGTGCCAGAAGGCTGGGTCATGTACTTCGATGGGGCGTTCTCCAGGCATGGCGCTGGAGCTGGGGCGGTGCTTATATCGCCCACTCAGGACAAGCTCTACTACGCTGTACAACTCTATTTCTAGCAAGGTGAAAAGGTCTCCAACAACATAGCGGAGTATGAAGGTCTAATAGTGGGCTTGAAGGCCGCAAATGCCCTGGGGGTGAAACGCCTCACCATCAAGGGCGATTCGCAGCTCCTTGTCAATTTCTCCAACAAGGTGTACGAGCCGAAAGATGAGCACATGGAAGCCTACCTTGCGGAGGTCTGCAGGATGGAGAAGCAGTTCTGGGGGTTGGAGTTGCAGCATGTGCCTCGTGGCACCAATCAGGAGGTCGACGACATCGCCAAACGGGCGTCCAGGCGGTTACCTCAGGAGCCTGGCGTCTTCAAGGAGCGGCTCTTCGAGCCCTCGGCCTTGCCGTCATTGTCAAACACGGCTCAGCCTCGGGAGGAGCTCCCCCAGCCACGTGCCTCAGGAGCCCCGGTCTGTGGCCCGGCCTCAGGAGAATGCCTGCTCCGGACGATGGAGCCTCAGGAGGGGGACTAGATCACGGAACTCCAGAGTTACTTAACACAAGGGACCCTTCCGGAGAAGGAGGAGAAGGCGGAGCGTGTGGCACGGCTGGCCACGGCATATTGCATCAAGGATGGAGAGCTCTACCGGAAGCGACCAAATGATGTATCCCTGCGTTGCATCTCCAGGGAGCAAGGAAAGGAGCCGCTGGAAGACATACACGGCGGAGACTATGGACATCATTCATCATCACAGACCCTGGTCGGCAAGGCGATCCGCAGTGGGTTTTATTGGCCCACCGCACTCAATGACTCCGTCGAACTGGTGAAGGCTTGTGAGGCCTGCCAGTTCCACGCCAAGCAGATCCATCAGCCAGCAGGAGGCCTGCAGACTATACCCCTTTCGTGGCCGTTCGCAGTGTGGGGGATGGACATCCTGGGCCCGTTTCCTCGGGCGCCAGGGGGCTACCTCTACCTCTACGTCGCTGTGGACAAGTTCACCAAGTGGGCTGAAGTAGAAGCCGTCCGCACCATCCCTGCGGGTTGCGTGGTCAAGTTCATCAGGGGCATCGTGAGCCGGTTTGGGGTGCCGAACCGCATCATCACAGACAACGGTTCGCAATTCACCAGTAACCTCTTCAAAACATAATGTGCTAACCTTGGAACGCAGATATGCTATGCTTCGGTGGCGCACCCCCGAAGCAACGGCCAGGCCGAGTGAGCCAACGCAGAGGTCCTGAGGGGCCTTAAGACTAAGACGTTCAAGAAGAAGCTGGAGGCCTGCGGCAGAGGTTGGTACGATGAGCTTCAGTCCGTGTTGTGGTCCATCCGCACAACCGCGACCAAGCCGACTGGAGAGACCCGGTTCTTCCTGGTCTATGGAGCCGAAGCGGTCCTCCCTCACGAGGTCAGACGTCGATCCGCACGGGTCCTGGAGTTCGACGAGGCGCAGCAGGATGCCATGCGGGGGATGGACCTCGTGCTGGGGGAGGAACATCGGCGAGAAGCCGCGCTGCAAGCGGCGAGGTACCAGTAAGCACTGCGACGATACCACTGCCGCAACATCCGCCCCAGAACTCTCGAGGTAGGAGACCTCGTGCTCAGGCGGGTTCTCTCCAGGGAGGGACTGCACAAGCTCTCTCCCATGTGGGAGGGCCCGTTCAAGGTTGTTCATGTTTCCAGGCCTGGCTCCACGCACTTGGAGACTCAGGAGGGGGTGCCGGTCCAGAACGCATGGAACATCCAGCACCTCCGGAGGTTCTAGCCTTAAAGAGGCCCAGAGCATGTGAAGAAGGTGAATGCCAGTGAAGCTGTCGCGTTTTATAAAAGGCCCGGAGCCTGTGAAGAAGGCGAATGCCAGTGAAGCTGTCGCGTTTTGGAAAAGGCCCAGAGCCTGTGAAGAAGGCGAATGCCAGTGAAGCTGTCGCGTTCTGGAAAAGGCCCAGAGCCTGTGAAGAAGGCGAATGCGTGTGAAGCCGTCGCGTTTTGGAAAAGGCCCGGAGCTTGTGAAGAAGGCGAATGCCTGTGAAGCTGTCGCGTTTTGGAAAAGGCCCCGAGCCTGTGAAGAAGGCGAATGGCTGTGAAGCTGTCGCGTTTTGGAAAAGGCCTAGAGCCTGTGAAGAAGGCGAAAGCCTGTGAAGCTGTCGCGTTTTGGAAAAGGACCGGAGCCTGTGAAGAAGGCCAACGCGTGTGAAGCTCGCCGCCCGTGACACTCTCACGTAATAATGAGTTGGGGCTGTACACGCCCCCGAGTCTCAGGAGCGTCGGCCTCAAGCCCTGGGGCTCCCTCCCACGCCCAGTCGTAGCACTTAGCTCCGCGCTGCTGAGAAGACGTCGAAGACTAGATTAGGTGCCGGACGCGGCTTTTCCATTTGCTTTCCGCAGTTAGCTTGTTCATTCTCATTCGAAGTTTTGTTGAAGTTGTTGCCGTCTTTGACTTGTGGTTCTTCGACTTTTCACTCTCCTGCCTCGATTTCTCTTATACAAGGCCTCGCGAGGGGGTAGCCGAGCGCCCTCGTGAATGTTTCCGTCCTAGTTGTTCCAAGGTTTCGCGACCTGGGTCCATTACAGGAGCACCCCTCCAGTCCGTGCCCCACGGGCACCGTGACACGATCAAAGGGCCTGGGTCGGTCGCCCCCCCATGGCTGGGGCCGGGAAGTATCTACGCGCGCCACGTAGCCGGAAGGCACGATAACGGAAGCAAAGCGATGATTAACAGCAATAACCCAAACACGCCCCCGCGGGGCTCCACGCTACTGTCTTTTTACGCAGGAAAAAGGAAAAGAAAGAGCAAATCAGGTGCAGCTCACCTCACACCGGCCTGCAGGGAAGACTCGGGCTGCCTCCGGGGCTCAGGCAGACTCCCTCTTGCGCGTCACCGAGGCGCGATGGCGGGCAGACGCGCTACCACCTTCCAGGCAAGTACGATGGCATGGAGGCTGACCGCGGCCACCGCTAGAAGAGTCGCCTCCTGAAGAAGAACTGGTGAAGCTTGGGGAACCCTGAGCACCGCCAATCACGCGAGCGCTGTCCTCTCCATCATCGCCGGGGCTGGGTCCTCGGCCGCGGTCGTCATCCTCAGGGCAGCACCCTGCGCGGCGACCACCTTCCCCAAATACCCTCACGTAGAGGACACTTGATGAATTGAGTTTCCCCTTTGAAGTTATCTTATTGGATTTAGTCATTAAAGACTTGAGAACACTTGATGTAGGTCTTGCCGTGGATATCTGGTGTGACAATGGGATACCACGTGCCACTTGATGTATGTTAAGTTGATCAACTTGCGGGTTTCGTGACATTGGGAACCTATGCACAGGGGTTGCACACGTTTTCGTCATGATTCTCCGGTAGAACTTTGGGGCACTCTATGTGGTCCTTTGTGTTGGTTGAATAGATGAATATAAGATTGTGTGATGCATATCCTATAATCATACCCAGGGCTACTTGAGGTGACATTGGAGTATCTAGGTGACATTAGGGTTTTGGGTGATTTGTGTCTTAAGGTGTTATTCTAGTACGAACTCTAGGGTTGTTTGTGACACTTATAGGAATAGCCCAACGGATTGATTGGAAAGAATAACTTTGAGGTGGTTTCGTACCCTACCATAATCTCTCCGTTCGTTCTCCGCTATTAGTGAGTTTGTAGTGACTCTTTGTTGCATGTTGAGGGATAGTTATGTGATCCAATTATGTTAGTATTGTTTAGGGAACTTACACCAGTGAAAGTATGAACCCTAGGCCTTTTTTCCTATCATTGCAATACCGTTTACGCTCACTTTTATCACTTGCTACCTTGCTGTTTTTATTATTTCAGATTACAAATACCTTTATCTACTATCCATATACCACTTGTTTCACCATCTCTTCGCCGAACTAGTGCACCTATACGATTTACCATTGCATTGGGTGTGTTGGGGACACAAGAGACTCTTTGTTATTTGGTTGTAGGGTTGCTTGAGGGAGACCATCTTCATCCTACACCTCCTACGGATTGATAAACCTTAGGTCATCCACTTGAGGGAAATTTGCTACTGTACTACAAACCTTTGCACTTGGAGGCCCAACAACGTCTACAAGAAGAAGGTTGTATAGTAGACATCATGGCCCTCAATCATAGCCATGAGCCACAATTTGCAAGGTTATGACCATCTATATTGGTCGTAGGCAGATAGAAATAAGGCCGTCGGACAATGTTGTTTGCTTTACAACCATTTCATGTAAGGAAATTATGACATTATTTACCAGTATGGTCGTTATGGTTTACGGTTTGGGCCCTCCCAAACAGCTCATGACCAATTTGGTCTAAATGGTGGAACAATTATGAATATTTCTTCCAGGGTCACTCACAGAAGGTCACAAGTTGACATATTTCTTGTAGTTACTTTTAGTTTTCCCGCACCCTATGTGATAGTGTCTGTCAGGACCCCGACTCAATGCCACACCGATCTAGCATGTAACACATCATATCACTTTGCGGCCTCACGCACGGTATTCCCACGGGTGCCACCTTACCTGGCCCGGGACCGTTTGCGCCTTTTGGCTCACGTATATGATAGTGTCGCTAGCATCCATATGACAAAGAACCCGGCCTGACAAGACTAGTCGTGAACCCAAAGTGGCACTAACTTACAGGGACAGGCATCCATGACCCAGCATCGAACGTGTCAGTCATCAGCGAGTGAATCCAGGCTGTAGCCCTGGGCTAGCAAGACTCCGGTGAACCGGGCTGTAGCGGGCTAACAGGACTCCGGTATTCATCGCGTGACATTTCCCCGAAGGGACAGACACAGGAACGAAGGACACATGCCGGTCAGCCTAAGTGTTCCGGAGCAGTAGCAAGCTACCATGGCTCAGTGGAAACACTAGGAGACATTTCCCGGTAAGAGAGGCTACTAAGGATAAACAACTAGATAGTCAGATCCCACACATACCAAGCATTTCAATAACATACACACAATATGCTCGATATGTGCAAACACAACATGGCATCACAACATGACTCTACGACTCAAGTATTTATTCATTAGGCTCCGAGGAGCGAGATATTACAAACATAGGTCTCATGACCCAACATTCAGAGCATACAAGTCAAAGCACAAGCGGAAGCTATCATGTCTGGGTACAGACATCTATAAATGAAAAAGGCTGAGAAGCCTGACTATCTACCAGATCCTGCCGAGGGCACAAGATCGTAGCTGAGGTAACAAGCTAAACGTCGAAGTCCACGTGGAACTACTAGTGAGACTGAAGTCTCTCTGCAAAAACATAAAATAGGCAAACGTGAGTACAAATGTACCCAGCCAGACTTACATCAGATCTATCTACATATGCATCATTATCAACAAAGGGGGTGGTGGAGTTTAACTGCAGCAAGCCAGCTTTGACTCGGTGGCTAACCTGAACTACGACTGCAAGTAACTCTTTTGAGGTGGCGCACACGAGTCCACATATTCACCATATCAATACACCACTATGGATCCGCTCCGTCTCCCTACGAGAACGCCATCCATAGCACTCACGCTTATCTTGCGTATTTTAGAGTATCCACTTTCACTTGTCTATGAACTATGCAAGGGGTCCAAGTTTCCATATCCGAGGAATCCGGCTATTCAAATAGATAATGATAACCCTGCAGGGGTGTACTTCTTCACACACGCTCTCGCCACTTACCGCCCTGTACACGTCATGTACCTCGGCAACCTTCAAGCGGAAGTCGGGCGAGGGAGTCGGCCACGACCTGACTAACCGAACAAGTCTCTAGTCCAGGTTTATCGCCTATTCGGGTTCCATCCGCAAGGAGATCCGGCCGGGGTGTCGCTTACGGCCCCAAACGATGTGAGCAGGGTTCCCAAGCCCACCAACCGGGTGCCACTTGGTACACCGTGCCACTGTGCCTAGTCTGTCCCAAGCCCACCTATACCGGGTGCCACGTGGTAGACTACTAACACTACCTACAAACACCAGAAACTAGTTGCAACTCCTGGACAGAGATCAAGTTGATTAATAAGTCGAGAGAGCTTGGAGCGCCCGGAGCCCAATGTGTGGTAGTAACTGATCATGGATCACAAACACAGAACTCAGTTCCTGACGACGGCTGCAATGAGACAACCCACCATGTACTCCTACATGGCCTCTCACCGCTACCTTTACCAAATCGTGTTCATACACTTAGCTCACACACAGTAGGACATGTTCACACGCCTCTGATTCATCCTTGAAGAATCAGACCTGACTCAACTCTAAGCAGTAGCAGGCATGACAAACAAGCGTAAATTAGTAGGCACATCAGGGCTCAAACAACTCCTACTCATGCTAGTGGGTTTCATCTATTTACTGTGGCAATGACAGGTCATGCAAAGGATAAAGGGGTTCAGCTACCGCAGCAAGTAACAAATATGTCGTTGTTGTCCTAATGCAGTAAAAGAGAGCAGGAGCGAGAGAGTGGGATTTTATCGGAATGAACAAGGGGGTTTTGCTTGCCTGGCACTTCTGAAGATAACATTGAGTCTTCATCAGTGTCATCAATCACAACGTCGGAACATCGTCTACCGGGAGGGAACAGATACCGGCAACAAAGAATAAATACAATCAATGCAATGCACAATATGATGCATGCTCATGACATGGAAATATGAATGTGTTTTGGGCTAATGCACCTAGCTATGATTTAAATGAAGTTGGCTTGAATACATGATTCAAACTCCAACTCCATATATGATTATTTAAATGTCCTTTATTTGTTTTGTCCAAAACAGAGGACAAACATTGTTCAAACATGCATGAAAATGGTACAGATGGATTCCTTGAATTTTTCTGATAATTTTTCATATATAATTTATTTAATTTGGAGTTACGATTGAATTTCTATGAATTTTTGAAGTTTTGGATATATTCTGGAATTTCCCGAATTAAATTAAATCTAGAAAACCTATTACTGCGTCAGCATGACTTCACGGTGACGTCAGCAAGTCAACGGGCGTTGTCCAGGTCAAATCTGACCTGTGGGACCGTTTGGTCAGTGTCGCAGTGCTAGTTATGTGACTATTTAACTCCTAACGAAAGTAATTAGCTCGCGGGGCCCGCTGTCATTGACCCTGGGGGTTAATTAGCAGGGCTGTTAACAGTTAATGACGAGCCATGTCATCTAAACCGGCGACTAAACGCCGGCGGTAAGCAGACCTGGTGGCGCTCCTCGTCTGGCCATCTCCGGCCACGAGAGGTTGCGCGGCTGGTGGCGTTCGAGAGCGGCTGCATCGACGCTTCGGGTGGTGGCCGTGGCAAGTGCGGGGTGGGACTGTGGTGTCGGCAGCGGCGAGCGAAGCGGCGGCCGGAGCTCGGCTCCGAGCGAGCGCGGCGTTGCAATGCACAAGGGAGCAGGCTGGGCGAGCGAAGGGCACCGGGAGGAGGCCCTCACTCATGCGCATCCAACGGTGGCCGTGGGGTTGCCAGGGACGGTGTGTAACGGCGGCGGCGGCGAGCATATGCGGCGGTGGAGCTTCGACGTCCGTGCAACTACGGCCTAGAGGACAAGGAGAGGCTGGGGAAGAGGGGAAGTCGAAGCGGGCGCTCACTGCGGTGAAGGGGAGCAACTCGGTGTAGCCGGGGACACGCTGAGGCCGCAAATTGACCGGAGGGGGCCGTCGGATCCGGAGGTTGAAGACGACGGTTGACGGCGATGCAGGGCCTCCCGGCATCCCGTAGCTCCATTGGGAGGACGAGGAGGTTTCTTCGGTGCTTCTGGAGTCGGTGGAAGGGCGAGGGGTGGCTGGTGGCCGTGGCAACACCAAGCGGCAGCGACGGGCATGCTCGGTCATGGGGGGGGGGGAAGCAGAGGAGCGAGGGGGAGGGAGGTCCAAAGAGCGAGGGAGAAGTGAGAGGGGTCGGGGAGGCGCGTGGCGTCACCGGGGCGTCGAGGAGGAGCCAGGCAGGCTGGGAGGGAGGAGGTGGAGGCTTCGGGCGCGTTGGCGTCGACACGCCTCTGCCTACTGGCAGAGGTGGAAGAAGACCAAGGCGCCCCTGGTGGGCTGGGCTGATTCTGCTGGGCCACCAGGTGAGTGGGCCTCAGGTAAGCGTCAGGTAAGTCCTTCTCTCTCTCTCTTTTATTTGTTTTAGTTTTCTATTTTTATTACTCTGTTTTGAATTAGTAAAAATACTAACTCATTTTATAAAATCCCGACAAAAATTGTGGGCACTATTTGGATTATTTCCAATAGCCCCAAGTACTTTCAGGATTATTTGGACATTTAGAAATAAATTATAAAATTTAAATGTCCAAATTCAAATACTTATGAATTAATCCAGTGACCAAATGTGACATGAAAAATGTGCAGCACCTCTGGTTCTGGTTTAAAGCATTTTTCCAGAAATGATGAACATTTTCTAAAGCCATTTGAATTCACTGAAAAATATTTTTGGTTGAACCTATTTGAATTCCTTTAATGCTAGGGTTTAGGCAATCCCCATTTCAAGTTTAAAAAAAATTTAGACATGATGCAATAGCCAAGCTAGCCCAAGTGCATAGCAAGCCAGGGATGTGACAACTCACCCCCACTAAACAAAAATCTCGTCCCGAGATTCAAGCGTAGGGTAAGGTGAAGGGGAACGCCAACTAGCACAATCTTCACGATCCAGGTTGCACTTCAATTGAACGTTGATTCGTTCACCATCATTGTCTTGAAGTCTTGCTCTGAGAACTCCAACTATCATGACAACGAGAGGAAGGAAAGGCCCTAAAAGAATTGTTCTTCTCGAAGGTCGAACAACTCAGGATTAACTCACGGAATGAAACATAGTAACATCTCTCGAGCTGAGAGACGAAGCACACATCCATAGGAATGGAGTGAAGCAGATGACAATGGTTCACTAGGTAGACAACAATTTCACGCTTAAGAAGGTGGTAAATGATTGTCAACGTAGTGAGGAGTTTGAGTTGCCATGATACCATAACGATGCACCTTAGGGAAGGTGACTCGTAGAAATATCCCCTTAAGTGGCAAAAAGAATTACCTTTGATTCAAAGATCCTTGAAACTCTTTATACCAGCTTAAGGCAAATCATAATCGATCATTTAGAGGGGTTCGGTAGAATGGCATACCCGAACTTGGATGATGTGGATTACCTTGTTGAAGACAACATAATGGATGAATTTGCTTATCACCGGAAATGGAAGAGACCCATGGTAGAGTGGCACATTGGCGGTGCAAGCTGGGAACAAAATGCAAATGCTGGGAATGATTCTGGTAACTGGGGAAGAACCCAACAATAGAGAGTGAATTCACTGTTTGAAAAGGTCATAGCATTGCCAAGGAAACTGAGAGGAATCCCAGTTAGTGCCAATGATAACACGTAGCGCTTGTGCGTTCTCTCAAGAACTTGAGCATTTCCATATTCATCAAGGTTTTACCAACATCCGTGTCAAGGATCCTGGCAACACAACTTGCTACCATGATGAATGACGATGGATGATGCAGATGCAAAGGAAGATAACACTTTCTCAGATTTCACCTTAGCGAGGCCAAGGAAATAAAATCTGGATGATCGACCGAGAGACATTTAGCACTCCGCTTCTAATGTTCTCCTTGATGTGCTAGCGTATCCCATTCATAGATATGGTTTGATAACTAGAACATCAAGTAAAAGGTCGGACTTCGGGAGCAATACAATCCATAAGGAACAGTTACGGGGGTAAATCCTACGAAATACTTATGGGGAGGTGGCCAACTTCTTCAATCAAGATACTACAATAATAGGTCTTCCGGCTGGGTGTGTTGGCCATGACATCCACTTTACCGGCTATCGAGTGTCACATCCCTAGCTTCAGGCATTGCTCTAGGTTAACTTCATGTGTGCATCATGTCTATATTTTTGAAACTTGAATTGAGGAATATTGGAAGCCTCAAAACCCTAAATAAAAGAGGGGCAAAAACCCTAGAAATCTCATTCATTGCTCCAAAAGGCTCTTCTTAAATGTTTGATAAATTTGGTAAGGGTTCTGGTCCCAACCAAAATATTGAACATTTTTAAGGATTTATTTTTGGGACTTTGAATTTAAATCCTTAGCTATTTGAATTTGAATTATATTCATATAATTAGAATATAATTTCAAATACCCCTGAAATATTTTATGAGCTTTTTGGAAAAGTCCATCTAGCAACATAAAATATTCAGAGGATATTTGGCACTGTTTTGAATTTGTTTAAATTTGAAAACAGTGGCAAAGAAAAAAAAAGAAAACAAAACAGAACAGAAATAAAAATAAAAAGAACAGAGTCTTACCTGGGCCTTACCTGGCTGGCCCAGTGGACAGCCCAGCCCACTGGCCTGGTGCCAGTCGTCCTCTACCTCTGCCAGTAGGCAGAGGAGGGAGACAGCGCACGCGCGCGCCGTGGCGACACGCCACCTCCCTGCCTGCCTGCGTCCCTCGCCACCGCGACGCCTCGGGTTTTCTCCTCGGCGCCGCCTCGAACCCCTGGACCCCCTCACTCGTTCCCTTCGTCTCTCCTTCGCCTCTCCCTCTCGCACACCCGAACGCCTCCGCCGCCGCCGTTCGCAACCACCGCAACCACAGCCACTCCCTCGCCCCCTCTCTGCGTACCCGAGCTCCGCCCTGACCCCGTGGAGCTACCCACCGACGCACGCGATCAGAGGAAGCCGAAATCGACCGGAGCATCATCGTCTTCACCTCCGGTGCCCGGAGATCGACTCCACCGATTCGGCGCGCCCAGAGCCTCCCCGGCCCCACCGTCTGCACCGTCTGACTCGCCGTGAGCCACTTACCTTATCCCCTAACTCCTTGTGCTCGCCCCCGTGCTGTAGCGCCGTTCCCCGCGAGCACCGAGCTCCGGCCGCCGCCGAAGTCGACGCTGCGCTCGACTCAGGCCACGTCTCACCCTCCCGATGCTACCAGTGGATGCGCGCAAGTGCCAGCAAGCTAACGCCGCCACCAGCTCGTCCTCTTGTGCACCATAGCGCTAAGCCGCCCGAAACCGTAGCTCCGGCCGCCGCCGTTCTGGTCGCCGCCGTCGACCCCGGCCTCCCTGTGCCCAGCTGCGTGCGCCCCTAGACGCGCGGGAGCACGGGCTTCCTCCTGATGCCCTCAGGGTGCCCAACCGTAGCCGTAGCACCGTCCCGACCAACTCCGGCGAGGTCTCGCCGTCGCCGTGGTCGCCGGCGTCACTCGCCGATGTGGCCACTTAGTTAGGGCGTAAACACCCCGCTAATCACCCACTACAGCCACTGCCAAGTGGGCCCTCGTGCCTAATTAACTAGTTTAACCTCTCTGTTTAGATTAGTACTAATTTTGTGGGCCCCATAGGTCAGTTTGACCTGGCCCCGTCACACTTTGACCGACCCCACACGTCGGAGTTGACCAGGCTGATGTGTCCGTTGACTGGGCCCACCTGCCAGCGACCTAAACGAGCCCTAAGTCACTGACTAATGGGACCCCCTGGTCAGGTTTGACCCGGGGCAGCCCTGTTGACTTGCTGATGCAAGCATGACGCACTGCTGATGTCATAAAGTATTTTCTGGATTTAATTATATTCAGGAAATTCCAGAAAATAGCTAAAACTTCAATAAATCATAGAAAATTAACCGTAACTCCAAATTAAATAATTTATATATGAAAAATTATCAGAAAAATTCAAGGAATCCATCTGTACCATTTTCATGCATGTTAGAACAACTTATAGCTGCTGTTTAGCACAAATCAATTAAAGGGCATTTAAATAATCACATATGGAGTTTGAATTTGAATCTTGTATTCAAACCAACTTCATTTAATCCGTTGCTAGTTGCATTAGCCCAAAACACATTCATTTTGCCATGTCATGATCATGCATCATATTGTGCATTGCATTGATTGTTTTCCTTCTATGTTGCCGGTATTTGTCCCCTCTCGATAGACGTGATACCGAGGATGTGATCGTTGACACTGATGAAGACTCAATGTTATCTTCAGAAGTGCCAGGCAAGCAAAACCCCCTTGTTCATTCCGATACAATCCTACTCTCTCGCTCCTGCTCTCTTTTACTGCATTAGGACAACACCGATTCATCTGTTACTTGCTGCGGTAGCTAAACCCCTTTATCCTCTGCATGACCTGTCATTCCACAGTAAATAGATGAAACCCACTAGCATGAGTAGGAGTTGTTTGAGCCCTGTTGTGCCTACTCATTCATGTTTGTTTGTCATGCCTGCTACTGCTTAGAGTTGAGTCAGGTCTGATTCATCGGGGATGAATCAGAGGCGTGTGAACATGTCCTACTGTGTGTGAGCTAAGTGTGTGAACACGATTTGGTAAAGGTAGCGGTGAGAGGCCATGTAGGAGTACATGGTGGGTTGTCTCATTGTAGCCGTCCTCAGGAACTGAGTCATGTGTTTGTGATCCATGATTCAGCTACTACCATACATTGGGCCCTGAAATATGACCCCGCTCGACTTCTTATTCACCCTTGTCCTCTGTCCAGGAGTTGCAAGTAGTTTCTGGTGTTTGTAGTATGCTGGAGGCCGTGGACAGCGCTGACCGTAGGGTGGGCTGTGATGCGGTAGGCACGTGGCACGGTGTACCGGATGCCCGTTTGGTATCTCGGGAACCCTGTTCACATCGTTTGGGGCTGTGAGCGAAACTCCGGCCGGATCTCCTCATGGATGGAACCCGAATAGGCGATAAACCTGGACTAGAGACTTGAGTGTTTAGGTAGGTCGTGGTCTACACCCACGTCGGCTTTCGCTTGAAGTCTGCCGAGCACATGTCGTGTGCAGACGCTAAGTGGTGAAAACATGTATGAAGAAGTACACCCCTGCAGGGTTAACATCATCTATTCTAATAGCCGTGTCCGCGGTAAAGGACTTCTGGGTTGCTTATATCAGTTCATAGACAAGTGAAAGTGGATACTCTAAAATACGCAAGATAAGCGTGAGTGCTATGGATGGCGTTCTCGTAGGGAGACGGGAGCGGATCCATAGTGGTGTATTGATATGGTGAATATGTGGACTCGTGTGCGCCACCTCAAAAGTTACATTGCAGTCGTAGTTCAGGATAGCCACCGAGTCAAAGCTGGCTTGCTGCAGTTAAACCCCACCATCCCCTTTGTTGATAATGAAGCATATGTAGTTAGTTCTGATGTAAGTCTTGCTAGGTACATTTGTACTCACGTTTGCCTATTTTATGTTTTTGCAGAGAGACTTCGGTCTCACTAGTAGTTTCGCGTGGACTTTGACGTTTAGCTTGATACCTCAGCTACGATCTTGTGCCCTCGGCAGGATCTGGTAGATAGTCAGGCTTCTCAGCCTTTTTCATTTATAGATGTCTGTACTCAGACATGATAGCTTCCGCTTGTGCTTTGACTTGTATGCTCTGAGTGTTGGGTCATGAGACCCATGTTTGTAATATCTCGCTCCTCGGAGCCTATTGAATAAACTACTTGAGTCGTAGAGTCATTTTGTGATGCCATGTTGTATTGCACATATCGAGCATATTGTGTGTGTGTTATTGAAATGCTTGGTATGTGTGGGATCTGACCATCTAGTTGTTTATCTTTAGTAGCCTCTCTTACCGGGAAATGTCTCCTAGTGTTTCCACTGAGCCATGGTAGCTTGCTACTGCTCCGGAACACTTAGGCTGGCCGGCATGTGTCCTTCTTCGTTCCTGTGTCTGTCCCTTCGGGGAAATGTCACGCGGTGAATACCGGAGTCCTGTTAGCCCACTACAGCCCGGTTCACCGGAGTCCTGCTAGCCCAGTGCTACAGCCTGGATTCACTCGCTGATGACCGACACATTCGATGCTGGGTCATGGATGCATGTCCCTGTAAGTCTGTGCCGCTTTGGGTTTACGACTAGCCATGTCAGCCCGGGCTCCTTATCATATGGATGCTAGCGACACTGTCATATACGTGTGCCAAAAGTCGCAAACGGTCCCGGGTAAAGGTAAGGCGACACCCGTGGGAATACCGTGCGTGAGGCCGCAAAGTGATATGAAGTGTTACATGCTAGATCTATGTGGCATTGAGTCGGGGTCCTGACATCGAGGGACCAATATTATAGTTCTTGAGAAATGTTCCAACCATCATATCTGCCTGAGATTCAGATCTGGTTGGTGTTAGGACATTCCAGACTCATCGAGTCTAGGAAGAAAAATGAATGTTTGCAACACAAATCGACGAGATGACGTTGCGAGATTCTCGGGAAATGAACTACGATAGCAAGCTCCAAAACATGAGTTGGTTCTGCTACACACATGTGAACATGTTGTCCCAGACAAAACATGATCACATGGTAGTCTTACAATAAAACACTACCGAGTTCCGGTGGGGAACCAGCATCGAGGATATCGAAGTCCTTGTGCACTTATCGATGAACTTCTTATCCTTGAGCAAGTCAATCAGTGGCTTGGCGTGCTAGGGACACATATGGAATGGAGGTAGCTAATCTCACAGTCCAATGTATACTTCGCACATGCATGACTGACTTGGGATGATTCCAAAGGAAACAAAAACAATCTTTCTCGAATTCACGGCGGCAACTTTCATCAAATGCACGTGAATCAAAGGGAGTCACTTCTTTCATCCAAACATATACCTCAGAGACGGAACTCGAAGGCATTGTTTACAAAGTTTCCAACACTAGCTTAATGTCCAACAGAATCATGGAGAAGATAAGGATGTTGTCGATGGGCTCAACAACAATTCATCCAGGTTCCCTTTTAAAAGGAATTCCATAGTTAAGTGAACACGGTGATAGCATTGGTCAGACCAAAAGATATAATGGTGTATGCTCGAGGAAAATCCACGAATAAGACAGCATTACGAACATCGTTGGTTCTGATTTGATTTGACGATAGCCCATACTTAAATCAAAGGTTTGGGTAAGATAATAGATCCAAAAATTGTTCACAAGGACGAATTGATGAAGATACCATCTTTCTTCAACACACACACCCACACAAGAATATCCCTTTGGAACGAACTAAGTCAAGCAAGCTTTTATCTTCCAACTCTCCAAGTTGTTGTCTAGATTAACCAACTAGCTCATGGTTATCTAACACCGATCTTGGAGAGAGGGTGGTTCACAAGAAACCAACTTGATCACGAGCTCAACATAGCGGTCAGGTGACAACCTGGTAATACTTCCGAGAAGATATTCGAAAAATCACGAGCCACCGGTATGTTACTAAGCTCGAGAACAATCTTGCTTTTCAGGGCAAGATGATATGATCAAATGAGCGAGGACTTGACAAAATCCTAACTCATCAATCAAAGAGTGCACCAGGAATAAGGACTAGGTAGCACAATCTATCTTAGAATGATGACTCAAAAACCAACACGCTAAGAATGAAATTATTGCCCTTTTAACTACCAAGCAACAAGGTTGCTAGGAGTATGGATTTCACACATCACGATTCACTTGTCGACATTCCGGTTACAATAACACAGGAACCGAGGAATGAACAATGATGGCAAGAAGTATCACTGTACCAAGAGTTCATAGGGTGGTGTGAAATTCCTATAACATTCCCGATAAAAAGATGGTAATACTCCAAGGTAGAGCAGAACAAAAGCTGAATTAGCAATTTGATCTGCGAGGCACAATTGCTTTGACCCAATCCTAGATATGGATGAGGTACTGGAGTTTGTTTCTCCTAGTCATTCTGGAATAGAATGGCTTGACAGACCACAAGAGTAATAGGCATCAATGAACGAATGCACACATAATCTTGACTATCAACTGATAGACGAGGGTCAGAAGACAACTAAAGAGGGACAACTCAAAGGAACATACGATTTTTCGAGTTGTGGATGCATGGTTTAGCATGTCGAACGAAGTTCAACATTTCTTCCGGATAACCCATGCGGAAAAAGGTAGAACTGGCAGAGTCACAATATAAAATCGAGAACCCATCGAGAGCACTCTGATTGTGATCTTTCGATCAGCGAGGAACATCTGCCATAAACGGTTCATAGTGTTTGGAAGAAGGAAATACCACGAACATCGAGGACTAATGCAAGGGTTACTAATAACCTAAAGGAACGAGCAAAACTATCAACATGAAGCAAGTAGGGTGAATCTCGGGTTCAAAACCCAGGAGTAGAATACCTACTACTAAGTGGCATCACGGGATGCTTTCGAGGATAAAGGCTAGAATCATCACACTGGGACACAAATCATGGCTAAATTACTAGATGATCCCCTAAGACACCTAGGGTCATAGTACCAACTCCAACATATATGTCAAGGCAATAAAGTATCTCAACTCACCGATTAGTGTGGTTAATCTGGCCCATAGGAACATCGAAACGGGAGGAAGGAATTTGCAAATTGCTTCAAACTATTTAGAAACCTGGGATGACTCGGACAGCATAACGGCTGTAAATGCTCAGAAAAGATTTGAGACATTCACAAAAGGGTGGCATAACCACTCATAAGCACAATATCACGGTTTGGAGATCAACAGTTAACATACAGAAATAGTAGGAACTGAACTGAGACTTAAATCCAACAATCTATAAGTCTACGGATTAATAACACGTGATCCTGATAGAAAGAGGAGAAAGCCTAGTTCTTAATCCCCGTAGGAAAGATAAGATGACTCAGATCAGAAGGGCATAAGATATAAGGAGTAAAAAGAGCCTTACATTCCATCCCACAATCAATTCCCTTATATAACTAAAGAATTTCTAGACTCAACTTCGACCAGTTTGGCTTGGTAATCCTACAGGTAGTCAAGCTCTGATACCAACGCTGTCAGGACCCCGACTCAATTCCACACCGATCTAGCATGTAACACATCATATCACTTTGCGGCCTCACGCACGGTATTCCCACGGGTGCCACCTTACCTGGCCCGGGACCGTTTGCGCCTTTTGGCTCACGTATATGATAGTGTCGCTAGCATCCATATGACAAAGAACCCGGGCTGACAAGGCTAGTCGTGAACCCAAAGTGGCACTAACTTACAGGGACAGGCATCCATGACCCAGCATCGAACGTGTCAGTCATCAGCGAGTGAATCCAAGCTGTAGCACTGGGCTAGCAGGACTTCGGTGAACCGGGCTGTAGCGGGCTAACAGGACTCCGGTATTCATCGCGTGACATTTCCCCGAAGGGACAGACACAGGAACGAAGAAGGACACATGCCGGTCAGCCTAAGTGTTCCGGAGCAGTAGCAAGCTACCATGGCTCAGTGGAAACACTAGGAGACATTTCCGGTAAGAGAGGCTACTAAGGATAAACAACTAGATAGTCAGATCCCACACATACCAAGCATTTCAATAACATACACACAATATGCTCGATATGTGCAAACACAACATGGCATCACAACATGACTCTACGACTCAAGTATTTATTCATTAGGCTCCGAGGAGCGAGATATTACAAACATAGGTCTCATGACCCAACATTCAGAGCATACAAGTCAAAGCACAAGCGGAAGCTATCATGTCTGGGTACAGACATCTATAAATGAAAAAGGCTGAGAAGCCTGACTATCTACCAGATCCTGCCGAGGGCACAAGATCGTAGCTGAGGTAACAAGCTAAACGTTGAAGTCCATGTGGAACTACTAGTGAGACTGAAGTCTCTCTGCAAAAACATAAAATAGGCAAACGTGAGTACAAATGTACCCAGCAAGACTTACATCAGATCTATCTACATATGCATCATTATCAACAAAGGGGGTGGTGGAGTTTAACTGCAGCAAGCCAGCTTTGACTCGGTGGCTAACCTGAACTACGACTGCAAGTAACTCTTTTGAGGTGGCGCACACGAGTCCATATATTCACCATATCAATACACCACTATGGATCCGCTCCATCTCCCTACGAGAACGCCATCCATAGCACTCACGCTTATCTTGTGTATTTTAGAGTATCCACTTTCACTTGTCTATGAACTATGCAAGGGGTCCAAGTTTCCATATCCGAGGAATCCGGCTATTCGAATAGATAATGATAACCCTGCAGCAGTGTACTTCTTCACACACGCTCTCGCCACTTACCGCCCTGTACACGTCATGTACCTCGGCAACCTTCAAGCGGAAGCCGGGCGAGGGAGTCGGCCATGACCTGACTAACCGAACAAGTCTCTAGTCCAGGTTTATCGCCTATTCGGGTTCCATCCGCAAGGAGATCCGGCCGGGGTGTCGCTTACGGCCCCAAACGATGTGAGCAGGGCTCCCAAGCCCACCAACCGGGTGCCACTTGGTACACCGTGCCACTGTGCCTAGTCTGTCCCAAGCCCACCTGTACCGGGTGCCACTTGGTAGACTACTAACACTACCTACAAACACCAGAAACTAGTTGCAACTCCTGGACAGAGATCAAGTTGATTAATAAGTCGAGAGAGCTTGGAGCGCCCGGAGCACAATGTGTGGTAGTAACTGATCATGGATCACAAACACAGAACTCAGTTCCTGAGGACAGCTGCAATGAGACAACCCACCATGTACTCCTACATGGCCTCTCACCGCTACCTTTACCAAATCGTGTTCATACACTTAGCTCACACACAGTAGGACATGTTCACACGCCTCTGATTCATCCCTGATGAATCAGACCTGACTCAACTCTAAGCAGTAGCAGGCATGACAAACAAGCATAAATGAGTAGGCACATCAGGGCTCAAACAACTCCTACTCATGCTAGTGGGTTTCATCTATTTACTGTGGCAATGACAGGTCATGCAAAGGATAAAGGGGTTCAGCTACCGCAGCAATTAACAAATATGTCGTTGTTGTCCTAATGCAGTAAAAGAGAGCAGCAGCGAGAGAGTCGGATTTTATCGGAATGAACAAGGGGGTTTTGCTTGCCTGGCACTTCTGAAGATAACATTGAGTCTTCATCAGTGTCATTGATCACAACGTCGGAACATCGTCTACCGGGAGGGAACAGATACCGGCAACAAAGAAGAAATACAATCAATGCAATGCACAATATGATGCATGCTCATGACATGGAAATATGAATGTGTTTTGGGCTAATGCACCTAGCTATGATTTAAATGAAGTTGGTTTGAATACATGATTCAAACTCCAACTCCATATATGATTATTTATATGTCCTTTATTTGTTTTGTCCAAAACAGAGGAAAACATTGTTCAAACATGCATGAAAATGGTACAGATGGATTCCTTGAATTTTTCTGATAATTTTTCATATATAATTTATTTAATTTGGAGTTACGGTTGAATTTCTATGAATTTTTGAAGTTTTGGATATATTCTGGAATTTCCTGAATTAAATTAAATCCAGAAAACCTATTACTGCGTCAGCATGACTTCACGGTGACGTCAGCAAGTCAACGGGCGTTGTCCAGGTCAAATCTGACCTGTGGGACCCTTTGGTCAGTGTCACAGTGCTAGTTATGTGACTATTTAACTCCTAACGAAAGTAATTAGCTCGCGGGGCCCGCTGTCATTGACCCTGGGGGTTAATTAGCGGGGCTGTTAACAGTTAATGATGATCCATGTCATCTAAACCGGCGACTAAACGCCGGTGGTAAGCAGACGCGGTGGCACTCCTCGTCTGGCCATCTCCGGCCACGAGAGGTTGCGCGGCTGGTGGCGTTCGAGAGCGGCTGCATCGGCGCTTCGGGTGGTGGCCGTGGCAAGTGCGGGGTGGAACTGTGGTGTCGGCAGCGGCGAGCGAAGCGGCGGCCGGAGCTCGGCTCCGAGCGAGCGCGGCGTTTCAATGCACAAGGGAGCAGGCTGGGCGAGCGAAGGGCACCGGGAGGAGGCCCTCACTCGCGCGCATCCAACGGTGGCCGTGGGGATGCCAGGGACGGTGTGTAGCGGCGGCGGCGGCGAGCATATGCGGTGGTGGAGCTTCGGCGTCCGTGCAACTATGGCCTAGAGGACAAGGAGAGGCCGGGGAAGAGGGGGAGTCGAAGCGGGCGCTCACAGCGGTGAAGGGGAGCAACTCGGTGTAGCCGGGGACACGCTGAGGCCGCAAATTGACCGGAGGGGGCCGTCGGATCCGGAGGTTGAAGACGACGGTTGATGGCGATGCAGGGCCTCCCGGCATCCCGTAGCTCGATTAGGAGGACGAGGAGGTTTCTTCGGTGCTTCTGGAGTCGGTGGAAGGGCGAGGGGTGGCTGGTGGCCGTGGCAACACCAAGCGGCGGCGACGGGCATGCTCGGTCATGGGGGGGGGAAGCAGAGGAGCGAGGGGGAGGGAGGTCCAGAGAGCGAGGGAGAAGTGAGAGGGGTCGGGGAGGCGCGTGGCGTCACCGGGGCGTCGAGGAGGAGCCAGGCAGGCTGGGAGGGAGGAGGTGGAGGCTTCGGGCGCGTTGGCGTCGACACACCTCTGCCTACTGGCAGAGGTGGAAGAAGACCAAGGCGCCCCTGGTGGGCTGGGCTGATTCTGCTGGGCCACCAGGTGAGTGGGCCTCAGGTAAGCGTCAGGTAAGTCCTTCTCTCTCTCTCTCTTTTATTTGTTTTAGTTTTCTATTTTTATTACTCTATTTTGAATTAGTAAAAATACTAACTCATTTTATAAAATCCCGACAAAAAATGTGGGCACTATTTGGATTATTTCCAATAGCCCCAAGTACTTTCAGGATTATTTGGACATTTAAAAATAAATTATAAAATTTAAATGTCCAAATTCAAATACTTATGAATTAATCCAGTGACCAAATGTGACATGAAAAATGTGCAGCACCTCTGGTTCTGGTTTAAAGCATTTTTCCAGAAATGATGAACATTTTCTAAAGCCATTTGAATTCACTGAAAAATATTTTTGGTTGAACCTATTTGAATTCCTTTAATGCTAGGGTTTAGGCAATCCCCATTTCAAGTTTAAAAAATTTTTAGACATGATGCAATAGCCAAGCTAGCCCAAGTGCATAGCAAGCCAGGGATGTGACAGTGTCTGACATCACACACGCTTTGTAAACGACAACTGTGTGCATTGTTACACACGTTTCCTCTCTGTGAACCATGTTGGATTATGATGTATATCGCACATGTTGTGCATTATTAACCTTGTGCACTGTAATGGCCTACACACCGTAATTTCACCCTAATTTAATTGCTGCTATTTTAAATTGTCCCTAATTTAAACTTGAAAGTAGGCTATAGCTTTATTCATATCCATCAGGTTCAAACAACCAATGCATTATTCAATTCACATGTACATATGTTTAAGAGTTACATAAGCACCAAATAAAGAATGAAGAACCAGGGTTCTATACTTGTACTATTACAGATTGTAAATAAAGAGGCGACAGACATTCTGGTTGCTGAACAAGGTGAAGCAGAATGACCCTATTGTGCTATCCTGGATGCAGAAGGCACGCACGACTCTAGTCCAACCCCTTGAGATGGCCGACCACCAATCCTGTAGTTCGAGAGGTAATCTTGAGTAAACTGCTTCAGGATCCACTGCAAAGCAAAAATTATTCAGACATTGTCATCTAACACAACTCATTACAGGCAGCAAAAAGAAGGCTACATGGTTCTTACTTACCATCCAGCAGTTCACTGTTGTCTTGCATAAAGTGTAAACAAATAGTTCGATTGACATCTTTTGACCCATTTTAATAACAATCTTTATCAGTTTCCTCACTTCATGCTGGTTCATGAATATCTCATTGCCCCATATGCAGAAAGGTTCGAAGTGTGGATCTTTGGCAATGACAAGTGTACCTAAAAGCACCAATTTAATATTGGAACTAAACAACAATTGAAAATGATGTAGTATAATACTCCCTCGATCCCATTATATATGATTTTATTACATGTATATGGAGACATCATCATAACATTAAGGTAACATGAACATTAAGGTAACACTCTTCCTTTTTGCTATATAGCATGGGATTGCATATTTAGTCGTTCACTACAATGCATGTTGCTATGTAGCCTTAGATATATTAAATATGTCCCTAGTTAACCTACTGATAAATGGGTTATAGATATATTTAGTGAAATGTCCAATTCGACGATTAATCCCCTATCAGACCCTAGGCTATATGGTACCAGCAACCGATATCCTGAACAATGAGTACATATAAGCAATGCGATGAAACTAACCTCGATGGAAAACATCATTGTTCTGAATATTGTCCTGTATGAGTACATATAAAGGCATGTTAAGCACAACAGGCTAAACATCAACCAAATATATCCATGGTAGACAACATAATCTATGATAGCTTCAGTATGTAGGCTTAAGCACGCTAGTTAAGCAAAACAAAAGGTGGAAAGGTGTGTTAGCTGCATTAGGCATAACATTTAAAAACAAGCAAATTGTCAATCAAATTGTCAAGCAAATTGTCAATCAAAGGTGTGTAGGACTAAAGTACACTCGTTATTCTTAAAAAAATGAAAAGGCATATTGTGAAGAACTAAAATAAACAAGGCAAAAGTCCATCTCTAGATGATCCTTTAAAAGTTAAAGGACTAAAACCCTTAATGGATATATATATATATATATACTCCAGCAATTTTTGGCCGTTTCTAGTCGATCCCCTAATGTTAATGTTGTAAACTTGAATTTGATCATGTTCAAAGCAGGTTCAATTGAAAGTAGCATGCATTCAAACATAAACATAGATAGTTTTGCATAAATGAACATAAAACATAAATTTAAACTAAGCTAAACTACTTTTGGTCGAAGTAGAGGTCGAGTCAATCCTTCCTCGTTAGGTACGGTATGCCACGAGCCGGGTCCGGGCCGATGCCATCGGTGGGGTCGTTGGGGAAGACATTCCTCCACACGTCGACGTCGATATCCTCGTCCTCGCCATCCACCTCGATGCCCTCCCCGTTGGCGTCCTCGCCGCCTTCGACCTCGTCATCGGAGGAGAGCGTGATAAGCTCGCCGTCCTCCGCGCCGGCAAAGATCGCTCGCTCCGCCTCCATGAGCACCGGGTGCTACCGGCGGAGATCTTGCATGTAGGCCTCGGCGGCGGCCTCGGTCTCGAGGTGATCCCACGCCTCACGATCCTCCCGTGCCATAGCCCAGCTCACCACCCCTGGCTCTGACGGACGAGGTACCAGATGTGTGTCGAATGGGAAATTGAGCCTAGCCGCCGCGCAGTGGTAGCGGACCTGCTAGCGATCATACTCCATGGCCGCGAGCTCGGTCGTGTGGAAGATACCGAGCCACCGGCGGGTCTCCCGATCTGTAATCTCGGCGACACACGTCCCACACCGCCGCTGCCGGACCCCGAGGTAGAACCTCGTCGGCTTCCAGGTCCAAGGGAGGACAGGGAAGTCATCGAACCAGCGTAGGGGCGCGACGGCGGGCGGATCGGAGGACATGCGACAAAGGATCGATAAAGAGCCCGCTGAGGATGACGGGGACACCTCGATGGCGACCTCGCCGATGTCACGCGAAGAGGCCGAGATAAACCTCCTTTTGGACATTGGCTCCTCGAGCTCCCCCACACATAGGCAGAAGTTGACTATGGAGGCAATGGCGATGGCGGCGAACTACCAATTGTTTTGGGTCAAGGTGGTGTGTGTCTGTGTGAGCAGAAGTTTGGGGAGTGTGTGGTGTGTGTGGAGGGGAGCAAGGTGGTGTTTGAGGAAAGACGGCGGCAACTGAAAATTTTACTAGGCGGGAGTAACAAGGTGGGGCTATTGAAAATTTGGATCAAGGGCGAGCATATATTTTTGACATTGCGAGGGATGTAGAGCGGGAATAAAATGCCGGGGCCCGGTGCTATTGAAAATTTGAATCAAGGGACTGAAGCAGAGTGGGAGTAACAGACATCACACACGGTCCGCACATACTAATCGTGTCTTATCAAACATATTTTTGAGATTACAAGGCAGTAGATATTTTTGAGACCTAGAGGCAAGCCTCATGGAGCCCAATCTACTGTGCTGATGTGATGGACTGTAGGGCATGGGCGTGGCACACGGGTAGTCTAACCGAACTTTGTGTGTTGCGTGCCCAATCGTATACGGTTTATACATCCAACTCGTGTGCTGTTTATAAATTTGGCAGAAAGAATAACGTGGTAGAGGGTCAGAACACAAACACACTTTCATCTGGACCAAATATATGTATGAAAACGGTGGTTTGATGTTTGAATACCCAATGCACAAGTTGTGGTACTTGTCGCACAAAAGCACAATATTGCTAGTCATCCACCCCCCCCCCCCCTATGAACCCCACTTCATGTCGGCGGTAAGGGAATTCTAGCTACAAATGCATGCCCCCAAATAGCTAGGTCTAAAATCTCACACTACCGTAGCACAAAACCTATAGGAGTCCATCATATATATATATATATGGTCAACCTTCCCTTTCGCTTCCTGACAAAGGTGGACTGTGTGCAGACCCACAAATGTGTGTGTGTGGCGCGAGAAGGGTTAGACCACATATGAACCACATGTAGGTTGTCCTACTATATGTATGAAAATGTTGTGGTGTGTGATGTTTAACTACCATTCATAACTTTTGATGTGGCACGTGTGCCTCGCAAATTAACCGGACTTCCTTGACCCCACGGAGGTTGTAGGTAGCGCGAAATAGCCACCCCCAACACACACACGTCGGGGGGAGGGAATCTCACCAAGACGTACTGTAACATAGACCAAGCAAAATCCAACTTGGTCGTACAACCTCTCTCCGCTCGTTCTTGGTCAAAGTGATGGACGTCTACACCGCCCCGCAAAATGGGCTATCTTGTCGCCGATAACCTCGCAAGGGAGTATTGTATGAAGTCAAACCCACTATGTGCATGTGGCCCAGATATGTATATGGAAGTGGTGTGTATGGTGCTTGAATACCCAACACGCAAATTTGATGTGGCACCAAAGTTTGGAACCATAAAATCCCCACACCAAGCGAGGGATCATGACGCATAGCATGCGCTCAATTTTAATTAGGCTTGGAATGAGTCGACCTATTATGCGGTAACTTGAAGCAAATAAGAGGAATATATCCACCCTGGTAACCTTTCTCGTCATTGGTCGTAATGATGGACGTCCACGCGGGCCCACGAATATATATATAAGCTTGCCTCCCATAACCAAGCGACTGAGAGTGTGTCCAAACACAACCATTATTGCATGTGTGTGTCCCGAACATATTAATGGAGTGCATGCATATGTGTTGAATACCCGACCCAATGCACAACATTGATGTGGTGCATGCGTTAAAAATCATAGAGCTCCCCACACAGAGCAAGAGGTTGTTCCTGACGTGTCATGTGCTACCCCCTTCGATCCAGCGGGAAGGACTCATGTGTATAGATGCGCTATTATATATATGTAATCTCACATCATTATCTATATCAAGACAAAACAAAAAATTAATCCCCTCCTAAGTCAAATTAGTTAACCTCTCTCGCACTCGGTGAAAGTGATGGACCAAGCTGGTCACCCCCCTCGACACGTATTATATATACACCTAGTAACACAACCCTAAAAGAATTAATCATCCTTGTTCATCAAATGCGTACCTCTCTCTCGCTGGGTCAAAGTGATGGACGATGAACTCGCGGGCCCAACATAGAAGCGAAGCGTACATCGCACGCCAAGTGATCATCCTATATAGGACTACGTACCACCGTCCGCATGCATGTGGCCCAAAGAGTTGTTTGTGTGATGTTTGAAAACACAATGCACAATTTTGATGTGGCACCACGTATATATGAAATCAAAAAGTCCCCGCAGAGAGCGCGAGGTTCATGATGCGGCCATGTGCTATATGTATGCCCCATTCGATGCGTGGTATATATGTACTTCTACTATATAGCACAAACCAAAAAAGAATCATTCCTTGATGATAAAATTAACATGTCTCTCATTGGGTCAAAGTGTTGGAGGACAACCTCGCATGCCCACGGATGGAAGCGCCACACACGAGTGAGTTCCAATATATAGGGCAACCACCGCCTGCATTGTATTGTGTACTGTTTGAGTACCAATATAATGTGCAACTTTGAGGTGGAACCTGCCTCGGGAACCGAAAAGTCCCCACATGGAGCGAGGTTATGACACGCATATATATAGAGTATTCACATTGCCCCTCTTTGACATGTACATACTCTTGTACCGTGCATATACATAACACAAACCAAACAAGAACCATCCTTGTTGGTCAAATTAGCTTCTCCCTCGTTGTACGTTCGACTAGTCGACGACGACCTCGTGGGCCCACAAAGAGAGACACACGCGTGTGATGTCATAGGACGAAACCGCCGCGTACATGCGCCCGTGTGTTGTGTGATGCTTGAATACCTAATGCACAACTTTGGCGTGGCACATGCTTTGGAAACCCGAAACGCACTACACCACGATGCGTGTAGCCCCCTCACTTCAAGCCGGCGGGAGTGTGTATGCACGTGCTCTAACTTTGATATGGAATCCCACCATGCTCCGTACCACACACATGCTAAGATGAATCCACCTTTTGGTCAAATTAATGCCTCTCGTTGTCGGTGGAAACAAAAAAACGTTTGCACCCTAATGAATGGGCAGGTCCCTGATAACTTGTAACACCCTCGATGCGACTATATCTCCCACGTGTCGAGGCACGACTTAGGGGCATAATCGCATTGAAGGCATATGTCGCAAGTTAGGCATTCTTCACAACATCCCATGTAATATGATAATAAAAGGGGAGATAACATAGTTGGCTTACACTCGCCACGTCAATCAAGTACATAAATAACATTACATCATCCAAACACTCATGGCCCGACTACGGCGCCAAAATAAAAGATAACCCAACATGCGACACGGTCCCGATCACCCCCAACTGGGCACCACTACTGATCATCAGGAAAGGAAACATAGTAACGTTGAGAGTCCTCGTCGAACTCCCACTTGAGCTCAAACGCGTCACCTGGAGCGGAATCATTGGGCCCTGCATCTGGGGTAATAGTAATCTGTGAGCCACAGGGACTCAGCAATCTGGCACCCTCACGATCAAGACTATTTAATCTTATAGGTAAGGTAGGGTAAATATAAGTGGAGCTGCAGCAAGCGACTAGCAAAATATGGTGGCTAACTTATTCGCAAAAGAGAGTGAGAAGAGGAGGCAAAGCGTGAGCGAGAAACTAGAGAGCAACCTGCGCAAACATTACTCCAACACCGTGTCAACTTCCCGGACTTCGCCGAGAAGAGGCCATCACGGTAACGCACTCAGTTGATTCATTTTAGTTAAGTTAAGGTTCAAGTTATCTACAACCGGACATTAACAAATTCCCATCTTCCCATAACCGCGGTCGCGGCTCTCGAAAGTTCAAATCCCTGCAGGTGAGTCCCAACTTAGCCCATGAGAAGCTCTCACGGTCAATGAAGGAATAGACCTCCTCCCAAGACGTTCCGATCAGACTCGGTATCTCAGTTCTTCAAGACATTTCGACAGGTTAAAACAAGACCAGCAACACCGCTCGAATGTGCCGACAAATCCCGATAGGAGCTGCACAAATCTCTTTCTCAGGGCACACTCAGATTTTCCAAACTTCCGGTAGGCCATCCCAGAGTTGCCCCTGGTGGCCACCAGCGGCTGACAAGTTGGACCAACACTCAAAGGAGCACTGGCCTGGGGGGGGGGGTTAAATAAGATGACCTCGGGCTCCGGAAACCCAAGGGAAAAAGAGGCTAGGTGGCAAATGGTAAAACCAAGGTTGGGCATGGCTGGAAAAGCTTTAATCAAGGCGAACTATCAAGGGGTTCCCATTATAACCCAACCGCGTAAGGAAAGCAAAATCCGGGAACATAACACCGATATGACGGAAACTAGGGCGGCAAGAGTGGAACAAATCACTAGGCGAGAGGCCGAGCCATCCACCCTTTACCAAGTATATAGATGCATTAAGATAACATGGCAATATAATAATATCCCAACAAGTAAATAAATGTTCCAACAAGGAACGGCCTCCAATCTTCACCTGCAACTACCAACGCTATAAGAGGGGCTGAGCAAAGCGGTAACATAGCCAAACAACGATTTTCTAGGACATGGTGGGTTAGAGGTTTGACATGGAAATTTGGGAGGCTTGAAAGCAAGTGGTAGGCATCATAGCATTGGCATAGCAAAAGAGCGAGCAAACTAGTATAGCAAAGATAGTAGTGATTTCGAGGGTATGATCATCTTGCCTGCACAGTTGTCAGAGTAGATTGGATCCTCGAAAGCAAACTCAACGGGCTCCTCATTAGCGAACTCATCTCTCGTCTCTACCCAAACAAGACAAACAAGCAACAAGGACACAATCAACCACGTGCAAGGATCAAACAAGATGATGCAAAGATGGTATGCTATGCGGGATGCGATGCGGGATGCATATGCAAGATATGACAGGAAATTCAAGAACCTGGTCTCAACATGGAAATCCAAGTGTGCCATTGGAAAGATGAGATGAAATCGCTTGAAAACGATATAAAGAACGCCGGAATCGGAGTTACGGTTTGGAAATGGCAAGCGATTCAAATATGACACTGGTCTGCGGTTTACAACAAGTAGCCATCTAAATGCAATGAGATGAACATGCTACAACACCCAAACATGGAAACAAAATACATGGCAGGGATGCATTCAAGATGCTTAACAAAAGTCTAGCACTGAGCTATGGACAATTCATCTATTAACAGGTTCAAACAAGCATGGCAAAAATGCATATGGCAAACAGATCTCAGACTTAGTGAAATTAACACTTGTCTGGAATTTCAGATCAGGTAGCCCTCTTCGGAGCAACAAAACTATACGCTACAGGACCTGACCATGGCAAAATAAAGCATGGCATGGAGCTACTCAAAGATCTTAACAAAAGTCCCTTAGTGACCTTGAGCCAAAAGGGATCAGAAAATACAATTGCAAGCATGTGAACATGGCAAAATCATAATCAGATCACAGACTTGGTGAAAACTGGAGCATGCTGAAAACAGATATCAAGTAGGCATGTTTACGAGCTCAATGCACTCACTACAGAGAAAGTCATGAAAATCTAAGAATAAACCCACCAAGAATACACAAAATGCAAGCTAGACATGGCAAGAACAATAACATAGCATGCACGAATCAACTACAACATCATCGGCAAAATTGCAAACACGTTGACAATCTGCCCAGATTCACAAAGTAGCAAAAGTAGAGCTCGATTGACTCACGCTAGGTTGCTACATGATTGAAAACAAAGACATGGATGGATAGATCTCTACAATATTAACAAAACATCCTTACTGATCATCCTCAAAAGAGGCACGGATCACTAGGACTTAGTGGAAATGCTAAGTCCCTGAAAACAGAATTACCAAGTGCACCACTTGGCAAGCTTGTGATAGTCACCACACACATCACAAAAATACATGGGTTGCACCTATGGAAAGATGACAAAACCCTTAACAAAACATATGTAGGACTCATGGGCATAGCATGCACACAATAATCATGGCAAAAATGACAAATAGCTAAATGGAGCAGCAGATCTGGCAAATATCTCAAGTAGCCCTCTTCTAACAGCATTTCTGGCATCAAGACGAACACAAATGAAAATGATGCAATGGAATTAAATGATTTACTCTCTGAGATGACCATTTTGATATGCTATATGCATGAATCGGAGCTACATATGCAAAGTTGCGAGGCTATGAACAGGAGCACATGGATCTGGAATTTCGAGGACTTAGAAGAAAAACAACCTCCAGATCTAGGGTTTCGGTGGCACGCAATCCGAGGTGGACCGGATCCCTCGCCGGAGTTGAGCCGGAGAAGCTCGATCTCGCCGGAGGAGAGGGCTCGTCGGCTTGAGAGGGAGGAGGCGGCGAGGGACGGTGAGGTGGCGGTGGTCGGCGCTGGAGAGGGAGGCGCGGTCGTCGCCGGAGCAGCGGCAGTGGCCGGCGCCGGGTGCGGCGATGAGGCGGCGGTCGGCACCGGGCGGCGGAGCGAGGAGGAAGAGTGGCGGCGTGGCGAGGCAGGCGCCCGCGGCCTCGGCCGCGCGGCGATGCGGGCCGGGGGGGCCCGGCATGGGCTGCGGCGGGCCCGCGCGGGCGAGGCGCCGGTGATGTGGGCGCGGTGGCGGCGGCAAATCCCGGGGCGACACGTGGCAGTGGCGGCTGGGTCGGACGATGTCCGGCTCCGTCTGGACACGTCCGGCGGCGGCGGAGACAGAATTTTAGGGTTAGGACGGGGGAAGATCCGGATTTTCGGGGAGAGGCCTATTTATAGCCATAGAGGGAGCTAGGAGAGTCCAAATGAGGTGCGGTTTTCGGCCATGCGATCGTGATCGAACGCTCTAGATGATGGAGAGGGTTTAGGTGGGTTTTGGGCCAAATTGGAGGGGTGTTGGGCTGCAACACACACGAGGCCTTCTCGGTCCCTCGGTTAACCGTTGGAGTATCAAACGAAGTCCAAATGATACGAAACTTGACAGGCAGTCTACTAGTAGTAAACCAAGGCTGCTTGGCAAGTCTCGGTCCAATCCGGAAATGTTTAATCCCCACACACGAAATAAAGCTAGAAATGGCCACCGGAGGAGAACGAAGCGCCGGAATGCAAAACGGACAATGGGGAAAATGCTCGAATGCATGAGATGAACACGTATGCAAATGCAATGCACATGATGACATGATATGAGATGCATGACAACGATAACAACACACGGAGACAAAGACCCGAACCCGAGAAAATGAATAACTTAACGCCGGAAACGGCAAGATTTGGAGTTCAATTTGGGAAAGTTACATCCGGGGTGTTACAACACTCCACCACTACGAAAGGATCTCGTCCCGAGATCTAGGACTGAAAGAACGCCGGGTACTCAGAACGGAGGTGATCCTCATGTTCCCAGGTAGCTTCACGGTCGGAATGGTGTGACCACTTGACTTTGAGAAATTTTATTGACTTATTGCGAGTCTTGCGTTCAGTCTCTTCAAGAATAGCAACTGGGTGCTCACGATAAGAGAGATCTTCTTGGAGCTCAATGTCCTCGAAGTTGACGGTGCGGTCAGGAGTCTTGAAGTACTTTCGGAGCTGAGAGACATGGAACACGTCATGAACATTTGCAAAGTTTGAAGGAAGCTCGAGTTGATAGGCGAGGTCGCCTCTCTTGCTGACAATCTTGAAAGGTCCCACGTATCTAGGGGCAAGCTTCCCTTTGATACTGAAGCAACAAGTACCTTTCATAGGAGAGACGCGGAGGTAAACATGATCTCCGATCTCGAAAGCCAAATCACGGTGCTTACTATCATAGTAGCTCTTCTGGCGGGATTGGGCTGCTTTGAGGTTATCACGAATGACTTTGCACATTTCCTCTGCCTCTGTGATTAAGTCATTACCCAAAAGCTGACGTTCGTCAGTTTCAGACCAGTTGAGAGGGGTACGGCACTTCCTGCCATACAGAATTTCGAATGGGGCCTTGCCCGAACTTGCTTGAAAACTGTTGTTGTAGGAGAATTCAGCATAAGGAAGGCAATCCTCCCACTTCATGCCGAAGGAGATCACACAAGCCCTGAGCATATCTTGAAGAATCTGGTTGACACGCTCGACTTGACCGCTAGTTTGAGGATGGAAAGCTATGCTAAAGCGAATGTTCGTGCCCATGGCCTTCTAAAAAGAATCCCAAAACTTGGATGTAAAGATGCTGCCACGGTCTGAAGAGATCACTTGTGGAATACCGTGTAGAGAGACAATACGAGAGGTATAGAGTTCCGCCAATTGAGCTGAAGTGATCGACTCTTTGATAGGCAGAAAGTGAGCCACTTTAGTGAGTTTGTCGATGACAACGAATATAGCATCATTGCCACGCTTGGACTTTGGAAACCCAGTCACGAAGTCCATTTCAATGTGGTCAAACTTCCATTCTGGAATGGCAAGAGGTTGGAGGAGACCTGCTGGCCGTTGGTGTTCTGCCTTCACTCTTCTGTCGACATCACATTCATTCACGAATTGAGCAATCTCGCGCTTCATTCAAGTCCACCAATAAGCTTGCTTGAGGTCCTGATACATCTTCGTGCTCCCAGGGTGGATGGAGAGGAGAGAATTGTGAGCCTCGTTCATGATCACTTTACGGAGGTCACCTTTGGGTACAACAATACGATCCTCGAAGAAGAGAGTGTCCTTGTCATCAAGGCGGTAGCACTTGTACTTGGGCTGGCTCTTTGCAATCCCACTCTTCACCTTTTTCACCATAGCATCAAGAAGTTGGGCTTGGCGAATCTAGTCTTCCAAGGTAGGAGAGACTAGAAGGTTGGCGAGGAAACCTTGAGGAACAACTTGCAGATTAAGTTTGCGGAAAGCTTCATAAAGCTCGGGTTGATAAGGCTTGAGAATCAGACTGTTGCAGTAAGCTTTCCTGCTCAATGCGTCAGCAATCACATTGGCCTTGCCTGGAGTATACTCGATACTCGGATTATACTCTTGAATCATTTTGACCCATCGAGTTTGCCTGAGGTTGAGATTAGGCTGAGTGAAGATGTACTTGAGACTCTTGTGATCAGTGAAAATGTCCACTTTTCTTCCCAATAAGAGATGTCTCCAAGTCAAAAGAGCATGCACAACTGCCGCCAACTCGAGATCATGAGTGGGGTAGTTCTTCTCATTAGGCTTCAATTGGCGAGAGGTATAAGCAACAACTTTCTTCTCTTGCATCAATACTACGCCAAGACCTTGGAGAGAGGCATCACAAAAGACCTCGTACGGCTTGGATTCATCAGGCGGAGTCAGAACTGGAGCAGTGATCAATTTCTCTTTCAAAGTGTTGAAAGCAATGTCACACTCCGAAGACCAAACGTACTTGACGTGCTTCTGGAGAAGATTAGAGAGAGGCTTCGCGATCTTAGAAAAGTTTTCAACGAATCTTCGGCAATAGCTTATGAGACCGAGGAAGCTACGGAGTTGCTTCACGTTCTGAGGAGGTTCCCAATTCACAATTGCAGACACCTTCTCAGGATTCACGGCAATGCCCTTGGCAGAGATGATATGACCAAGATAAAGAACCTCATCGAGCTAAAATTCACACTTGGAGAACTTGGCCGTAGAACTGATGTTCCCTGAGCTTATCAAGAACCAAACGCAAGTGCTTGGCATGATCTTCCTTATTCTTCGAGAAAACCAGAATGTCGTCGAGATAGACCAAAATGAAGTCATTGGTGTAGGCATTGAAGATGAAGTTCATCATGCAAGAGAACGTCGGAGGAGCGTTGACGAGACCAAAAGACATGACAGTGTATTCATATGAACCATAGCTTGTCCTGAAAGCCGTCTTGGGATATCTTGCTCACAGATTCGAATCTGATGATAACCCATACGGAGATCAAGCTTGTAGAATACTTGGGCACCTTTTAGTTGTTCGAACAGCTCATTGATGTTGCGAAGTGGGTATTTGTTCTTGATGGTCTTCTTGTTCAATGGACGGTAATCAACACAAAGTCGGTCCGTTCCATCCTTCTTCTTCACAAAAAGAACACCACAACCCCATGGAGAAGAACTAGGCCGGATGAGACCCATTTTCTCTTGAATACCGAGTTGCTTCTTTGGCTCCTTCAACTCTTCAGGTCCGAGCTTGTAAGGACGCTTGCACACAGGTTCCGTGCCGGGCTCAAGATCAATAACGAATTCAACTGGCCGGTGCGGAGGCATTCCTGGAAGCTCTTCTGGAAAGACGTCTTGATATTTGCAAACAACTGGAATTTGAGAGATGGCATCCAATTCACCCTTCTCATTGAGAGAAAACAGACGGATAGCATTATCCCGAGCGGCAAAGACAATTACATCCTCAGACGAATGAGTCAATTGAATCTGCCTGGCTGCACAATCAAGCTGAGCCTTGTGCTTAGAAAGCCAATCCATTCCGAGAATAAGATCAATATCTGAGTTACCAAGAACCATTGGAGAAGCCAGAAACTTGAAATCACCCATCGAGATAGAAATATCCGGAACTTCGTAGTTAGCGAGCAAACATTTATCCGGAGAGACAACTGCTAACGGTTTATGCATAACTTGGGAAGTCAACTAATGCCTAGATGCAAAAGGCTTCGAGATGAAACAATGAGATGCACCAGTATCAAAAAGAACTTTTGCAGGAACATCGTTAACAGGAAGGTTACCCATGATCACATCTGACGAGTCATCTGCTTGAGCTGCATTCATCAAATTGACCTTGGCATGCTTGGGGTTATGCTTGACCACAGCTGTACTTGCCGATCTCACAGGAGGAGGAGGAGGAAGACGCCTCTGGTTGAAACATTTGTTGGCATAGTGACCCTTCTGTTTGCACTTGTTGCACGTGACCTCTGAAAGCGGACGGTGATACGGAGCACTCGATCTTGGAGGTTGAGACAAAGTCTTGTTCTGAAAGCCAGGGTTGGGTGGGTGGGAAGATCCACTGCCACCTTTGCTCTTCTACTGATACGGCTGACAGAACGGAGGAGGAGGAAGCCAATACTTCTGCTGCTTGGCCACTTGAGTAGAGGAAGAAGGAGTAACATCTCTGAATCGCTTCTTGGAAGCGTCACACCTCAACTGAGCAGCCTCTTGCTTCAATGCCATGTTGTAGAACTCATCGTATCTCAAAGGCTCAAAGAGAACAAGAGCTAGCTGAATTTCTTCTCTGAGACCACCCCTGAACTGATATATCATGCTCTTCTCAGCAGGTACGTCCTGCTTAGCAAAGCGGGCGAGCTTCTGAAACAACTTGTTGTAGTCATAGACAGACAAAGATCCTTGCTTCAGATTGCGGAATTCCTCACGCTTGCTTTCAACCATGCTCTGAGGAATATGACGAGCTTGGAAATCTTGACGAAATTCATCCCAAGTGATAACACGTCCACCTCTGGAATCCTTGTATTGCTGGAACCATTCTGCAGCTTGATCTTTGAGTTGGAAGGAAGCGAACTTGACGAAGTCCTCAGGCCTGACATTACTGCACTTGAAATGCTTGCACAGATCCACAAGCCAATTGTCAGGATCGGTTGCCTCAACACAATTGCTGAAAGTCTTTGGCCCATTAGCAAGGAACTGGTTGAGTGTAGCAAAGTGATTCTGATTGTTGCCTTGGTTCCCTTGGTTGCCTTGATTGCGCTCTTGGAGAATTTGCATGATCAACTGTGTGTTTGCATTGGTTGCGGCCATCACAGCTTGCCATGCCTCCGGAGGAGGGGGAGGTGGTGGCAAATCAGGATTTAGAGTCGTGCGCGTTGGAGGAGCCATCCTGAAGAGGTTGACATCCATTAGCACATTGATAGACAAATATTGAAGCTGAATCCAACGGAATGAAAATTGCAACATATAGTCTTCACATCCGAACTCAATGAACGAATGCATTCCTCTTGAAATGGTCACATATCCATAAATTGAGAAGCCTCGTAGAATTAAGGTAGAGAAATAAATCAACAAGGTACGGATCAAGAACGACTAATTGGTAAGAAATCCCAATCTCAAACCAATATCCGTGGAAGAAGAACTAGAGCTACAAGAATTCCCACCTATGAAACTCCAGAACCTTTCTGGTTATGCAATCAGGTGTTGGGGATACAGGGGAAGCATAATATCTCACCCAAATCTAGCAAATCCTACATCCAGCTGTATCCATCCTTCAACACATAACCAAGAAAAACTTCGGAAACCATCTACCTCAACCTTCGAAAAGCATCCGTTATACAAGTTATGGCGATACTCCCGAACTCCCGCCCCAGTACTGGGTGGCGTCGAGGTTATCTCACCAACGAACTGCATAAAAGAGATTTTCGATGTCGGCGTACTAAACTCAGGTATTCCAGAACTGCAACGATAAAATTATGACGACAACACCTCGGAGCTCAACTCCCCGGGACACTTCCACTAAACCCCTGACAGGAGGCACCAAGACAATGTTCTCATCATAAAACCATCGGAACGATTCCAAGATACCCGCGTGATCCTAGAAATTTTTTTAGTGAAATTTGAGAAGAGAAGAGTCAAAACTCTACGTCAGGATGCCTTACCAGAGCGATGAGGAGACTGGGAAGTAAAAAGAATTCCTAAACTCTTCGATATATAATTCCTAAATGACTCAAAACATTTTTCTAGACACAACTCGGCCGCTAAAATGATCAAGCAATGGGGCTCCTAAGGTCGGGGAAGGCTCTGATTACCAACTTGTAACACCCTCGATGCGACTATATCTCCCATGTGTCGAGGCGCGACTTAGAGGCATAATCGCATTGAAGGCATATGTCGCAAGTTAGGCAATCTTCACAACATCCCGTGTAATATGAAAATAAAAGGGGAGATAACATAGTTGGCTTACACTCGCCACGTCAATCAAGTACATAAATAACATTAAATCATCCAAACACTCATGGCCCGACTACGGCGCCAAAATAAAAGATAACCCAACATGCGACACGGTCCCGATCACCCCCAACTGGGCACCACTACTGACCATCAGGAAAGGAAACATAGTAACGTTGAGAGTCCTCGTCGAACTCTCACTTGAGCTCAAACGCGTCACCTGGAGCGGAATCATCGGGCCCTGCATATGGGGTAATAGTAATCTGTGAGCCACAGGGACTCAACAATCTCGCACCCTCACGATCAAGACTATTTAAGCTTATAGGTAAGGCAGGGTAAATATAAGTGGAGCTGCAGCAAGCGACTAGCAAAATATGGTGGCTAACTTATTCGCAAAAGAGAGCGAGAAGAGGAGGCAAAGCGCGAGCGAGAAACTAGAGAGCAACCTGCGCAAACATTACTCCAACACCGTGTCCAATTCCCGGACTCCGCCAAGAAGAGGGCATCACGGTAACACACTCAGTTGATTCATTTTAGTTAAGTTAAGGTTCAAGTTATCTACAGCCGGACATTAACAAATTCCCATCTGCCCATAACCGCGGGCACGGCTCTCGAAAGTTCAAATCCCTGTAGGGGAGTCCCAACTTAGCCCATGACAAGCTCTCATGGTCAACGAAGGAATAGATCTCCTCCCAAGACGTTCCGATCAGACTCGATACCTCGGTTCTTCAAGACATTTCGACAGGTTAAAATAAGACCAGCAACACCGCCCGAATGTGCCGACAAATCGCGATAGGAGCTGCACATATCTCTTTCTCAGGGCACACTTAGATTGTCCAAACTTCCGGTAGGCCAGCCCAGAGTTGCCCCTGGTGGCCACCAGCGGCTGACAAGTTGGACCAACACTCAGAGGAGCACTGGCCCAGGGGGGGGTGGGTTAAATAAGATGACCCTCGGGCTCCGGAAACCCAAGGGAAAAAGAGGCTAGGTGGAAAATGGAAAAACCAAGGTTGGGCATTGCTGGAAAAGCTTTAATCAAGGCGAACTATCAAGGGGTTCCCATTATAACCTAACCGCGTAAGGAACGCAAAATCCAGGAACATAACACCGATACGACGGAAACTAGGGCGGCAAGAGTGGAACAAAACACTAGGCGAGAGGCCGAGCCTTCCACCCTTTACCAGGTATATAGATGCATTAAGATAACATGGCAATATAATTATATCCCAACAAGTAAATAAACGTTCCAACAAGGAACGGCCTCCAATCTTCACCTGCAACTAGCAACGCTATAAGAGGGGCTGAGCAAAGCAGTAACATAGCCAAGCAACAGTTTGCTACGACATGGTGGGTTAGAGGTTTGACATGGCAATTTGGGAGGCTTGAAAGCAAGTGGTAGGCATCGTAGCATTGGCATAGCAAATGAGCGAGCAAACTAGCATAGCAAAGATAGTAGTGATTTCGAGGGTATGATCATCTTGCCTGCACAGTTGTCAGAGTAGATTGGATCCTCGAAAGAAAACTCAACGGGCTCCTCGTTAGCGAACTCGTCTCCCGGCTCTACCCAAACAAGGCAAACAAGCAACAAGGACACAATCAACCACGTGCAAGGATCAAACAAGATGATGCAAAGATGGTATGCTATGCGGGATGCGATGCGGGATGCATGTGCAAGATATGACAGGAAATGCAAGAACCTGGCCTCAACTTGAAAACCCAAGTGTGCCACTGGAAAGATGAGATGAAATCGCTTGAAAACGATATAAAGAACGCTGGAATCAGAGTTACGGTTTGGAAATGGCAAGCGGTTCAAATATGACACCGGTCTGCGGTTTACAACAAGTAGCCATCTAAATGCAATGAGATGAACATGCTACAGCACCCAAACATGGCAAAAAAATACATGGCAGGGATGCATTCAAGATGCTTAACAAAAGTCTAGCACTGAGCTACGGCCAATTCATCTTTTAGCATGGCAAAAATGCATATGGCAAACATATCTCAAACTTAGTGAAATTAACACTTGTCTGGAATTTCAGATCAGGTAGCCCTCTTCGGAGCAACAAAACTATATGCTACAGGACCTGACCATGGCAAACTAAAGCATGGCATGGAACTACTCAAAGAGCTTAACAAAATCCCCTTAGTCACATTGAGCCAAAAGGGATCAGAAAATACAATTGCAAGCATGTGAACATGGCAAAATCATAATCAGATCACAGACTTAGTGAAAACTGGAGCATGCTGAAACATAACTCAAGTAGGCATGTTTACGAGCTTGATGCACTCACTACGGTGCAAGTCATGATAAGCTAAGCATACACCCATCAAGAATACACAAAATGCAAGCTATACATGGCAAGAACAAAAGCATAGCATGCACGGATCAACTACAACATCATCGGCAAAATTGCAAACACGTTGACAATCTACCCAGATTCACAAAGTAGCAAAAGTAGAGCTCGATTGACTCAAGCTAGGGTGCTCCATAATTGGAAACAAAGACATGGATGGATAGACTACTACAATATTAACAAAACATCCTTACTGGTCATCCTCAAAAGAGGCACGGATCACTAGGAAACAACATGAACATATGGCCATATGAGATAAACAAATCAAAGACTTAGTGGAAATGCTAAGTCCCTGAAAACAGAATTACCAAGTGCACCACTTGGCAAGCTTGTGCTAGTAACCACACACGTCACAAAAATACATGGGTTGCACCTCTGGAAAGATGACAAAACCCTTAACAAAACATATGTAGGACTCATGGGAATAGCATGCACACAATAATCATGGCAAAAATGACAAATAGCCCTCTTCTAACAGCATTTCGGGCATTAAGATGAACTCAAATGAAAATGATGCAATGGAATGAAATGATGTACTCTCTGAGATGAACATTTGATATGCTATATGCATGAATCGGAGCTACAGATGCAAAGTTACGAGGCTATGAAAAGGAGCACATGGATCTGGAATTTCGAGGAGTTAGAAGAAAAACAACCTCCAGATCTAGGGTTTCGGTGGCACACAATCTGAGGTGGACCGGATCCCTCGCCGGAGTTGAGCCGGAGAAGCTCGATCTCACCGGAGGAGAGGGCTCGCCGGTCGGAGAGGGAGGAGGCGGCGAGGGACGGCGAGGTGGTGGTGGTCGGCGCCGGAGAGGGAGGCGCGGTCGTCGCCGGAGCAGCGGCGGTGGCCGGCGCCGGGTGCGGCGACGAGGCGGCGGCCGGCACTGGGTGGCGGAGAGGAGGTAGAGTGGCGGCGCGGCGAGGTGGGCGCCCGTGGCCTCGGTCGGGCGGCGATGCGGGCCGGGGGGCCCCGGCCTGGGCTGCGGCGGGCCCGCGCGGGCGAGGCGGTGGTGATGTGGGCGCGATGGCGGCGGCGAATCTCGGGGCGACACGTGGCGGTGGCAGCTGGGTCGGACGGTGTCCCGCTCCGTACGGACACGTCCGGCGGAGGCGGAGACGGAATTTTAGGGTTAGGACGGGGGAAGATCCGGATTTTCGGGGAGAGGCCTATTTATAGCCATAGAGGGAGCTAGGAGAGTCCAAATGAGGTGCGGTTTTTGGCCACGCGATCATGATCAAACGCTCTAGATGATGGAGAGGGTTTAGGTGGGTTTGGGCCAAATTGGAGGGGTGTTGGGCTGCAACACACACGAGGCCCTCTCGGTCGCTCGGTTAACTGTTGGAGTATCAAACGAAGTCCAAATGATACGAAGCTTGATAGGCGGTCTACCGGTAGTAAACCAAGGCTGCTTGGCAAGTGTCAGTCCAATCTGGAAATGTTTAATCCCCACACACGAAAGAAAGCTAGAAATGACCACCGGAGGAGAACGAAGCGCCGGAATGCAAAATGGACAACGGGGAAAATGCTCGAATGCATGAGATGAACACGTATGCAAATGCAATGCACATGATGCCATGATATGAGATGCATGACAACAATAACAACACACGGAGACAAAGACCTGAACCCGAGAAAATAAATAACTTAATGCCGGAAACGGCAAGAGTTGGAGTACAAATTGGGAAAGTTACATCCGGGGTGTTACATAACTGCATGAGAAAGAGTGTCCGAGAGGACCACCAATGCATGGATGTGGCCTGAACATTATGTATGAAAGGGCTATGTAATGCTTTAAATAACCAATTCACGACTTTGATGTGGCATATATGACTGACAAAATGATCAATAGTCCCACACAGAGGTTCACGACTCATAATGTACTGCCGGACCCCTCCCCCCACCCCCACACAGACAAACACACACATCCCGCACCACCACATCCACTCTGAGGCATGTCAAACTTTTTTTGAAGTGAACATGTGACGAAAGGCAAAGTGTCGTGTTAATTAAAAAAACCGACATCATTCGACCGTTTTTATACATTGATCTGTTTTCTAGGGATTTAATGTGCAAAAATCAAATTTGAGCTACATGTGCACCAAAATGGGTTGCAAAATCATATGTGTCCCTAGGTGCATGTTTCCCTGTGCAAGAGATTTCAAAATATTGAGAATATATATTTTTAAAATTCAGTAAATGCAAAACATAGTTGAAATTCCTGAAACTTATCATCGTGTCATATGTGGACACCAGTAGACTGTAATATTTTATTTTTTCATCAACGAGACCCGTTTTGATATAATCTTCTTACAAACGGGAGATTATTAAAAGCTGGCAACCTATATCTCATACGAATTATTTATTCGGACAATGTGCGTTAGACCGTGCCATACTTCAGTTGAGCAGTAAATAGGCAGAAAATAAACCAAAAATATTTGTGCTGCCACACGCCCAATGTGTTGTGCGACCAGGCATGAGTTGACGGGACGCATGCAAGCAGTCCACCGCGCAGGCATACCGGGAGGTGTGCATGCAGGTGTGCGTATTGACGGGGAGGCATGCGAGTAGCTATGTGAAATGATGGTAGGAATGGCAAAAGTCCGCCGCGCAGGCTCACTAGGAGGCGAGACAGCTTTTGACCACGGCCTCCATCACTCCCATTGGTTCGTATTAATAACAACTCTAGCAACGACCGTGACTCCGACGGAAAACCGGTTAGTCATCTATATACCCATCTCTGCGGCAAACATATCATGTGCTTTCTCTAGTTAATCCACCCCGCCCCTCTATAATTTTTCTGGAGTACAAATCCTATGGTTGTGTTCTCTCAGTCCATGAAATCAGAGTAATTAAGATCCGTTAGATGCATGTAGTGTATTGATTATTTGAATGTTATTCGTATAGAGTTAGTGATTAATTGTTTGTTCTGTACAAATGATTTTTGCTAATAATCCAACTAGGGTTAGCTTGCATGATAATAATTCGTGGCCAGATCTTGAGAATTGATTTTGAATGTCTACATATATGTTTGTGACTTTTTTCTTCCTGATCTTGAGAATGGATTTCGAATGTCCTACATGTAATGCTATTTTCTTTCTTTTAGATTGGTATGTACAAACATGATGCTCCGGCCAGCGCCACCGCCAGATGTAGATCTTGGACCGAGCTATGTGGCCAGAAGCGCCCCCTGGACCCGAGGGACCAGTAGAATCTCTGGCAGACAGCATAAGTGATCTCCCGAACGACATCCTCGTGGAGATCATCTCCCTTCTCCCCACCAAGGATGGCTGCCGCACACAAGTCCTCGCATCTCAGTGGTGCACTCTGTGGTGCACCGCGCCTCTTAATATCGACTGTCGTCAACTATCTGTCAACGATGATTCTGAACTCTCTGGAGCCATCATCTGCTCCCATGAGGGCTCCGTTCAATGCATCTACTTCCTGGCATGCTACCTGCTGGACATACCCTGCATGGTAGCCGCCTGGCCGACATCCCGTCAATTTGATAAACTCCACTAGCTTGAGTTCTACCATGACTATGTATGTAACATACCACGAACCGATGTATATGTGCCCTCACCACTGATGTCCATCTCATGGTTTTCCTCCTCTCTCCACACCACCACCTTCGCCCGGTGCCATCTAGCAGACAATCTGGTGGAAATGCTTCAACTCCCACTACTAAAAAAACTTGCGCTCATGGTGGTTGATATGTCGGAGGCCGCACTGCACAACATCATCCACGCCAGCTGCCCTGCCCTGGAGCACTTGCTGCTTGTTTTTGGAATGGAAATTCGTATGTGTTGTCTCGAAATAAAGTCGCCCCACCTTGTAAGCATGGTAATTTGTTTTTTTGGGCATGATCTCATCATGGAAGATGCCCCTTCGCTTCAAAGTTTGCTCCTTGATTCTGTTATAGTACCTTCGCAAATAACTGGAGTCGCTGCGCCTAAACTGGAGACCTTGGGTGCAATTCGTGATCCTTTTAGATGGTTCAAGATGGTGTTTGGCTGCACACCTATTGAGGTATTGTATATTATTCACGTAAAATTTTGTAATCTTCTTTTTTTATTTGTGTGCATAAGTTAAGTATCATCTTGGAGTACACTTTTGGTACTAATATTATGTTCTATGCCCAATGAAGAGCTTGTCCATCATTTCAGTGTTGGTGGATTCTGTCAAGACCTTACATATCAGTATGTGGTGTTTTGATCTGAACATGATTATTGGCTTGCTGCAATGCTTTCCATGTCTGGAGAATTTGTATATATAGGTGATGATTTCACGCACATTGAAAGCCCATATATAATGTAATATAATTAATCATTCAGCTATCACTCTTTCAACATAATATTTTTTAGACATTAACCGTTTTCAATCTTCATCTCTATTTAGGCACTAACACATGGACGAGAAGGTATAAACAATCGATGGTTCAAGAAACACCAGGATTTTCTCAGATCTCATGACATTTGTTTGGAGATAGTAACACTAGAAGGATATGCATCCAACAACGCAAACACTAGCTTTGTCACATTCTTCATGTTGAATGCAAGGGCACTATTGTCCATGAGGATTAAGTTTTTTGACAACAAATTTCTTACGGCTGCAAGTGTTGAGCGGCATAAAAAGAAGTTTCAGATGGACCTAAGGGTTTCTGATCGTGCTTGGCTTCTATTTACAATAGCTTGTCATCATGGACCAGTAGAATTTCTGGGCCGGGGATCTTGATTTTGTGGATAAGACCGATCCATTTGATTGTGACTGCCAAAAACATTGGTTGAGTTAGATGTCATTGTCCTGTTCAATTTGAATTTTTTCTAAACCCGATGAGCAATCAATCCTCGTGCTTTTGTACTGTTTGTTAGCTGCAGTTAGATATTGTTGCCCTTTTCAACTCGGCTTTGACCCATAGTTTCTTTCATACTAGGCCAATGGCTTGCCATTTATTTAATTAAGACATAAATATTATAAGCATTCACAACATAGGGAAAGAACATCTCTCTCACAGGATCCTTGAGATCTTTGTTCATTACAGAACCGCAAGTTCTTAGCGCCCAACAGCACCCACAAACTTATTTTCAGCTTGCGCACCCAATGGGCTGTAATTCTTAATAAGAAAAGGTGCATGGTAGTGGCAGATTTGGATTTATCATTTGGGACCCACAAGGAAAAAGCCTATCCAGGGCTGTGCTGACTCGACGGTAAACATTGAGAAACCTGGTTTTATAATTACTGTAAATCGAAAACTCGACTGAAAATCATGAAACTTGGCATGGTGTTATATCATAGCACCAACATGCTGTGGTCAAAACTTAGTCCAATTTGGGACAAGTTTTGGTACAAACTTCTTACTAACCGGAGCTTCTCTCAAAAAGGCGCATGATTTTGAGACGGACCTTGTCACCTATGTGTGCGAAACGACATACGTTGTCTCTTCCCGCATTGGTTTATTTTACAGAGGCAGCATGCAACTATAGTAGTGTCGTCCTAAAAATATGAAATTATTCACTTTCGTTTTGCCTTTTTATACATTATTTGAGTTTCCTAGGCATTTTGGAACGTACTTTGGTGTGTGCAAAGGTCATGTATATACTAGCCACATATCTAATTGGATGTTCAATCTGTTTACGGAATCAAGTCCTTATAAGTTATAAGTACATATGATGTTGTTCTGTGTGCAATGACATCGCACACGGACCATACCAGGGAACCCGTCGGTGATAATTTCATCAATCGCTGACAATTGTATACCACCAAGCGTTTACCCACAACACACAAGGCTTATTAGCAGCAATCGTGTGTGTGTTGTTATCAGTCTTCGCAAACATATTTTTTTATTATAGACCTGTTTGCCACGTATCACAAACATCTTGTTATATTGAACCATTTTTGTTCTCTTGGCTCAAAGCAAATAGTTCATCTGAGTGAACCGCATTCGTATATCCCACACACCTTGATCTGGCTGACCGTTTCTTTTGTGTTGCCTAATCACAAGCAGTTCATCTGAGTGAACCGTTTGATGTATATTGCACACACCTTCATCTGGCTGCCCGTTTCTTTTGTTCCTCCTCGTCGCAAACAGTTAATTGAACTGAACCGTATGCCCAGCATCACACACACAGCTAAAATCTGAACCGTGTTTGACGCATCCGCCATCGCAAATGTTTTGCACCTTTTTTGACTATTTTTTACATCATCGTTTGCGATTATTGCATCACACACAGTTTCGTCGAAGGGTCTGTGATCCTAGTGTCACGTTAGCAGCGCCCTGCAGTAGTGACATTCTAGAAGCAACTCAACCAACCAGATGAAATTCAGCAATATTACATATAAACAATGACGGAATTCATATAAAATACCAGATTTTCATATAAACATGATGGATTTCATTACATTCAAATCAACTAAGCAGTGCTACTCCTGAACAGCACAAAAATAATAAAACCTAGCCTAAATGCTCACCCGCGGATCCATTTGTCTTCCTCATGTCCGGCAGCACAATCACCAAACTGCTGAGAGCCCCAAAGGTATATGCTTCAGCGCAAAGGACGGCTTGCTTCCCCACCGCTCAACTGACATCGTTGGCTAATGCCCAAGATGGAGTCTGAAGGGGGCTTCTCCGCTTCCGTGGAGCCCATGCGGGTGGACGAAGGTCCCTGCAACAGAAGGATCTGACAAGACACCTGCTCTGTATGCCGGCGTCTCCTTGGCGGTGGCCTTCATGGGACCCAAGCGGTGGTGGCCTCCCAAGTTATACTTCTCCTCGATGATGGCGGCAGGCGCGAAGGCGCTGGCCACCGAATCGACGCACATGGCTTCTGTCTCTGCTTGCATGGCGCGGCCGCAGGCATGGGAGTCTCAACCATAGACACGGGAGACATAGTCGCAGACACGGGAGGCGTGGTATGAGGTGGTGGCGTGGACAGTAGCAACGACAACTGTGCTCCCTGCCATGCCGCCATGCAGCAGCTCGCCGCTCCTCGTCGAGCTGGCCAGGAGCGGCGAGTTGTTGAACCACGCACCGGCTTGGGGCGGCAACTGGCTCCGTCGGGCGAGGGGAGGGAGGTGGATCAGCGAGCTGCATAGCTCATATCCGGCTGGCTCGGTAGGCCACCCAACCGGCTTTGGTGCCGGATAACTACTCTTCGTAAGCCATTGTATGAGTGGAGAAAATGGTGAAGGCGGAGATAGGGGAGCGGTGGAGGTGTGCGATTCTAGGCCGACGTCTGGCCTCATTTAAATAGGATATTGAATAGACGGTGGACAGGAGGAGCTTGGCCGATGTTGCGTTTAATGTCAGCCCGGTCATGAACGGACGTGTGTCCATAGTGGGTTTCTCGGCTTCCACATAGGTTTCATGGAGGTGTTTGAATGTGGCAAGGAGGCATGTTCAGCCAGGCGTGTAGTGAGCAACGCCCTCGAATCTAAAGTACGACACCACGCTGTACTTCCACTGACGTGTGGGCTCGTTGGGTACCTGGCCTACATGTCAGTGACCCAACGCAGATTGTGCACAGCAGAGGAGCTTTTGGTGGGGCCGGGAGGTTAGAAGCGGGCATTTCATAAACCAATCATTGTTCATTGAGTGTGACATCATCTAATTATGTATGTTGATAAGCCTACTATATAATGTAAGAGAATTTTAAAATTTCCATATATATGATGACAGCCCATTTGATACATGCACGTATATAATGTGATTCATAAAGACCACTACAAACATTAATGTTTTGCTTATTACAGATAAGATTGATTAATACCCGTAACAAGCCATGTCCTTAACAAAGGGTGCATGCACGTATAGGTTGAGCGTGTGTCTTGCGTCGTGTGTTGTGTGCATGGAGGCGTGCGAGTATTGCCTGCGTGCATGTGTATGTTTTAGTGTTGCATGCATGCATGCAGGCGTGTGTGTGTTCGTGAGTGCATGTGTACGTGTCAGTGTTGCACGCTTGCAAGCGTGCGTGTGTTCGTGCGAGTGTTGCGTGCGTGCATGTGTACGTGTGAGTATTGCATGCATGCATGAGGGCATTGCGGGCGTGTTTGTGCGCATGTGTGATGTGTTTGTATTCACCACAGTGGCTCGTGCGTGCTTGCAATTAAAAGGGTCGGCTCAACATATCATCGCAAGGCGACCTTATCCGCTGTGGTTAGCGCGCGCGGGCTGCCAACCAGATGTCTCACACCATCGAATCCCCATCGACCACTAATTTATTACCATTTATGTCTTTCATATATGCGCTGACAGGTGGGCCCTACGGTAATATGCGCTGGTGAATGTGGACCGTTTGACAGGTCAATTGATTGTGTCATCAACAAATTACGGAGCTATATCGTGAGCCAGTGACAATATGACCACCATAAAATGTATTTTATTAACATAGTATAGATTCAAGCTACCATTTATTTCTTTCATATACGCGCTGACAGGTCGGCCCCATGGTTACGTGCGCTGATGGTGCAACACTAGTTGTGCCACATGGAATGTTTCACTAGTCAATTGACCGTGTCATTAACAAATCACTAAGTTGTACGGGAGAGCCAGTGACCGTATAATCACAACATGTATTTTTTTAACACAGCTCAGACACAAGTGCTCATATATACGTGCAAATACTCACCGCTATAAGCGCACACGAGCAAAGCCTATCCCTATGAGCACCTTCGAGAGAGTGAGCCAGCATATGATCATGAGATTTTACGAAGTCACCATAGGTGCCTCGTAGTCGAGAGGAACGTCTCCTCCCACTGAATGCACATTGCTGGAAAATACTGAAATTAATCCAGGATAAATGCGAGCACCAAGACTTTAACCCTGGTGGACTGGGGGAAACCATTGTCCTCCTAACCATCCAACCACAGGTTGCACAGCACCACAAAATGTATATTGTGACCATGATGAGCTTAGTCTGAAATTCGATGACCATATCGTGCTTTCGCTTCAAATACAATGACCGTAAGTGTCGTCAACAAAATACGGAGCATGCATCAAATACAATGTCCGTCAATGTCATCAACAAAATACAAAGACGTATCATGATCTAGTTACCGTATGATCACCACTAGAATGTATACGGTGACTGTAATGAGCATATTCTAAAGTCTAGTGACCGTATAGTGCTTTCTCTTGAAATACAGTTACCATCACGCGTGAATGTGTCAGGGGCATACTTTTAGAGGTCCGAGAGATAGGTTGTGTGCGTACGTGAAAGTGGTGTAGAGAGAGGGGGTGTCTAGTGGAGATAAAGAGAGATATGCCCTTCCTTATCTCTTTCCCATGACTAATATTTTAGGAGAAATTATAAACATTCACAATGCAGAACAAATATTATTGGATGCACCATGCAATTAACTTTCATGTATAACTTTGTACTATTGTATATGCTTATTTTCTTAGTGGCCGATTATGTGTGGGGTGTGGTGGCACATCATTTCTAGTAGTGGTGGGTCAACATGAGGACTCATGCGTCGGTTCCATCCTGTACCACATAGGTTGGACCGAGACACGTTATATGAAGACCCACTTGGAGGACTCGGGGTATAAGACGAAGCTACCAGAGTCGTGGATTGTTCTATCCCCACTGATGTTAAGCTGACTATATATGATCTGTAACCCTAGGTCCCGAGTATGTTATATAAGCCCGAGGCTAGTTCGTCGATAGTATATACACACACACAATGCCTGGTTTTCATGTGTCCTTTGTACACACGCCTATAACAAATATACAGTACTAGGAGTAGGCTTTTTCCTCAACTGCAAGGGCCCGGACTTGGGTAACACATTGGCTCGTATTACCATCCAGCCTTACAGTCAAGGATATCCTACTGAATGATCTGACGGAATCTTATCTGCCAACTACTAAGAGAGAGGTGTGGGGGGGGGGGCAATGCGTGTGGGAGACACGTAGGCACATATATGTGCCTATAGAGGACTAGTAGAGACCGTGCGTGTGTGTATATGCATGTGAGAGAAATAGTGTTTTCCAACTGAGATTAGTGAAAAGAGTGGTACATAGTAGAAAGAAAGAGAGAGGGAGATATATAGAGAGTGTGTGCATGAGACACCTCGGGAGAGAGTGTGAGCATGTGTGAGAGATAAATGCCGATGTATATATAGTGTATGCACTTACGCGTTAGATAGAGATATATATAGCACGTGTGAGAACGGGCCGAGGCATAGTGCATCTACGTGCAAAAGGAGGTTCTAAGCATTAAATTAAAATATAAATGGCATTATTATTTTTGGATGAGATCATGAATTTTGCATTTTGCATATGAATGAACATCGGTCTATCAGACACCATACTCTATTGAATTCGAGCATGTGCATGGGTTTATTTCATATTATCGATCCATAGAATGAGAGTGGTTTGAAATGCAGACAATGCATTTCTTTTGCGATTCATATATAACCATTAATTAGTGCACTCCATATTGTTAGTGTCAAGCACTTTATACATTTGTCACTTACATGGATACATTCCAAATTACTAGCTATGAAATAGAATACATGTTGAATTCAACATAAAGGGGGTTTCAAAGATTCAAATTCATAGGAAGTGCATTCATCTATTTGAATCTGAGATAATGGCATTTGTAGAACAGATCTAAAAGGGGTCATCAATGTTTGTTGTGCGTTTGAACATGCTATATATTCATACGCATGTCTAACCATTTTTTGCAACCAAGGAGATTATATCTGGAACCACGCATGAATTGAGGTAAGTTGCATATTTTTTTAATATATACTCGTGTACAATGTATATTCAAATGTACTCCCTCCGTTCCAAAATAATCGTGTTTTAGGATTTTCAAGAGTCAAGATTTGTGGAGTTTGACAAAGCTTGAAAGTTCAATTCAAGAGAAGTGTAAATGTTAATGCTTCTGCTCCCAGATGTTGAATGAAGCACCAAATAAGCCTCTGGTTACCCGAAACCGCGCGAGACTAATGTTTGGTGGTAGGAAATTACAATTTCGATTCTGACCCGCGGAGCCTATCGGCCCTATGTCCAAAGGTCTAAACCAGGGTAGGTTTGTAACTTCACCAAGATGCCAGTCTCAACCGCCTCTGAGAAGCATTCATACCCCATGGGCACCTAAACACCCATGCGCTTGGCCAAAATCTATCACGCCCACCATTTGGGACACCTAAGATTACTATCCTACCCCCGAACCGCAATATGTCCGAAATTTTAGATGGCGGCAAATTTTGTAACTTTCCCCAAATTTCAAACAAGCGCGTCCCAAACCATTGTTCCCCCTTAGTCCACCTCCCTTCGTTTCCCCATTCATACTCTATGGCCGCCAAAATGCCTTCTCCACCAGCCGCGAAACCCCGGCTTTCTCCGACCTCCACCCCATCGCGACCAATCCACCGTCGTCCCCCTCCATCACAACAGAGCCGGTACCCTGATGTTGTCGTCCAACGCAACCGCAACCGCAATGCCCTCAAGGACTTGGCAGCTGAAGCTGAGGTAGAGCTGCATCCACGACGCCGACGCCGACGTGCGCCGTACCAGAACCAGTTCGACCACACTGTCCAGCGCCTCACCGCTGGCGCTCCACTACCGCAACTGTCCACCGCACCAGAGATGTTCCCGCTACACCGTTGTTCGCCACCTCGGATCTGGTTCCCCACTGTCGACAGACAGCCACCACACCACACTCAACAACTTGTCCATGGGTTCGTCCAAGGATGCACTATCCTCCACAACTTCTCATTTCCAGCGACCCACAAGAAGAACGTTGGAAGAACAGAAGGAGGACACAACACTGCCAGCAGAAAGTGGTACTCCACTTCCCTTATATGTGCAAATCTTACGTCTCTACTTACACCATATTCATCCCACGAAAGAAAGTAGTTCAACGCTTCTTACTGCACTTTCTTCGTGATACTAAATGCATAAGGTTTCCTCCCATTTACTATTTCACCTTAGCTAGAGGTCAGCCGCCCGCGTAGATTTCAATTCAGGGTCAGTTGATTTGCAATTATAAGAAGCAGCACCCGCTTAGGCGCACGGAGCACATAGTCCGCTTGTTCACCGGGGAAGCCGTGCATCGGTGTCTATCATAGGGGTGTGGGGCACAGGATCTGCTTGCGCCTGATTTGAGGTTGGCGGGGCTTAATGGGATGGCCAGGGGGCGGTGCCAAGAACGGCGGTGTGGTCAGGTCGATGGGAGGATGGAGGCAGGGGACTGGGCCGATGGTCGCTAGCGTTTCGAGGAAGATCGTCAACACTGACTGGTTGGCGGTAGATGAAGGTGATCTGCCCATTCTTTGTACATCAAACGGTGTAGAAAAAAATGGGCTGACCCATTTTTTTTCAGTTGACTGTTATTTTCATAGGACCACACCTTGTGGGTTGCTGGAGGAGCATCTGCATTTCCCAGCCATCCCTATGCTCAAATTTCAAAATCATAGAATCTAGTAATTTTGTGTGGCATGCATGTTGTAGAGCTACCATATGTCTCCCGTCATTTATTTCTCAATCACCTGCTATCTGCTACTTTTACACTATACTACTTGTGCACACGCTTCACCCATACTCACACTATTGTTTTTTATGCATGGGTATTTCATACTCTGACGCAGTGTTGATAAATACACAAAAGAAGAGGCAGAAGTTGCTCTAGTGTAATTCGAAGATAAGCACTAAGTGTTTCAGCACTCTAAAGGGTGTAGTGTCAGCAGATGGAGACAGTAAACATAGATCTACAGTTGGTGATCTCAATTGCCACACACAATCATCCCTGGTGCTTGCTTTAACTTCACACTGTCAAATGTGCTTGCATGTTAAATGCGGTATCTAGCTTGCACTACAAAAAAGACACATCCGTGACATTTTGGGCTGAACGATTTTTTTTCTTGTCATCCTTATGACACTTCTATGACGATAATTGTGACAAAGCCATGTATCATCATTGATGTGGTGGGCTCCTACTTATATGACAAAAATTCATGACAAAAAATGAGCTTTTCGTCCTGGGCGGGATAGAGACGCAGCTGCATGACATTCTTTGGGCCGTCCATGACGAAAAAATCATGGTAGAAGCGAGGGCGAGGAAAATATCGGGGAGCTAGTTACGGTGGGTGGTCGGGGCCGAGCGATGCGCATTTCTCTTGTACATGCACGCGCGTGGGTGCGAGGAGTTGGGCTCTAACTGAACCCGAGCGATTGCACTGCAGGCTACGCATTACTGAACCCGAGCCATCGATCGATCCCTGGCAGATAACTGAACCACTACTAAGAAAAGGGCTATAGATGGACTTGACACTAATGGCGCACCAGACATGTGGTGCGCCATTACTATATACTAATGGTGCACCATGTGTTGGTGCGCCATTATTGTGCAAATACTAATGGCGCACCACATCCACGGTGCGCCATTAGTAAAAAAAAATTAATTTTTTTTTCATCAAAACTACTAATGGCGCACCGTGGGAGTGGTGCGCCATTACTAGTTGAACTAGTAATGGCGCACCACTCCCACACTGCGCCATTCGTAAAAAGGGTTTTTTTTAATTTTTTTTCAAAACTACTAATGGCGCACCGTGGGAGTGGTGCGCCATTACTAGTTGAACTAGCAATGGCGCACCACCCCCACGGTGCGCCATTAGTAATTTGGCCACCACTTCCAGCGAATGCACCCCCCCATGTGGACCGCCTTTTCAGTTTTTAAAAAAATAAACAAAAATGATGGAAATGTCAAAAAAATAAAAGAAAATAAGTTTCCCATGTGATATGTGGTCTAGTTGTTGTAAAAATTTACAAATATGAATTTCAACTTTATTTGCGAAATCTCTCGAGAATTTGTAAAATGGGCATAACTTTTGCGTACGAACTTGATGAAAAAGTTTTTTATATGAAAAATCATCTACTCAAAATCCTGAAAAACCTAACAGAAAAAAAGATACGGGGCTTTTAAGATCTGGAGAGGCAAAAAAATTCAAAAAAAAATCAAACTTACTAATGGCGAACCTACCCATGGTGCGCCATTTCTATCTTCCCGCCTTCAAAATTCAAAATAAGTCAAAAAAATAAAAAAAAGTTACTAATGGCGCACCTGCCCATGGTGCGCCATTAGTATCTTCCCGCCTTCAAAATTCAAAATAAATCAAAAAAATAAAAAAGAAGTTAGTAATGCCGCACCTGCCCGCGGTGCGCCATTACTATGCCATATATATGGCTGGGCGTGGTCCTCTCCTCCTTCATTTTTCTCCTCCACTCCACCTCTCCTCCACTCCATCTCCTCCTCTCCTCCACTCCATCTTCCCTTCTCTCCTCCGCCATACTACCCTCCTCCTCTCCGGTGACCTCCTCCTCCTCCTCTCCGGCGACCTCCTCCTCCTCCTCTCCGGCGACCTCCTCCTCCCTCCTCTCCGGTGAGCTCCTCCTCCCTCCTCTCCGGTGAGCTCTTCCTCCCTCCTCTCCTCCCATCCCCTCATGGTTTCTCCTTCCTCCTCTCCGATGCTCCGGTGAACTCCTCTCCGGCGACCTCCTCCTCCTCCTCTCCGGCGAACTCCTCCTCCTCCTCTCCGGCGATGTAGGCGAGCGCCTCTCCGGTGACCTCCTCCTCCTCCTCTCCGGCGAACTCCTCTCCGGCAAAAGAACACGGCAAAAGAACGTACAAGATCCAAAAACAGGAACAAAATTTGAAATAATATCGTGCCAAAAAACGAGCAAAAAAACAAGCAAAAAATGGGCAAAAAAATCACGATCCAGATCCAAATTCAAAATTCAAAAATAGCAATGGCGCACGGTGGGGGTTAGACGGTGCGCCATTACTATTTTCCCGCCTTCAAATTTCAAAAATACTAATGGTGCACCGTGGCCTATACTAATGGCGCACCACTGGCTTATACTAATGGCGCACCGTGGCCTATACTAATGATGCACCAATGGTGCGCCATTAGTAAAAAATACTAGTGGCATGATACTAAGGGCGCACCAGTGATGCGCCATTAGTAGGAAAAATTAGTGCGCCATTAGTAGCCCTTTTCCTAGTAGTGAACCGATCGAGCGATTCCTTCGCTACTGCGGCTAAGTGAAGCCGATCGAACCTGCTGCCTCTTGATGAATAGTGAGCATTGTTGGGGGGTTGGATCAAAAGTTCCCAGTGGGGGTTGGATGAACAGGACACCGTGGTAGTAGAGGCCATTGCCACTGGATGAATAGGAGCCCAGTCGATCGATCCGGTTGGGGGTGGATGAACAGGACCCCGTGAAGGCCTGGCTGAATAGTAGCCGGTGCAGGGCTAGCTGAACAGTAGCCCGTGGAGGGGTGGTTGAATACGACCCCGTGGAGAGGGCTATTTGAACAGTAGCCGGTGGTGGAGCGGTGGAGGATGCATCAACAGGAGTCCGTGGATGAACAATACCTGGTGGAGGCAGGAGGGTGAAGTCGTGGATGAATAGTCGCGGGTGGAGGCTGGAGGAGGTCGACGGTGGATAAATAGTAGTCCATGGAGGCTTGAGTGAGGCAGTAGACTGTGGATGAACAATAGCTCGTGGAGTCCCATTTTACAGTATGCCACACCCCTCCTGATGAACAAGACCCCCGTTTTGACCGTAGTGCTCCAACACAAGTCCGTTTCCTCTATTTTGCGGTACGCCACACCCCTCTGGATCAAGAGGACCCCGTTCGACTGTAGGAGCTCGAAGAGAAGTCTTTTTCCTCCGTTTTGCGGTACGCCACACCCCTCTCAGTGAACATGATCCCATTTCGACCGTAGGCGGTCGAACACAAGGCCGTTTCCTCCATTGTATGGTATGCCAGGCCTCATTTCGGCTATTCCGTCCAAGTCGGTTGGCTCTCGATGAACACGACGCATTCTGTTGCCTCCCAATGAACACGATGACGTAGTTTCTTCGTTCCAACCCAGCCAGTTGGCTGCCGATGAACAGGACGACGTTGCTGCCCTCTCGATGTACATGAGCCCTAGCCATATGTATGCGCGAGTAGGCGTTCGAGACCCTGCCCGTATGTACATACGTGGCCGTATTTACTTTCATGCACCCTGGCTGTATGTACGTGTAAATGCTACGTCCGTGCCTCTACTACGACACGTGCCCTTCCTTACTTGCCCACGGTTCATCCTGCAGCCTGTAGACAGAATGATCGACCGGTATGTACGTAAACGTTCGCGACGAGAATGACAATGCTACGTACGTTTCGACTAGGTGGGTCCCGACTATCAGGGAGTATAAGGAGGCACTTCTCTACGTGCGAGGATATAGCTGGTGGGTCCCTGCTGTCATGGGGAGAATCATTTTTTTGCCTGTAATATGGATGCACTTCCTTGTGTGCGAAGATGTAGTTGGTGGGTCACAACAGTCAAGGGGGAATTTTTTTTCATGAAATACCGCGGCCCGTCCGGTGGGTCCCTGCTGTCAGGTGGAGGAATCATTATGTTGAGTGTAATAAGGTTTCACTTCCTCGCTGCGGCCCTGGACCCAGCTGCATACAATACTCTTTCGATGGAAGTCGTTCCATGACCACATTGACCACGCCACGCCGAGAGCACCAAGGCGGTGGACGATGGTGAGGCCTAGGAAGGGGATGATGCGGATCAAGGGAAGATGCTAAAGTGGATGCCCATGTGGAGAGGAGTACGAGGGTTCACTGGTTTGGCTACGGTGTGAGGCTCCCATCACCGTAGAAAAACAAGTGGTGTGGGTCAGTAGAGGGATGGCTTGGCCAGCCATGGGAGTAGTAGGGGGCGGTGAGGCCTCCGCAGCAGCACAGTCGGCCATCGGAGGCAGGAGCAGGCGGCGCGACCAATGCTGGTTTGGGCGGCTAGAGCAAGAAGACCAGAGGTTGAAGAAGCACTACGATCGTTGGATGGACATCATATGGTCACCAGAGCTAGAATCGTTCATATTGACTAAGTTGACAAAGCCGTCCGTCCGCATCAACTTAGTAGGCCCACAAGTTAGCCTCCCACTATGGTGGGTCCCAGCTAGCAGGGTGAGTATTCATTTTTGGTGCATAATGAGGAGGCACTTCCTTGCGTGCTAAGATATAGCTGGTGGGTCCGAGCTGTCAGCGGGGGGAATGTTTTTTTCATGAAATACAGAGGCCCTTCCGGTGGGTCCTAGCTGTCAGGTGGAGGAATCATTATTTTTGTGCGTAATAAGGAGGCATTTCCTTGTGTGCGGCCATGGACACAGCTGCCAGCCTCTCCATGTACATTCCACTTCCAATGGATGTCATTCGTAGACCATGTTGACCTTGCCGTGCTAAGAGCTCCAGGTCAGTGGATGACGGTGAGGCCTAGGAAGGGAACGACACGGGGCCGCGGAAGTCTTGGCAGTGGTGGCCCAAATGGTGGGGAGTACAAGCGTTTACTAGTTCGGCTGCCCTCGCTGGAAATAACAGGAGGCGCGGGTGACTATAGGAATGGTCTGGTCAGCGATGGAGTAGGGTGGGGCGGTGCGGCCTATGTGGCACCACAACCGGCCACGGGAGGCGGGAGCAGGCAGTCCTACCGACGCTGGTTTGGGCTGCTGGAGCAAGAAGATCAGATATTGAAGAAGAAGCACGGCCGTTGGATTAACATCCAACGGTAACTACTGCTATAATCGTTTGTGGACTAAGTTGACAAAGCCTTTTGTACACGTTAACATAGTAGACCCACAAGTCAGCCTCCAAATCTGTCCCAAACAGCATACAACCTAAAATTTCTAGCCAGATTCAAATTAATTTAAAAACTAAACATACCTTAATTTAAATCCTATGAAATTATACCCGCACAAAAACAATAAAATTTAAAATATCAAAATCTAAAAGAGAAGAGTATTTTGGAACTAATAGCCTATTTGCTATATTTTTTCATTTTACATCCCATTTCTTATTACTTATAGCCCATTTTCTGGCAAGCTCGAATGCATCCCTCCTCGTCTTGAAAGATTTCCGGCCCAGCAGCGCGTAGAAAAGCAAGGAGGCCTCCGTTGGTTATTCTGCAAAAAACAAAATAGCTGGGCTAGCCATTTGCAGAAAGGAAAAAACAAACTGGGCTGGTCATGTGGTAAACATATGAAATAAAAGCCTGGGCTAGACGAGCCACAGGTCCCGCACAACCCAATTGATACCCTTCTCCGTCACGAAAAAAATTGCTTTGGCTTATGTTGACAACACAGGAGGGCGGCGCCGCGGTGAGCAAACCAAGGTGGAGGATGATGGTGAGGCCCAGGACGGGAACGAACAGGAGCCGGGAAGATGCGCAGAGTTTTAGGGTGCGATGTGTCCATGATGCATGCGCGGCAGCATGGCCAACCATGGGAGGCGGGAGCAGGCGGTCCCGCCGGCGCTGGCTTGGCTTGGGTGGCTGGATGAAGAAGAGACTAAAGAAACACGACAGACGTTGAATGTCAATCAAACGGTCAAGGTTGGCACAATCGTTTGTTAACTAAGATGACACCAAGTAGCATACTTCTTCATATATAGGAAGAAAAGAAAAATTGGGCTCGTTCGCTTAATAACATTCCCGAAACTATGACAGTTCGATCTTATGTCGCAACTAAAACTACAAGGAAAATGCATTTGTCTGCCGTCCTCCTCCCAGGGAACGTTCTCCACATAAGTGACTAGCACCCTTGGTTTTCAACCGAGAGGTCCTGGGTTTGAGTTCTAGGAACTCTCAGTTTTGTCCTCCTACATTCCTCGCAAAAAAAGAAAGAAAATCAAAGACTTGAGAGGGCGTACAGAACAAGCTAGTGGACCAGTAAAGAGATGTTCCTTAGTTTTAGGAAAAAGATAGACGTGGTCCTATAGCTGGTTCAAATCGAAACCTAGACTATGACTATATATGGTGCTATGCTACTCTGCAAGTAATAAAACTGACATATCCAATGTTCGCTTCTCCTCTTCTCTATTTTCTCTGCCTAGCATCAGAAGCTCTGGCCGCAGCAACCATGTCCGCTGGCTGCTCATCCACCTACTCTTCAGCAGGCAACAACCAGATATGCGCTAAGTCGCCACCCATACCATCGCCTGTGGGTCTCATCACACCCCCCCCCTAGCACACGCACCACAGCCGGTTGCTCATTGCAACCCGCTGTCGTTGGTGTGGTGCCACTACTGCAAATCACGCAGAGTCATCCGTCGCTCTCAACCACAATCCACAACCTTGGCCGAGTCTTCTACAAATGCCCGTATCATGGGGTAATAATATGTTTAAGTGTTGTTCTTCTGCTTTTAGTTGCTGATTTTTAAATAGGTTGGTTGATGATCATTCGTGCCGAAAAGGGAAGATTCTTGTGATTTGTATTTCTGGGAAGTTGCTGATGTGGGGGAATGCAACTACGCTGATTATTTGGTTAGCCGAGGAATACCAATACGAGTAGGTTGGGGTGTTGGACAAGTAACTAATGGAACGACAAAAGAGGAAGATACAGAGCAGAAGGTTAAAGATGCAGTTCCCCTGGTCTTGGCCAGGCAACAGCTACTGAATGGCCTTGCCAACAATGAGGAGGTGAAAGAGCTTGTGAAGATAATGGGAAAAACTGATGTGCCCTATAGGATGATTGTCTCTTTATTTGAAGTGTATGTAGGACTCGTGGTGTGTTCAGTGGCTATAACATTCGTGCGCGTCAGTGCTATACAAACAGTTTTTAACCCCTTTCCGTGACGGCATTTGGAACCCTCACCAAGTGAGTGTGGGTGATAGGGGGGGGTCCTTCCGACATGACCAAAAAACCGTTCGGGGTAGGGAGCCTTGATGAATACAGTTGTCCCTATATAACCGTTTCCGATATCTTGAATATCCCAAATGCTTCATCCTTGCTACTCATTTTTGCTTGCATTGCCATCGCAGTCGAAGTTTTGTGGTTTTACCTAAAACTAGGCAGATTCCAGGCATGGGTGCTTTCCATGAAGATTCCAGGCACGGGAGATTTACGATGCCTAGCACATCACAAACAGTTTAGGATTATAAACCGTGTACGATAGGTAGACAATCACACACATTTAGTTTTCCAGCACTGTATGTGACAGTGTCTGACATCACACATGCTTTGCAAAGGGCGACTGTGTGCATGCTTGCTGCAGCTCCACTCATATTTTACCTTGCCATACCTATAAGCTTAAATAGTCTTGATCGCGAGGGTGCGAGATTGCTGAGTCCCTGTGGCTCACAGATTACTATTACACCAGATGCAGGGCCTGATGATTCCGCTCCAGGAGATGCGTACGAGCTCAAGTGGGAGTTCGACGAAGACTCTCAACGTTACTATGTCTCCTTTCCCGATGATCAGTAGTGGTGCCCAGTTGGGGGTGATTGGGACCGTGTCGCATGTTGGGTTCTCTTTCATTTTGGCGCCATAGTCGGGCCATGAGTGTTTGGATGATGTAATGTTATTTATGTATTTGATTGACGTGGCGAGTTTAAGCCAACTATGTTATCTCCCCTTTATTATTTATATTACATGGGATGTTATGAAGATTGCCTAACTTGCGACATATGCCTTCAATTGCCTAATTTGGAGGAGTTGTAGATATGGGAATTCCGGAGTAGATGAACGGTTGGATCTTCCAAAGGACGTCCGAGCTAGAAGCTGGACACAACGCCCTAAACTCGTCCAGATTCCCGTCCAGATTTGACAGGGCTCCGGTATGTTGTTGATTGTCAGAGATTCCTCCATTGGAACTCGACGAAATTTTGTATGGCTGTTGTAGACTCAATTCCACACTATTCTACCAAAGGGATCGTCAAAGAGATGCTCTAAAAGGTGGTGGCAGCAGATACAAGTTTGTTGTTCGGAAAAACAGCACGGTCGCCCGAGGGCAACATTAACGTTGAGCCCCCGAGCTCCATGGATGATTCCTCCATGATCTTGATAGAGATCAGAGTTGTTGTTGATGAAGGCCCTCATCCGAACATGACGATCAGAGGTTGGGCACAGTCCTTGGTCTAGCCAAGGTGACCATTCAAGCTGGTGACGAAGATGTCGACGTCGCAGTTAATATGCAGACGAGCCATCGATCCTTTTGCCGATCACACAGCAGAACTCTGAATAAAAGCACCAATGTCAGTGTCAAAACCAAGGATCTCGGGTAGGGGGTCCCAAACTGTGCGTCTAAGCGGGTGGTAATAGGAGGCAGGGAACATGATGTTTTACCTAGGTTTGGGCCCTCTTGATGGAGGTAAAACCCTATGTTCTGCTTAATTAATATCGATGATATGGGTAGTACAAGAGTAGATCTATCACGAGATCAGAGAGGCTAAACCCTAGAAGCTAGCCTATGGTATGATTGTACGTCTCTATATCGACTAGCCTGGCCTTGGTTTTATATAATGCACCAGAGGCCTAGGATAACAAGTGTCCTAGCCGAATACGCCGATGGGGGAGGAGTCCTTGTCTTGATCACCAAGTCTTGTGGAATCTTCCTTGTATGCGGTAGCTGTCTGAACTGGCCCATGAGTATATGGCCATGGGGGTCCTCGGCCCAATCTAACAGATCGGGAGATGACCCGGTGAGTACCCCTAGTCCAGGACACCGACAGTAGCCCCCTGAACTGGAATTCAAGTTAGGGACGCTCCTTGATTCTTCCGAACTGTTCTTCATCTTCGGTCGTCGAATCTTGAAAACTGGTTCAACAAATCTTCTCATCTTCGATCATGAGGATCGTCGAAATGCATTCAATGAGTTTACACGTCAGGTATCCGAGGAGCCCCTTTGAGTTTCCGGCCTTTATCAATGCCTTGTTATTTTATGCCACACCTCAGGTTTGAAGTTGTTCCCGGGAGGCAGTGTCCTCTTGCGTCCGAGCTCTAACGCCGGACTGCATTTGAGGTATCTTTTGAAGCCGAGCTCTAACGCCGAAATGTATCCAAGCTCCAATGTCGGACTGTGTCCAAGCTCCAACGCCGGACTATATCCAAGATGTCATAGATCATCTTGGTCCAAAAAAGTTGAAGGGGTTTAGCCGAGCTTAATGCTGGAAATGCCCTCTATGGAGCCAGCCACTAGTGCCCGAGCTTTATGCCGGCTGCTTCCGAGGTGGTGCACCACCCCGACTGTGGGCCGATTTTTTGTCAATATTTTTTGTTGGTTCAATTTATTCTCTGCCGAGATATATAGCCAGTAGCCCTCAAGGTGTGTATCGGTCTAAAACCCGAGATGCACCTGAAGGATGACGTAAGACCGCTGATCCCAGTAGCCGCTAAGACTCAGGTTGATTTGCAAAATCATCCTGAGCATCAAGTCCTAGCTCCGCAGAATACTTCGGGACACAAAAAGCGGCATGCTCAGTCCTCGAGACTCAGGTTGGGTGCGGCCGACCAACCTGAGGATCAAAATCTCCTCGGCAACTGCATTGCACTTAAAATTTTCTGCATTGAACAGGCAATGCAGTAGCCCCCGAGACACTAGTTGGGTGGCAACACCAGATCAGGGGATCGATGTGCCCCTTTAATATTTGTAAATAATAAGCCCGAAGCCCAGTAGCCCCCGAGCCTTAATGCGGGCACAGATGGCCGAGTTAAGGATCAATATCCGTAGTAAAATCATAAATTATGCGTAATGACTCTATGTATCATTAATGCTCGGATACGCATTGTACAAAACTTTGTTGACCAACTATCGGCGTCCACCTCCTCGGCTAGTAGCCGAGGAGTGTTTGTCCTACTTTATAAAGCCTTTACGAGGGCAAAGATTTACGACAAACAAGGCAATCTGGCCATACGGTTTCATAAACAAAGGTAAGCAGAGAGATATGTTATATTACTGCTTAACATAAGAAATGTCTTCCAAGGAAAATAGTCCCGCTATCGGTTCCTTTCTTTGGGTTGTCATGCTAAGCATGAACATGAAACCTCAGCTCTAATGTAAGAGCAAAATATCGAGGATTTAGTTTGGGAGGCCAGTTAATAGCCCCCGTTAGTGTTCGCCAACAGTCGTGGTCAAGCCGTAAACACTTCGGCCATTGTTATGAATTGCTCATCATTTAACACAGTCATCGGATCGCTGACTAGTTTACGCTTATTGTGATAGTCAGTTTTCGGCTTTCTCCACTGAGGTGCTTAACCATGTGAGCTAGAAGCACAATCGTAGTGGTTCTCCCTTTGCACGCCTAGCCGAACAAAGCGGAACGTACGAAGCAAGTGCAGGAGCCGGCAACCCAACTATTGACCGAAGACACAATTCGAAACCGATGCATATATAGCAATATCCGAGATTTTTTTTGCCAAATCTCTAAAGGTGTCCGGCGTTGCACTGCGAGACTTGTGCTGAAAACACACAAATAGTTTAAAAGTGCCAAAAGCTTGGAAAACCAAAAAACGTCAGTAAAAACATGACGTCCGAACAAAATCAAGTGTTTGGTGCCAATCCGAAAATTGGTCTTAAAAAAGAGTGCTTCTGTCGTGCTTTAACATGACACATCCTATCTCAAGACTCCAAGCGGGTCAGCCTACGGCTTCAACCTCCTATCCCGAAGGTGGAGTACTTCTCATTAGGCCAGTTTAGCAAACTAAACTCTAGCGGCTTTGAGAGAGAAATTAGGCTCCCCGGCTAGTGACCACACACTCGTGTCGAAAAAAGGAGTGATGAATAATAATAGTAATAAAAACTTTGCAATGACTAAGAAGAAGAACACTTATTATAAAATGGCTCAATTTAAGAGCCCCCAAGTGACTTGGGTAAAAGAATTTTATGTATAACTAGTAAGCTTAGACGTGAAAATTCACATATATAGAAAAAAATTCAATCATGGTAGCCAAAATTATTACCAACGAATTTGTAATTGAAGTTAAGTTTCAAAAAAGCTAGTATAATTAAGAAAATTACTTTGTAATGTACCTAAGTATTTATGTACAGATTCAAGGAATTTAAATTCACAGCTTCATTCTCTTTGAGCTGCTGTTGGTCGTTCTTCAAACTTATGAATACTAATGAGCTACGTATACATACATTTACACCTTTTCTCTCTCTAAATCCCATTGATGGAACAACGTAACAGAAAACACATCGGTCCTTTTGAATAAATCAATGTGTCTAGAAGCATATATATATGCCAGTGGGTTAAAATGCGCATTACCATAACCTTAATATCATCATAACTAACATGAGTACAAAAATAATATAAGCTTAAATGAACTCGTACATAATGAAAAAGCAAGGAGATATGCCATGTCCAGTTGTCCACAAGGATCAACATGCTCATTGGGGAAAAAAGAAACCCACTCTGCCCTTTACAAAAAAAGTCATGCCACCTGAGATACAACACCGTTAATATTTCCTCCTCAAGCATATGGGTGGCCTGCCTACACAAATCATCAAGATTGGTACTGCTTTGCCAGTAACCTTGTGGCAATATCTGGTGAGTATGCTTTTCTTGAACACCAAGGGGCATGGATCTCCAATACGTTGCGATAGATGTGATCTATCTTGTGCCTCATTTGAATGAAAGGAATATAAAAATTGTCAATAAAACTATGTAGGAGTGAAATTCAGCACAACCAAAAAGTGTTAATCACTCACACAATTAAGCAATACTGAAAACTTTTACTTGGATTGGGTTGAAAACTTTTACTTGGATTGGGTTTCTCTATTAGCTGCAAACCTTAAGATTACATAAGATCCTTACATTACAAACAAGGGGAGATTTTCAACAAGCTATTGACAATTGATCTGTAACGTTAGCAAGGTAGATCTCGATCCCAAAGCCATGCCATTGAGACATGTATTGACATATACTTGGTGAAGAGAACTCTGCTGTCATATGTAAATTTACCTGTCCTCCCAATCTATCAAATGGCATCTAAAGTGTGCAAGAATATTATCCCCAGAGCTATAATATTACTGGCATGCTAAATAAAAAGGCAGTGCTCTTGCATGTTGTTGGCCTTGCTGCATGGATGGAAGCATGTCTATCTTCTAATTTATTTGCAATATTTAAAATTTAAATTTACACAGATAGGTTAGAACATCATTCCTATAGGACATGAGGTGTTGCAAAGGCACAAGGATTCACAATAGTGATTATATGAGGAGTAAAAAAGCATTTAGGCTACATCTAGAGCTGTCTATGTATGTCCAAATTTTCATCCAGCAATGGTGAGTACAAAGATACACATAATATGAATCAATTGTACTCCCTCCGTCCCATAACATAAGATCGTATTACATCCAATTTTTGAGCAAAATGAGTGCAATAAGATATTATATTATGGGACGGAGGGAGTACTTCCATTTGGACGCTGAAGATAACTGCCAAATACTTAAAAAGAAATTTGGAATAGGGGGAACCCGTTCAGTCAAGTCCAGAATTCAGCAAGAACTGCACAATGTTCACAAATGTACTGGATCACACTTCACTGAAGCCTGCTCCTTGACTGATTTATGTGCACATAGCCACGTAGTGAAATGCATCTGGAAGCAGCAGAAATGTTAAACAAAATAGACGAAGGAGCAGAAGCCCCGATCTTTTCCCAGAAATAGAATGAGAGTATGTAGATTCAGAATTTTAGATTAAGGAACATTGACCAGAGGAAGGATCAGCAGTACAGAACCAAAGTAATGAATAACTTATGGTAAATTTGTAAGGGTCATTTGAAACTGAAGTATTGCACCTGATCTACTTCTGACGAATACCACAAAATCATGAAAGCTCCTCAATAGCACCGTAAACCAACTGATAGAGAAGCAAAGGAGATGACCAATCGTTCAGGAGGCAGGTAGCAATGATGGCTCACATGGATTTTGTATTTTGCATTGAAGGGGATGAATTTGCTCATCACCATAGTTAAAGGTAGTTTCAGATGATCATGATTTCTGTATTCATTAACATGGCATACAGAAATTAGCAAAATCAATGAAAATGGAAGAAATTAGCAAAATCAATGTTATTGGTGGACAGAGATTTTTCTTAAAGATGTAGATCTCAAAGTAAACAAAGTAAATAATCATGTCCAACAAACGATAGACAGGCTACTCATTACATGAACCAGGTGTAGAGAGCTACTTGTAGAAACAAGTAATAATGACAAAGTGCAACCAATTCTTCTATCTTTATGTAACTATGCGTCAATAGGCTCAATATACCTCACTTGTAGCTGAAGTGAAGATCGATTCTGGATCAATGCAAGCTTCCGGGTATCTCCACAGTAGCAATATCATAAGCTTCTGGGTTGTTGCACTTGCTCCCTTGATATAGTTGAAGCAAGAAAAAATATTCAGTAAACTGAAATGAAAAAATTTTATAAGTAGAGAACCATCATCATCGTCAATAGGTCAGAAAGAGAAGCGCCCTCACCGCCCAACCACTTTGTGGTCGCTGCAGCGAACGAAGTGAGTAATATGGTCGTGTTGTACCTCAGGCAGTAGGGGGACAGTGTTGAGGGAGTGGAGGTGCTCAGGTGGTCTCCTTGCATCATTATCTTCCGTCTAAAATTGATGCAGTTGGGCTCAAATAGATCGGCGCGGTGTCACGCTCGGCAGCAATACCTCTGTATATCAGTAATCTCGATGGTGGTACAGAAAGAAAAGAAGCAGAAGCATCAATTTTTTTTGTGGAAGGATCATATACTGGGAAATCCCGTTAACATGAGAAAATACTTGTGTATTAGTACAACATGATAGTATTGTAAGTTTGTAACTCCTTGTATAATGAATATTTCAGAGATTTTTCTTTAAGATGTAGATCTCAAAAGTAAACAAAGTAAATAATCATGTCCAACAAACCATAGATAGACTACTCGTTACAGGAACCAGATGTAGAGAGCTACTTGTAGAAACAAGTAATAATGACAAAGTGCAACCAATTCTTCTATCTTTATGTAACTATGCATCAATAGGCTCAATATACCTCACTTGTAGCTGAAGTGAAGATCGATTCTGGATATGCAAGCTTCCGGGTATCTCCACAGTAACAATATCATAAGCTTCTGGGTTGTTTCACTTGCTCCCTTGATATAGTTCAAGCAAGAAAAATATTCAGTAAACTGAAATGAAAACATTTTTAAAAGTAGAGGGGCTTGGTGCCAAGCATTTCAAATAAAACTAACATCTCTAGGACCGTCTTCTCAAAAAATAGAAATGGAAGACCAGGTAAATTTTGCAACAGTCTCTACTTTTATGAAGAGTCAACTGACTATCATAATTTTTGGAAGGGCTATGACTATCACACTCATGAACAAAAAGATACAATACATCATTGGGAAAATGGCATACTAAGTGCATATTGCGAGAAAAGATATATATAGAGTGGCTAAACTCTCCCACACTCACCTTATCTTATAACCTGAAGGCACATATCAGCATACCCAAGCTTCTTTTTAGACTTATTCCATTCATAGTTGGTAGCTGCTTACCCATTGTTCTAGAAAATTCACTGATAACAGGAACAACAATGATTACATTGCATCAAAGAAACAAAAAAAATGCAGCCAAGTAATTCTGGCATGGTACTACCTCACTACTCAACATGCTTTTGTATCAATCTACACTTGTGCCCCGCCCCACTAAAAATCCTTTGTAAAGCACCACTTAAATCTAGGGTTGGGATAAAGATGAAATGTCGAATATAATCCCCCAACAGCAATATACACATGTGAATTCTAGCTGCAAAATTGAGTTGACTGGTGATGTAATCGGATTTTTGGATGAGTCAAGTTTCTTAAACATGTTTATGGTACAACACTTTTGACAAATGTATCCATCTACCATTACCAAACTTAAGACCTCAAAACAAGGTTTTGCTAAGAGAAACAAGATCTGAATTTCGTAATATGAGAATAGAAATTTGCAAGAGAAAGAAGCCGAAAACTTACAAATAGAAGGGGAAGGGCCGGTAGCTGGAGGAGCAGTACTACGGAGAGTCGGAGCAGCTGAGGAGGCCATGCTCATGGTGGTATTCCGTGCAGCGGCGACCACGGCGGTTGGTGAGCAGCATGGGCATCCATGCATGATGTGCTCCACTGCTCCTCCCCACGGCGTAGTGCCCAATTGGTCATTAGAGATTATATACACAGGAAGGTGAAAAAGGAGAGATGTTGAAGGAAAGGAATAGTCACGGGATTTGAGGAGATGATTAGGAAATTGTTTTGGAAGACTATTAGGAAGCTTACAATGACGTCTGAAGCTTCCTTTTGCTTTTGCTATTTGGGCCAGCCAAATCTCACGCAAAACTGATAAGAACCGGGCATGTGTTAGTTAATATCCAGAACCTGTTTATTTGGTGGTCGGGTGCCGCGGCGCGGCGGCTCCTGCGGCGACCCGCGGCGAAGGGTGCGGTGGCTCGGCGGCTCCCGCGGCGTAGGGTGCCGCGGCTCGGCGGCTCCCGCGGCGTAGGGGTGCGGCGGCTCAGCGGCTCCCGCGGCGACGGCGGGGCAGCGAACGGCGCGGGGAGGATGGGCGTGCGGAGGGCCCGCCCGTGGTGTGGTGTCCGTTGGGGGGGAAGGGGGGAGGGGTCGTGCGGGGGTTGCGAGGAGGAGGAGAGGGGAGAGGTCGTGCGGGCGTGCGTTTTGGGAGTGGTTTTTTTCCAGCGGCGGTGCAGGTTAGCGAGGATGGATGGATCAGTGGCTTAATGCGTGGCTTGGTGTGTTAAACACGGGAGGTTTATGGGCCATCGGATATTGTAGATGAACGGATAAAATTGCTTGGATCTGCCCTTCTCTTTCTTTTATAGGGGTAGTAGATGATTGTATGTATTGAAGTACTAATATCATATCTTTGTTCACCCGAACTTTAAACGCGTCTTCACCGACCGTCGGCTTCTCCCTCTTCGGTCAAGGGCCGAAAAGTGTTATGTACTCCACCTGTCGAGAATATCGACAGTGTTTCCGATAACCAGGTAACCGGGCCATAAGGCTGTAATAGACAAAGCGCACTCAGGGAACTTATGCTATATTACAAACGAAGTGTAAGAAGCATCTTCGAAGAAAATAGTACCCCCACTGATACCTTTCTTCGGTGCTCATTATTACTATGAGACTTGTGCAATAGATTTTTGGTACTCATTAGTTCCGTTGTGTGCCGACCATGATTGAAAACAATAAGAGCGCCAGCTTTCGGCTTCACCCAGTCTGAGTTCAGAGCTCGGAGGACCCGGTCGTGAAAATCGCAGAGGTGCTCCCTTTACTCCCTAGCCGAACAATCGGGAACGTAGGGGTAAGCACAGGAGCCAGGCAACCCAGCTTGCAAATCGCTTAAGTCATATGTTTTGCATGCCACCAACAAAGTTTTGCGTTCAGTCTCTTCTAGAATAGCAACTGGGTGCTCATGATAAGAGAGATCTTCTTGGAGCTCAATGTCCTCGAAGTTGACGGTGCGTTTAGGAGTCTTGAAGCACTTTCGAAGCTGAGAGACATGGAACACGTCATGAACATTTGCAAAGTTTGAAGGAAGCTTGAGTTGATAGGCGAGGTCGCCTCTCTTGCTGACAATCTTGAAAGGTCCCACGTATCTAGGGGCAAGCTTCCCTTTGATACCGAAGCGACAAGTACCTTTCATAGGAGAGACACGGAGGTAAACATGATCTCCGATCTCGAAATCCAAATCATGGTGCTTACTATCATAGTAACTCTTCTGGCGGGATTGGGCTGCTTTGAGGTTATCACGAATGACTTTGCACATTTCTTCTGCCTCTGTGATTAAGTCATTACCCAAAAGCTGATGTTCACCGGTTTCAGACCAGTTGAGAGGGGTATGGCACTTCCTGCCATACAGAATTTCAGAAGGGGCCTTTCCCGAACTTGCTTGAAAACTGTTGTTATAGGAGAATTCAGCATAAGGAAGACAATCCTCCCACTTCATGCCGAAGGAGATCACACAAGCCCTGAGCATATCTTCAAGAATCTGGTTGACACGCTCGACTTGACCGCTTGTTTGAGGATGGAAAGTTGTGCTAAAGCGGATGTTGGTGCCCATGTCCTTCTGGAAAGAATCCCAAAACTTCGAGGTAAAGATGCTGCCACGGTCTGAAGAGATCACTTGAGGAATACCGTGCAGAGAGACAATTCGAGAGGTGTAGAGTTCCGCCAATTGAGCTGCAGTGATCGACTCTTTGATAGGCAGAAAATGAGCCACTTTGGTGAGTTTGTCGATGACAACGAATATAGCATCATTGCCACGCTTGGACTTTGGAAACCCAGTCACGAAGTCCATCTCAATGTGGTCAAACTTCCATTCTGGAATGGCAAGAGGTTGGAGGAGACCTGCTGGCCTTTGGTGTTCTGCCTTCACTCTTCTGCATACATCACATTCATTCACGAATTGAGCGATCTCGCGCTTCATTCGAGTCCACCAATAAGCTTGCTTTAGGTCCTGATACATCTTCGTGCTCCCAGGGTGGATGGAGAGGAGAGAATTGTGAGCCTCATTCATGATCACTTTACGGAGGTCACCTTTGGGCACAACAATACGATCCTCGAAGAAGAGAGTGTCCTTGTCATCAAGGCGGTAGCACTTGTACTTTGACTGACTCTTGGCAATCCCAATCTTCACCTTTTTCACCATAGCATCAAGAAGCTGGGCTTGGCGAATCTGGTCTTCTAAGGTAGGAGAGACTTGAAGGTTGGCGAGGAAACCTTGAGGAACAACTTGCAGATTAAGTTTGCGGAAAGCTTCACAAAGCTCGGGTTGATAAGGCTTAAGAATCAGACTGTTGCAGTAAGCCTTTCTGCTCAAAGCGTCAGCAATCACATTAGCCTTGCCTGGAGTGTACTCAATACTCGGATTATACTCTTGAATCATTTCGACCCATCGAGTTTGCCTGAGGTTGAGATTAGGCTGAGTGAAGATGTACTTGAGACTCGTGTGATCAGTGAAAATGTCCACTTTTCTTCCCAATAGAAGATGTCTCCAAGTCAAAAGAGCTTGCACAACTGCCGCCAACTCGAGATCATGAGTGGGGTAGTTCTTCTCATTAGGCTTCAACTGGCGAGATGTATAAGCAACAACTTTCTTCTCTTGCATCAATACTGCGCCAAGACCTTGGAGAGAGGCATCACAAAAGACCTCGTACGGCTTGGATTCATCAGGTGGAGTCAGAACTGGAGCAGTGATCAATTTCTCTTTCAAAGTGTTGAAAGCAATATCACACTCCGGAGACCAAACGTACTTGACGTGCTTCTGAAGAAGATTTGAGAGAGGCTTCACGATCTTAGAAAAGTTTTCAACGAATCCCCTGCAATAGCTTGCGAGACCGAGAAAACTACGGAGTTACTTCACGTTCTGAGGAGGTTCCCAATTCACAATTGCAGACACCTTCTCAGGATTCACGGCAATGCCCTTGGCAGAGATGATATGACCAAGATAAAGAACCTCATCAAGCCAAAATTCACACTTGGAGAACTTGGCGTAGAACTGATGTTCTCTGAGCTTATCGAGAACCAAACTCAAGTGCTTGGCATGATCTTCCTTGTTCTTGGAGAAAACCAGAATGTCGTCGAGATAGACCAAAACAAAGTCATTGGTGTAGGCATTGAAGATGAAGTTCATCTTTCGAGAGAACGTCGGAGGAGCGTTGGCGAGGCCAAAAGACATGACAGTGTATTCATATGAACCAAAGCTTGTTCTGAATGCTGTCTTAGGAATATCTTCTTCACGAATGCGAATCGGGTGATAACCCATACGGAGATCAAGCTTGGAGAATACATGGGCACCTTTGAGTTGTTCGAACAGCTCATTGATGTTGGGAAGTGGATATTAGTTCTTGATGGTCTTCTTGTTCACTAGACGGTAATCAACACAAAGTCGGTCCGTTCCATCCTTCTTCTTCACAAAAAGAACACCACAACCCCACGGAGAAGAACTAGGCCGAATGAGACCCATTTTCTCTTGCATATCGAGTTGCTTCTTCAACTCTTTCAACTCTTCAGGTCCGAGCTTGTAAGGACGTTTGCACACAGGTTCCGTGCCAGGCTCAAGATCAATAAGGAATTCAACTGGCCGGTGCGGAGGCATTACTGGAAGCTCTTCTGGAAAGACGTCTTGATATTCGCAAACGACTGGAATTTGAGAGATGGCGTCCAATTCACCCTTCTCATTGAGAGAAAACAGACGGATAGTATCATCACGAGCGGCAAAGACAATTACATCCTCAGACGAATGAGTCATTTGAATCTGCCTGGCTGCACAATCAAGCTGAGCCTTGTGCTTAGAAAGCCAATTCATTCCGAGAATAAGATCAATATCCGAGTTACCAAGAACCACCGGAGAAGAGAGAAACTTGTAGTCGCCCAACGTGATAGAGACATCCGGGACACAATTGTTAGAAGTCATTTGCTTGCCCGGAGACACAATCTTCAATGGAATAGGAATAATTTCGGTCACAAAATCATGCTTGGCCACAAATGGAGTTGAAATAAAAGAAAGCGATGCACCAATGTCAAAAAGAACTTTTGCAGGAACATCGTTAACAGGAAGGTTACCCATGATCACATCTGGTGAGTCCTCTGCCTGAGCTGCATTTAGCAAATTGACCTTGGCGTGCTTGGGGTTATGCTTGACCATAGCTGTACTTGCCGATCTGACGGGAGGAGGAGGAAGACGCCTCTGGTTGAAACACTTGTTGGCATAGTGACCCTTCTGTTGGCACTTGTTGCATGTGACCTCTGAAAGCGGACGGTGATATGGAGCACTCGATCTTGCAGCTTGAGACGAAGTCTTGTTCTGAAAGCCAGGGTTGGGTGGGTGGGAAGAACCACTGCCTCCTTTTCTCTTCTGCTGAAACGGCTGACGGAACGGAGGAGGAGGAAGCCAAAACTTCTGCTGCTTGGCCACTTGAGTAGAGGAAGAAGGTGTAACATCTCTGACTCGCTTCCTGGAAGCATAACACCTCAACTGAGCAGCCTCTTGCTTCAGTGCCATGTTGTAGAACTCATCGTATCTCAAGGGCTCAAAGAGGACAAGAGCGAGCTGGATATCTTCTCTGAGACCACCCCTGAACTGATATATCATGCCCTTCTCATCAGGCACGTCCTGCTTGGCAAAGCGAGCGAGCTTCTGGAACAACTTGTTGTAGTCATAGACAGACAAAGAGCCTTGCTTCAGATTGCGGAATTCCTCACGCTTGCTTTCAACCATGCTCTGCGGAATATGATGAGCTCGGAAATCTCGACGGAAATCATCCCAAGTGATAACACGTCCACCTCTAGAGTCCTTGTACTGCTGGAACCATTCTGCAGCTTAATCTTTGAGTTGGAAGGAAGCGAACATGACAAAGTCCTCAGGCCTGACGTTACTACACTCGAAATGCTTACACAGATCCACAAGCCAATCGTCAGCATCGGTTGCCTCAACACAATTGCTGAAAGTCTTTGGCCCGTTAGCAAGGAACTGGTTGAGTGTAGCAAAGTGACTCTGATTGCTGCCTTGATTCCCTTGACTGCCTTGATTGCGCTCTTGAAGAATTTGCATGATCAACTGTGTGTTTGCATTGGTTGCGGCCATCATAGCTTGCCATGCCTCTGGAGGAGGTGGAGGCGGTGGCTGATCAGGATTCGGAGTCGTGCGCGTTGGAGGAGCCATCCTGAAGAGGGTGACCACCATTAGCACAATGATAGACAATATTGAAACTGAATCCAACGGAATGAAAATTGCAACATACGGTCTTCACATCCGAACAAAATGAACGAATGCATTCCTCTTGAAATGGTCACATATCCATAAATTGAGAAGCTACGTAGAATTTAGGTAGAGAAATAAATCAACAAGGTACGGATCAAGAACGAATAATCGGTAATAAATCCCAATCTCAAACCAATATCCATGGAAGAAGAACTAGAGCTACAAGAATTCCCACCTATGAAACTTCCGAACCTTTCCGGTTATGCAATCAGGTGTTGGGGATACAGGGGAAGCATAATATCTCACCCAAACTAGCAAATCCTACATCCAGTTGTATCCATCCTTCAACACATAACCAAGAAATCTTCGGAAACCATCTACCTCAACCTTCGAAAAGCATCCGTAATACAAGTTATGGCGATACTCCCAAACTCCCGCCCCAGTACTGGGTGGCGTCGAGGTTAGCTCACCAACGAACTGCATAAAAGAGATTTTCGATGTCGGTGAACATATCTCAAGTATTCCAGAATTGCAACGATAAAATTATGACGACAACACCTCAGAGCTCAACTCCTCGGGACACTTCCACTAAACCCCTGATAGGAGGCACCAAGACAATGTTCTCATCATAAGCCATCGGAACGATTCCAAGATACTCGCGTGATCCTAAAAAAAATTTAGTGAAATTTGAGAAGAGAAGAGTCAAAACTCTACGTCAGGATGCCTTACCAGAGCGATGAGGAGACTGGGAAGCAAAAAGAATTCCTAAACTCTCCGATATATAATTCCTAAATGTCTCAAAACATTTTTCTAGACACAACTCGGCCGCTGAAAACGAGCAAACAATGGGGCTCCTAAGGTCGGGGAAGGCTCTGATACCAACTTGTAACACCCTCGATGCGACTATAGCTCCCACGTGTCGAGGCACGACTTAGAGACATAATCGCATTGAAGGCATATGTCGCAAGTTAGGCAATCTTCACAACATCCCGTGTAATATGAATAATAAAGGGGAGATAACATAGTTGGCTTACACTCGCCACGTCACATCAAAGTACATAAATAACATCCATCATTCAAACACTCATGGCCCGACTACGGCGCAAAAATAGAAAAGAACCCAACATGCGACAAGGCCCCGAATCAACCCCAACTAGGCACCACTACTGATCATCGGGAAAGGAAACATAGTATCGCTGAGAGTCTTCGTCGAACTCCCACTTGAGCTCGTACTCGTCACCTGGAGCGGAATCACCTGGACCTGCATCTAGAGTTATAGTACCTGTGAGCCACAGGGACTCAGCAATCTCGCACCCTCGCGATCAAAACTATTTAAGCTTATAGGTAAGGCAAGGTAAATATGAGTGGAGCTGCAGCAAGCGACTAGCAAGTGTGGTGGCTAACTTATTCGCAAAAATAGAGCGAGAAGAGGAGGCAAAGCACGAGCGAGAAGCTAGAGAGCAACCTGCGCAAACATTACTCCAACACCGTGTCCACTTCCCGGACTCCGCCGAGAAGAGGCCATAATGGTAACACACTCGGTTGATTCATTTTAATTAATTAAGGTTCAAGTTATCTACAACTGGACATTAACAAATTCCCATCTGCCCATAACCGCGGGCGCGGCTTTCGAAAGTTCAATCCCTGCAGGGGAGTCCCAACTTAGCCCATGACAAGCTCTCACGGTCAATGAAGGAATAGACCTCCTCCCAAGACGTTCCGATCAGACTCGGTATCTCGGTAATTCAAGACACTTCGACAGGTTAAAACAAGTCTAGCAACACCGCCCGAATGTGCCGACAAATCCCGATTGGAGCTGCACATATCTCTTTCTCAGGGCACACTCAGCTGAACACTACGTACAACTAAAACCAACCCTCAGTTGCCCCGAGGTGGCGCTGCAAGTGGCTCTATTTGGACCAACACTCAGAGGAGCACTGGCCTGGGGGGGTTTAAAATAAGATGACCCTCGGGCTCCGAAAACCCAAGGGAAAAAGAGGCTAGGTGGCAAATGGTAAGACCACGGTTGGGCATTGCTGGAAAAGCTTTAATCAAGGCGAACTATCAAGGGGTTTCCATTATAACCCAACCGCGTAAGGAACGCAAAATCCGGGAACATAACACCGATATGACGGAAACTAGAGCGGCAAGAGTGGAACAAAACACTAGGCGAGAGGCCGAGCCTTCCACCTTTTACCAAGTATATAGATGCATTAAGATAATAAGGCAATATAATGATATCCCAACAAGTAAATAAAAGATGTTCCAACAAGGAACGGCCTCCAATCTTCACCTGCAACTAGCAACGCTATAAGAGGGGCTGAGCAAAGCGGTAACATAGCCAATCAACGGTTGGCTAGGACAATGGTGGTTAGAGGTTTGACATGGCAATTTGGGAGGCTTTCAAGCAGTTGGTAGGCATCATAGCATTGGCATAGCAAGAGCGAGCAAACTAGCATAGCAAAGATAGTAGTGATTTCGAGGGTATGATCATCTTGCTTGCAGAGCTGTCAGAGTTGACTGGATCCTCAAAAGCAAACTCAACGGGCTCCTCGTTAGCGAACTCGTCTCCCGGCTCTACCCAAAGAAGACAAACAAGCAACAAGGATACAATTAACCACGTGCAAGCTCAAACAATAAGATGCAATGATGACATGCTATGCGGGATGCAAAATGCAAGATATGGCAGGAAATGCCTGAACCTGGCCTCAACATGGAAATCCAAGTGTGCCACTGGAAAGATGAGATGAAATCGCTTGAAAATGATATAAAGAACGCCGGAATCGGAGTTACGGTTTGGAAATGGCAAGTGTTTCAAAAATGACACCGGTCTGTGATTTACAGCAAGTAGGCATCTAAATGCAATGAGATGAACATGCTACAGCCACCAAACATGACAACAAAATACATGGCAGGGATGCACACTAGAGGCTTAACAAAAGTCTAGCACTGAGCTACGGCCAAATCATCCATTATGAGGTTCAAACAAGCATGGCAAAAACGCAAATGCAAAACAGATTTCACACTTGGTGAAATTAACACTTGTCTGGAATTTCAGATCATATAGCCCTCTTCGGAGCAACAAAACAACATGCTACAGGACCTGAACATGACAAAGAAAGACATGGCATGGAGCTACTCAACAAGTTTAACAAAATTCCCTTAGTGACCTTGAGCCAAAAGGGATCATAAAATATACTAACAAGCACACGAACATAGCAAAAACATAATCAGTTTTCAGACTTAGTGAAAACTGGGACATGCTGAAACATAACTCACGAAGGCATGTTTACGAGGTCGATGCACTCACCCCGGTGCAAGTCATGGAAAGACAAGCATACACCCATCAAGAAGGCACAAAATACAAGCTAGACATGGCAAGAACAATGGCATATCATGCACGGATCAACTATAATAACATCGGCAAAATCGCAAACAAGTTGACGATCTGCCCAGATTTACAACGAAGCAAAAGTAGATTTTGATTGACTCAAGCTGGGATTCTCCATAACTGCAAGTAAAGACATGGATGGATAGAGCATAACATGATTAACAAAACTCCTTTACTGATCATCCTCAAAAGAGGCACGGATCACTAGGAAACAAGCTGAACATATGGCATCATGAGCTAAATAATCCCAGACTTAGTGAAAACTACTAGGTCCATAAAAACAGATTTACCGGGTGCCTCACTTTGCAAGCTTGCACAAGTCACCACACACATCCTAAAAATGCATGGGTTGCACCTCTGGAAAGATAACAAGATTCCTAACAAAACATATGAAGGACTCACAGGCATATCATGCACACAATAATCATGGCAATTAACTCACGAAGCCCTCTGCTAACAGCATTTCGGGCATCAAGATGAACTCAAATGAAAATGAGGCAATGGAATGAAATGATGTACTCGTCGAGGCAAACATTTTGATATACTATATGTCCAAAATGGAGCAACGGATGCGGAGATATAGCCGGCCGAAGTATGCATAAAAATTAGGGGGGAGGGGAAAAAGTCAACCCTAGGGTTTTTTAGATCTGGATCTGGCGTGCACGGACTTCGAGGAACGCCGGAGTTCACTGTTCACCGCCGGAGAATGTGGCGGCCGGAGCTCGTGGGGCTGCGAGGGAGGCCAGAGGAGAGGCCGGGGGTGGCCGGAGCGGCAAGGCGGCGCCGGACGGGGAAGGGGGCGGCGCCGGCTCGAGGCGGCCGCGGTGGCGCGGTAGCGCGGTCGCCGGAGCGGCGAGGCAGCGCCGGACGGCGAAGTTGGCCGCGGTGGCGCGGGTGCCCGGCGACGAGGGAGGAGGCGGGGCTGGTGCGAGGCGGCGGCGGGCGGCGATGCGGGCCGCGGGGGCCGGCCTCGGGCTCCCGGGCCGCGGCGGCGGGGTCAGACGAGCGCCACGTGGCGCGGCTTGATTGGCGGCGGCGGGCGGCGGATGTTGTCCGGCCTGGCGCGGACACGTCCGGCGGCGGCGGTATCTGTTTTTTTGGGTTTCGAAGAGGGAGAGAGATCCGAATTTCGGGGGGGGGGGGCTTTATATAGGCATAAGTGGAGCTAGGAGTGTCCAAATGAGGTGCGGTTTTCGGCCACGCGATCGTGATCGAACGCTCTAGGAAATGGAGCAGAGTTTTGTGGGTTTTGGGCCAAATTGGGGTGGTGTTGTGCTACAACACACACGAGGCCTTTTCGGTCCCTCGGTTAACCGTTGGAGTATCAAACGAAGTCCAAATGATACGAAACTTGACAGGCGGTCTACCGGTAGTAAACCAAGGCCGCTTGGCAAGTCTCAGTCCAATCCGGAAAAGTTTAATCCCCACACACGAAAGAAAGATAGAAATGACCACCGGAGGAGAACGAAGCGCCGGAATGCAAAATGGACAACGGGGAAAAATGCTCGAATGCATGAGACGAACACGTATGCAAATGCAATGCACATGATGACATGATATGAGATGCATGAAAATGACAACAACACACGGAGAAAAAAACCCGAACCCGAGAAAATAAAATAACTTAACGCCGGAAACGGCAAGAGTTGGAGTACAAATTGGGAAAGTTACATCCGGGGTGTTACAAGGTCGTGACGTGGTCGATGCCGGCTTGACGAAGTGACCGTGCAGTGATGCCGGTATGCCCACTCCGTGTAATCCATGGGACGGCAAAGTTGGTGATGATTTATCCTTCGCGAAGCCGGACTCTTGTTCGGCTTGCCGAGATGATGATCCGAAGAAGTTGAGCTCGGCTCAACAAAGTGACGACGTGTCTAGCGCAGGTCGACAGCATTGGAGCAATATTGCCGGACTGGTTTGACACCAGCATGATGATGAAGATGACCTCGGGGGAGGCTTAAAAATTTATGGGCACGTGTTTAAAAACAACGCACAATACCCCAGAAGAGAATTCCTCTAAAAAGTTTGTCAAATATCACGTTCATAAAGAAACATGAATTCGGGTCGGATCCGTATTCACGCAGAAAACAGATCCGAAAATTGGTCCACTCATCGGAAGGTTCCCGGAGTTTGAACCGTCGGTTCGAGCTGAAATTTGGAGGGGTGGTAGAGATGGGAATGTCGCAGTAGATGAACGGTTGGATCTTGCAAAGCACGTCCGAGCTAGAAGCTGGACACAACGCCCTAAACTCGTCCAGATTCCCGTCTAGATTTGACAGGGCTCCGGTATATCGTCGATTGTCGGAGATTCCTCCATCGGAACTCGACGAAATTTTGTATGGCTGTTGTAGACTCAATTCCACACTATTCTACCAAAGGGATCGTCAAAGCGATGCTCTAAAAGGTAGTGGCAGCAGATACAAGTTTTTTGTTCGGAAAAACAGCACGGTCGTCCGAGGGCAATGTTGACGTTGAGCCCCCGAGCTCCATGGATGATTCCTCCATGATCTTGATAGAGATCAGAGTTGCTGTTGATGAAGGCCCTCATCCGAACATGACGATCGGAAGTTGGGCACATTCCTTGGTCCAGCCAAGGTGACCATTCAAGCTGGTGACGAAGATGTCGACATCGCCATTAATATGCAGAGGAGCCATCAATCCTTTTGCCGATCACATAGCGGAACTCTCAATGAAAGAACCAATGTCGGTGTCAAAACCGGCGGATCTCGGTATGGGGCCCCGAACTGTGCGTCTAAGGCGGATGGTAACAAGAGGCAGGGAACACGATGTTTTACCCAGGTTCGGGCCCTCTTGATGGAGGTAAAACCCTACGTCCTGCTTAATTAATATTGAAGATATGGGTAGTACAAGAGTAGATCTATCACGAGATCAGAGAGGCTAAACCGTAGAAGCTAGCATATGGTATGATTGTACGTCTCTGTATCGACTAGCCTGGCCTTGGTTTATATAATGCACCAGAGGCCTAGGATAACAAGAGTCCTAGCCGAATACGCCGGTGGGGGAGGAGTCCTTGTCTTGATCACCATGTCTTGTGGAATCTTCCTTTTATGTGGCAGATGTCCGAACTGGCCCATGAGTATATGGCCATGGGGGTCCTCGGCTCAATCTAACAGATCGGGAGATGACGCGGTGAGTACCCCCTAGTCCAAGACACCGACAATGTGCCTTATGGGCCCACGTCGCCATCTGGGTGGTATTAGGATCTTTTACTCCTCGATCGTTACTATGACTCTGAACTCTCTTCTACTCGGGTTAAACGATTTTACTAACTTTAACATTAGGATCCCGTGACCACGTTCACCCCAAAGTTGGATAAGCGCTAGTTATTCCTTAGAGTAGTATATTGAACTTTATCCACACTGTCATTTGACTCGTTTGAAACACCTTTGCTTTCAGATGGAGCCCACGAGACAGGTCGTGCGCCACACGACGGCCATTGGTGCCTCAGGATCACTTGTTGTGTTGGTTGATATGATGACCTATCTGGGTTATCGCTGGCACCCTGAGTTCACTGTCTACAAGGAGTACCAGGACTTCAACCAGGAGCAGTACCATGCCATCGTCCACCTCTACTCTCGGGAGTATGACGCCACTACCGTGCTGCACACTGCTCATGGCGTTGGAGTGACTATGCACATGGCGGTCCACGATGCTGCTTATGCTGCTCTGACACGTCTTCGTGGAGAGTACCGGGAGTAGGACACCTCCCCCTTCAGGCACATTGCTATCGCATCCGATGTTGGTGCGGAGGGATACTACACTGCTACCTACTCCACTGTCACCCGAGAGCCCTTCTACCATCAGAACCTGGTTCTGCATGCTGATGGGCTGGATAGAGCTAACCGACCTCTTCGCCATGAGTTGTACACCACCCGTCAACACCTGTACCATGCTCTGACGCTGTTGCACCCCTCTGTTCGATCTGGTGATCTGTCTCGTTCTGCGATCTACCCTTCCAGGACAGTGATGCCCCAGGGCGTCGGCTGGCCAGATGTGGGAGGCTACTCTCCCGCACTTGGTCCTCTCCTGCCACCTGCGTATTGGGTTCCGCACCAGAGTATCCGCGGAACCCAGGCTACTCACGTGGAGGACTTCCCGTCACGTCACTACCAGCTGTCAGCCTACACCTACCTCCACAGTTCCTCCTCGGATTGATGTAGGCTTGCTTGTTAGTGTTAGATGCATTCGCCGCGAGCCTGCGTGCCGCCTATGATGTTCTTAGCCTATGTACTGAACTCTGTGTACTGAACTCTATGGATGATCTCTTCTGTAAGATATGCCAACTACTATGTAGTATCTATTGTGTTCCCTTCATTATGCATGTTTCATCATGAATGATTTTTTTGACAGAAAGACTGTAAGGGACCCCCCTATAGTATAATTGGTGCAACAAACCCAAATTGCAAGTACCATGCCTTGAACCTGGGTGGGTGGGAAGGCATCAGGACCTTCACGCCACTAGGCTATGCCTTAGTCTCCATCATGAATGATTTTTGTCCGTGCAAATTCTCAATGCTGAACTACCCCTGTTATATATTAGCAGGATGGTTAGACCAGGTGGTCGTGGTCGTGGTGACCCTCCCCCACCCCCGCCTGAGTACATGGCTGGGATGACGCAACAGTTTGAGCCGAATCGCCAGTTTATGGAGAATATTATGCCTCAGTTTCCTCGCCCCAATATGAACCAGCAGCCAACCCAAGTGACTCTGGAGGATTTCATGCGCTTCAACCCAACCGTGTACCGCAGCTCAGCTCAGCCTCTGGATGCTGATGACTGGCTCCGTGACATCACCTATGAGATGGAGTCTGCTGATGTAGCCCATGCCAGCTATGTCACCTTTGTTTCAGTCTTCCTGAAAGGACCAGCTGCTCAATGGTGGGATAGCCATAGGCGTACTCTGCCAGTTGGAACAATTATCACCTGGCAAGACTTCCAAGCTCCTTTCTGTGCCCGCTTCATTCCTTAGGGAGTCATGGACCGTAAGAAGTGCGAGTTCCGCAGCCTCACCCAAGGCAAGAAAACTGTGGAAGCTTATCAGCGGGAGTTTCTGGATCTGTCCCGCTATGCTGAAGAAGACATTGCAACTGATGCACGCAGACAGGAGAAGTTCCGTGATGGCCTCTAAGTTGACATCAAGCTCGCACTTTTAGTGCATGACTTTTCTGATTTCGCCACCTTGGTGAACAAGGCCATCATTGTCGAAGCTGGTCTGCAGGAACACAAGAGCTCTCACAGGCGCAACCGTTACATGGGCTCATCTTCGGGCCCGTCCTCACAGAAGCGTAGGATATGGATTCCCAACAGCATGTACCAGCCAACTGCACCTGCTCCAAGGCAGTCATATGCTACACCACGTCTACCTCCCCCACCAACTAGGAAGCCAAGACTTCCAGCTCCACCACCCCGAGCTCCTGTTCCCACTCCCAATAATGGTATGTGCTTCAGGTGTGGTCAGCCAGGACACCATGCTAGGGAATGCAACCAGAACCAGAATCAACTGGCCCTCCCTGCAGCTGGCTGTGGAAGCAACCAACCTCGCAACAACAATGCCAGGTCTTATGGTCATGTTCATGCCAACCACGTTGATCTTAATGAAGCTCAAGACCAGCCTGCTACTGTGATGGGTACACTTCTCGTAAATTTAGTACCTGCATATGTTTTATTCGATTCAGGAGCATCGCATTCATTCATGTCAGAAGATTTTGCATACAAGAACGACGTTAAATGTGAAGAGATGAACACTTCGGTAGTTGTAAAAACCCCCGTGGGACAATGTCAATCCTTGCTGGTTGGCATCAACGTCCCCGTGGAAATCAAAGGGCTGGAATTCTATGCCTCTCCCATTATCCTGAAGTCATCTAACATCGACCTCATTCTGGGGATGGATTGGTTGAAAGCGCATACTGCTTTTATAGTTTGTGCCACTAAGACCGTCCATCTGCTACATCCTTCTGACGAAATAGGTACTTACCAGGCTCATCTAGTTCAGAATGCCGAGGCACGACTTTATGCCTTGAATGCATTGAACGCTGCACCACTCGAGGGCATTGAAAACATTCCCATCGTTCGTGAATTCCAAGACGTCTTTCCAGAAGAACTTCCAGGGATTCCCCCTGCTAGAGCTGTCGAATTCATCATCGAATTGAAACCATGCACCACCCCTATAGCGAAACAACCCTACAAGATGCCGCCACATGAACTCATTGAGCCTAAGGAGGAAATCAAAAAATCTCTTAGCAAAGGTTTCATTCGCCCTAGTTGCTCTCCTTGAGGAGCACCTTCTCTCTTTGTTAAGAATAAGGATGGGACAAACCGATTAGTCTAAGACTACCGTCCTATAAACCAAGCTACCATTCAGAATAAATATCCTCTTCCTCGGATCAATGATCTTTATGATCAACTGGCTGGTTCATCAGTGTTCTGCAAACTCGACTTGAGGTTGGGTTACCACCAGATCCGTGTCCGTGAAGACGATATCCCAAAGACCGCCTTCGTGACTCGGTATGGATCATACGAGTACACTGTCATGTCATTAAGCTTAACAAATGCTCCAGCCACCATCTCTTGTCTGATGAACTACATATTCCTGGATTACCTCAACAAGTTCGCCGTGGTTTACCTGGATGATATCCTTTTATTTTCCAAGAACAAATAAGAACATGCTGAACATCTTCGTCTTGTACTGGAAAAGCTACGGGAGCATCAACTCTATGCTAAGTATTCCAAGTGTGAATTCTAGCTTCCTGAAGTAACCTATCTTGGGCATGTCATCTCCAAGGATGGTATTGCCGTAAACCATAAACGAGTCCAGGCTATTCTCGATTGGACTCCTCCGAAGAATGTCAAGCAAGTCCGAAGTTTTCTCGGTCTCGCCAGCAATTGCCATCGATTTGTCAAGAACTTCTCCAAGATTGCCAGGCCTCTAACTAATCTGTTACATAAGGGCGTCAAGTTTCAATGGACATACAAGGGTTAGGAAAGTTTCCAGGCATTCAAAGACAAGTTGACTTCTGCCCCAGTTCTTGCTCCACCTGATACTAAGAAGGACTTCGTCATTTAATGCGATGCTTCCCGTCAAGGATTAGGCTGTGTCCTAATGCAAGAGCGTAGAGTGATTGCTTATGCCTCTCGTCAACTGCGCCCTCATGAAGAAAACTACCCAGTTCACGACCTCGAGCTTGATGTTGTCATTCATGCACTGAAGCAGTGGCGACATTACCTTCTCGGTAATCGTTGCGAGATCTTCACCGACCACCAAAGTCTGAAGTATCTGTTTACTCAGCCAGATCTAAACCTCCGTCAGCAGAGATAGATGGAGACTGTTGCAGACTTTGACGTGGGTATATCCTATACCCCCAGCAAGGCTAATGTAATGGTTGATGCCTTGAGCTGCAAGTGTTACTGCAACCACCTCCGGGTTCACAAAGTTCAGCCCTTGCTTGTTGAAGAATTCAAAAGGCTGAACCTTCATATTGTTCCCCCTGGTGCACTCGCTCCCCCTCCCCCAGAGTTTGAAAAGATGAATCTTCGTGTTGTCACTAAGGGTTCTCTAAATACCCTGGCTGTCGTACCAGATCTCGTAGATGGTATAAAGACTATTCAAGGTTATGACTCTGAAGTCCATAAGATTAAACGCCGTCTAGCAGAAGGAAAGCCCTCATTCTTCACTATCGCTGATGATGGCGCCTTGTACTTCAAAGGCCGCCTAGTGGTACCATGTTCGAGGAAAAACGTAGATCAGACTAAAAAGGTTATTAAAGAAGCTCATGATACACCTTTGTCTATTCATCTCGGTAGTACAAAGATGTACCAGGACATCCGTTAGAGATTCTGGTGGTCCAATATGAAGCAAGACATTGCTCGTTATGTTGCTGAGTGTGACGTTTGCCGTCGTATCAAAGCTGAACATCAAAGGCCTGCTGGAACTCTGCAACCTATCTCTATTCCTGAATGGCAATGGGACCATGTTGAAATGGACTTCGTCACTGGTTTTCCCAAATCTCAGAAAGGTAATGATGTTATTCTTGTCGTCATTGACCGGCTTTCTAAAGTTGCACATTTTCGGGCAGTCAAAGAAACTATCACTGCTAGTCAGCTTGCAACTCTCTACTGGTTATCAGTTCAGACTGTGGCATCTTGTTTACTTCAAGATTTTGGGCAAGTTTCCAAGAAGCTATGGGAACTCATCTGTCATTCAGTACTCCGTTTCATCCTCAGTCGCAAGGTCAAGTTGAACGTGTCAACCAAGTTCTCAAAGACATGCTTCGAGCTTGTGTAATTTCCTTTGGCAAGAAATGGGAGGAATCTCTTCCATATGCCGAGTTCTCTTATAATAATAGCTATCAAGCTAGTCTGAAGATGTCCCCCTTCGAAGTGTTATATGGACGAAAGTGTCGGACACCTCCGAACTGGTCAGAAACTGGGGAACGTCCACTATTCGGTCTGGATATTATCCAACAGGCCGAAGAACAAGTCCGCTTTATTCGCGATAATCTGAAGACTTCTCAGTGACGTCAGAAAAGTCAGTATGACCGTCATCACAAAGACATGGTCTATCAACCTGGCGAAAAGGCTTATCTTCGAGTTACACCAATGAAGGGTGCTCACCGCTTCGGGATCAAGGGCAAGCTAGCTCCTCGCTATATCGGTCCCTTCACTATTCTAGAGAGGTGTGGAAAAGTGGCTTATCAACTGGAGCTTCCGCTGAACCTTTCTCAAGTTCATGATGTGTTCCACGTGTCACAGCTCCGCCGTTGCTTCAAGGATCCAATCCGAGCAGTGGATCATGAACTGCTCGAATTGCAACAGGACCTGTCCTATAAAGAGCATCCGATCCGCATTCTTGAGCAAATCGAACGCCGCACATGTCAGAAGGCGATCAAATTCCTCAAAGTCCAGTGGTCGCATCACTCTGAAGATGAAGCCACTTGGGAACGTGTGGACCGCTTGCGTGATGAATACCCCGCACTATTTCCTTCTACCTCCTAAATCTCAGGACGAGATTTCTTGTAGTGGAGGAGTTTTGTAACGCCCGGATAATCATGCTACAGTAATCCCATGTTAACGATGCCACGCCACCTCTGTCACTGTAGTTAATCTTGGGTTAGTTCGAAACCGTTTCAAAATTCAAATTCAAATTGATGTCAACAATAAAAGTTTTCAAAAGTTAAAACAAAAATGTCCGGGAGGTGCCATATTTTTCATAAGTAAATATGGGGTAGTAAACACATTTTTATAAAATGCCTAGATAATTTAAAATGTTTAAAACAGAAAAGAAAAAAAGAAAAACTAAAACTAAATGAAAAAAAGAGACAAGGAAACCCCCCCCCCCCCCCCGTTCCTCTGGTCGCCTCCTTCCCCGCGCCATGTTCCCCCGACCGCGCCATGAGCAGGAGGAACAGGGGCACGTCTCCGTCGCACCACCTCGCCAGCCCCGACGAGGGGATAAGATCGCCAGCGCCGCGCCTCCTCGGGTCTCCTCCCCCACTCCACCTCGCGCTCCCTCTCAGCCTCTCCTTCTCCCCTCGTTCCCCCTCACTCGCCCGTTAGCCTCCGCCGCTCGCCGCCGTCGATCCCGCGCTCTCCGACGACACCGAGCCTCGGCGAGATGTCACGGAGCTTCGCCGCCCTCCGCTACATCGCCTGGGCCGAGCCACAGGAGACGACGGGCTCGGCAGAGAGCGGATCGAGCTCGTCTCCGTCTTCTTCGTCGTCAGTGACCGCCGCCGAATTCGTCATCCCCTGCTGCTACTAAACCCACCAGGGGCCACCGTGTGTGCCGCTCGGTGAGCTCCACCCCCTTCTGCTCCCCGTTCTTGCTCCGTTTTCGTGCCGTAGCTAGTCGTGCGTGACGCACCACCACTGCCAAGCTATGGCTCCGACGACGAGCTCGCTGTCGCGGTCACCGCACGTGCGGCTCGTGTCCGACTGCATAACCGTGCTCCCTACAACACCACGACATCGGTGCTCTCTCCAGCGCATCCTCTCGCTGCTCCTGGCTCCGTCCCCATCGGGCTCCGATTCCGGCTGTCGCTGGATCTCGAAGCTCCGCTCAACCTCAGCCACCCCCGTGCCTGCGACCACTGCCACTCGATGCGCTCTATCGCGTGCGTTCGAACGCACCTAGCCCCGCAGCAAACCGTGCCCCACAACCCTGTCATCGAACTCGCCTGAGCTCTGGCGTCCGCTTCGCCGCTCAACACTGCAGTCTCCGGCCGTTTCCGGCCAAGCCCTCTCCAATGTTTGATGCGCCTCGACGCGCTCGTCTGTTCGGTCCCAATCACGCGTCGAACGGAGCCCCATAGCGCGATCCCCATCCGTGCCCGAATGTCTGTCCGCCGTGCTCGTCACCTGCATTGTTTTCAGGCACCGCTGCACGTTCCGACACCGTAGATAGACGCGGGGCACTCTCCTTGTTCGAACGCAAGAGACGACACTTGATTTGGTGTCCTGTTGGTGAATCTCGACGCTCGCTGGCGTTCGGCCGCTGCGCGCGAGCTCGCCGGAGCTACTCCGGCGGCTCCGCTGAGCTGGCACACCTGGGGCCACCCCTGGGTCACTGCCTGTGGGCCTAGGGGCCCCAACTGGCCACGTTGATCAAAGTCAAAAGAGCTGACGTGGCTCCCTATGTCTATGACATGCGGGCCCCATGCCATAAACGAAATAAATAAAAAGATAAATTGATAATTAATTAAATTAGTTAATTAAAAGCTTAATCTCTCACCGACTACTTGGTCCCACCCACTAATTAACCCATTTAGTTAGTCTAGACCCCCCTGATAGTGCCCCTGACAATGACATGTGGGTCCCACTGGACCCACCTGTCTGGTTTGACTGGTCAACAGACCAGTTGACTTGCTGACATCACTCTGATGTCATGCTTGTGTCATCATTCACTGTTCTGGATAATGTTGGATTTAAAGAAATAAATAAATTCAGAAAATCAATTAAACTTTAGAAAATCATATAAAATAATCTGTAACTCGGATGTAAAAACATTGTACATGAAAGTTGCTCAGAACGACGAGACAAATCCGGATACGCGGCCTGTTCGTCCGCCACGCATCCCTAGAATAATAAACATGCAACTTTCCCCCTCCGGTTCATCTGTCCAAAAACGTGAAACGCCAGGGATACCGCTTTAGGGCACCCCTAGACCCGATACTTGTCATGTCATGCATCGCTATGCATCTATTTGCTTGATATTTATTGTTTCTTCCCCCTCTTCTCTCTCTAGACACCGAGACCGACGCCGTTGCTACCCAGTCTGACTATGGTGTTGACGACCCCTCTCTCTTGCCAGAGCAACCAGGCAAGCCCCCCTTTGATCACCAGATATCGCCTACTCTTCTCTCTACTTCTGGCATTAGAGTAGAGTAGCATGTTACTACTTTCCGTTAATCCTATCTTGATGCATAGCTTGTCCTTGCTACTACTGTTGTTACCTTTACCTGCAATCCTAATGCTTAGTATAGGATGCTAGTTTATCATCAGTGGCCCTACATTCTTGTTCGTCTGCCATGCTATACTATCGGGCCATGATCAGTCTGGAGGTGCTCATGGGTATATGCTATATACTTTACGCACGATACATGTCGGGACTAAAGTCGGGTCGGCTCGTAGAGTACCCGCGAGTGATTCACGGATTGGGTCCGAAAGGACGTTTGTCCGGATGGCCCTCTGAGTGGATCTTTGTGGCGGAGCGATAGGGCAGGCGGAGACCACCTAGGAGAGAGGTGGGCCTGGCCCTGGTCGGCGTTTGTGGCTATTCCAAAATAACACGCTTAACAAGATCTGGGTATTTGATCTGAGTCTGGCTACTGGCCTAAACGCACTAACAAACTACGCGGGAACAGTTATGGGAACTCGACGTCGTGGTATCAGCCGAAGCCTTCTTGACGTCAGCGACTGAGCGGCGCACGCCAGGTTGGACTGGAACTCCTGCTCTTGTATAAGGGAGGCTAGGTCTGCTCACCGGCCGCATTCGCAACATGCAGGTGTGCAATGGGCGATGGGCCCAGACCCCTGCGCCATAGAATTTAGACCGGCGTGCTGACCTCTCAGTTGTTCCTAGGTAGGGCTGCGGCGTGTTGATCTTCCGAGGCCGGACATGACCCAGAAAAGTGTGTCCGGACAATGGGGATCGAGCGTGTTGCGAAATGTGGTGCACCCCTGCAGGGAAGTTAATCTATTCGAATTGCCGTGATCTTCGATAACAGGACGACTTGGAGTTGTACCTTGACCTTATGACAACTAGAACCGGTTACTTAATAAAACACACCCTTCCAAGTGCCAGATACAACCAGGTGATCGCTCTCTAACAGGGCGACTTGGGGAGGATCGCCGGGTAGGATTATGCTATGCGATGTTACTTGGTGAACTTACCATCTAGTCTCTTCTCCTGCTACAATATGGAGGTGACCAGAAGCATAGTCTTCGATAGGACTAGCTATCCCCCTCTTATTCCGGCATTCTGCAGTTCAGTCCACATATGATACCCTTATTCCATTTGATACCAATGCATACATTTGTAGTGTAGCTCCTTGCTTGCGAGTACTTTGGATGAGTACTCACAGTTGCTTTGTTCCCTCATTTCCCCCTTTCTATACCCATTTGCTGCAACCAGGCGATGGAGCCCAGGAGCCAGACGCCACTGTCGATGACTACTACTACTACTTGAGAGGTGCCTACTACTACGTGCAGCCCGCTGACGACGACCAGGAGTAGGTTAGGAGGATCCCAGGCAGGAGGCATGCGCCTCTTTCGATCTGTATCCCAGTTTGTGCTAGCCTTCTTAAGGCAAACTTGTTTAACTTATGTCTGTACTCAGATATTGTTGCTTCCGCTGACTTGTCTATGATCGAGCTCTTCTATTCGATCCCTCGAGGCCCCTGGTTTGTAATATGATGCTTGTATGACTTATTTGATTTGTAGAGTTGTGTTGTGATATCTTCCCATGAGTCCCTGATTTTATCATACACGTTTGCGTGTATGATTAGTGTATGATTGAATCAGGGGCGTCACATCCTTCCCATAGGTTTCTTCATGGTGGAATCCACAAGATGCAAATTTAAAGAACAATCATCAAATTCATGCAAGTTTTTGGAATCGTGGAAACACTAGCACCCAAATCACACAAAGCATAGCATTTGTAATCTTTAATATTAATTTGAATAGTAGGTTCCCACACATCATAAAGTTTTCTTGGGATAGGAACTTCTAGTTCAAGCTTTTCTTCATAGGATTGCATTAAAGCATCAACGATATGTTTAGTAAAAGCTTTATTCTGATTATAAGCATGATGAACATTTAACATAGATTGCAACAAGGAAATACAATCTATCAAAGAGAAATTATCATAATTAAATTCCTTGAAATCCAAAATAGTGGGTTCATTGCTTTGTAAAGTTTTGACCTCTTCAATCCCACTTTTATTAATTTTTGCATCAAGATCTAAAAACTCTGAATCATTGGGACGCCTTTGAACTAAAGTTGATTCATCTCCAGTACCATCTTTATCAAGATTCATATTGTAAAACAAAGATTTAATAGGAGTCACATTAATCACTTTTGGATCTTCATCATTACTATCATGAAAACTAGAAGAACACGCTTTCACAAAGCAATCTTTTTTAGCACGCATCCTAGCGGTTCTTTCTTTGCACTCATCAATGGAAGTTATTATGGCTTTGAGAGACTCATTGATGTCATGCTTAGGTGGAATAATCTATGTTTCAAAGAATCAACATCAAGAGAAATTATATCCACGTTCCTAGCCAACTCATCAATCTTAAGCAATTTTTCTTCAACCAAAACATTGAAATTCTTTTCCGAACTCATAAATTCTTTGACACTAATCTCAAAATCAGAGGGCATCTTACTAAAATTTCCATAAGAGTTGTTGCAGGAATTACCATAATTATTAGACGAATTATGAGGAAATGGCCTAGAATTAAAGTTTCCTCTATACATGTTCTTTCCCAAATTGTTCCTACCACCAAAATTCACATCCATAGATTCATTATTATTCTCAATGAAAGTGGACAAAGGCGTATCATTAGGATCAAAAGAAACACTTTTATTAGCAAAAAAATTCATAAGTTCATCCATCTTTCCACTCAAAACATTAATCTCTTCAATCGCATGAAATTTTTTACTAGTGGATCTTTTGGAGTGCCATTGAGAATAATTAACCATAATATTCTCTAGGAGTTTAGTAGCTTCTCCCAAAGTGATTTCCATAAAAGTGCCTCCCCAGCCGAATATAAAAGATTTCTAGAAGCAAAATTCAATCTGGCATAATTTTTTTGTATAATCATCCATAAATTCAAACCATGAGTAGGGAAATTATGTATCATTAGTTTCATCCTCTCCCAAGCTTGTGCATCATGCTCCTGATGAAGTTGCTTAAAATTCATAATATCGCCTAGGAGAGATTATCTTAGCAGGAGGAAAATACTTAGAGATAAAAGCATCTTTGCACTTATTCCATGAATCAATACTATTTTTTGGCAACAAAGAGAACCAAGTTTTAGCACGATCTGTAAGAGAAAACGGAAATAGTTTCAATTTAACAATATCATTATCCACATCTTTCTTCTTGTGCATATCACACAAATCAACAAAGTTGTTTAGATGGGCAGTGACATCTTCACTATGAAGGCCGAAAAATTGTTATTTCATAACAAGATTCAACAAAGCGGTATTAATTTAACAAGATTCAGCATCGGTAGTAGGAGTGATCGGAGTGCTAATAAAATCATTGTTGTTGGTATTGGAAAAGTCACATAATTTAGTATTATCTTGAGCCATCATGACAAACAATGAATCCAACACACAAGCACACGATAAGCAAGCAAAAAGAGACGAACAAAAGAGTGGCAAAGAAAAGGCAAAGGTTTTCGAAAATCGTTTTAGAAGTGGGGGAGAGGAAAACGAGAGGCGAATGGAAAATAATATAATGCGAGGGAGAAGTGTTTATGACGGGTACTTGGTACGTCTTGACTTGGCATAGATCTCCCCGGCAATGGCGCCAGAAATCCATCTTGCTACCTCTTGAGCATGTGTTTGTTTTCCCTTCAAGAGGAAAGGGTGATGCAGCAAAGTAGCATAAGTATTTTCCTCAGTTTTTGAGAACCAAGGTATCAATCTAGTACGAGACAATGCACAAGTCACCTAGTACCTGCACAAACAATCAAGAACCTTGCAATCAACGCGATAAAGGGGTTGTCAATCCCTTCACGGTCACTCGCAAAAGTGAGATCTGATAAAGATAGTAAAATAAATATTTTTGGTATTTTTGTTTTATAGATTGGAAAGTAAAGATTGCAAAATAGTAAACGAAATGCGATGTGAATAAAAGAGATGCAATATAATAAGAGACCCAGGGGCCATAGGTTTCACTAGTGGCTTCTCTCAAGATAGCATGTATTACAGTGGGTGAACAAATTACTACCGAGCAATTGATAGAAAAGCGCATAGTTAAGAGAATATCTAAGGCAATGATTATGAATAGAGGTATCACATCCGTGTCAAGTAGATCGAAACGATTCTGCATCTACTACTATTACTCCACACATCAACCGCTATCCAGCATGCGTCTAGAGTATTAAGTTCATAAGAATAGAGTAACGCATTAAGCAAGATGACATGATGTGGAGGGATAAACTCAAGCAATATGATATAAAACCCATCTTTTTATCCTTGATGGCAACAATACAATACATGCCTTGCTTCTCCTACTGTCACTGGGAAAGGACACCGCAAGATTGAACCCAAAGCTAAGCACTTCTCCCATTGCAAGAAAGATTAATCTAGTAGGCCAAACTAGACCATAATTCGAAGAGACTTGAAAATATATTAAATCATGCATATAAGAATTCAGAGAAGAACCAAATAATATTCATAGACAATCTTGTTCATAAACCCACAATTCATCAGATCTCGACAAACACACCGCAAAAGAGTGTTACATTGAATAGATCTCCAAGAACATTGAGGGGAACTTTGTATTGAGAATCAAAGAGAGAGAAGAAGCCATCTAGCTAATAACTATGGGCCCAAAGGTCTATGGTAAACTACTCACGCTTCATCGGAGAGGCTATGGTGTTGATGTAGAAGCCCTCCGTGATCGATTTCCCCTTCGGCAGATCGCCAGAAGAGGCCCCAAGATGGGATCTCACGGGTACAGAAGGTTGTGGTGGTGGAAAAGTGGTTTCGTGGCTCTTTGCGTCCATCTAGGGTATAAGAGTATATATAGGCGAAAGAAGTACAACGGTGGAGCTACGAGGGGCCCACGAGGGTGGGGGCGCACCCTCCTGCCTCGCGGCCGCCTCGTGGCGTTGCAGACTTCAACTCCAAGTCTCCTGGTTTGCTTTTGGTCCAAGAAATATCATCGTGAAGGTTTCATTCCGTTTGGATTCTGTTTGGTATTTCTTTTCTGCGAAACTCTAAAATATGCATACAAAAAAAGAAACCGGCACTGGGCCTCCGATTAATAGGTTAGTCCCAAAAATAATATAAAAGAGCATATTAAAGCCCATTAAACAACCAAAACAGATAATATAATAGCATGGAACAATAAAAAATTATAGATACGTTGGAGACGTATCAACTACAACTAGTAATCCGGCAATCCCAACAAAAACGACGCGACCGGGTCTTTTCCCACGCGATATGTTGGGAGGTTGGCTTAGTTGGTTTTGAAGGACGAGTAATGCTACACCTACGTAATCCCAGTTACATAATTTAGATAATGTAAAACATGTGAGTTGTTGATTGTAGATTGAGGGGGGGGGGAGGGGCCCACAACCATGAAAATCAAGGGGAGAGAGAGAGGCAGTTTACGCTAACCCTTTCGTAGGTTCCCGTAGATGTAGAAAGATATGAAATGCGTGAATGTGTAGTGGATGTACATAGGAGTGCCTAAGATAAATTGTGTATTTAGACCCTATGTGTTTATTTACTTCACATGTTAGCTTTGTCTTGGGTCATAACTTCTAAGTTTATACACACAAAAACGAATCATAATTCCATATACTCTCTCCGTCCAAAATTATTGTCTTAGATTTGTCTAAATATGAATGTATCAAGTCATGTTTTAGTATTAGATACATCTATATCTATACGTATAATCGAAGAGAAGAATATTGGGAGGGAGGCAGTATTTTCATACTCCTACAATATATCTTACTATTATTGTGAAAGTTCATATACACCAGACGAGATTAATCTAAACACGGAAGATTTTCATTACATTTCGAACTTCTATAGGATAGAAAAATAGAAGAAACCCGACCCTAAGCCGATTCTACAGCGGCGACCGATGTCCTCCATCTGCGATCTCCATGTACGGGAGCGGGGTTCAAGACCCGTGAAGTGAAGGTGCGGTCTCCGGTGAGAAAGAGTAGAACACGGGAGACGGACCGGCTAGTTGGCACACCATGCCCTGCCGCCTCCCATGCCCTACTCATCCTGGGAAGAGTCCCCGACCTCGGCGGTGCCGGTGGCTGTGAGGTCGATGATGATGGAAATGGATGGGCCATCGCTTCACTTGCCACATGAGCCACCAAACATTGTATGGCGGCATGTAGGACACGTGGCTAACGGTGCTCCCGTCGTCGGCCGCCAGCGTGGCCACCGCTTGTGCAGTCGCATCTACGTCTGGCTATGCCACTATTGCGTCGCGAGCGGTGACTTGAGCGACGACGGTGACCTCGAGCTTCATCCCCGAAGATAAGCTCTCCCGCAGAGCGTTCGCGCTCACGATCATAGCGGATGTGGTGCCAGGTAGCAGGATGATGCACTATGGTATGCAGTATAGCTGGGCGTTGCCACTTTAAGTAGCGCATTCTGGTGAGCTCAAGCGTCCGGGTGAGTCATTAAGTCGCCGGAGTTGGTTCCTCAAGCACCAAGCCTCTTAATGACGACATACAGATGGACGACATGAATGCGGGCAGCTGGCGCCGGCTGGGTAGGCACCGCGTGACGACACGAGGGAACATGGTTTCTGGTGTTCCAGGGTAGTAAGCTGTGGTCGTGGCAACGTTAGAGATGCCCTTTGCTCAAATGTGATCCCCACATGTCATTGAAAAAGTAAGACGACCCGACATGGTCTCAGGTCCTGGGGATGCAGTTGGCCACGCTACAACACTCCAAGGACAAGTCGCGGCGCATGCACACTTTGGCGCCCCATGGATCCTCAACGAGCCAGGGTTTGATCTGGTGGTCATGCCACAGCGCTAATGCGACCCTCGGCACACTGAAGCCTACCGTGTCTAGCGACGATGAGCGTGTCACTCACCGCGGTCGCTGTGTCCAGAGGCGGTGTGGGAGCTGGGCCACATTACTGGCCCCCACGACTCACATGAACGGTTGTCGATGGTGAGGACGTTGTGGGCCAGCTCCTCCATTGGACTAGTCTGCGCGACATCATCCCGTTAGGTGTTCCCCACATGTCGGTTTCCCTGTTTTCCCGGCCAAATTCGAGCGGCAGTGCTCTGTGTTGCGCATTAGGCGCATAACAAGTGGTTTTTGTGCCCTTGTTCAAATGTGGTACATTACCAAGTTGTTACCCCTGCCCCAAGTGTGGTGGTTTTGGGTACGGTACCACCCTTTTCCTGTTCAACTACTGAAGTGTAACACTTTATTAAGTAGTCGGATGGTGTGCTAATGTAGGTGTGCGACTATTTGAAGGAATAATTGAGGTGTGCCCGGTCCGTGCCCGCATTTAGGGGTCCAAGTTACCATGTTCCGGCAGTAGTAACTATACTAGTCCCTGCGTACTCCCTCTGTTTTTATTTACTCCGCATTTTAGCTTTGCTTAGAGTCAAACATTGTAAACTTTGACAAAGTTTATAGACAGAAATGATAACATATATAATAACAAATCAATACCATTAGATTCATTATTGAATATACTTTCACATAATATAGATTTGCTATTGTAAATGTTCATATTTTTTCTATAAATACGGTCAAATTTTATGAAGTTTGACTTCAGTCAAACCTAATACGCATAGTAAATAAAAATGGAGGGAGTATCTTACTCCGTGACCAAGACGGAAGGGAAAACGAGACAACTTATTGTTTATTTGAGACGTTCAAGTATAGTCATGCGGCGTTGCTTATTTCTCATTGCTCTCCAACCCTCTTCTCCATCGATCATTCCGCCCTTCGGTCGAATCCATCCTCCCGCATGCCTCATTTGAACATTCCATCGAGTATCATTCGCATGTGGGCCTAGACCATGCTTGTATTTCCAATGCTGTAATTTGTCCGACATCCATACAGACAAATGATTCGTTTGAAGTTTCACTTTGCCTCGACTACGTCTGGCTTCCCGTCTTAGTTTTGATATCCCATTCGGTTCATGCCCCGACACATCTTGAAGAGATCGATTGATGTTGAGAGATCAATTGCGTGTCATGCAAGGAGATAAAGTTTTGGTCTGTTTCTATGATAGAAATGAACTACGGTGGGGGGTGTAACGCCCACGATGCGGCTATATCTCCCACATGTCGAGGCACGACTTAGAGGCATAACCGCCTTGTGGTTTTGTCACAGGAAGGATCATCTTCACAACATCCCATGTAATGAACAAGAAAGGGATAAATAGAGTTGGCTTACACTCTCCACATCACACAATATTTAGATAAATCATACATCATCAGAGTACACTCATAGTCTGACTATGAACAACCAAATGAAAAGAAGATAAACCCAACTGCTAGATCCCCGATCGTCCAAACTTGGCACTACTACTGATCATCAGGAAAATACATATAATAACGGCCAAGGTCCTCGTCGAACTCCCACTTGAGTTCGGTAGCATCACCTGCACTAGTATCATCAGCACCTGCAACTGTTTTGGAAGTATCCGTGAGTCACGAGGACTCAGCAATCTCAAAACCCGCGAGATCAAGTCTATTTAAGCTTATGGGTAGGATATGGAAATGAGGTGGAGCTGCAGCAAGCGCTAAGCAAATATGGTGGCTAACATACGAATACAAGAGTAAGATGTGAAGCTATGCAATGGTCGTAAGCTAGGAGTGATCAAGAAGTGATCCTAAACTACTTATGATCATACATAACCCAAACCGTGTTCACTTCCCAGACTCCTCTGAAAAGAGACCATCATGGCTACACACGTGGTTGATGCATTTTCATTAAGTAAAGTGTCAGGTTCTCTACTACTGGATATTAACAAATTCCCATCTTCCACATAATCACGGGCACGACTCCCGAAAGTTTATACCCTGCAGGGGTGTCCCAGCTTAGCCCATCACAAGCTCGCATGATCAACGAAGGATATTCCTTCTCCCGGAATGACCCGATCATTCTCGGAATCCCGGTTCCAAGACATTTCGACAATGGTAAAACAAGACCAGCAAGGCTGCAAGATGTGCCAACAAATCCTGATAGGGGTCGCACTTATCTCGTTCTTAGGGCACACCAGATGGGCTAGACACCGGGTTAGCTGAGACCCTGGTTGCCCAGGGGGCGCCGGACATCGCCCAGGTTGGGCCAGCACTCGGAGGAACACTGGCCCGGGGGGGTTAAAATAAACATGACCCTCGGGTTTGCAACTCCCAAGGGAAAAGTATAGGTGCTGGTTAGGCAAATGTTAAAACCAAAGTTGGGCCTTGCTGGAGGAGTTTTATTCAAAGCAAACTATCAAGGGGGTCCCATAACCCCAACCGCCTAAGGAACACAAAATCAAGGAACATAACACCGGTATGAAGGAAACTAAGGCGGCAGGAGTGCAACAAAACACCGGGCAAAATGCATTAATTAAAACAAGAGATATTGTTATATCCCAATATATCCATGTTCCAACATGGAACAACCTGCAAGGCACCTGCAACTACCAACGCTATAAGAGGGGCTGAGCAAAAACGGTAACTTAGCCAACAACGGTTTGCTAGGAACGTGGGTTAGAGGCTTGAAATGGCAATATGGGAGGCATGATAAAAATGGTAGGTAGCGCGACATAGCCATAAAACGGACAACTAGCAAGCAAAGATAGAAGTGATATCAAGGGTAATGATCATCTTGCCTGCAGAGTTCTCAGAGTTGTCGAAAGCTTGCTCCTCATTTGCGTACTCAACAGGTTCCTTGTTCACGTACTCGTCTCCCGGCTCTACCCAAAGCAAGAACACAAGCAATGGAACAACAATCAATCACAGTGCAATGCACAGGCAACATGATGCAAGACCTAGCATGGGATGCAAGGTATGATGTGCAATGCATATGGATACTCCAGAAGGGAAAGGATGATCAAGGCATCAACTTGGCAAACCAAGTATGCCACTGGAAATATGGGGTGATTTCAGTCGAAAACGATATAAGGATCACCGGAAACAGATGCACGGTTTGCAAATGACAAGCAAAACAAGAATGCCGCAAATCTGCGATTAACAGCATCATAGCACCTGGAATGCTACAATAAGCTATCCTACAACACTCCAACATAGCAAAAAAGGACAAGGAAGCGAAGAACACATGAAGATCTACAAATCATGAACACTGAGCTCCAGCTAGAACTCAAAATAACAAGCGCAAAATAGCATGGCAAAAATGCGAATGATATCAGCTTCACAGACTTGGAGAAAATACTAAACATGTCAAAACAACAGCATATAGCAATGTTTAGAGCTTGCAAACAACATGCCATAGGAACATGTCATGTCCACCAAAGGCATGGCATGCTAGTACTAAAGTCATAGGACAAATATCTCTTACTGAACTTTAACCAAAGATGCATGAAAAATGATGAGGCACCCATGCAAACATGGTAAGTTATATGATCAGTTTCAGACTTGGAAGAAAAACAAGACATGACACAAACAGATTCATGATAGCAACTTTGCAAGCTCATTCCACTCACCACAAAGAATTTCATGGCATAACAAAGTAACCAACAGTAAGTAGGCATATTCAAGAAACTAAACATGGCAAGAGGAAATCCATAGGGTGCATGGACCACTAGCAAAACCCATGGCAAAACCGAATCTCATGTTAACAATCTGCTAGGAACAATATTTAACAAAAGTAGAGCATGGTAATGACAAGCTAGACAAATCCATAATCTCAACCAGAGGCATGAATGGATAGATTAATACCACATCTTCAACACACTCTTACTGAACTACCTCAAAATGTGCATGGATCTACTGGTAGGAACAAGTTTACATAGCATCAAAATGTAACAGGAAAAGGACTTAGCAAAATCACTATCCGAAATCAGCAACATCACATAGCCTAGTTTGCATGCTTGTGCTAGTCACCATAGAACTCACAAAAATACAAGGCTTGCACTACTTTGAAGATGGCATGGAGATGCTGCAAAACATATACATCCTGCTTACAGGATGCACACACAAAATGGAACGAAAATGATAAATCAACAAATTATGTTAAATTCCAGCAGACAACATCATATAGCACTTTGGAAACGAAGGTTTGGGCATCAATATTGACAGTAACATGCATGAAAATGACACTAATATGAAGAGCATCACGAGACGGACATTTTGATATATCATATGCGCAAAACGGAGTTATGAGCATGGAGATATGGCATGATGAATAGGGACACCAGATGTTATAATTTCGGGACTTAGAAGAAAAATGGGGTCAACCTTTCAGATCTAGGGTTCGGTGCGGTTCTCGAGGTTCGCTGGATGAACTCGCCGGAGCTTCGCCGGAGTTGGCGTGGGAGGAGGCCGGGGCTCAGGGTCGAGTAGATCCGGCGACCGGGGCCGGTTTCGGTGAAGGGAGACGGTGCGGCGAAGTCGGCTGCATGGTCGAAGGTGAGTGGTGGCGGTGGCCTGCGAGTGGGCGTCGGGGAAGCTCCGGCAACGGTGGGGTTCGGCGCAGCAGCGAGGCGAAGGGTGGAGGCGGCGCGAAGGCGGCGGGCGGCGGAGTCATGCTAGGGTTTAGCAGAGGCGCGCGAGACGGGAGAGGGCCTCTCTTGGGCTGCATGGGCCAGCAGCGGAGGTGGGCGGCACGCGGGACCTGTGTCATTCTGTGATGGGTTGAGGGGCGGCAACGGACATGTCGGGTGGCAGCGCGGACATGTCCGGCGGCGGGAGGAGGAAGAAGCTAGGGTTTTGGACGAAAATTCGGGGGAGAGGGCATATTTATAGGTAGGGGGAGCTAGGAGAGTCCAAATGAGGTGTTGTTCTCGCCCACACAATCGTGATCCAATGACGAAGAGCATGGAGGGGGTTTATATTGGCTAGTGGGCTGTTTTGGAGGGGTCTTGGGCTTCAACAAGAGAGTGGGTTTTGCAGTTGCCCGGTTAACCGTTGGGGCATCAAACGACCTCCAAATGGAACAAGATTTGAAAGGCGGCCTACCGGTGATGTACCAAGGCCACTCGACATGTCTCGACCCATTCTGAGAATGTTTTCCCCTGCTCATGAAACGAGATTAGAGGGGTGCAACGGGTGCATGTGGGAGTGTCGGATCGCGAACCAGACAACAAGGAAAATGACCGGATGCATGAGACTAACACGAATGCAAATGAGATGCACATGATGACATGATATGAAATGCATGACATGAACAAAAAGCAAAACAAAGACAAAACCCAACCACGAAGGAAATATCATAACACATGGCCGGAAATGGCAAGAGTTGGAGTTACAATTATGGAAAGTTATATCCGGGTGTTACAACACTCCACCACTACAAGAGGATCTCGTCCCAAGGTCTCGGACTGAAAGAACTCCGGATATTGAGAATGGAGGTGATCCTTGCGTTCCTAGGTGGCTTCTCGGTCGGAATGGTGTGACCACTTAACTTTCAGGAATTTGATTGACTTGTTGCGAGTTTTCTGCTCGGATTCTTCAAGAATAGCAACGGGATGCTCATGATAAGACAAGTCTTCTCGAAGATCAATCTCTTCGAAGTTGATAGTGCGCTCAGGCGTCCTAAAGCACTTGCGAAACTCTGACATGTGAAACACATCGTGCATATTTGCGAAGTTGGGCGGAAGCTCGAGTTGATAGGCGAGGTCGCCTCTTTTGCCAATGATCTTGAAAGGACCCACGTATCTAGGGGAAAGCTTCGAGTACCTTTCATTGGAGAGATGCGGAGGTAGACATGGTCTCCGATCTCGGAAGCCAAGTCACTATGCTTGCTATCATTGTAACTCTTCTGGCGCGATTGCGTGGCTTTGAGATTTTCATGGATGACTTTACACATTTCTTCAGCTTCTGTGATCAAATCGTTGCCAAGAAGTTGGCATTCACCAGTCTCAGACCAATTGAGAGGAGTATGACACTTTCTGCCATATAGAATTTTGAATGGGGCCTTGCCCGAACTTGCTTGGAAGCTGTTGTTGTAGGAGAACTCAGCATATGGGAGACAATCTTCCCACTTCATACAAAAAGAGATAACACAAGCCCTGAGCATGTCTTCGAGGATTTGGTTGACTCGCTTGACTGGACCACTTGTTTGAGGATGGAAAGTCGTGCTGAAGCGAATGTTTGGGCCCATGGCCTTCTGAAAGGAGTCCCAGAACTTATAAGTCAAAATGCTTCCATGGTCTGAAGAGATCAATTGCGGAATACCATGCAGTGAGACAATTCTGCAGGTGTATAGCTCTACCAACTGGGCTACTATGATAGATTCTTTGATTGGAAGGAAATGAGCCACTTTTGTAAGCTTGTCAATGACAACAAAGATAGCATCATTCCCATGCTTGGACTTGGGAAATCCAGTGACAAAGTCCATTTCGATATGATCAAACTTCCATTCTGGAATAGCAAGGGGTTGGAGGATACCAGCTGGTCGGTGGTGTTCTTGTTTCACTCTTCGACAAACATCACATTCATTCAAAAATTGAGCAATCTCCCGCTTCATTCGCGTCCACCAATACGACTGCTTGAGGTCATGGTACATCTTCGAACTGCCAGGATGAATGGACAGAAGAGAATTGTGTGCTTCGTTCATTATGACCTTCCTTAGATCACTTTGAGGAACCACAATTCGTTCCTCAAAGAATAAAGTGTCTCTGTCATCAATGAGATAGCACTTGTATTTGGGTAAGCCCTTAGCAATACCATGTTTCACCTTCTTCACCATGGTGTCAAGGAGTTGTGCCTCACGAATTTTATCTTCCAAAGTTGGAGTGACTTGAAGGTTGGCATGAAAACTATGAGGAACAACTTGGAGGTTGAGCTTGAGGAAAGCTTCACAAAGATCCGGTTGGAATGGCTTGAGGATTAAGCTGTTTCAATAAGCCTTTCTGCTCAAAGCATCTGCAATCACATTGGCCTTGCCTGGAGTATATTCAATACTCAGATTGTACTCTTGAATCATTTCAACCCAACGAGTTTTCCTAAGGTTGAGGTTGGGTTGAGTGAAGATATATTGGAGGCTCTTGTGATCGGTGAAAATGTCCACTTGCCTTCCCAACAAGAGATGTCTCCATGTTATTAATGCATGGAAAACTGCCGCCAACTCAAGATCGTGAGTGGGGTAGTTGCTTTCATTGGGCTTCAACTAACAAGAGGTATAAGCCACAACTTCCTTTTCTTGCATTAACACGGCACCGAGACCTTGCAAAGAGGCATCACAGAAAACTTTGAATGGCTTGGATTCATCAGGAGGAGTTAAGACAGGAGCTGAGACTAGCTTCTCTTTGAGAGTGTTGAAAGAAACGTCACACTCAGGAGTCCAGACATACTTGAACTGCTTCTGGAGGAGCTTGGAAAGAGGCTTCACAATCTTAGAGAAATTCTCAACGAATCTTCGGCAATAGCTTGCAAGCCCAAGGAAACTGCGGAGCTGCTTGACATTCTGAGGAGGCTCCCAATTCACACTTGCAGAAATCTTCTCCGGATTAATAGCAATGCCCTTGGCGGAGATGATATGGTCAAGGTAAAGAGCTTCATCAAGACAAACTCACATTTGGAAAACTTCACATAGAATTGATACTCTTTGAGCTTGTGGAGAACCAATCGCAAATGTTTGGCATGATCCTTCTTATTCTTGGAGAATACCAAGATATCATCAACATACACTAGGACGAATTCATTTGTGTAGGTGTTGAAGATGAAGTTCAGCATTCGAGAGAATGTTGGAGGAGCATTGACAAGGCCGAAAGACATGACAGTATATTCATAAGAACCAAATCTTGTTCTGAATGTTGTCTTGGGAATATCTTGTTCATGAATGCGAATCTGATGATAACCCATACAGTGGTCAAGCTTGGAGAATACTTTAGCGCCTTTAAGTTTCTCTAATAACTCATTGATGTTGGGAAGTACGCACTTGTTCTTGATTGTCTTCTTGTTCAATGGATGGCAATCGACGGAAAGTCGGTCCATGCCATCCTTCTTCTGGAAAAAAAGAACACCACAACCCCATGGAGATGAACTCGGTCTGATCAGACCCAGACGCTCTTGTTCATCAAGCTGTTTCTGCAATTCCTTCAGCTCTTTTGGTGCAAGCTTGTATGGACGCTTGCAAACGGGTACAGTGCCACGCTCAAGATCGATAACGAATTCAACTGGCCGGTGAGGAGGCATACGCGGAAGCTCTTCTGGAAAGACATCTTATTACTCACAAACAACTGGAATCTAAGAGATTGCATCTAACTCGCCCTTCTCATTGAGAGAGAATAACCGAATGGTCTCTTCCCGAGCGGCATAGGTGATCACATCCTCAGAAGAGTGTGTCAATTGAATCTCCCTGGCAGCACAAGCAAGTTGAGCCTTGTTCTTAGGAAGCCAGTTGATGTCTACTACACAACCTTCTCCTTGTAGACGTTGTTGGGCCTCCAAGTGCAGAGGTTTGTAGGACAGTAGCAAATTTCCCTCAAGTGGATGACCTAAGGTTTATCAATCTGTGGGAGGCATAGGATGAAGATGGTCTCTCTCAAACAACCCTGCAACCAAATAACAAAGATTCTCTTGTGTCCCCAACACACCTAATACAATGGTAAATTGTATAGGTGCACTAGTTCGGCAAAGAGATGGTGATACAAGTGCAATATGGATGGTAGATATAGGTTTTTGTAATCTGAAAATATAAAAACAGCAAGGTAACTAATGATAAAAGTGAGCACAAACGGTATTGCAATGCGTTGAAACAAGGCCTAGGGTTCATACTTTCACTAGTGCAAGTTCTCTCAACAATAATAACATACTTGGATCATATAACTATCCCTCAACATGGAACAAAGAATCACCCAAAAGTCACTAATAGCGGAGAACAAACGAAGAGATTATGGTAGGGTACGAAACCACCTCAAAGCTATCCTTTCTGATCGATCTATTCAAGAGTCTGTAGTAAAATAACACGAAGCCATTCTTTCTGTTCAATCTATCATAGAGTTCATACTAGAATAACACCTTAAGACACAAATCAACCAAAACCCTAATGTCACCTAGATACTCCAATGTGACCTCAAGTATCCGTGGGTATGATTATATGATATGCATCAGACAATCTCAGATTCATCTATTCAACCAACACAAAGAACTTCAAAGAGTGCCCCAAAGTTTCTACCGAAGAGTCAAGACGAAAACGTGTGCCAACCCCTATGCATAAGTTCACGATGTCACGGAACTCGCAAGTTGATCACCAAAACATACATCAAGTGGATCACGTGATATCCCATTGTCACCACAGATAAGCACATGGAAGACATACATCAAGTGTTCTCAAATCCTTAAAGACTTAATCCGATAAGACAACTTCAAAGGGAAAACTCAATTCATCACAAGAGAGTAGAGGGGGAGAAACATCATAAGATCCAACTATAATAGCAAAGCTCACGATACATAAAGATCGTACCGAATCAAGAACACAAGTGAGAGGGATCAAACACATAGCAACTGGTACGTACCCTCAGCCCCGAGGGTGAACTACTCCCTCCTCATCATGGAGAGCGCCGGGATGATGAAGATGGCCACCGAAGAGGGATTCCCCCCCTCCAGCAGGGTGCCGGAAAGGGTCTAGATTGCTTTTCGGTGGCTACAGAGGCTTCTGGCAGCGGAACTCCCGATCTAGGTTTCTTTCTGGAAGTTTTAATATATATAAGAGGTTTTGGGTTGAGAACGAGTCAGGGGGTCTCTGGGCTGTCCACAAGGTAGGGAGGCGTGCCCATCATGGGTGGGCACGCCCCCCACCCTCGTGGGCAGCCCGAGACTCTTCTGGCCCAACTCTTTTACTCCCTGGCCGTCTTCTGGTCCAAAAATAAGTTCCTTGAAGTTTCAGGTCAATTGGACTTTGTTTGGTTTTCCTTTTCTGCGATACTCAAAAACAAGGAAAAAACAGAAACAGAAACTGGGACTGGGCTCTAGGTTCATAGGTTAGTCCAAAAAATCATATCAAATAGCATATAAATGCATGTAAAGCATCTAAGGTTGATAATATAATAGCATGGAACAATCAAAAATTATAGATACGCTGGAGACATATCAAGCACCCCCAAGCTTAATTCCTTCTTGTCCCCGAGTAGGTAAATGATAAAAACAAAATTTTTGATGTGGAATGCTACCTAACATATTTATCCATGTAATTCTCTTTATTTTGGCAAGAATATTCAGATCCATAGGATTCAAGAAAAAAGTTTAATATTGACATAAAACTAATAATACTTCAAGCATACTAACTAAGCAATTATGTCTTCTCAAAATAACATGGCCAAAGAAAGCTTATCCCTACAAAATCATATAGTTTGGCTATGCTTCAATTTCGTCACACAAAAATGCTCTCATCATGCACAACCCCGATGACAAGCCAAGAAATTGTTTCATACTTTAGTAATCTCAAACGTTTTTCAAGTTTCACGCAATACATGAGCGTGAGCCATGGACATAGCATTATGGGTGGAATAGAATATAATGATGGGGGTTGTGTGGAGAAGACAAAAAAGGAGAAAGTCTCACATCGACGCGGCTAATCAACAGGCTAGGGAGATGCCCAGTAATTGATGTCAATGCAAGGACTGGGGATTGCCATGCAACAGATGCACTAGAGCTATAAATGTATGAAAGCTCAACAAAAGAAACTAAGTGGTTGTGCATCCAACTTGCTTGCTCACGAAGACCTAGGGCATTTGAGGAAGCCCGTCGTTGGAATATATAAACCAAGTTCTATAATGAAAAATTCCCACTAGAAGGCCCATCGTTGGAATATATAAACCAAGTATGCCACTGGAAAGATGGGGTGATTTCAGCAGAAAACGATATAAGGATCACCGGAAACATATGCATGGTTTGGAAATGACAAGCAAAACAAGAATGCCGCAAATCTGCATTTAACTACATCATAGCACCTAGAATGCAACAACAAGCTATCCTACAACACTCCAACATAGCAACAAAGCACATGGCAGTGAAGTACACATGAATCTCTACAAATCATGAACACTGAGATCCTGCTAGAACTCACTAGAACAAGCTCAAAATAGCATGGCAAAAAATGCAAATGATATTAGCTTCATAGACTTAGAGAAAATACTAAACATGTCAAAACAGCAACATATAGCAATGTTTAGAGCTAGCAAACAACATGCTATTGGAACATATCATGGCATCCAAAGACATGGAATGCTAGTACTAAAGTCAAAGAACAAATCTCTCTTACTGAACTTTCACCAAAGATGCATGGAAAATGATGTTGCACCCATGCAAACATGACAAGTTATATGATTACTTTCAGACTTTGCAAACATGGCAAGACATGGCAAATAGATTCATGATAGCAACTTTGCAAGCTCATTCCACTCACCACAAAGCATTTCATGGCATAACAAAGAACCAACAATAAGTAGGCATATTCAGGAAGTTAAACATGGCAAGAGCAAGTTCATAGGGTCCATGGATCACTAGCAAAACACATGGCAAAACTGAATCTCATGTTAACAATCTGCTAGGAACAATATTTAACAAAAGTAGAGCATGGTAATGACAAGATAGACTACTCCATAATCTCAACCAGAGGCATGAATGGATAGATTAATACCACATCTTCAAAACACTCTTACTAAACTACCTCAAAATGTGCATGGATCTACTGGTAGGAACAAGTTTAGATAGCATCAAAATGTAACAGGAAAAGGACTTAGCAAAATCACTGTCTGAAATCAGCAACATCACATAGCCTAGTTTGCATGCTTGTGCTAATCTACACAGAGCTCACAAAAATACAAGGCTTGCACCACTGTGAATATGGCATGGAGATGCTCTAAAAACATATACATCCTGCTCGTAGGACGCACACACAGAATGCAATGAAAATGACAAATCAGCAAGTTATGTTAAATTCCAACAGACAACATCATATAGCAGTTTGGCAACGAAGGTTGGGGCATCAATATGGACATTAACATGCATGTAAACGACACTAACATGAAGAGCATCACGATATGAACATTTTTGTATATCATATGCACAAAACGGAGTTGTGAGCATGGAGATATGGCATGATGAACAGGGGCACCTGATGTTTGAATTTCGGGACTTTGAGGAAAAATGGGGCCAACCTTTCAGATCTAGGGTTCGGCCCGGATCTTGAGGTTCACCGAATGAACTCGGCGAAGCTTCGCCGGAGTTGGAGAGGGAGGAGGCCGGTGAAGGAAATATGCCCTAGAGGCAATAATAAAGTTGTTATTTATATTTCCTTATATCATGATAAATGTTTATTATTCATGCTAGAATTGTATTAACCGAAAACTTAGTACATGTGTGAATACATAGACAAACAGAGTGTCACTAGTATGCCTCTACTTGACTAGCTCGTTGAATCAATGATGGTTCTGTTTCCTAACCATAGACATGAGTTGCCATTTGATTAACGGGATCACATCATTAGAGAATGATGTGATTGACTTGACCCACCTGTTAGCTTAGCACGATGATCGTTTAATTTACTGCTATTGGTTTCTCCATAACTTATACATGTTCCTATGACTATGAGATCATGCAACTCCCGAATACCGGAGGAACACTTAGTGTCGTGGTTCTAAGCCTGACAGTAGAGTGGGGGGTAGGTATGGAGAGGCAAGGTCCTAGCTATGGAGAGGTTGTAAGCACAAAGGATGTACGAGTTCAGGCCCTTCTCGGAAGAAGTAACAGCCCTACGTCTCGGAGCCCGGAGGCGGTCGAGTGGATTATGAATGTATGGATTACAAGGTGCCGAACCCCTCTGCCTGTGGAGGGGGGTGGCTTATATAGAGTGCGCCAGGACCCCAGCCAGCCCACGTAGGAGAGGGTTTAAGGTGAGTTAAGTCTGGGGCGTTACTGGTAACGCCCCACATAAAGTGCCTTTACTATCATAAAGTCTACTTAATTACAGGCCGTTGCGGTGCAGAGTGCCCTTTGACCTCCTGGTGGTCGAGTGAGTCTTCGTGGTCGAGTCCTTCAGGCCAGTCGAGTGAATCCTCGTTGGTCGACTGGAAGGCGACCTCTTCTAGGGATGTCCTAGGGTAAGTTACTTGGAACAGGTCCATGACCCTACCCTAGGTACATAACCCCATCATTAGCCCCCGAATGGATTGAGGCTTCGAGTGAAGAAGGAGTTGATGTCGTTTCCGATTAACCTTTGCGCTCTAGTTGTGCGCTGTTCTGGATCAAAGAATCTCTTCGTTGACAGGGAGCAATTTGTCTTCGGTCGACTCGATCCATTCTATTTTTGCGTCGAGTGATCTTTCGAGCTTCGACGATCTCCGAGCGACGGATCGCCGGAAACACCGCGTCTGACAGACTGATTTGTTGCTCGCGGATTCCGCGGGGTGCGAAATTTGGGGGCGCGCGCGAAGCGGGGCAGACCGCGGCGTTCGGATGGGACGGGGCATAGACGCCTCGATCTCCGCGCCGCCTTTTTCGCCACGTATCCAGTCCTCATAACTGCTCCCAGATATGATTAGATCGACCGGGCCCACATGTCAGCCACTCGGAAGGGACCTTATAAATGTGCCCGGCGAGGATTTCTGTGCTGCGCCTCAGCATTCTCCCTCTCTCCCTCTGCTTCCTTCCTCCCTGCTCAGCGTGCTCGCTCTCGCCCCCGCACCACTTCCCTTCGTGCATCTCACCGGCGACCATGGCCAAGGAGAAGACGGCGGCGCTGGAGCGTGCCAAGAAGGCGTCGGCATCGGAGAAGGCGAAGGGGAGATCCACCAGCCGCAGAGGGTCCTCGTCCAGATCCCGCCTGCCGAAAGGCTGGGTCCAAGGAGACTGGATCCAGTCGACCATCACGGAGAAGGACCTCCTCGACATGGCCAACGAGGGCTTGATCCCTCACGGAGCTGCGAGGTTGCCGGGGAAGGAGTGGCAGCCACAGCCAGAAGAGGGTGAGTGTGTGCTTCTGGCCACTCATGTTGATCGTGGGTTTTCCTTGCCGCCAAGCATTTTCTTCCGTGGCTTCTTGAATTTCTTTGGAGCGCAGCTCCACCACTTTACCCCAAACTCCATTGCCTATCTTGCTGCATTCGTGTCCATGTGTGAGGGTTTCTTGGGCTGTCGACCGCACTGGGGTTTGTTCAAACGTATCTTCACGTGTCGCTCTCAGACCGTGAAGAAGGCGAGCCCAGGTGATGAGAAGACCCGAGTCGTCCAAATGTGTGGGGGCCTGGGGATTCAGGTGAGGAATAATAGCACCTTCCCGCCCATGTCCTTTCCCGAGTCCGTCAGAGGCTGGCAGTCGACTTGGTTCTACTGCCAGGTCCAGTCGACGCCAGGGCAGTCGAGTGGACTCCCTCCGTTTACCATGGACCGAGTGAACAAGCCCTCCCCTCTGAAGCTGATTCCGGAGGAGAAAGCCGACGTGAAGATGTTGATGGAGCGCGTGGTGCAGTTGGTTCGGGAGGGGGTGACGGGCATGGATCTTCTGGAGGTTTTCCTCAAGCGTCGCATCCAACCCCTTCCAATTCCGGAGCCACTGCATGTGGTTGTACTGTGGGCCCGAAGACGAGACTAGAGTCCATCCAGAAGAAGTCGACGATGCCACTCTGGAAAGATGGATGGTAGCCGTTACCGGAAACAGGGACAACCCGCGCGGAGCCAGAAGGATTCCTCCACTCGACCACAACAGCGACCCAAACAAGGTACACTTGCTCTGCTTTCCATTGTGTCCTTGTCGTATTCATTTCTGCTAACCCTGCCGACTGGTCGACTGATCCTTGTTTGGGCATCTGCTAGGCCTTCACCGAGCTGTACTCGATGCCCAATGGGGCACAAGCTTCGACTGAGGAAGGCGAGGCGAGCGGGGGCGAGGCGAGCGGGGGCGAGAGCCAGGAAGAGGAGGAATGGGACTCGGATGCTGCAGGGGATGATGACGACGATGATGATGATGAAGGTGATGAAGATGACATCGAGGACGAGGAAGAAGAGGAGGAGGAGGTCGTTCCACCGCGCTCAGAAAGGCGGTCGAAGCTTGTCCACGACCCTTCGACCGAACGTGGTAAGGGGGTTGCGACCGCCACTCAGTCGACCAAGCGCCCTCGGACCACCTCTCCGGCGCCGACTGAAAAGGCGCCGAAGCAGCCCAGGGCGGCCTCATCGAAGCCGACCAAGCTCCTGCCGAAGATGAAGGTGTCCATCCCCACCATATCAGGGTAATTGTGTTGCTCATATTTTCTTATTCTGTGCGAACTTTATCTCTGGTCGACGCTGAGGTTAGTCGACTGATCCTTTGGAGTTGCAGTGCTGCTACTTCTGAGACCTCGGCCCGGGCCGATGACCACGAGATGGAGGATGCAGCAACTTCGAATCCAGGTACTGTGTTCTTAACACCGTTTTTAGTCGACTGACTCGCGATCTCTGATCCTGATCCTTCTTCCGCAGTTCCGCCCCATACTGTTATCGATCTTCCTGACGACGACGAGGATGAAGAACCGCTGGCACGCAGGAAGAGTCGGAAAACGCCCGCCAGTAAGGTGCCTCAGGATGCGACGGCGCCTGAGACTCTGACTGTGGAGGAAGAGAACACCACTCGACACACGGTGTCCTTCGCGAGTCCACTGACGAGTGCTCAGCAGCCCTCCCTCTTCACGACTCACCACGTCCCAGAGGACCAAGCTGGTGCAGCGAAGGAGGCAATACGCCAGGCGGGACTCATGATGGAGCAGCTGAAGACCATCCGGGATGCGAGCCAGGCAGCTTATGACGCCAGCTCTGCCCTCCAAAGCAATGTCCAGGTCAGTCGACTGCTGTTTGTTCTGTTGGATATGCTACCAAAAACTTTTCTTTTCCGGGATTTATATTAGTCACCCACTGGGTGTGTCGAATAAACTCCGTGTTAGCGGGGGCACGCTGAGTGCACCCGCTGGGTGTAGTCCCCAAGGCTAAGGTCGACTGCTGGCAGTCGGCCTTAGGCTTTATGATGTCAATCTTTCTGTCAGTCGACTGGTCGACTGGATTTCACAAACCGGTGGGGGCACGCTGAGTGCACCCACTGGGTGTAGTCCCCAAGGCTAAGGTCGACTGCTGGCAGTCGGCCTTAGGCTTTATGATCAATCTTTTGTCAGTCGACTGGTCGACTGGATTTCGCAAACCGGTGGGGGCACGCTGAGTGCACCCACTGGGTGTAGTCCCCGAGACTGTGGTCGACTGCTTGCAGTTGATCACAGTCTTAGAGAATGCATCTCGCACACTTTTTTTTTTGAGGTCGACTGGTCGACTTTGTCTTCAACAGGATTAGTGGGGGCACGCTGAGTGCACCCACTGGGTGTAGTCCCCGAGACTACGGTCGAATGCTTGTATTCGGCTGTAGTCTTAGAAACGTGTGTTTTTCCCTTTTTCACTCGGAAGTGAATTATTTTGACATTTAGTCGATTGGTTCTTCGCAGAACTCCTGTGATCTTGTGGCTCGCTACTCAGAGCTGGAACAGAAACATACTCAAGTCGAGCTGAGCTTGAAGCTGGTTCAGGAGAAGCTGACAAAGGCAAAGGAGGAGACTGAAGGTATGTTTGGTGAGACCCTGACGACTGCTTTTCCCCTTGCTTGTTTCGGCATCTGATCTCGCTGTAACTTGCAGGTAAGGTAAGGGAGGCCCAGCAGAAGAAAGACCTTGAGCTAGCTGAGAAGATCAAGCTTGCTGACGAGAAGTTAGCTTCAGTCACCAAGCTCGAACAAGACAATACCAATCTGAAAACTGCTCTTGGGATTGCCAACAAGGAAGTCAGTCGACTGAGAACTGACAAAGCTGCCTTGACCGACCAAGTCAGCAAATTGACTGAGAAGAAAACTGAACTGGAGGCCTTCCTGAGTGGCCTTGCCAAGAAGCTGTTTCTTATGCTTGAAGGTAAACCTCCATGTTTGGCAAATATTTCCAACTGTGGCTTCTTCCATTCGACTATCCCCTTGACTTAGTGATCACCCTTGCAGAATTTTGTCAAAACTTTGAAGAGGAAACCAGCCGACTGGAGCCAAACCTTGACCCCGTCAATTCTCCGGTGAACGACGAAGTTGCCATGGATGTTTTCCGACTGGAGTCTCGTGTTGCAGCTGTCGTGGACTATCTCGCAAGGCTGAAGGCCGCCACATCTCGCATCGACTCGACGCTCTGGCCTGAGGAGACGCTTCAGATTGACCTTGAGTCGCTGATGGCCCGCTTGAACACGATCCCTGGTCGAGTGCAGGAGTGGAAGAAGTCCTCGGCTCGGTGTGGTGCAGATGTCGCTCTGTGTCTGGCCCGAGTCCACTGCAAAGATGCACGAGAGGAGAAGCTGGCGGCCCTTCGGGTGGCCAATACCAAGAAGCACGACTTCAGGTCCTTTATGGAGACTTTCCTTGCAGCTGCCACTCGGATCGCCGACGGAATTGACCTTGATGAATTTGTTGCACCTTCCAGCCCTCCACAGGAGGGGTAAAAAACTTCTTCTGGCTCGACACTTTAAATCTGCCTCGGTATGCCGAGTGGAACTGTAACCGACAAACCTTAACAGGCTTGACGCCTGAGCACTTTCGGTTCCTTTAGATATCGATTCAAACTTGAATTTGGCGCTTGAATATGATTGCCTTCGGCTCAAAATGTCTTCTGCAGGTTCAAAGCAAGGTGCCTGTGCTTCGGCGAGCACTTGGACTGCAGCTGAGCCTCCGAGTGAGAGGGTCGCTCTTCACTCGGTAGGATTTTTGTAACTTAGGCGAGCGCAGGACTGCAGCTAAGCCTCCGAGTGAGAGGGTTGCTCTTCACTCGCTAAGATTTTTATAACTTAGGCGAGCACGAGGCTGCAGCTAAGCCTCCGAGTGGAAGGCTGGCTTACCACTCGGTAGGATTTTGATAACTTAGGCGAGCACGAGGTTGCAGCTAAGCCCCCGAGTGAGAGTATTGCTCTTCACTCGGTAGGATTTTGATAACTTAGGCGAGCACGAGGTCGCAGCTAAGCCCCCGAGTGGAAGGTGCTTTCACTCGGTAGGATTTTATAACTTAGGCGAGCACGAGCTGCAGCTAAGCCTCCGAGTGAGAGGTGCTCTTCACTCGGTAGGATTTTGATAACTTAGGCGAGCACGAGGTGCAGCTAAGCCCCGAGTGAGAGGGTTGCTCTACTCGGTAGGATTTTATAACTTAGGCGAGCTTGGACTGCAGCTAAGCCCCGAGTGGAGGCTGCTCCACTCGGTAGGATTTTGATAACTTAGGCGAGCTTGGACTGCAGCTAAGCCCCGAGTGAGAGGCTGCTTTCACTCGGTAGGATTTTTATAACTTAGGCGAGCACGAGGCTGCAGCTAAGCCTCCGAGTGGAGGTTGCTCTTCACTCGGTAGGATTTTGATAACTTAGGCGAGCACTGCAGCTAAGCCCGAGTGAGAGGCTGCTCTTACACTCGGTAGGATTTTTAAACTTAGGCGAGTGCTTGGACTGCAGCTAAGCCCCGAGTGAAGGCTGCTTACCACTCGGTAGGATTTTGATAACTTAGGCGAGCACGAGGCTGCAGCTAAGCCCCCGAGTGAGAGGATTGCTCTTCACTCGGTAGGATTTTGATAACTTAGGCGAGCACGAGTCGCAGCTAAGCCTCCGAGTGGAAGGCTTGGCTTTACCACTCGGTTAGGATTTTCACAACTTAGGCGAGTGCTTGGACTGCAGCTAAGCCCCCGAGTGGAAGGCTGGCTTACCACTCGGTAGGATTTTCACAACTTAGGCGAGTGCTTGGACTGCAGCTAAGCCCCCGAGTGGAAGGCTGGCTTACCACTCGGTAGGATTTTGATAAACTTAGGCGAAACGGGTTCGCAGCTAAGCCTTCGAGTGAGAGTCTGGCTCACCACTCGATAGGATTTTTCCAAACTTAGGCGAAACGGATTCGCGGCTAAGCCACCCACTGAGGGGGAGTTTTTATGTGGACAAAAACAAAAAGTGATGACACAATTATTTCTATATCCATGAACTACAGAAGTACTTTATTGCAACTCATCCGAGTGACAAAACTTAAGTGTAAAATGGGCGGAGTAGCTCCGCGTTCCAAGCTCGGGGCTCGTCGATATTATGCTCGACGTTGTAAAGACGGTACGCCCCGTTGTGGAGAACCTTGGTGACGATGAAGGGGCCTTCCCAAGAAGGAGCAAGCTTGTGTGGTTTGTGCTGATCCACTCGGAGAACCAAATCCCCTTCCTGGAAGGCTCGACCTCTCACATTTCGGGCGTGGAAACGGCGCAGATCTTGTTGGTAGATGGTCGACCGGATCAGAGCCATCTCCCTTTCTTCCTCTAAAAGGTCGACTGCGTCCTGCCGCGCTTGTTCAGCTTCTGCTTCGTTGTAGATTTCGACTCGAGGAGCATTGTGGAGAAGATCACTCGGCAAGACTGCTTCGGCTCCATAGACCAAGAAGAATGGAGTTCTTCCGGTCGACCGATTGGGCGTGGTCCGCAGTCCCCAGAGTACAGATGGAAGTTCGTCGACCCAAGCTCCAGCCGCGTGTTTGAGATCACGCATCAGTCGCGGCTTCAGTCCCTTGAGAATCAGTCCATTAGCTCGCTCTGCTTGTCCATTCGACTGCGGATGGGCGACTGATGCGTAGTCGACCCGTGTGCCCTGGGAGTTGCAGAAGGTTCTGAATTCCTCTGAGTCAAAGTTCGACCCATTATCCGTAATGATGCTGTGCGGGACTCCATATCTGAATATTAGTTCCCTGATGAAGCTAACAGCAGTACCGGTGTCGAGGCTCTTGATTGGTTTAGCCTCGATCCACTTGGTGAACTTGTCGACTGCCACCAGTACATGCGTGAAGCCACTTCGTCCTGTTCTCAAAGGGCCGACCATGTCCAGCCCCCAAACTGCAAAAGGCCAGACGAGTGGGATGGTCTTCAAAGCTGACGCAGGCTTGTGCGACATATTCGAGTAGAACTGACATCCCTCGCACTTATCCACTATCTCCTTTGCCATCTCATTCGCCTTGGGCCAGTAAAATCCGGCTCGGTATGCTTTGGCCACGATGGTCCGGGAGGACGCATGATGACCACAGGTCCCCGAGTGAATATCATTGAGGATGAGTCGACCTTCTTCTGGTGTTATGCACTTCTGACCGACTCCAGTCGTGCTCTCTCTGTATAATTGTCCTTTGATGACGGTAAAGGCCTTAGATCGACGGACGATCTGTCGAGCCTCTTCCTCATCCTCCGGAAGCTCTTTCCTCAAGATATATGCGACATACGGAATCGTCCAGTCGGGAATGACTACCAAAACCTCCATGATCAAGTCGACCACCGCTGGGACTTCAACTTCAGTCGGATCTGTGGCACTCTTGGGCTGCGGAGTTTCTTCGGTGAAAGGATCTTCTTTGACTGACGGAGTATGTATATGCTCCAAGAACACACCACTCGGAATGGCTTCTCTCTTGGAACCTATCTTTGCTAGATCATCAGCTGCTTGATTTTTCAGTCGGGGTATATGATGGAGCTCCAACCCCTCGAACTTTTTCTCCAGCTTCCTCACTGCACTGCAGTATCCAGTCATGGCTGGGCTTCTCACGTCCCACTCTTTCATCACCTGATTGACCACTAAATCCGAGTCGCCATAGACCATTAGGCGACGGACGCCGAGTGAAATGGCCATGCGCAACCCATATAGGAGGGCCTCATATTCTGCCTCATTGTTGGAGGAATCAAAGTGAATCTGGAGCACATATCTGAGCTTATCTCCTCTGGGGGAAACCAGGACAACCCCAGCACCGGAACCATTCAACATCTTAGAACCATCGAAAAACATGGTCCAATGCTCCGAGTGAACTTCAGTCGGCTGCTGCTGTTCGATCCACTCGGCGAGGAAATCTGCTATTGCCTGGGACTTAATGGCTTTCTTTGCCTCAAACTTGATATCAAGGGGAAGAAGTTCAATCGCCCATTTGGCCACTCGACCAGTTGCATCTCTGTTGTGCAAAATCTCTGATAGTGGAGCGTCGCTGACGACTGTGATTGAATGGTCAGAGAAATAATGAGCAACCTTCTTTGTGGTCATGTATATTCCATACACAAGCTTCTGATAATGAGGATATCTCTGCTTGGATGGAGTCAAGACTTCAGACAAATAATACACTGGGCGCTGAACTTTGAGAGCTTTTCCTTCTTCTTCCCGCTCGACCGTTAGCACAGTACTGACGACTTGTCCTGTGGCTGCGATGTAGAGCAACAGAGGCTCTTTGCTGATTGGAGCAGCAAGCACCGGCTGGGTGGAGAGCAGAGCTTTTAGCTCGGCAAACGCTGCATCAGCTTCTGGAGTCCACTCGAACTTGTCAGCCTTCTTCATCAGTCGGTAAAGAGGCAATGCCTTTTCACCGAGTCGTGAGATGAATCGACTTAATGCGGCCAAGCATCCAGTAAGCTTCTGGACATCGTGCACTCGCACAGGGCGTTTCATTCGGAGAATAGTGCCAATCTTTTCTGGGTTGGCGTCGATTCCCCGTTCGGAAACGAGAAAACCGAGTAACTTGCCACCAGGAACTCCAAATGTGCACTTTGATGGATTGAGCTTGATATCATACCTTCTGAGGTTGGCAAATGTTTCGGCGAGGTCAGCGAGCAGGTCGGAACCTTTTCGTGACTTGACAACAATATCATCCATATAAGCTTCCACATTCCGACTGATTTGAGTGAGTAGACACTTCTGGATCATTCGCATAAATGTGGCTCCGGCATTCTTGAGGCCGAATGGCATGGTGATATAGCAGAAGCACCCGAATGGAGTGATGAAAGCTGTTTTTACTTCATCGGGCCCATACAGACGGATCTGGTGGTACCCGGAGTAAGCATCTAAAAAAGACAACCTCTCGCATCCCGCGGTCGAGTCAACAATTTGATCTATGCGAGGGAGAGGAAAGTGATCTTTCGGGCAGGCCCGGTTGATGTGCTTGAAATCAATGCACATTCGGAGCGACTTGTCCTTCTTAGGAACCATGACGACATTAGCGAGCCACTCGGAGTGGAATATCTCTCGGATAAATCCTGCCGCCAACAGTCGAGCCACTTCTTCACCGATGGCCTTTCTCTTCTGGACGGCGGACCGCCGAAGATGTTCTTTGACTGGCTTTGCAGACTTGTCGACTCTTAGGCGATGCTCAGCCAGTCCCCTGGGAACACCTGGCATGTCAGCGGGCTTCCATGCAAAAATGTCCCAGTTCTCACGGAGGAACTGGATGAGCGCTTCTTCCTATTTTGGGTCGAGTGTTGTGGAGATGCGGGTCGGAGCTGCTTCGGGGTCGGTCGGGTGAATGTGAACAGGCTTCGTCTCACCGGACGACTGGAATGCAGATTCTGTGGCGGGCTTCTTGGATCGCAGCAAGTCACTCGGATCTGCGTTTTGCTTGTATTCTTCGAACTCGACCGCTGTCACTTGGGAATCGGCAATTTTGGAGCCCTTCTGAAAGCACTCCTCTGCCTTTTTCCTATCACCGGTGACAGTGATCACACCTTTGGGACCGGGCATCTTCAATTTGAGGTACACGTAACATGGTCGAGCCATGAACCGTGCATAGGCTGGTCTCCCCAAAATGGCATGATATGCACTTTGAAAATCCACGACCTCAAACGTCAACTTTTCTTTGCGAAAATGCTTTGAATCGCCAAACACTACGTCCAAAGCTATCTGGCCGAGTGACTCGGCCTTCTTCCCTGGTATAACTCCATGGAAGCTCATGTTACTAGTGCTCAGTCGGGACATCGGAATGCCCATACCTTTCAACGTGTCTGCATATAACAGATTCAGCCCACTTCCACCGTCCATCAGCACCTTTGTCAGTCGAGTGCCTTCGACAACTGGATCGACCACCAAAGCTTGCCTCCCAGGGGTGGCAATATGAGTCGGGTGATCAGATTGGTCGAATGTGATGGGTGTTTGAGACCACTTCAGATAATTTGCCTTTGCTGGGGCAACCATGTTAACCTCTCGGTTAATCACTTTCAGTCGACTTCTGCTTTCCACATCTGCGAAGATCATCAGAGTGGAGTTGATATGCGGATATCCTCCCTCACTGTCCTCTTTGTCTTCGGCCTTGTCCGGCTCCTTCTCCTTGTCCTTAGACTGTTTTCCCTGAAACTGCTGGATCAGGAGTCGACATTGGCGAGTGGTGTGCTTTGGGTAAATGATATTCCCCTCTTCATCTTTCTTCGTGTGAATATGACACGGCATATCCATCACGTCGTTCCCTTCTTTATCCTTCACCTTCTTGGGGTTCCAGGATCCTTTTGGTTTCCCCTTAAACTTTCCTTGAGTCACGGCCAGAGCCTCTCCAGGAGCTGCCGGTTCAGCCTTCCGCTTCTGTTTCCGACTGGTGTTTCCTTTTTCCGACTGACTCGGCTTGTGCTTGCCGCTTCGGAGTCGGTCTTCTTCTTCGCCGTTGGCGTACTTGGTAGCAATCTCCATCATCCGACTCAAGGTCATGTCACCGGTTCGACCAAATTTCAAACTCAGTTCTCTGTTCTTGACACCATCTTTGAAGGCGCATACTGCCTGATGGTCAGAGACATTTTCCACAGTGTGGTGCAAAGTGATCCACCTCTGAATATACTCTCTGAGAGTCTCATTGGTTTTCTGCACGCAGACTTGCAACTCTGTCAATCCCGCTGGTCGCTTGCAAGTCCCTTCGAACGTTCTGACGAACACTCGGGACAGATCTTCCCAAGTGTAAATGCTGCTAGGAGGTAATTGAGTCAACCATGCCCTGGCAGAACCTTCCAACATGAGGGGCAAATGCTTCATGGCCACCTCGTCGTTCCCACCACCGATCTGAACTGCCACTCGGTAGTCTTCAAGCCAAGTTTCAGGCTTAGACTCACCAGTGAACTTGCTGACTCCTGTTGCCAACCTGAAATTGGGGGGATAACAGCGGCTCTGATAGCTCTGCTGAAACATTCAGGACCAGAAACATGTACTCGACTGCTCGTGGGCACATCTCTGTCGAGTGCACCTCGATGGGCTCTGTTCCGGTCGACCAACCCTTGCACGATAATGGATCGCGCGTCGAAGCCTGGCTCTCTGGGGTCAACTGGAACCCTACGCCCTGTACTGTACTGACGCCTATCATCTGGCTGCCGAGGAGCGTAAGACCCACCCCTCGGAGGGGAATAGGGCACTCGACGCCTATCATCTCGGTCGAGTCTGTCGCCATATTGATCTCGCCGATTCTCACGCCCTTCGCGCCGCGGAGGCGATCTGGGGCTGTGAGCCGACTGAACCGTATTCACAGTGACAGATCGACTGTGAATTCTGTTGCGCGACTGAGACACGGCTGAATTCTGATCTCCTGCTGCCCGGAGCAGATCCCTGATCTGCAGCAAACCTCTGCCAGCCTCTGACTGCGAAGGCTGAATGGACTCTGCTATACGGGTCGCAGCTGCTAAATTCTGAATTGGGGTTCGATATACCTGAGTCGGCGGGAAGAGTTGACGTCGACTGGTGTCGGGAACTCGTTGCCGCGCGCGCTCGTCGAGTGCTCGCTGAAGGTTCTCCAGTCGAGTGCGCTCGGCCAAATTGGCCAGACGCGCCTCCTCCAAGGCACGAGCCTCGGGGGTTTCTCCTGCGATGGGAATACGCAGGGGATCCTCGTTCCTGCGGCGAAGCTCTTCTCTTTGCAGAGAGTCGAGTGGCTCGGGCTGGTACTCTTCGTAGCCTCGTGCAGGGTCGCCGCCGTCGCCTGCTCCACCACCACGGGCGAAGCCAGGAGGACTGTGGGGCCCGTCGACCATCAAGATTTCCGCCGCTGGATCACTGCTTCCGCACTCGGATGCAGTCTCTCCGGAGCCAGTCGACTGATCGAACAAGCCGTAGAGAGATTCGTTGGGCTCGATTGCCGCAACTTGTGTAGTGGCCGACTGGCGAGCCACCGCGTGACTCACCCATCGCTGAAGCCTCGACCGGCCTGAGCGCTTGCGCTGGCGGGAGACCGGGAGGGTGGAAGATGGAGGAGCCGACCGATACTGGGTCGATGGTTGCCGCAGCAGAACGCCGCGGACACATGCGCGAAAATGCGTCGCACCGCGGACGGGGAGCGCATCTACGTCGAGTGGAGCCTCCTGGAGCCATGCGGAGTCGTCGGCGATGAAGGTGAGAGTGCCGAGACGGATCTCTTGACCCTCGATCAAAACTCCAGCAGACACCATGATGAAAATACTCGGAAGAATCGCAACTTCTCCACAAAATCGCTAAAACACCTGCCCCACGGTGGGCGCCAACTGTCGTGGTTCTAAGCCTGACAGTAGAGTGGGGGGTAGGTATGGAGAGGCAAGGTCCTAGCTATGGAGAGGTTGTAAGCACAAAGGATGTACGAGTTCAGGCCCTTCTCGGAAGAAGTAACAGCCCTACGTCTCGGAGCCCGGAGGCGGTCGAGTGGATTATGAATGTATGGATTACAAGGTGCCGAACCCCTCTGCCTGTGGAGGGGGGGTGGCTTATATAGAGTGCGCCAGGACCCCAGCCAGCCCACGTAGGAGAGGGTTTAAGGTGAGTTAAGTCTGGGGCGTTACTGGTAACGCCCCACATAAAGTGCCTTTACTATCATAAAGTCTACTTAATTACAGGCCGTTGCGGTGCAGAGTGCCCTTTGACCTCCTAGTGGTCGAGTGAGTCTTCGTGGTCGAGTCCTTCAGGCCAGTCGAGTGAGTCCTCGTTGGTCGAGTGAGTCCTCGTTGGTCGACTGGAAGGCGACCTCTTCTAGGGGTGTCCTAGGGTGAGTTACTTGGAACAGGTCCGTGACCCTACCCTAGGTACATAACCCCATCACTTAGTGTGCTATCAAACGTCACAATGTAACTAGGTGATTATAAAGATGCTCTACAGGTGTCTCCGATGGTATTTGTTAAGTTGGCACAGATCGAGATTAGGATTTGTCACTTTGTGTATCGGAGAGGTATCTCTAGGCCCTCTCGGTAATGCACCTCACTATAAGCCTTGCAAGCAATGTGAGTAATGAGTTAGTTGTGGGATGATGGATTATGAAATGAGTAAAGAGACTTGCCTGTAACGAGATTGAACTAGGTATTGAGATGCCAACGATCGAATCTCGGGCAAGTAACATACTGATGACAAAGGAAACAACGTATGTTGTTGTGCGGCTTGACCGATGAAGATCTTCCTAGAATATGTAGGAACCAATATGAGCATCCAGGTTCTGCTATTGGTTATTGACCGGAGATGACTCTCGGTCATGTCTACATAGTTCTCGAACCCGTAGGGTCTACACGCTTAACGTTCGGTGACGATCGGTATTATGATTTTATGTGTTATGATGTACGGAAGGTAGTTTGGAGACCCAGATATGATCACAGACATGACGAGGAGTCTCGAAATGGTCGAGACATAAAGATTGATATATTGGACGGCTATATTCGGATACCGGAAGTGTTTCGGGTGATTTTGCAGAAAATCGGAGTGCCGGAGGGTTACCGGAACCCCCCGAGGAACTAATGGGCCACATGGTACTTAGTGGAGGGAAAGAGGGCCAGCCAGGGCAGGCCGTGTGCCCCCTCCCTCTATGGTCCAAATTGGACTAAGGAAGCTCTCCCTCGACACTCAGCTCGATCGAGATTTCGTGGGACGTCACCGAGCTGAACGTGTGCAGATCGCGGAGGTGTCGTACTTTTGGTACTAGGATCGATCGGATCATGAAGACGTACGACTACATCAACCGCGTTGTCATAATGCTTCCGCTTACGGTCTACGAGGGCATATGGAGAACATTCTTCACTCTCGTAGCTATGCATCACCATGATAGATCTTGCGTGTGCGTAGGAATTTTTTTGAAATTACTGCGTTCCCCAATAGTGGCATCCGAGCGAGGTCTATGCGTAGATGTTATATGCATGAGTAGAACACAAAGGAGTTATGGGCGTGAGTATATACATATTCCTTGTCGTCACTAGTTGATTCTTGATTCATCGGGATTTTTGGATGAAGCGGCTCAGACTGACATTACGCGTACGCTTACGCGAGACGGGTTCTACCGACGTGCTTCGCACACAGGTGGCTGGCAGGTGTCAATTTCTCCAACTTTAGTTGAATCGGATTCAATGAACAGGGTTCTTTCTAAAGATCAAAAAGCAATCACTATACCGTGTTGTGGTTTTTGATGCATAGGTAAGAACGGTTCTTGCTCAGCCCATAGCAGCCATGTAAAACTTGCAACGACAAAGTAGAGGACATCTAACTTGTTTTTGCAGGGCAAGTTGTGATGTGATATGGTCAAGACATGATGCTAAATTTTATTATATGAGATGATCATGTTTTGTAACACAGTTGTCGGCAACTGGCAGGAGCCATATGGTTGTCGCTTTATTGTATGAAATGCAATCACCATCTAATTGCTTTACTTTATCACTAGGCGGTAGCGATAGTCATAGTAGCAATAGTTGGCGAGATGAAAATGATGCTTCGATGGAGATCAAGGTGTTAAGCCGGTGACGATGGTGATCATGGCGGTGCTTTGGAGATGGAGATCAAAGGCACAAGATGATGATGGCCATATCATATCACTTATATTGATTGCATGTGATGTTTATCCTTTATGCCTCTTATTTTGCTTAGTTCGGCGGTAGCATTATAACATGATCTCTCACTAAATTTCAAGGTATAAGTGTTCTTCCTAAGTATGCATCGCTGCTACAGTTTGTCGTGCCGAGACACCACGTGATGCTCGGGTGTGATAAGCTCTACGTTCACATACAACGGGTGCAAGCCAGTTTTGCACACGCAGAATACTCGGGTTAAACTTGACGAGCCTAGCATATGCAGATATGGCCTAAGAACACTGAGACTGAAAGGTCAAGCGTGAATCATATATAGATATGATCAACATAGTGATGTTCACCATTGAAAACTACTCCATCTCACGTGATGATCGGACATGGTTTAGATGATATGGATCAAGTGATCGCTTAGATGATTAGAGGGATGTCTATCTAAGTGGGAGTTCTTAAGTAATTTAATTAATTCAACTTTATTTTATCATGAACTTAGTACCTGATAGTATTTTGCATGTCTGTGTTGTTGTAGATAGATAGCCCGTGTTGTTGTTCCATTGAAATTTAATGCGTTCCTAGAGAAAGCTAAGTTAAAAGGCAGTAGTAGAAACTACACAGACTAGGTCCATAACTTGAGGATTATCCTCATTGCTGCATAGAAGAATTACGTCGTGGAAGCACCGCTAGGTGACAAACCCACTGCAGGAGCAATGCCAGATGTTTTGAACACCTGGCAGAGAAAAGCTGATGAGTACGCGATAGTTCAGTGTGCCATGCTTTACGGCTTAGAACCGGGACTTCAACGACGTTTTGGACGTCATGGAGCATATGATATGTTCCAGGAGTTGAAGTTAATATTTCAAGCAAATGCCCGGATTGAGAGATATGAAGTCTCCAATAAGTTCTATAGCTGCATAATGGAGGAGAATAGTTCTGTCAGTGAACATATACTCAGAATGTCTGGGTACCACAACCACTTGACCCAGCTGGGAGTTAATCTTCCTGATGATAGTGTCATTGACAGAGTTCTTCAATCACTGCCACCAAGCTACAAGAGCTTCGTGATGACCTATAATATGCAAGGGATGGATAAGACTATTCCCGAGCTCTTCGCAATGCTAAAGGCTGCAGAGGTAGAAATCAAGAAGGATCATCAAGTGTTGATGGTCCACAAGACCACTAGTTTCAAGAAAAAGGCTAAAGGGAAGAAGGGGAACTTCAAGAAGAACAACAAGCCAGTTGCTGCCCATGTGAAGAAACCCGAGTCTGGACATAAGCCTGAAACTGATTGCTTCTACTGCAAAGGGACTGGTCACTGGATGCGGAACTGCCCCAACTATTTGGCGGAGAAGAAGTATGGCAAAGTGAAAGGTATATTTGATATACATGTTATTGATGTGTACCTTACGAATGCTTGCAGTAGCACGTGGGTATTTGATACTGGTTCTGTTGCTAGTATTTGCAACTCGAAATAGGGGCTACGGATTAAGCAAAGATCGGCTAAGGACGGGGTGACTATGCGCGTGGGAAATGGTTCCAAAGTCGATGTGATCGCCATCGGCACGCTACCTCTACATCTACCGTCGGGATCAGTTTTAGACCTAAATAATTGTTATTTGGTGCCAGCATTGAGCATGAACATTATATTTGGATCTTGTTTGAGGCGAGACGATTATTCCTTTAAATCAAAGAATAATGGTTGTTCTATTTATATGAATAATATCTTTTATGGTCATGCACCATTGATGAGTGGTCTATTTTTACTAAATCTTGATATTAGTGATACACATGTTCATTGTATTGAAGCCAAAAGATGCAGATTTGATAATGGTAGTGCAACTTACTTGTGGCCCTACCGTTTGGGTCATATTGGTGTAAAGCGGATGAAGAAACTCCATTCTGATGGACTTCTGGAATCACTTGATTATGAATCACTTGGTACTTGCGAACCATGCCTCATGGGCAAGATGACTAAAACTCCGTTCTCCAGAACAATGTAGCGAGCAACAGAATTATTGGAAATCATACATACTGATGTATGTGTTCCAATGAACATTGAGGCTCGCGGCGGATATCGTTATTTTCTCACCTTCATAGATGATTTGACCAGATATGGGTATATCTACTTAATGAAACATAAGTGTGAAACATTTGAAAAGTTCAAAGAATTTCAGAGTGAAAGTGGAAAATCGTCGTAACAAGAAAATAAAGTTTCTATGATCTGATCGTGGAGGAGAATATTTGAGTTACGAGTTTGGTCTTCATTTGAAACAATGCGGAATAGTTTCGCAACTCACGCCACCTAGAACACCATAGCGTAATGGTGTGTCCGAACGTCGTAATCATACTTTAGTAGATATGGTGCAATCTATGATGTCCCTTACTGATTTACCGCTATCGTTTTGGGTTCATGCTTTAGAGACGGCTACATTCCCGTTAAATAGGGCACCATCTAAATCCATTGAGATGACACCTTAAGAACTATGGTTTGGCAAGAAACCCAAATTGTCATTTCTTAAAGTTTGGGACTGCGATGCATATGTGAAAAAGCTTCAACCTGATAAGCTCGAACCCAAATTGGAGAAATGTGTCTTCATAGGATACCCAAAGGAGACTATTGGGTACACCTTCTATCACAGATCCAAAGGCAAGATATTCATTGCTAAGAATGGATCCTTTGTAGGGAAGGAGTTTCTCTCGAAAGAAGTGAGTGGGAGGAAAGTAGAACTTGATGAGGTAATTGTACCTGCTCCCTTATCGGAAAATAGTTCATCACTGAAATCAGTTCCAGTGATTCCTACACTAGTAAGTGAGGAAGCTAATGATGATGATCATGAAACTTTTGATCAAGTTGCTACCGAACCTCATAGGTCAACCAGATTAAGATCCGCACCAGAGTGGTACGGTAATCCTGTTCTGGAGGTCATGCTACTTGACCATGATGAACCTACGAACTATGAGGAAGCGATGATGAGCCCAGATTCCGCAAAATGGCTTGAGGCCAGGAAATATGAGATGCGATGCATGTATGAGAACAAAGTGTGGACTTTGGTTGACTTGCCCGTTGATCGGCAGGCCATAGAGAATAAATGGATCTTCAAGAAGACGACTGACGCTGACGATAATGTTACCGTCTACAAAGCTCTACTTGTTGCAACAGGTTTTCGACAAGTTCAAGGAGTTGACTATGATGAGACTGAGGGAGTCCTGGATTAGGGGGTGTCCGGATGGCCGAACTATACCTTCGGCCGGACTCCTGGACTATGAAGCTACAAGATTGAAGACTTCGTCCCGTGTCCGGAAGGGACTTTCCTTGGCGTGGAAGGCAAGCTTGGCGATACGGATATGTAGATATCCTACCATTGTAACTGACTCTGTGTAACCCTAGTCCTCTCCGATGTCTATATAAACGGGAGAGTTTTAGTCCGTAGGACGAACAACAATCATACCATAGGCTAGCTTCTAGGGTTTAGCCTCTCTGATCTCATGGTAGATCTACTCTTGTACTACCCATATCATCAATATTAATGAAGCAGGACGTAGGGTTTTACCTCCATCAAGAGGGCCCAAACCTAGGTAAAACATCGTGTCCCCTGCCTCCTGTTATCATCCGACCTAGACGCACAGTTCGGGACCCCCTACCCGAGATCCGATTTTGACACCGACATTGGTGCTTTCATTGAGAGTTCCTCTGTGTCATCACTTTTAGGCCCGATGGCTTCTCTGATCATCAATAGCGATGCGATCTAGGGTGAGACTTTTCTCCCCGGACAGATCTTCGTATTCGGCGGCTTTGCACTGTGGGCTAATTCGCTTGGTCATATGGAGCAGATCGAAAGCTACGCCCCTGGCCATCAGGTCAGATTTGGAAGTTTGAACTACACGGCCGACATCCGCGGAGACTTTATCTTCGACGGATATGATCCATAGCCGAGTGCGCCACACTGTCACGATGGGCATGATTTAGCTCTGCCGCCGAACAATGCCCTGGAAGCCGCACCTGTGTCCGCTCCGACCCCTAGCTCGGATCCGATCACACCAACCGAGGATGGGTGGTTAGACACCGCCTCTGGGGCTGCAATTTCTACGGTGATCGAGCCGAACACCTGCCCTATTCTCTGCGAAGCCCATGACTCCAAGGAGCCGGACTCGTCTCCAGACTCCGAGCACTCCGCACCCCGACCGATCGAACCCGATTGGGCGCCGATCATGGAGTTCTTCGCCGCGGACATCTTTCAGCACTCGCCCATCGGTGATATTCTGAAGTCACTAAAGTCTCTCTCTTTGTCAGGGGAGCCCTGGCCAGACTATGGTCGGCAAGGTTGGGATGCGGATGATGAAGAAATTCAAAGCCCACCCACCACCCACTTCATAGCCACTGTCGATGATTTAACCGACATGCTCGACTTCGACTCCGAAGACATCGACGGTATGGACGCCAATGCAGGAGATGATCAAGAACCAGCGCCTATAGGGCACTGGAAAGCCACCTCGTCGTATGATATATACATGGTGGACACCCCAAAAGAAGGCAATGGCGATGGAACAGCGGAGGATGACCCCTCCAAGAAGCAGCCTAAGCGCCGGCGTCAGCGGCGCCGCTCTAAATCCCGCCAAAACAAAAACGTTGATTCCGGCACAGGGGATAATAACACCCCAGACAGTGTTGAAGACAACCACCTCCAGCAAGATTTAGCACAGGAGGATAGAGAAGCCAGCCCTCATGAGAGAGTGTCAGACAGAGAGGTCAAGGACGATAATTATATGCCTCCCTCCGAAGACGAGGAAAGCCTCGACGACGACGAATTTGTCATGCCGGAGGATCCCGTCGAACAAGAGTATTTCAAACGCAGGCTTATGGCCACGGCGAGCAGCCTCAAGAAAAAACAACAACAGCTTAGAGCTGATCAAGATTTGCTAGCCGACAGATGGACTGAAGTCCTTGCGGCCGAAGAGTATGACCTTGAACGCCCCTCCAAGAGCTACCCAAAGCGCAGGTTGCTACCCCAATTAGAGGAGGAAGCACCTAAACCTACACCGCCAATGCATGATGCGGCCGACCGGCCACCCCGTGGCCGCGACAGAGAGGCCTCTCGGCCCTCCACTCAAGTCGCACCCCGGCGCCGCTCAAAAACTAACAAGGCATGGGAAAATGCGCCAGACCTGCGAGATATATTGGAGGACAAGGCAAGGCAAACAAGATCGATCTACGGATCACGTGGGCGCCCCACGACACAAGACGGTACTCGTCACGCTGGATACAGTAAATCCGGCTGGGCCGAACACAGTAGACAAAGCTCCTTTGAGCTGCGTCGTGATGTAGCCCAACACAAAGGCGCCGCACACCCACTATGCTTCACAGATGAAGTAATGGATCATCAAATGCCCGAGGGTTTCAAACCCGTGAACATCAAATCATACGATGGCACAACAGATCCTGCGGTATGGATCGAGGACTATCTCCTTCATATCCACATGGCCCGCGGTGATGACCTACACGCCATCAAATACCTCCCACTCAAGCTTAAAGGACAAGCCAGCCCGACATTGGCTTAAAAGCTTGCCAGCAGAATCAATTGGTTGTTGGGAGGACCTGGAAGCTGCATTCCTCGACAATTTCCAGGGAACTAATGTGCGACCACCAGACGCCGATGACCTAAGCCACATAATTCAGCAGCCAGAGGAATCGGCCAGACAATTCTGGACATGGTTCCTAACCAAGAAAAATCAAATCGTCGACTGTCCGGACGTAGAAGCCCTAGCAGCCTTCAAGCATAACATCCGCGACGAGTGGCTTGCATGGCACCTAGGACACGAAAAGCCGAAATCTATGGCAGCCCTCACGACACTTATGAGCCGTTTTTGCGCGGGAGAAGACAGCTGCCTAGCTCGCAGCAATAACATGACCAAGAGCCCTGGTAATTCGGATACCAAGGATAGCAGTGGCAGGTCGCGTCGCAATAAGCAAAAATGCTGCATTAACGGCGACAATGCTGTGGATACGGCAGTTAATGCCGAATTCAAAGGCTCTAAACCCGGTCAGCGGAAAAATCCATTCAAAAGAAATACTCCGGGCCCGTCCAGTTTGGACCGAATACTCGACTGCTCATGCCAGATACATGGTACCCCTGAAAAACCAGCCAATCACACAACAGGGATTGTTGGGTGTTCAAGCAGGCAGGCAAGTTAAATGCCGAAAGCAGAGACAAGGGGTTGCATAGCGATGACGAGGAGGATCCCTGGCCGCCGAACAACAGCGGACAGAAAGGTTTTCCCCCACAAGTGCGGACGGTGTACATGATATACGCAACCCACATCCCAAAGAGGGAGCGGAAGCGTGTGCTAAGGGACGTATACGCGATGGAGCCAGTCGCCCCAAAGTTCAACCCATGGTCTTCCTACCCGATCACTTTTGATCAAAGGGACCACCCCACTAGCATCCGTCATGGCGGATTCGCCGCATTGGTTCTAGACCTAATTATTGACGGATTTCACCTCACTAGAGTCCTTATGGACGGTGGCAGCAACCTGAACCTGCTTTATCAGGATACAGTGCGGAAAATGGGCATCGATCCCTCGAGGATTAAACCCCCCAGAACGACCTTTAAAGGCGTCATACCAGGTGTAGAAGCCAATTGTACAGGCTCAGTTACACTTGAAGTGGTCTTCGGATATCCGGATAATTTCCGAAGCGGGGAGTTAATCTTCGACATAGTCGCGTTCCGCAGTGGCTATCACGCACTGCTCGGTCGAACCGCATTTCCCAAGTTCAATGCGGTGCCGCACTACGCATACCTCAAGCTCAAGATGCCAGGCCCTCGAGGCGTCATCACGGTCAATGGAAACACCGAATGCTCTCTCCGAACAGAGGAGCATACGGCGGCTATCATAGCGGAAGTACAAAGCAGCCTCTCAAGGCAATTCTCCTGTCCGGCCATTAAATGTTCGGACACCGTCAAGCGCGCTCGGAGTAACCTACAACAAGACCGCCTGCCATGTTCCGAGCAAGCATAGCAATGCGGCCCCAACCCCAGCCCTCGCGAACTTGCGAAACAAGTGTTGCGCATACATAACTATGCTCTAGAAAGACCATGGGCACAGGGGGAGGGGCACCATCACGACACGCCCGAAACGCGGCATAAACCGCACTAGGGGCTGCCGATTTCTTGATTTTCTCTTATTTTCAGGACTCCATTCTTCGGAAGGCTTGTCCGGTAGTACAATTGCCGCACAAATGATACAACCAGGGAAGGAGAAAGCTACGCCGCACTACAGAACTCTAAGGTGGTCTCTATAACGAGCAGTATACCTGTTTCGCATAACATTCTGCAGCTCGCCCCTGGAACAGACATATTTGATAGTCCCATCTTTTGCTTATCGCACTATTTGTATCGTTCCGCTTTGATCGCAGCTTTTTAAAATAAACAATGCATAGCTTCCGTCTATTATCGCTTTACCTCTTTTTACGAATATATGTTCATTAAAGACATGTTGCACCTGTACACTTTGGTACAGCCAATACGCCAGGGGCTTAAGTACCCCACAACATGGTGTGAGAAGTCCGAACACTTTCACAAGTGTGGCACCCCGAACTTATAGCATTATATGCATCGGCTCCGAATCATGTATTGGGTCAATAGTTGGGTTGGCCCGGCTCCTATGTTTTGGTACCTTACATTCCGTCATATCGGCTAAGGTAGCACTTGGAGAACTACTGCGATTGTGCCCCAGTTGAGCTGGGCTAAGCACCTTAGTAGAGAAAGCTAAAACTGACCGTCATGATGAGGTGAGAGCTGGTCGCTGTTCGAGAGGTTTTTGAGTCCCTAAAGACTTATGCCGCTTATAGCGAGGAGTCGGCTTTATCCGGCCTAGGCGTGGATAGCGCCCCGAACTCGGTCTTCGAACACTAGGGGCTTCGCCGTAATTTAAAATTATAGAATTCTATGGCTAAGTGAGAGTGTTCAAGCATTATAGTCCGATTGCCTTGTTTGTTGTGTTGAGCGCCTCCCTCGAAGGACCCAAGAATGGGAAAAAGAGCGCTCATGTTTATCCCGAACACCCCAGCACTCGTGGCATGGGGGCAGAAGCCGACGACTCGCCATCTCTCAAATTTGACAAACGGCCGGACAAAAGTTAATATTTTAAATTCAAAAGCGTTGCTTAGCGCATATGAACAAGTTTTCAGCGTACATGATCACAAATGCGAGTTTACTCAAAAATTACATCTTTGGAGCATTCATCCGCTATAAGGCGGGCACCCTTCAGGACGCCCTCATAATACGCTTTCGGGACGCGATGCTCCTTGCCCGGCGGCGGCCCATCCTTCACCAGCTTCTCCGCATCCATCTTGCCCCAGTGCACTTTAGCACGGGCAAGTGCCCTACAGGCACCTTCGATGCAGACGGATCGCTTGATTACTTCAAGCCGTGGACAGGCATCCACCAGCCGCCTCACTAGCCTGAAGTAGCTCCCAGGCAGAGCCTCTCCAGGCCACAGCCGAACTATGAGTCCCTTTACAGCCTGTTCAGCAACCTTGTGGAGCTCGACCATCTGCTTCAGCTGGTCGCTCAAAGGCACTAGGTGTCCGGCCTCAGCATACTGAGACCAGAACACCTTCTCCGTCGAGCTCCCCTCCTCGGATCGGTAGTAGGCGGCGGCATCAGACGCACTGTGGGGCAAATCTGCGAATGCTCCTAGAGAGCTCTGGACTCGGGTAAGTAACAAATAATTCACTTTCACATGCTTGCTTTGCATAATGAACGCCTTACCCACCGCTATCTTCTTCATCGCGTCAATTTCCTTGAGGGCTTTCTGGGCTTTGGCCTTGGCAGACTTCGCGCTTTTGAGGGCTGCCGCAAGCTCGGACGCTTGCGTCTTTCAGTCAAGCTCCAAACTCTCATGTTTTTTCACAACAGCCTGGAGCTCTTTCTGCACCTCCTCCACCCGCGCTTCCTGCTTCTCTCTCTCCGTGCGCTCCGCGGCCGCCCTGTTTTCGGCCTCGGACAGCGCTTGCTTAAGGGTTGCCACCTCAGCCGTGGCCCCGATAATAGCACGTTGATCCTATCATTTTTTGCAACCACATCTTCTCTATATAATTGCACAAGGTATTACTTACCTTCCTTCTCCTCGAGTTGCCTTTTGGCATGGCCGAGCTCGTTCTCGGACCGCGTGAGGTTCTGCTTCAGCGTATCCACCTCCGCAGTCAGTGCGGCGGAGGCCAGCAGCGAAGCCTGCATACGCATATTGACTTGATTATGTTAGACTCCTGCGATTATTAGATCCTCTATTCGGCTTTTCTTTCAGAACACCGAACAAAGCATCAGGGGCTACTGTCTATGCGGTAATATTTTTACATATTCTTTACCTACCTCAAAGCCTGTTAGAAGGCTGGCACAGGCTTTAGTCAGTCCGCTCTTGGCAGACTGAACCTTCTGGATCACCGCACTCATAATAGTGCGGTGCTCCTCATTGATGGAGGCGCCGTTAAGCGTCTCCAGCAAATTGTCCGGTGCCTCCGGTTGGATGGAGGTCACCGGCTCGGTAGGCTCTCTCCTCTTGGAAGGAGGCCGCCTACTGGAGTCCGGAACCATTGAAGGTTCCGGCGCGGTGTCCGGCTCAAGGCCGGACTCGGAGCCCTTGGGGGTTTTATCCCCTTTGCGCCTGGAGTCCGGGAGGTCGCCTTGTTGCGCCTCCCGGACCACCTCCTCCTGACTTGGAACCTGTTGGGACAGCACCTCGGTGTCGTCCTTAGAGTGGGGGGATGTAGCCGTCGGAAGCGAATTCACATCAGACGAATCTAGGGAACCGCTCGACGACACGTCGAGTCGGTCTTTGGGTGGACTGCATAAACATGTTCGACATAAGGAAAAGTTGTGCAATGGAAGAATATTATGAATCACTCTGGTATCCGGACACTTACGATCTCGCTAGGGGCTTGGCCCTATGCGGCCACTCCTCTTCGCCGTCCTCGTTGTTGGTGGAGTCGTCCGGAGGAAGGGTTTTCCCCTTCTTGGACCCTTCGGCCTCCCCAGTTGGGGCGGCCTTCCTTTTCTTCTCTGCCCCCGCTGGAGGGGGAGACGTCTCTTCTTCCTCCTCCTCGTCTTCACGGGAGGAGTGCGTCTTGCAGTCATCGGATGATGAATCCGACACCCCCAGGCGCCGGGCACTCTTCCGAGTCCCCGTGGCCTTCCTCTTGGCCTTCTTCTCCGGCACCACATAGGGTGCCGGAACTAGCAGCTTCGCCAAGCGAGCGTCCGCTGGGCCTTCGGGCAAAGGAGCCGGACAGTTGATCTGTCCGGACGTCTCCTGCCAATCCTGTCAAAGGTAAGGGAGCTTAATATCCCGCATGGAGTCAAACTATGAAAAACTAATACCCTGTAAAAGGTAAAAACAGATTACCGCACGAGCGCAATGCTGGGTGCTGAATCAGCGATCCTCGGTAGCGGATGCGGGGGCCTCGGCGCCCTTGAAAAGCACCTTCCAGGCATCTTCATACGTTGTGTCGAAGAGCCTGCTTAGAGTTCGATGCTGTGCCGGGTCGAACTCCCACAGGTTGAAAGCCCGTTGTTGACACGGGAGGATCCGGCGGATGAGCATAACCTGGACTACGTTGACAAGTTTGAGCTTCTTGTCCACCAGGGTTTGGACACATGTTTGGAGTCCGGTCAGCTCTCCTTCTTTACCCCATGACAGGCCCGTCTCTTTCCAGGAGGTGAGCCGCGTAGGGGGTCCAGAACGGAACTCGGGGGTTGCGACCCATTCAGGGTCACGCGGCTCGGTGATGTAAATCCACCCCGATTGCCACCCCTTTAGGGACTCCACGAAGGAGCCCTCGGGCCATAGGACGTTGGGCATCTTGCCCACCATGGCACCTCCGCACTCCGCCTGAGTGCCGCGCACCACCTTTGGCTTGACATTGGAAGTCTTGAGCCATAGGCCTTAATGGGGGCGGATGCAGAAGAAAGCCTCGCACACGATGATAAACTCCGAGATATTGAGGACAAAGTTCGGGGCCAGATCGTCGAAATCCAGGCCATAGTAGAACATGAGCCCCCGGACAAAATGGATGGAGAGGGAAGCCCAGTCCGCGGAGGAAATGGGGAGGAACACCACCCTCTCATGGGGCCTGGGGGTGGGGATGAGCTGCCCCTCTTCAGGAAGCCGGTGCGCAATGTCGTTAGACATGTATCTGGCCTTCCTCAGTTTTTTGATGTGTCCCTCCATGAAGGAGGAGACCATCCACTTGCCTCCCGCTCCGGACATGGCTGGAGAAGGTTGAGGTGGGGTGTGCGGACTTGGGCGCTGGAGCTCGAGTGCGTGAAAATGGATAGGCAAAGGAGGAAGAAGGCGTGGATGAAAAGGTGGATCCTTATCCCCTTATATGGGCGGACGTGACTATGCGCCCCCACCAGCCTGGTAAAACTCACTTATCTCCCAAGCGCTGTAGTCAATGGCGCGGTTGGGTTACCACACCCGTATTGATGAGAATCCTGGAATAAGGGGACACGATATGTGCTTTAACAAGACGTGCCGAGGAAACCGCCTCGCTAAACACGCTGAGGTGGGACAATAAAACGATTCGAATAAAGACTTGGCCATGGTGTGATGTCACGCTACGGAATACGTCAGCAGATTAGATTTGTGTAAATATTATTCTCTCTATGGCAATATGTGGAAACTTATTTTGCTGAGCCGGACACTACCTTTGTGTTCAAAATCTTCTATGAAGTACTTGGAGGAGGAACCTGCCTTGCAATGCCGAAGACAATCTGCGCGCCGGACTCATCGTCATTGAAGCCTGGTTCAGGGGCTACTGACGGACTCCTGGACTATGAAGATACAAGATTGAAGACTTCGTCCCGTGTCCGGAAGGGACTTTCCTTGGCGTGGAAGGCAAGCTTGGCGATACGGATATGTAGATCTCCTACCATTGTAACCGATTCTGTGTAACCCTAGCCCTCTCCTGTGTCTATATAAACCGGAGAGTTTTAGTCCGTAGGACGAACAACAATCATACCATAGGCTAGCTTCTAGGGTTTAGCCTCTTTGATCTCGTGGTAGATCTACCCTTGTACTACCCATATCATCAATATTAATCAAGCAAGACGTAGGGTTTTACCTCCATCAAGAGGGACCGAACCTGGGTAAAACATCATGTCCCCTGCCTCCTATTACCATCCGACCTAGACGCACAGTTCGGGACCCCCTACCCGAGATCCGCCGGTTTTGACACCGACATTTCTCACCCGTAGCGATGCTTAAGTCCGTCCGAATCATGTTAGCAATTGCCGCATTTTTTGATATCAAATTTGGCAAATGGATGTGAAAACTGCATTCCTTGATGGATATCTTAAAGAAGAGTTGTATATGATGCAACCAGAAGGTTTTGTCGATCCAAAAGGTGCTAACAAAGTGTGCAAGCTCCAGCGATCCATTTATGGACTGGTGCAAGCCTCTCGGAGTTGGAATATATGCTTTGATAGTGTGATCAAAGCATGTGGTTTTATACAAACTTTTGGAGAAGCCTGTATTTACAAGAAAGTGAGTGGGAGCTCTGTAGCATTTCTGATATTATATGTAGATGACATATTGTTGATCGGAAATGATACTGAATTTCTGAATAGCATAAAATGATACTTGAATAAAAAATTCAATCAAAGACCTCGGTGAAGCTGCTAGCCCCACGAAGTACGAATGGGTGATCAGACGGGGGGGGAGCTAAGGGAGAACCATGTTTCTGTCTGGGACGCGCTTGTTTTTAGCTTTTTCGAACATATGGAACGTGCTTGTTTGAAATTTGGGGAAAGTACAAACTTTGCCCCCTCTTAAACATCGGACCAACTATGGGTCGGGGGTAGGATGGTAATCCCAGGTGTCCCAAATAGTGGGAGGGAGCTATTTCGGCTGCGCGCATGTGTGCTTAGGCGGCCATTGTGTATGAATGTTTTTCGGATGCAGTTGTGTGGCGTCTAGATGAAGCTACAAACCTACCCCGGTTTAGACCTTTGGACGTCGGGCCGGTAGGTTTCACGGGTCGGAGTTAGAAAAGTAATTTCCTTCTACTACCAAACATTGGTATCACGCAGTTTCAGGCGAGTAGAGGCTCTTTTGGTTCTTCGTTCGAAATTCTGAAACATAAGCATTCACGTTTAGGGTACTCTTGAACTTTGAGGATTGACCTAAATAGACAACGTTAAATTTGACCTTGTATGTTTGAAAACCTCATTAAATAATCCAGTTCTTTTTGAAACTTTGGCAGTTGAATATCCTATAACTATGATTATTTTGGAATGGAGGAGCTATCTTTGAATCTATTTTGTACATGACTATATATTCTATTACGTACAGAATCTAAGCAAACATTGGTGCCCCGTAATCTAGGTATGATTTACAAATGCCATGATATCGAATTCAAATAATTGAATGGACTTCATGTTGAATTTGATTTTTTTAAACCACCTTAAGTTGAATTCAAATGTATGCTAGTTAATAGCTAGCTATTTATAATGTTCATCGTGTAACTTTCCTATGTATAATGTGCTTCACACACACAACATGAACTATACTCATGTTTATATTCAATTGCTAAAGCAATGCATTGTCTGGAGTTCAAAATACTAACTATGTGGATCAATTATGTCGAATAATAACATGGACATGCTCAAATTCAATAGAATCTAGATGTTTGATGGATCAATGACCGTTCCTTACGCGAATTGCAAATATCATGATCCCATCCTAACATTTGGATACAATTTATATCTTTAATCAATGTGTACATCAGTCTTTTCTGTGTAGTTTCACTCTCCATTGGTGGGCTCTCGCACATGCTCACATACTCTCTCCCGAGGTGTCTTTCTCGTAGACATGCTCTCGATATAACCCTCCCTCCCTCTCATAACCATTTACGACTGTTTTCACTAACCTTTATCATAAGCACTCTTCCTCTCACAAGCATACACACGCACAATCCCCATCGACCCTTTCTATATAAATAGACATGCCTACGTGTCTCCTGTACACACATTATCTTTAGGCCCGTCTCTTCCTAATCGACGAGTATGATTCTAGCAGAGCATTCTGTAGGATGCCCCTTACAGTTAGGTTGGATGAATAGTAATATCAGAGATAAGTGGTTACCTTAGTACGAGAACCTAGGGTTACAAATCCTAGCGGACTTTTTTTGTGGACACAGAGTCCTTCACAATTCTGCTATCTTTGTCTTGTACGACTAGTCATCCATGGGTCTCCCAAAATGCGTCACGGGCCGACCAATGTGGCGCAGGACGGAACCGAACCAAGGGCATCACCTCGACCCACCGGACCTCACGCGGTGACACACCCTCTTCCCCATCTCTCGTTATCTTCTCACACCCACACATACCAACACAGACACCACAAAAAAAATTCTCCTTGTGCCTCTATTCCCTCCCCCATTGCATATACACACCCAAGGGAATCTCTCGCCGTGACATCATATTTTTCTCTCTCTCTCTAGACCTCTCTCATTTCTTGTGCTATCTCTCCCACGCCCCCTCCCCTCGCTGGCCCCTCTATCCATGCCTCTCTTGAATAAGTAATACACACACATACCTCTCTAGGCCCTGCCAAATACATCAACTAAACATTCACACATGTTACATCACATACCCCATTGATCTAAAAATCCCACTCTTCACGTACCCCATTTCTAAATATATACAACACTACAAAGTTATATGGAGGAGTATGAACGTTTATTTGCATTGCATGGTGCCCACAATGATATTTATTCCGCATTGTGAATTTTTATATTTTATACTATATATAAAGTTAGTCATAAATAAAGAGAAATGAAGGGCATCTCTCTCCATGGCCAGCACCCCCTCTACGCCCCTTTCACGTACACACACAAACTATCTCCAGGTCCTGTAAAAGTAAGCCCCCAGCACATTCATGCATGTTTCATCTTTCTCTCATGATATACACAGTGACAATAATTGTATTTGAAGCGAAAGGACGATATGTACATTAGACTTTAGAATCCACTCATTACGGTCACCATAAAACTCTGTATTTTCTCAATACACGACTAGTTGACAAGCTAAATGCTCCACATGGCACATCTAGTATTGCATCACATTATGTCATAACAATTGGGCCCACCTATCTGCTTGTATCTACTCTACATCTACATCTACACTCTTATAACTACACTCCTATAAAAAACAGAGTTGGTGATGATGGTGTGCCTGCCATCCTGCAATATAGGCCGTCCGATTTATATCTAACGGATAGGAAGCAAACTATGGCAATTTTGCAAAAAATGTACGCACACACCTCTCCACATTTGCAAATAAGGCCTTCCCTCATTCATCCCTTTCTCTCACAAGATAAACTAGTCATACAAATGCATCTTGATGTTACGTGCAATGCACGGGCATCTTGCTAGTAAGAATGAAAACAAACGACAAAAAAAATTTGACGGTGGTTCGAAGTCATGACCGCAGGCACATAAGACAAGGTGGCCTTGTATTGGTATGCTGAGCCGTCTGTTTTAACACATTGGAGCTGGTGTGGTGATTATATACACACACACGCATGCACACGAACTGCATGCACGCAACACTCACACGAACACATGCAGCCACGCACGCATGCAACACTCACACGTACACAGGCAACCACGCATGCACGCAACACTCAGACGCCCACACGCATGCATGCATGCACACACCACACGACCAACACACACTCTCATGGTCAAGTGCTCAACCTACACATTCATGCACACACATCACACCCTGACAGACACATACACAACCAGGTGATTCCCGCGCACGGGTTGGAGTCTTGTCATGCCTGTGTAAATTTATGTTTATCTGACCTTTTTCCTATGCGAACAGATAGGTGGGACCCACAAGGAACATGGTCAATTTAACTAGTCAACATGGTGCCACTCAGACTATGTGGCCGGTCAACAGAGTGCAATCCGATGCTGAACGGGGAGCAAGTGACCGTATAATCACCGCAAAACGTATATAGTGACCGTAATGAGCTTATTCTAAAGTTTGGTGACCGTATTATGCTTTCTATCTGTAGGCCCTCCAAAACTACATCTCTACATGTTCTCGCATGTTACATCTAACAACTATGCAATAGAACAGTACTACTACACTTTAACACAATAAATCATATGTGTTTTTATTTTACTAGATATCATATTGTTACTTAATTATTAAGTTTGCATACATTAAAATTTCCTTTGAAATGTATGGCCAGTATCATGTACTGTGCGGGAAAAATCCCGCCCTTTCCTGTTTAATCGGGTTTGTATCGATGGATCGTGCAAAACAGCAAAACTATAGTACTATAGAGTATAAGTGACAGTTCACTGGGCCGCTGTGTATGTACTCCTCCATCGTAAGAGTGGAGCGCTCGCTTTCATAAATGTTCTAGTCCCTTTCACCGACATGTGGAACTTCAAGCTGCAGGGTCCACGTGCCATACCGAAATACAATGCAGGGTGAAGCACCCCAGTCATGGCGACATCGTAGTAATGAGTAATGAGGCGTCAAATCACAAATTTGCACCTTTCTTGCAGTTAACTTGGAGGGACGAAGTAATAATAATGCTAGTAAAAAAAGAAGTTGGAGGGACGAAGTAACCATCATTTCACTCGTTGTTGAATCCTCTTCTCCCTCATCTTATTCAAGTTAACCACGTGTTGCTTCTGCCGGTGTTCTGCAACATGTGGGACGCGGATTGGCTTCGTAAAGCACTGACACGTGGGACCGCATGTTAGCAAACCACCAGGCCAATGTCCTCTAAAAATAAGAACCCCCCCCCCACCATCCGCGCGGCAAAATCACCTCCTTTTTACTAATCTTTATTCTATAATTTTCTAGATCAATATAATTGAGATTTGTATAGATAGCACACAGGAGCAAAACCAAGTGGTATGGTTAAGGGCATCCACAATGTGTAGCCAAATGTGAAAATAGCTTTTGCCATCGATGGGAACCATTGTGGACGGTGCTGCCAAAGCCAAAAAGATGGAAACGAAGCTCCCTTATTGGTTGATTGAAGGAATAGAAAAATGCAACGTCTCTCCTCTTTCTCCCGTGCTTCGACGCATGTATAGTATAGAGCACAGAGTCTACTCCCATGTCCCTTCTATCACAAATCACAAAGCAATGAGGCGTCAAATCACAAAGCACGGATGAAGCAATCATCATTTCACTCTCCGCTGACTCCGCTTCTCCATCATCTTCTTTGAGAAACCACCTCACCGCACTAAGCTGGATGGACGACACTATTGTGTACTAGTAGTACTAGTACATTTACGCGTCCTTTGGTTCAACGGACTTCCTGGATGCAAATAAGGCGGTTGTCTCGGCTTGCAGGCGGCACTTGCGAATGAATTACCATGGTCTTCCTCAATGGTGTTCTCCATCGAACACACTTCGCCAAACCACAACGTTTGAGATATCGTCAATGTCACCGCAATGTGGAAGGAAGTCAAATAGTTACTACCTCCATTTTTTTGTACACAAGGCCAGTATATCAAAATTACACTTTGCAAAAGGCAACTAACAATAATCGAGGCAAAATTGATGGGGTTTGCCTCGTAATAGCAACCAAGGACATTAATATACCCTTGCATGCATGTGGAAGTGAGACGGTCAGTTTGCATGGCGCTGTATTAATCAAGCTATGATGAGTGAGATGGTTAGCTCTTTGGGCTTTGGAGAAAAAATACGCATTAATTGACATGTCAAACGAGGTTTGTATCGATTAATCCCGTGAAGAAACACCCCGCCTTTCTTTTTTAACACTAGTACTCCTAGTACGTACGTACTTATCCTGTTTGGGTCTAGGCCTTGCATTGCTATACTTAGCCACACATTTTTTCCAAGCTTGCGTAAAGTTTTAAAAATGGAAAGGAGGTACACTTGCGCATGGCTGTCGTGGTCGCACCGCACCCTTACACGGTCGCTCCTGCACACCGGACCCTCACACAGTCGCTCATTCACGCCGCAAAACCCAACCAAGGGAACGCACCCTCATTGAGACGTGCTACCGCTGGCAGATAATTTTCGTTCATACATTATGTTTATCCAACCGCATGTTGGGGTGGATCCGTACGGCCCGTGCAGTGGTATGTTGGGGAAGAAGGAGACGTGGGGAAGAAGAGTTATGAGACGTAGGATATTCATCCAACCGTCTGAAATGGTAGACTGACCCAAATGATGAAAGTTAGGCGACTTGCATAATAATATATATGTTTATACATAGCAAAAGATCCCTAAAAACAACATAAAGAAAAACTATCACTGCTCGCGGAAAGAGACGGCCTCGTCGTCTTTGGCTATCGGCGCGAACCAGCCGTAGCTGCCAACGTGTGTCTCCGCACTGCGGTTGTCCTTGGCCTCCAGCTACTCGTTCACGCGGAGCATGCGGGCGCCCTGCACGGACGAGAGCACCGCCCGGTTCAAGTCGAGGATGTCCGGTTCCACCTGTAGGAGGGCCTCGATGGCAGCGCCATCCGCGTGCTCCGCGTCGTGTTGAGCCTCCGCCGCCCGGTTCAAGTCGGGGACGTCCGGTTCCGCCTGTAGGAGATGATGGCAGCGGCACCCACGCGCTCCGCATCGAGTTGAGCCTCCGCCGCCCGGTTCAAGTCAAGGACGTCCGGTTGCGCCTGCTGGAGGGCCTGGATTGCAGCGGCATATGTGCTCTCCGCGTCAAGTTAAGCCTCCGCCGCCCGGTTCACATCCACGACATTCGGTTCCGCTTGCAGGAGAGCCTCGATGGCAGCAGCATGTGCACGCTCCGCGTCGAGTTGGGTCTTTACCTCTCGGTCCTCCTTTAGTATAGCTAGGTAGAACCGCTGGTGGACCTGCACCATGGGGGACCCGGACGCTGGTACGAAGTCGACGTCCATCATCTCATACCATCAGGGGCCTTTTGCGCCATGCCCTCCCCCATGAATAATTGATCGGCTTCAACCTCCTCGTAGATTGGCTCCAAAGCACAAAGGATGAACTCGTGGGAACGAAGGTCTGTGGCACCGACCGTCGCCGTGATTTCTGCGCGGCACTCCGGCGTCAGCATCTTGTAGTACATGATCTTGCGGTGCACCATGGCTTTCCGTCGAACTAGGGGACGCTTGATGCGGTCTAGGGTATCGAGAGGTGGGGGAATGGGCTAGAGAGGAGGTGTAGTTTTGGGGCAGTGGTTGGCGTAGGCCGAGCAGCGAAGGTTCTGGTGTGAATAGTGGTTTCGGCCGAGCAGCGAAGGTCAATTGGTTTTACTGTACATCGCTCTTATCGCGTATGCGTTGCACCCCGGCACGCTGGACCCTCTACGTCATTCACTTAGTGGAACGTGCTTCGTCTTGCGTTTTCGCTCGCTTGTGGGACCGCAGTTGAGAGCAAACAGACGTCCCACCCCCTCCCTCACCCGCGTCATTTGTAGTACCACTCCCTCCGTTTTATGCGGAGTAAATAAAAACAGAGGTAGTATACTACGAATGAGGATCCCCTGATGTAGCCGAACCCATTGAGTAACTAACATGTGGGGCCTAGCAAGCATGGGGTCCGCCAGTAAGTGACCAAAAGGGAGGGTAAGGTAGGGATACCTACGTCAGATGATCCACTTCCATTACTACTCCCTCCTTCCATCTATGGGGCCTAATGCGTTTTTCGAGGCTAACTTTGACCAAATGTTAGAGTAATAATATATGACATGCAACTTACACAAAGCATATGGTCAAATTCGTATGTGAAAGGAGCTTCCAATGATATCATTTTCACATTATACATCTCATGTACTATTAATCTTGTCAATAGTCAAAGGCGGTTTTGAAAAACGCATTAGAGCATGGTTAATAATATAGCCAGCCGATGGCTATAAGGAACTTCTTTGTCATCTATGGACATCATCTATATGCACTCATACAATAGTGTGGCTATAAGGTTGGCTATTTCCCGCAAAAAACTAATATAAAAGGTTGGCTATTGTATTAGTACTTTTTCCCATCTCCTCTCTATCTCTTTCTTCATATTTATTGTATTTACCTAGGAATGTGTATATAGCTAGGCTCTTTCATGAGAGCTCACCCCCCTTACTTTTTCACATCTCTCTCCTTCACATAGGTAAAAGTGTCATGTAAGTTGGCTCTTAGTAGTAGAATGGCTATTAGGTTGGCTCTAAGCATTTAATATTTGCATGAGCAAGGTATATGATTGGAAGAGAGTTGTATGCATACTATTTTTTCTTGATCTATGAGGAAGGTATATGATTGGAAGAGCCCGCTTCACTCTCTATCTCCTCTCTTCTCACTCCTCCAAGTAGGATTTTAATGACACGACAAGTCTTATAGCCTGCTTACTAGGCCTTATTAGACTTGCTCTTAGGCCCTATATAAATGGAAGGAGGGAGTACTATGAGCAATGCATACTCTACTACAGATGTTGTCAGTACTCCACTAGTACTATTGGACAGGGTGCTTAAAAAGTTACTATTGGACTGGCTATACGTGGCAAAATCCTAGTAGGAAGAGCATGCCCGAGAACAAGCACATTCACGTGGTTGAAAACAAATTGGAAACCATCTCTGTTTGAATACAAATCTAGGAGTACGTACGAATCTAACAATATTGATTGGGCGTTGTTGAATGTTGATACTTTTCAGTAAGTTTGATCAAAGTAGAGATAATTTGACAACAGATAAAACTTATATGTAAACTACTCCCTCTGTTCCTAAATATAAGTCTTTTTAGATATTGCAATAAGAGACTACATACGAAGCAAAATGAGTGAACCTACACTCTAAACTATGTCTATATACATCCGTATGTAGTCCATAGTGAAATCTCTAGAAACACTTATATTTACGAACGGAGGGAGTATATCGTATGTTCAAAAGCGCAACGAATATTGAATACCCTTTATATATGATTTGCGGATGCTATGATCACCGGTTCAAAATTTTGAATCCGCCTTAGGTACCACGCATGCACCCACTCGTTTTCTCTCAATTTCATCTCGGGGTCCAGAGATTGATTGAAAGAGGACTAGGGTGGATACAATACGTTAGTTTCGCTTATGAACGTACAATATACTCCCTCTGATCCCCATAACCCCCCCCCCCCCCGCAGGTCCTTTCTATCATAGAAACGGACCAAACCTTATCTCCTTGCATGACACGCAATTGATCTGTCAACATGAATCGTTCTCGTCAAGATATGTCGGGGCCTGAACCGAATGCGATTTCAAAATTAAAATGGGAAGCGACACGTAGTGGAGGCTAAGTGAAACTTTAAACGAACTATTTATTTGTATGCATGTCGGACAAATTACAACATTGGAAATACAAGCATGGTCTAGGCCCACATTCTAATGATACTCGGCGGAATGTTCAAATGACGCACGCGAGAGGATGGCCTCGACTGGAGGGCGGCATGATCGATGGAGAAGAGGGTTGGAGAGTAATGAGAAATAAGCAACGCCGCATGATTATAATTGAACGGCACAAATAAACAATAAGTTGTCACGTTTTCCCTTCCGTCTTGGTCACGGAGTAAGATACTCCCTCTGTTTTTATTTACTTTACATATTATGTTTGAGTGAAGTCAAACTTCATAAAATTTGACCAAGTTTATAGAAAACTAGCAAGATGCCCGTGCGTTATATAGAACATCAATTTCTAATGGGAGAAAAGGATCAAAGAGGGAAGGCCTTATCTGCAAATGTGGAGAGGAGTCTGGGTAAAATGTCATAGTTTCCTTCCTATTCATTACATATAGATCGGACGGCCTATATTGCAGGATGGTAGGCATACCATCATCACCAACTCTTCTTTTTATGTACACTAGCAAGATGCATGTGCATTGCATGGAACATCAAGACGCATTTTTATGAGTAGTTTATCTTGTGGGAGAAAAGGATTAATGAGGGAAGGCCTTATTTGCAAATGTGGAGAGGGATGTGGGTATCTTTTCGCAAAATTGCCATATTTTCCTTCCTATCCGTCAGATATAAATCGGATGGACTCTTACAAAAACAGAGTTGGTGGTGATGGTGTGCCTGCCATCCTGCAGTATAGGCCGTCTGATTTATATCTGACGAATAGGAAGGAAACTATGGCAATTTTGCAGAAAGGTACCCGCACACCTCTCAACAATTGCAAATAAGGCCTTCCCTCGTTCACCCTTTTCTCTCACAAGATAAACTAGTCATACAAATGCCTCTTGATGTTACGTACAACGCATGGGCATCTTGCTAGTAAGAGTAGAAATATGAACATTTACAATAGAAAATATATATGATGTGAAAGTATATTCAATAATGAATCTAATGGTATTGATTTGTTATTGTATATGTTATTATTTTTGTCTATGAACTTTGTCAAAGTTTACAAAGTTTGACATTGAGCAAAGCTAAAATGCGGAGTAAATAAAAAGAGAGGGAGTACACAGGGACTAGTATAGTTACTACAACTAAAACATGGTAAGTTGGACCCCTAAATGCGGGCACGAACCGGGCACACCTAAATTATTCTTTCAAACAGTCGGAAACCTACATTTAGCACACCATTTGGGTACTTAATCAAGTGTTACCCTTCACTAATTGAAAAGGAAAAGGGTGATACCGTACCCAAAACCACCACACTTGGGGATAGGGCAAAAATTTGGTACGGTACCACATTTGAACCAGGGCACAAAAACCACCTGTTCTGCGCCTAATGCGCAACATGGAGCACTGATGCTCGAATATGGCTGGGAAAACAAGGAAACACGACATGTGGGGCACTCCTGTCGGGACTACATGGTGTAGACTAGTCCAATGGAGGAGCTGGCCCATGACCTCCTTGCCATCGGCAACCGTTCATGTGGGTCGTGGGGGCCAGCAACATGGCGCAACTCCAGCACTGCCTCTGGACAGGGCGACCGTGGTGAGCGACACGCTCATTGTCGCTGGACACGGTCGGTTTCAGTGTGCCAAGGGTGGCGTTAGTGCTGTGGCACGACCAGCAGCTCAACACCCGACTCGTCGAGGATGCACGGGGTGCCAAAGTGCGCGTGCGCCGCGAGGCATCCGCAGAGTGGTGTAGCGCAGCCAACTGCATCCCCAGGACCTGAGACCGTGCCGGGTCATCTTGCTTTTTCAATGACATGTGGGGTCGCATTTGAGCAAAGGGCATCTCCAACATTGCCATGACCGTAGCTGTCTACCTTGGCACACCAAAAACCCTCGTCCATCGCGCCATTGCACGGTGCGTTCCCAGCCGGTGCCAGCTGCCCGCATTCATGCCATCCATACGTATGCCGTCGTTAAGAGCCTCGGTGCCCGAGGAACAGACTCCGGCAACTTAATGACGCGCCCGGACACTTTGGCCTCACCGCAATGCGCTACTTACAGCGGCAATGCCCAGGTAACCTCCACACCATAGTGCATTGTCCAGCTACCTGGCGCCACATCCAGCATGACCGCGAGCGCGAACGCTCTATGGGAGAGCATTATCTTCGGGGATAAAGCTCGAGGTCGCTGCCCTCGCTCAAGTCATCGCTCACCATGCAATAGCGGCGTAGCCGGACATGGACACAACCACAGAAGTTGTGGGCACGATGGCGGCCGACAATGGGAGCACCGTTAGCCACGCGTCCTACTTGCCGCCAACCAACATCCAGCACTGTCGGATCTCGGGTTCCGAGAAAACCCTCAAGGTTTGAACAGTGGGGTGCGCGAAAGATCTCCACCAACTGATCCACGTCCTAGCTTCGCTATGGTCTCAAGGGCTAACTCGATGAACTCGCAACACAAAGGACACAAGATTTATACTGGTTCGGGCCACTGTTGTGGTGTAATACCCTACTCCAGTGTGGTGTGGTGGATTGCCTCTTGGGCTAAGGATGAACAGTACAAGGGGAAGAACAGCCTCCTGAGGAGAGGTGTTCTTGTGCTTGGTCAACTTGCGGTTGTTCGGATCTCATCCCCTAGCTATGTTGGTGGCTAGTCCTATTTATAGAGGCCCTGGTCCTCTCCTCAAATATTGAGCGGGAAGGGAGCCAACAACGACCAATTTGAAAGGGGACAACTAGTACAACTTATCCTGACAAAAGCAGTCTTCGCCTGCAAAAGGCTCTGGTGGTGACGCTGCCTTGGGCTCCATGGTGACCTCTGTCTTGCCGTCCTGCTGGTCATGGTCTCGTTGCACCGATATGGAAACCTTTTCTTGACGCCTCGGTACTCCACACCTGCGCTTGCTTCCTTATCACCAAAGAGGAAACAATGACACTGTGCGCGCTGGCGTCCGGCTGGCACCTGCCTGATCTCGATCGTCATGGCTCACGTCATTGGAACTTCGCGAGGTTTGCCTTGCCTTGAAATCTCCGCCCCTTGGGAGCCAGCCTGGTGAAGGCGCTCCCGAGGAGGTCTTGTGTCGTCCGCCTCGCGAGGCTTGGCCCCTCGCGAGGGTCTTGAGTGCTTGTTGGTGAAGATGGGCCATACGGGCCTGCTCGCAGAGCCACGCCATGGCCGCAGGCAGGCAAGTCTGGGGACCCCCATTCCCAAAACGCCGACAGTAGCCCCCGGGCCAAAGGCGCCCTCGGGCTTGGCTTCGAGGCGAAGCGAAAGGTCAAGTGCGGAGCGCCGCGGGCCCCAATAGCATGCGGCCTTGGTAGACGCATGGCGGTTGATTGGACATGGGCGTCTCCGCTTCCCCATGCTGTCTCGGCAACTGCCTGACTTGACAAGTCCCTGCAACATGCAAGGAAAAACCATCATTACCTATTATAAATGGGAGGGGGCGGAGCCCCCGTCGCCCATCTCTTCCCATTTCGCTCACTTCTCCCCCCTCGCACCATTGCCGACACCAATGGCGCCCATCCAAAGGTTTTCCGCGGCGGAGAAAGGAAAGACTCCCCTCGATGGGCTGGTACCGCTCCCGCCAAAGAAGAGGCCGACCCACCGCCGCGACGAGGCGACGATGCAGGTGGTGACGAGGCCTTGGTGCGAGCGGCCTCCTCCCGGGTATCCGTTACACCTATACGCCCAAGCCGGGGGCTTAGGACGGAGAGGCGACGAGCTTCGGCACGCGCGCCGTGACCATGTTCGTCGTGTCGCAGTGGCACTCGTCGCAGGTCCTGGAGTCCACACCACAGACTCCTCGCACGAGCTCGTGCTGTGTACGGTGATGCCCCCGAGCATTTGGATCCGCTTCCCTTCCTTCTTCTCAGCCGAGATGCTGCCGAGGGGCCCCTCGAGCTTTGGCTACACCATGCCGACTGCGACACGCCCGCGACTGGAGCAGAGGTTGAGGCCATCTCCTCAGGGAAGATCTTGATGACCCGAGGCTGGGATGAGGTCGCCCGAGTGTGTCGTGCGGAGGGCTCCCTCGCGATCCACTTCGCGTATGACAGTGCCTTCACACTGTTCTTCAAGGTCTTCGACGGAGAAGGCCACCGTTTGGTGTGTTTCCCTAGGTGGGGTCATCAGGTTGGCACCACAGGTGGGGCAGGGTCTGCGGCCCGCATCGCCAGTGGCTCCTCCAGTAGCAGCAGTGACATTTGGGAGTACAACGTTTCTCCCGAGCTCTACAAGACCCCGGAGACGAGAGACGACGGCTACGTGCCCCCAAGCTCCCGCCAAGCTCAAATCAGGGCTGCAGCGTCAGGCCACCGCCGTCGCTGATCTGGATGAAGTTGGCACCGGCCTCTGGTGGCCCACTGTTGATGATGGCGTCATCCACAGGGGCACGTGTAGTTAGGATTCCCTAAGTTCTTGCCTTTTGTTCCCTGCAAGGAATAAAGAAATGCTCCGTGAGGGTGCGTAAAGGTTTTGTAATGTGTCTTGTCCTTATTATGAACTTGCGCGAGGGCGAGTCCTACTTCAGCTTGGTCTCCCTTTACGACCTCGTGATGACTTGGCACTCTACGCTGATAGGTCCCGGTCCCCAGGCAGGCTGCAGCCGTCGTTGGTATGACAGGTCGCGTGCCGTGGTCAAGGCCAGGAGGTGAGCGGCCCAAGGTACAGTAAGAGTTCCTGAGGCGCGATGCTCAGGAGGTCCCCTTTAGCGCTCAAGCAGCCGTCGAGAGGTAAGAAAGGGGGGTGACGTTGCTGCAGCAGGGCTGCGGCTAGTACTATTCTTAGTCCTTAGCGGTTTAGCCAACCTGGGCTTGGGAATTACCTTGACGTTCCGGAGTTGATTCCTCATGATGCGCTAGATTCATGCATAGGCGCCCGAAGCATAGCTAAGCCAGGCCCATGCGAGCCTCCCCCTTTCTCCACGCTCTAGTTCGTGCTCTGCTTCCTTAGGTCTCGGCCCTCGAGCGAGCTCAGCCACCGCTGGTATGCCAGGTCGCGTGCCATGGTCAAGGCCAGGGGGTGAGGGTTGGAGAGCCAGTAAGAGATCCTAAGTCGCAATGCTCAGGAGCTCCCCTTTTAACGCGCAAGCGGATTACATGGGAGAAGAGGGAGCTCGTGGTCCCGCATGCCGTCGCCTTCAGGAGATTCCTGGAAGCCAGCACAATGAGAGACACGGTTTTCCATTACGGTTGTCGGTCCGCCGCTGGTCGCTCCGCGAGGAGATGAAGGCACTGAGGGCCTGGTGAGGTGACGTGCGCGGGGAATGCCGCGAGCCAGAGCTCGACCGCTCAGGTTTGTCGACGTTGCAGGGATGGACCCGAGCACAAGCGTTATGCCAGCGTGAGTATCCCCCATGGCATGTGAGAATCAAGTAGGTGATAATCATAGATAGATTAAGCATGTAAGGCAAACTAGCTCAGGTAAGTGCATGAACTATACGCACCACTGGGTACGGCCCGAGCGGCTTGGGGATGATGCAGCCCGAGAGACGCCCCCCAGCAAGGTAAGCTAAAGACTTAAAAAAGAAGGGATACATGCCACATGGACTGGGAATAATGCAGCCCCCTGGGCGCTCCTAGCTAAATGAACTTGGAAAATGTCACCTAGTTCCATTGATGAAGGGGTGTTGAGGCAGCTGAAGGTACACGGCGAAGGGGTTGCCCCTCACGAGGCATCGGGGCCCTAAGCTTCGGGAGGCTCCGGGGGTCCAGGCGGTTCCTTGAGGACCGTCGCCATCTCCACCAGGACTGCGTGGTGCCTCACCTCCTGACCCGCCATGACGCTCTGCAGGTAGCCCTGGAAGGTAGCAGCCATGCTCGGCAGGCCGAACGGCATACGAACGTAGCTGTGAGGTGGACCTTCGCAGCGCCCAACACGCGAAGGCTAGAAGCGCTCTTGAGATGCGGCTCGGTTGAGCCTTGTTATGTTGATGCAGGCGCGCAGCTCGCCACCCTCGCCTGGGTGGGGAGCAACGCCAGGTGGGTGGCGGTCGCCGCGTATTGCTCTTGCTTCCTGAAGCTCCTGAGACACCTTGGTGATGAACTCTTGAGCGCCGGGCGCTCCTTGCCCAGTGTCCTCCTGACGGAGACGGTCGCGAAATATGCCTCCAAGTGGTGCCCGAGTGCCTCCCTCATGACGTTGGCAAGGTCTAAGGCCCTCCAGAAGAGAGCCCCCGAGCCCTGCCCGAGGAGGGCGCAAGGCGCGCCTTCCTATGCGAAAGAGGGAGGCGCCCAAGGTGCGGGCGCTGATCTTGATGAGGTGCCCCTTGCGGTGCTGCCCTCCTGTGGTCCGACACGGAGTAGCTGCTTCTTCTTCTTGGGGACGACCTTAGGAGGGTACCGAGCTGCATTGTTGGCGGGGTCTTCGATTGACGCTGCTTGGAAGGTGCGCTCGAGGTAGCACATCGCATATCTTTCTTTGCAAGGGACTGTGATGATCCCGTCGCTTCCTGGCATCTTGAGGACGTTGTAGCCTTGGTGTGTCACGGCCATGAACTCGGCCAGGGCCGGATACACGAGGATGGCATTGTATGGCAGAGGGATGTGGGCGACGTCGAAGTGGATGAGTTCGGTGCGGTAGTTGTCGCGCTGTCCGAAGGTGACGGGGAGGCGGACCTTCCCGATCGAGGTGGTGGAGCCGTCGGTCACTCCTGAGAAAGGCTTGGTGGGCTGAAGCTGATCATACGGCACTTGGAGGTTGTAGAACATGTTGACAGACAGGACGTTGAGCCCTGCGCCGCCATTGATGAGAGTCTTGGTAACTTGCACGTTGCTAATGACTGGTGAACAGAGAATTGGGAGGGTGCCGGCGGTAGCCGCGCACTTGAGCTGATCTGCCGAGCTAAACATGATGGCACACTTGGACCACCTGAGCGGGCGCGTGGCCTCGAGCTTGGGGAGGACTGCACTCACTTCACGAGTGAAGTGTTTGAAGATACGCTATGAGGCTGGGGTTTGAGCTCCGCCCAAGATGCAGGCGATGGCACGCGGCTCCCGAAAGCCCCCAGCCCCCTCGTCCTGATGGTGGTCGTCATTCCTTCTTGGTGGTGGCGGTAGTTGAGGGAGACTGGCGTTGCCTTGAGGACGATCCGCACGAGGCTGATCCCTCCAGGCGCCCTCACCAGACTGATCCTGCCAGCGGTCCTCACGAGGCCGGTCGCGCCACTCCTAGTGCAGGCCACGGTCATCCTAGCATCCGCCACCACGTCCTCCTCCTCGGCCGTAGCCCCGGTCATTGCACTCGGGGCGTTTACCGAAGCGTCCTTCTGGAATGGCTCTGAGCTCTTGACAGTCGCCGGTGTTGTGGCTATGCAGGTTATGGAAGGCGCAGAATGGTCAGCTGCTCTTGGATGAGTCGGGCTAGTCCCTGTCGTGCTTTGTGTCTGGCTCTGCCGCGAGCACGGCTGCTCCCTTGCACTTCACTTCTTTGTCCTTGGCTTTCTTCTCTTCCGGGTCCGCGGTTGGGAGCTCGAGGAGGGAGAGGCACCCCTCCTCAGCTCTTGCGCACTTGGTCGCCAGGTTGAATGGCTCCGGGGATGTGCATAGCTCCTCGTCGATGGCGAGGTCCTCCTTCATCTTGATGTCGCGGATGCCATGGGAGAACGCGGAGATGATGGCCTCGTCCGTCACCTTGGGGACCTTGAGGCGAACATTGTTGAAGCGCTAGATGTACTTCTGTAGGGTCTCTCCTGGTTGTTGCTTGACGCGGCATAGGTCACCCGCATCCGGTGGGCGGTCGTGAGTGCCCTGGAAGTTGGCAATGAAACAGTCGCGCATCTCGTTCCAGGAGGAGAACGAGCTTGGAGGCAGGTTCAAGATCCAAGAGCGGGCACCATCCTTGAGAGCCATGGGGAACCAGTTCGCCATGACTTTCTCGTCGCTGTTAGCCGCCTCAATGCTCAGCTCGTAGAGCTGCAGGAACTCCGCGGGGTCGGTGGTGCCGTCAGAGCGAGGAGGCAGATCCGGCTTGTACTTGCCTGGCCAAGCGACGCTACACAGCTTAGGGGTGAAGGCGCGGCAGCCTGTCGTGGTCACCGGGACTCTACGCTGGTGGAGAACTTGTCCTTGATGGGGTCCGCGCACCGCCGTCGCATGAGGCACGTGGTCTTGCTGTGGTGGCGCAGGGAGTGCGTTGGTGTTTTCTCGCGGTCGAGGGACTTCTTGGCAGCTTCTTTCTTCTTGCGCGGGCGCCGGATGGGGCAGGTCGCGCCATGGGGCCGCACACCTAGGTGCCAAGACTCCGTCTTGGGGCAGAGGTGGTGGAGGCGCTCCATGGGCCGCGCACCCGCGGCCGGTGGAGGGCGATGCAGCGAGGGGGATGGCGCAGGGGAGCCCCCTTCGGCGTTGACAAGCTCGGCGATGCGGTCGAGCCAATCCTCGTAGATGTCGTCGACGTGGCAGTAGTGCAGGAGGTCGCACGCCATGCACAGAGCGGCCTGCGCGTCTGCGGGAGCGCGATAAGCGTGGGATGACGAACCGACCGGGGTCAGCGATGGAGTGGTGGTGCGGCCGTCCCGCCACACCGAGGGGTGCAGCGAGGATGCTTGCTGCTCATTCCCCGCCAGGCCGATGGCGGCGTTGGCGGCGGGCGACGGAGAATGACGGGGTGGCCTGCCGACTGGAGCCGTCTAAGCAATGTGGGTGGCGAGGGCAGCCCGACGCTCATATCAAGCGCGGCGAGCGTCCGCCATGGAGACGATGGAGCAACGGGACGCGGAGCGACAGAAGGGAAGCTTCGGCGCACCCCTACCTGGCGCGCCAATTGTCGGATCTCGGGTTCCGGCAAAACCCTCAAGTTTTGAACTCTGGGGTGCGTGCGAAGATCTCCCACTACCGATCCACATCCTAGCTTCGTTAAGGTCTCAAGGGCTAACTCAACGAACTCACAACACAAAGGACACAAGATTTATACTGGTTCAGGCCACCGTTGTGTTGTAATACCCTACTATAGTGTGTTGTGGTGGATTGCCTCCTGGGCTAAGGATGAACAGTACAAGGGGAGAACAGCCTCCTGAGGAGAGGTGTTCTTGTGCTTGGTCAACTTGCGGTTGTTCGGATGTCATCCCCTAGCTATGGTGGTGGATTGTCCTATTTATAGAGACCTTGGTCCTCTCCCCAAATATTGAGCAGGAAGGGAGCCAACAACGGCCAATTTGAAAGGGGACAGCTAGTATAGCTTATCCTGACAAAAGCAGTCTTCGCCTGCAAAAGGCTCTGGTGGTGACGTCGCCTTGGGCTCCATGGTGACCTCCATCTTGTCGTCTTGCTGGTGATGGTCTCGTTGCATCGATATGGAAACCTTTGCTTGATGCCTCGGTACTCTGCACCTGCGCGTGCTTCCTTAGCACCAAAGAAGAAACAAGGACACTTTGCGCGCTGGCGCCCGCCTGGCGCCTGCCTGATTCTTGATCTTCATGGCTCACGTCATTGGAACCTCGCGAGGTTTGCCTTGCCTTGAACTCTCCGCCCCTCGCGAGCCAGCCTTGTGAGGGCGCTCCCGAGGAGGTCTTGTGTTGTCCGCCTCGCGAGGGTCTTGAGTGCTTGTTGGTGAAGATGGGTCGTACTGGCCGGCTTGCAGAGCCACGCCGTGGGCCATAGGCAGGCAAGTCTGGGGACCCCCGTTCCCAGAATGCTGACAGGCACCGCCGAGGTTGGGGACTACTCCGAGGATGAGTAGGGCATGGGAGGCGGCAAGGCATGGTGTGCCAACAGGCCGATCTGTCTCTCGTGTTCTACTCTTCCTCACCGGAGACCGCACCTTTGTCTTGAACCCCGCCCTCGTACATGGAGATCGCAGACGGAGGACATCGGATGCCGCTATAGAATAGGTTTGCCGTACATGAAAATCTGCCGTGTTTGCATTAATCTCAGCCGGTGTATATGAACTTTCATAACAATATAGTATATTGTAGGAGTACTAGTGAGATGCCCGTGCGTTGCACGGAACATCAAGATCTTGTGGGAGAAAAGGATGAACGAGGGACGGACTTATCTGCAAATGTGGAGAGGAGTGCAGGTAAATTGTCATAGTTTCCTTCCTATTCGTTAGATATAGATCGGACGGTCTATATTGCAGGATGGCAGGCACACCATCATCACCAACTATGCTTTTTATTTTTATTGAACCGAGACAAAGCTAACATGCGAAGTAAATAAACACATAGGGTGTACATACACAATTTATCTTAGGCACTCCAATGGTACGTCCACTACACATTCAAGCATTTCACATCTTTCTACATCTACAGGAACCTACGAAAGGGTTAACATAAATTGCCTCTCTCTCCTCCTAGATTTTCATGGTGGTGGGCCCCTCCCTCCCCCAAATATACAATCAACACCTCACACGTTTCACATTATGTTAATTACGTAATTGGGATTACGTAGGTGTAGCACTACTCGTCCAAAAAACAAACTAAGCCAATCACCCAGCATATCGCGCAGGAAAAGACCCGGCCGCGCCGTTTTAGTTGGGATTACCGGATTACTAGTAGTAGTATTGATGGATCGTGCGAAGCACTAAGTTTTTTTAGGGGTCTAAGTACCTAGTTTAAAGGGAAAAAGGGGGTACACTCACGGCACCCCTGTCGCGGTCGCATTGCACCCCACACACGTTTGGTCCTGTACATGGCTCATGCGAACGGAACGTGCTGTCGCTTGCCTCTTCATTGACACGTGGGACTGCACTTGGAGAAACCGACCATGCGCCAAACTCCCCCCGCCCACTGCTCGAAAATCCCCGCCCCCAAAAATTACCCCCAAATCCCAAATTCAACCGCCCCTCGGACAACTAGCCAATAATATTCCCCAAACCCCCCTCCCCCTGTCCCCCTCCACTCCATTTGCTCCGCCAAATCCACCCTCCCCGCCGTGCCGATACGTCAGCACCGTGGTTCGTTGAAGGGACGCACAACAATCTTCTTGCTCCCATAGTATGCTCTCGTAGACTGTCATCCTCGAGCCGCGTCGCCACCGCTGGCGACGTTCTTGTGGAGGCGCATGGCGTTCAACACCACCACCGCTGGCGACATTCGTGTGGAGATGTACGGCGGTCAGCTTCTCCCACGGTATGCGCATTCTAGACTGAGGCCCCGTGCATGTCGGTGTAGCGCTGAATGTTAGCTGATAGACGCTGTTAATCTCACTGTTTGCCAAAGTAGTTTACACTCAATATGCTCTACTTAGGAAGCTTGAGTCCAGAGATATTTTAGGGTGATTGGCGTAAGCATGATTGCCGAAGTAGTTTACAGTCAATATGCTCTACTCAGAGACTGGTTGTAAGCATGATTTTCATTAGCTATCACACTGGTTGTAAGCATGAGCGGATGGAAGATTAGGTTAGTGCGAAGCTTACCTTAAACCCTAGCGCTGCCGTTGAAATGAGGCGAGCGTCAAGGAAACCGTGGAGAACGGCGGGGAAGCGACATCGCGCCATCCAGCCTCCTCTTATGGTGGGTGAACGAGTACTCTTGTGGCTCCAGCTAGCTCTGCACCCTCACGAAAGGCACACCATACTCGATCGATTCATTGACCTTTGGGTGCTCAACGTCCGACCTGTATGCCCACCACCTCCACTTGACTTTCACCTCAGGCAAAAATGTCTGCTCCATCGCCTGGAGAAGATACTCGAAGAACTCGAAGGACTGCGGTGTGACTGCAGCCGAGGAGTACATCGCCGCCCTCCGTGTTGCCATCTCGCTCTTTCGCATACATTGCCACATGGCCCTCACCGTCCTTGAAATCTCCCACTCATTGTCAAACCAAGTAAGGATCTCCTTCAACCTGGCTAACTTTGCCTGGTCACCGCCGGTGATCTGCCTGATTCACTGTTGGATGTCCTTTTGAGTGGTCCGGTGCTAGCTTTGAAAGATGGGAGGACAGATGGTGGTCTTGCAATAGAGAAGAGGGAGAGGCGAGACGGTGGTTTTGTAATGGAGATGATGGAGAGGAGAGGGGGTGGTTTTGCAATGGACAAGAGGGAGAGGCGAGACGGTAGTTGTGGGATGTAGACGATGGACAGGAGAGGAGGTGGTTTTGCAATGGAGAAGAGGGAGAGGAGTGTTCGGCAGCAATTTAGGATTGGACGAGAGGGCTGGCGCACTGTGACTGGAAAAAAATCAAAATCAATTTACCCTTCACTTAAGAAAGCGACGCCACATTAACTAGTCTCCCCTTTATTCTGGATCATAGTTGACCATGATTTTCACAAAAAAATCTATGTTATACGTTCCAAAAATAATACAATTTGAAAGTACATTGAGATACGAACCAAACAATACAATTTTTTGGGACATCCATTCACATTTTTCTTATCAAATACAGTACGTGGTCAAAGTTTGACCCAAAATACGCATAACAAAAAAATACTTCCAAGACTAGCGCCGCTCCACTCCTCTTAAACCACTACCACTCCTCTCCTGTTCCAATCTACATCTAGTGCCGCTCATCTACTCTTCCATTTCAAAACCATCGCCCCTCCTCTCTTGTTCCAATCCAAAATCAGTGTCGCTCCTCTCCCGTTCTAATACAAAACCAGCGCTGCTCCTCTCCTCTTCCATTCAAAAACTACCGCGGGTGAGTGAAGGTGTTGTGGAGAAGTAGATCAATGGAGGAGCACAACTGATACGTGAGGATCGCAGACGGCGACCCTGTGAGGCTGGCTAAGATATTGGAGATACAATCTTGGTTTAACTGGAGTATCGCCGCCTTTTCGCTCTGTTGCAGATATTTGGCCATGAATGTCGCCGTCACTGCTAGTTGGTCCTTGTTGTCAAACCAAGACTGTATCTCTAAAAGAGGAAAGCAGCAGTGCTGGTTTTGGATTAGAAGGGGAGATGAGCAATGCTGGTTTTGGATTGGAACAGGAGAGGAGGGGCGATGGTTTTGAAATGGAAGAGGAGAGGAGAATCACTAGATTGAGATTGGAACAGGAGAGGAGTGGCGGTGGTTTAAGAGGAGAGGAGCGGCGCTGGTCTTGGAAGTATTTTTTTGTTATGCCTATTTTGGGTCAAAGTTCGACCATGTACTGTATTTGACATGAAAAATGTGAATGCATGTCACCAAAAATTGTATCGTTTGATTCGTATCTAGATGTACTTTCAAATTATATTATTTTTGCAACATATAACATATATTTTATTTGTGAAAATCATCGTCAACTATGACCTAGAATAAAAGGGAGACTAGTTAATGTGGGGTCGCTTTCTTAATTGAAGGGTTAATTGATTTTGATTTGATCCAGTCACAGCACCGGCTCTCACGTCCAATCCTAAATCGATGCCGCACGCTCATCTCCCTCTTCTCCATTGGAAAACCACGTCCTCTCCTCTCCATCATCTCCTTTCCAAAACCACCGTCTTGCCTCTCCCTCTTCTCGATTGCGAAACCACCCGCTCTCCTCTCCATCATCTCCATTCCAAAACCACCGTCTCGCCTCTCCCTCTTCTCTATTACAAGACCACCATCTCTCATCCCGTCTTCCAAAGCTAGCACTGGACCACTCAGAAGGACATCTATGGAGAGGATGCAACAGCGAATCAGGCAGATCACCGGCGGCGACCATGCAAAGTTAGCCAGGTTGATGGAGATCCTTACTTGGTTTGACAATGAGTGGGAGATTTCAGGACGGTGAGGGCCATGTGGCAATGTATGTGAAAGAGAGAGACGTCAGCGTGGAGGGCGGCGTTGTACTCCTCGGCGGCAGTCATGCCGCAGTCCTTCGAGTTCATCGAGTATGTCCTCTGGGTGATGAACAGACATATTCACCCGAGGCGAAAGTCAAGTGGAGGTGGTGGGCGCACTGGTCGGAGGTTGAGCACCCAGAGGATAATGAATTGATCGAGTATGGTGTGCCGTTCGTGAGGGTGCAGAGCCAGCCGGAGCCACAAGAGTATTTGTTTTCCCACTACAAGAGGAGGCCGGATGGCGCGACCTCGCTTCCCCGCCGTTCTCCACAGTTCCCTCGACACTCGCCTCTTTTTAATGGCGGTGGTAGGGTTTAAGGTAAGCTTCGCACTAACCTAATATTCAATCTGTTCATGCTTACAATCAGTGTGACAGCTAATGAAAATCATGCTTACAATCAGTCTTCGAGTACTACACCAATCACCCTAAAATAGTTTTGGACTCAATCTTATTAAGCAGAGCATATTGATAGTAAAAATTACTGACACCAACCATGCTCCATCATGCTTTGGCATCCACCACCACAAGTGGGATGTGTGGCGCCCTCTGTGGACGGATCTTTCTCAGCAGCAAATCCTCTAACCAAATACTAGTAGCTTATATTGGCAATTTTCTAGGGAGTACTCTTTTTTGAAAGAAGCACCAATATATTTTTTCTATATTTGTACATAGTGTTACAGCTTTTCCCCGTTCTGCACTCACTTTTCTTAGCTGAGATGGCATGCCAAGCCCGATTAGTTGCTAAAATACCCTGCCCTGTATTTATTGTGAGTTAGATTGTCATGGTCTAGTAGACAATCTGTTAGGTAAAATAGCTCTGCACTGTTTTATACTCGATCTTTGTTCGATGGCTGTGTGCTTGGCCTCATTGACCGCTGAAACAGCCTTCCATAATTTAGCACTCAAATATGTTTGCTGAATTAGCTTTAAATATATTTCGTTACTTAGATCTGCTCATCCAAATAACTTGCCATAGCTTTAGACATCGACCTAGGTATTTTTTCTAGACTTCATAAACAAGCTTATATGTTTTTCCTGTAATATCTAGTAGAAGAACTAATTTGTATATCTAACAGATGGAGAGGACTTTGATAACTTCTGCTTGAAGATTCTCCGCTGCATGTGTCGTGGGGGTTGAAAAGTTCATGAACTTTATCAGAGCTGAGTACGGTGGTCCGAAATCAGATGTGCTCTGCCCGTGTAGCAATTGTATGAATTCAGTTACAAGACCCCATTCAACTGTGCAAAATCATCTACACTTGTATGAGATGTCGGTCACATATACTAGGTGGGTTCATCATGGTGAAGCTGTGAATGTCAATGTTACTGACTACGCGGAAGCAGCAGATCACCATCTTAATCTACCTGATGCTCAGGTGGAAGAGGAGGAGTGGTGGTGGTGGCGGAGCCAGTGAGTTTGACCAACATTGAAACAATGCTACGAAATGCTCGTGCATTTCGTGAACTCTCACCTGCAGAATTAAAACGGTGGGCCCACATGTTGGAACAATGCAATGTGGCTGTCACCCTAGGAAATAAGTTGTCCGTATTCTTAGCTATGGTCACCTTTCTTCAGGTGAAGACATCTGAGAGGATGACAAACAAATCATTCGATGCGATGTTGGCTGCTTTCCACACAACTTTCACAGATGCGTCTGAGCTGCCACACACCTACAGTAAAATGAAGAATTTCCTTCATGTAGTTGAATTGGATATGATATTATCCATGTTTGTAAGAACAATTGTGTTCTGTTCCGGAAGGATTATGCCAACTTAAGTGAATGCCCGAAATGCAAATCATCAAGATGGAAAGATGGCGATGTTGTGAAGAGGATTCCTCATAATGTTCTGAGACATTTTCGAATTACACCAAGATTGCAGAGCTTGTTTCATGATGCTGAAACAAGAGAGGATGTACCGTGGCATTCTCAGAACCACGAGTACAGAGATCAGAATCTAATGAGTCATCCATCACATGGTAGTGAGTGGAAAAGCTTCAATCAGAAACACAAAAAGTTTGCTGCTGACCTGAGAAACATTAGATTTGGCTTAGCTCCAGATGGATTTAACCCATTTGGCCACCACAGCGCCACATATAGCATGTGTCCAGTACTTGTTATCCCTTACAACATGCCTCCAAATTTCTGCCCCAAAGAATCAAACTAAATGATGGCCTTGCTCATCCCAGGTCCAAAAAGTCCTAGAAAGGATTTTGATTTATTCATGGAACCTCTTGTGGAGGAACTTCAACATCTATGGAGGGGTGTTCTCACTCAAGACCTATATAGCAGCCCACCAGCTGATTTCTTTCTGCGTGCTATTATAATTTGGTGCATCCATGATTATCCGGCTTTGGGCACAATGTCAGGGCGAAAGACACATGGTTACAATGCATGTTTTCGCTTTGACATGAATCCGCTGTCATACGCAATACTTAGCAAGATCTGCTACATTGGACACCATCGTTTCCTTGCCAAGGACAAGCCGCGTCCTACAAAATACCGAAGACATGTGTTCAATTGAAAGCATGAAAACCGTGATGCGCCAAAGAGGCTCACCGCCAATGAGTTGCAGCTGGAATTAGAGAAGGTCAGGCATATTACACCAGGAAACCATCCTGGTAATGGTAGCGGGAAAAGGAAGCGTGGCAGGACAGAAGAGAGATTATTGTTTACCCGCACATCCACTTTGTGGGACTTGGAGTATTGGAATGATTTGGATCTGCGGCATAATCTTGATGTGATGCACATCGAGAAAAATATATGTGACAGCATTATCGGCACACTTCTTAATATTGAAGGCAACACGAAAGATAGCTTAAAATCTAGGATTGATTTGACACACCTGGGTACCACAGAGGATTTAAAGGTGGAAGATGAAGGTAAACCATGGGATATGGAACCAGTTGTGTACGTCTTGGACAAGATAAAAAGAAAAGAATTCTGCGAGGTCATGTCACATGTGAGATTCCCACATGGATTTTCTTCCAACCTTGAAAGGAGAGTCATTGCAGATGGAAACAAGGTACAAGGGTTGAAAACTCATGACTGCCACGTCCTACTTCAAAGTGTTTTACCTGTTATCCTTAGAGGATTGGGCCATCCTGACTTATACAGAGCTATCGCAGAGTTGAGACAATCCTTCAAGGAACTCTGCAGTAGAAATATCAGGGTAGATGCTTAGGAGCGTCTTAGAGACAAGATACCAACTATCCTATGTGACCATGAGAAGATATATCCTCTAGCCTTCTTTGATGTGATGATGCATTTGGTTGTTCATCTACTTGATGAGGCACTACTTAGAGGTCCAGTACAGTATGGCTGGATGTACCCTATATAAAGGTGGCTAGGCACTTTCAAGGGCTATGTTAGGAATAGACCTAGACATGAGGGTTTCATTACAGAGGCCTACATTGCTACAAAAGCATTGACATTCTGCTCAAAATACATGGAAATAGCTGATCAGCTTAGCAAAGAGGTGGGTGAAGACAATCCCGGGCTCAATCTTTTTGATTATTCTTTTCGAGTTATAGGGAAGAGTCGACAAGAGGACAAACCTAAAGATTTGGACAAAATGGTTTGGTATGTGTTGAATAACTATCCTGAGATACTAACTTATATCAAGTAAGTGCTAGGTACTACAGTTTATATATCGTAATTTACTAAACTTGCAGCACATTCTTATATATTTAGATGTTTGACGCCAACACTATGTTGTGCAGCATCCACAAAAAGGAGTTACTACTGCAAAATCCAAGAAACATTGACAAACTGGTTATGGCAGGATTTGCGAAATGGTTCAAGAGCCATGTAAGCTCTTGAATGCATTGTCAGTTTTTTTAATATATTGAGTACATAAGATGATCAGGTTGTCTATTTTCTAACCATAGGTTAAGAAGATGTGGGAGGATGGGCGGGCAGTTGATGATGCCCTTTACGCATTAGCAATGGGTCCTGATACTTGGGTAAGACATTATGAATCTTGCGTTGTTGGAGATGTGCTCTACAACACCCTTGCACGCAACGAAGACAGGAAGACACAAAATAGTGCCATCATGAGCACGGATACGTACGACAGAGAGACAACTGAAATGTATGTTAACATACCAGAAATTGTTCAGTTGCAATATATCTCAAGTTTTGTGGATCATTGGTGTGTGGTTCTGTTGTGCTGTCATTGGTATAACCTGTTTTCCAGGATCGCAAAACCCAGAGTTGATGATTATTTCAAATCCATCAATGTCAAGATGGCATACCAGACCAACCAGCCTTTTATTTTGGGAAATCAAGAAACACAGATATTTTTCTTGGAAGACACATTTGCACGGAGCGATGACAGGAGAGTATTGCAAAGGTTTGAGCAGAGGAATTCGTTTAATGAAGTTGCACAACAAGATGATGCTTACACTGCTCCTGATGTACAAGATTCCATAGATGTTCCTAATATCTTTGAGAACCATCATGTTAATGACGCTAGCGAAAAGATTGTCTGTCGTGCTATGGACATACAAGAGTTGATCAAGAAGAAACCAATGTTTGAGGACATTGAGGATGAAGAAGAAGATGACACTCTGGGGAATTACGATTCATACTGATACACATGGCAAAGATGTTGACGCTGCTGCTGTGGACGATGATTAGGTTGCTTTTGTCGTATTTGCTTGTCAGAAGACATTTTTTATCTACTATGTGAAATTGTGTTTACTATGACAATTGAAACCTGACGAACGTGTTGTTTAGTATTTTGTCATGAGAACATCACTTCTTATGTATGTTCATTTGTGTTTGGTGATTATATGACGACTAAAACATGATGACATTGTTGTTTAGTCGTACTCATATTTGGCTGTGAAACTTGAATTTGATGACATAGTTTGCTATTGGACTGCAATTTGCTCGACGTCTTCGAATGGGAACAAAGCTGACCCGACATGTCCTCTGCTAATTTATTTATTTATTACCAAAAGGGCCTATTCTACTTATTTATTTATTTATGAGCAAAAGGGTATACCCCCCGATTTCTGTTACTAGAAATCATTAGATGTTCGCAACACTACGCCTAGCCTGCTACACAGGTTTCATTCAATACTAGTTTCAGCAAAGTGCTCATGTCATAGCCACTGAATACATCACGAGTGCTACATACACTGCAAATAAAGAGACAATCATCCTACAAAGCACATCGATTTTGCCCATTATCTTTACAAGCTCTTTCATCTCCTCATTGCTGTCAAGGCCGTTCAGCAGCTGTTGCTTGGCCATGATCAGATAAACTGCATCTTTAACCTTCTGTTTTGCATCTTCCTCTTCTGTCATTCCTTCAGTTACTTGTACAAACACCCCAACATGCTAGTATTGGGATTCCTCGGCTAACTAAATAATCAACTTAGTTTCGTTCCCTCACATTAGCAACTTCGTAGAAATACATATCAAGCGAATCTTCCCTTTTCTATACGAATCAAATTGGAAGATCATCAACCAAACTCTTAAAAAATAGCAACTGAAAGTAGCAGAACAACACTTAAACATATTATTACCCCATGATTCAGGGACTTGTAGAAGACTCGGCCTGGGTTGAGGATTCTGGTTGAGACGCGATGGATGACTCTGCGTGATTTGCAACAGTGGCACCAGACCAACGACAGCGGGTTGCGATGAGCAACTGGCTGCGGTGCGTGTGCCGGCGGGGGTGTGATGAGACCCATAGGCGATGGTATGGGGTGGCGACTTGGTGCATATCTGGTTGTTGCCTGCTGAACAGTAGGTGGACGAGCAGCCAACAGACATGGTTGCTGCGTCCAGAGCTTCTGATGCTAGGCAGAGTAAGTAGAGAACAGGAGAAGTGAATGTTGGATATGTCAGTTTCATTACTTGCAGAGTAGCATAGCACCATATATAGTCATAGTCTAGGTTTGGATGTGAACCGGCTACAGGAGCACGTCGCCCTTTTTTCTAAAAGTCAGCAACGTCTCTTTACTGGTACACTAGCTTGTTCTGTACGCCTTCTCAAGTCTTTGATTTTCTTTCTTCATTTTGCGAGGAAGGAAGGAGGACAAAATTGAGAGTTCCTGGGACTCGAACCCAAGACCTCTCGGTTGAAAACCAAGGGTGCTAGTCACTTATGTGGCGAACGTTCCCTGGGATGAGGACGGTAGACGAATGCATTTTCCTCGCAGTTTTAGTTGCGACGCAAGATCGAATGTTCGCAGTTTCAGGAATGTTATCAGGCGAATGAGCCTAGTTTTTATTTTCTTCCTATATATAAAAAAGTATGCTACTTGGTGTCAGCTTAGTTAACAAACGATTGTGCCAACCTTGACAGTTGGATTGACATTCAATGTCTGTCGTGTTTCTTGAGTCTCTTCTTCCTCTAGCCACCAAAGCCAAACCAGCGCCGGATGGACTGCCTGCTCCCGCCTCCCAAGGCTGGCTGTGCTACCGCACACGCATCATGGTCACATCACACCCTAAAACTCTGTGCATCTTCCCAAGCTCCTGTTCGTTCTCGTCCGAGGCCTCACCATCGTCCTCCGCCTTGGTTCGCACGCTGCGGTGCCACCCTCCGGTGTTTTCAATATGGTCAACAACCGAGAGGAATAAGGAGATAACTATACATGGTGAGGATGATAGTAGGGACCCAGCAGCGCGCATAGTAATTTTGTTTTTTCGGGACGAAGAAGGGTATCAACTGGGTTGTGCGGGAGCTGTGGCCCATCTAGCACATGACCCTCCCAGTTTGTTTTTTCCTTTCTAAAAATGGCTAGCCCAACTATTTTGTTTTTTGCAGAATAACCAACGTAGGCCTACTTGTTTTTCTACGCCCTGCTGGGCCGGAAATCTTTCAAGACCAGGAGGGATGCATTTTGCCAAGAAAATGGGCTATAAGTAATATTAAATGGGCTGTAAAATGAAAAAATACAGCAAACAGGTAATTAGTTCCAAAATACTTATTTCTATCGGATTTTGATATGTTAAATTTCATTATTTTTGTGCGGGTAAAATTTCATTGGATTTAAATTAAGGTATGTTTAATTTTTAAATTAATTTGCATCTAGCTAGAAATTTCAGGTTGTATGCTGTTTGGGACAGATTTAGAGGCTGACTTGTGGGTTTACTAGGTTGACGTGTATGAAAGGCTTTGTCAACTTAGTCCACAAACGGTTCTAGAAGCAGTGACCGTTGGATGTTAATCCAACGGCCGTGCTGCTTCTTCAATATCTGATCTTCTTGCTCCAGCCTCCCAAACCAGCGCTGGTGGGACTGCCTGCTCCCGCCTCCCATGGCCGGCTGTGCTGTCGCACAGGCCGCACCGCCCCACCTCCTGTTGTTTTTCGGCAATGGCAGTGGACCAGTAAACCCTCAAACCCCCCACCGCGTGGGCAACCATTCCCTTCCTAGGCCTCACTATCGTCCACCGCCCTGGTGCTCTCGGCATGCCGTGGTCAATGTGGTCAACGAACGACATCCATCGGACGTGGACTGTACCTAGAGAGGCTGACAACTGGGTCCATGGCCGCTCATAAGGAAATGCCTCCTTATTACACGCAAAATAATGATTCCTCCACCTGACATCTGGGACCCACCGGAAAGACCTCTGTATTTCGCAAAAAAAAGGGACAATTACATTTTTACCCCTAGTTGGTTCCTACCCACGGGTTTTGCCCTTACTTTTCGAGCTTGCTCAGTTTTGCCCTTACTTTTTCCATCGAGGTCCCTCGAATGCCCTTTGACCGTTTGACCAAAACTTTGAAAATTCATAACTAATTCATATGAACTCAGAAAAATGCAAATAAGATATCGAAATGTTCATATAAACATTACCTTTATGGGCATATCATTTTCATTCAGGACAAAAGCATCGTTTAAACTACCCGAGGTAATTAATGTTATTAACATTATTAAAAATAAATAGGTATAAACAATATTTTTTTCATGAATAAAAATTATATGCAAATGTAGGTGATGTTTTCTGAACATTCTGATACCTTATTTGCATTTTCCTGAGTTCGTATCAACTTGTTATGAAGTTTCCAAATAATGGTCAAAGTCGTTAGAACATTCATAACAAGTTGATACAAACTCAAAAATTGCAAATAAGTTATCATGATGTTCAGAAAACATCACCTACATTTGCATGTAATTTTTATTCATGGAAAAAATATTGTTTATACCTATTTATTTTTAATAATGTTAATAAATTAATTACCTCGGGTAGTTTAAACGATGCTTTTGTCCTGAATGCAAATGATATGCCCATAAAGGTAATGTTTATCTGAACATTTTGATATCTTATTTGCATTTTTCTAAGTTTGTCTGAATTAGTTATGATTTTTCAAAGTTTTGGTCAAACGGTCAAAGGGCATTCGAGGGACCTCGATGGAAAAAGTAAGGGCAAAACTGAGCAAGCTCGAAAAGTAAGGGCAAAACCCGTGGGTAGGAACCAACTAAGGGTAAAAATGCAATTGTCCCAAAAAAAAATGTTCCCCCCGCTGGCAGGTCAGACCCACCAGCTATATCTTCGCACGCACGGAAGTGCCTCCTTATTACACACAAAAAAATGAATAGTCCCCCTACTAGCTAGGACCCAACATAGTGGGAGGCTGACATGTGGGCCTACTAAGTTGATGGGGACGGATGGCATTTTCAATTAGTCAATATGAACAATTCTAGCTCCAGGACCGTATAATGTCCATCCAAAGGATGTAGTGCTCCTTCAACCTATGGTCTTCTTGCTCCAGCCGCCCAAAGAAGCGCCGATCGTGCCGCCTGCTACTGCCTCCCATGGCCGGCTGTGCTACCACGGAGGCCTCACTGCCCTCCTACTACTCGCACCGCTGGCCAGGCCCTGCTTCGACGGCAGTCTCACACCGTAGCCGAACCAGTGAACCATCATACTCCTCTCCGCGTTGGCATCCACTGCCGCGTCTTCCCCGGCTCCGCGTCGTCCCCTTCCTAGGCCTCGCCGTCGTCCACTTCCTTGTTGCTCTCGGCGCAACGTGATTAGTGTGGTCAACGAATGACTTCCATAGGAAGAGTACTGTACGTGGACAGGCTGACAGCTAGGTCCACGGCTGCAGCAAGGAAGTGCCTCCTTATTACATGGAAAATAATGGTTCCTGCACCTGACAGCAGGGACCCATCAGATGGGCCACCATATTTCATGAAAAAAATGTTTCCCCCCTGACTACTGGGACCTACCAGCTATATCTTCGCACGCAAGGAAGTATGTCCATATTACGGGCAAAAAACATGATTTGCCCCCTGACTTCTAGGACCCACCTGGTCGAAGCGTACGCAGTGTTGTCATTCTGGTCGCGAATGTGTACGTACATAATGATCAATGTAGAGGCGCACATGTGTCGTACTAGAGGCACGCGCGTAGCATGTACACGTACGTACGGTGGCCAGGGTGCAAGTAATAAAATACGGCCACGTATGTACATACGGGCGGGGTCTCGAACGACTACTCACGCATATGTATGGCCAAGGCTCGTGTACATGGCTGGGTCGGAACGGACAAGCTGTGCCATCGTCGTGTTCATGGGGAGGCAACTGGCTGGGTCGGAATGGAATGCGTCGTTGTGTTCATTGGGAACCAACCGGCTTGGACAGAACAGCCGATGGTAACGAGGCCTGGCGTACCGTAGAACGAAGGAAATGGCCTTGTGTTCGACCCACCATAGTTGAAACGGGATCCTGTTCATTGGGAGGGGTCTGGCATGCCACAAAACGGATGAAACGGACCTCCTATGGTGGAAAAAGGGTCTTGTTGATCAGGACGGGTGTGGCGTACAGCAAAATAGAGGAAACAGACTTGTGTTGGAGCGCTATGGTCGAAATGGGAGTCCTGTTCATCGGGAGGAGTGTGGCGTACCGCAAAACAGGACTCCACGGGATACTGTTCATCTCCACTGTCGACCTCCTCCAGCCTCCATGGGATACCGTTCGTCCACCATCAACCTCCTTCAGCCTCCACCTACGACTGTTCATCCACGGGCTCCTGTTCATCGAGCCTCCACCGCGCGCTACTCCACCAGCTACTGTTCAACCAGCCCTCTCCACGGGGTCCCGTTCAACCACCCCTTCATGGGCTACTATTCATCCAGCCCTCCACCGGCTACTGTTCAACCAGCCCTCACAGGGTCATGTTCATTCAGCCCTCCACGGGGTCATGTTCATCCACTCCACCACGGGGTCCTGTCCATCCACCGTCTCAATCGATCGGGGTACTGTTCGTCCAGCGGCAACGACCTCTACTACCACGAGGTCCTATTCATCCAACCCCCCACCGGAAACTATTTATCCGAACCACCCAACAGCACTCACTGTACATCCAGACGCAGCATCGACTGGCTTCAGTTAGCAATAGTAGCAAAGGAATCGCTCGGTTTCAGATAGCAGCAAGGGATCGATCGCTTGGGTTCAGTAACGTAGCTAGTGCAATTGCTCGGGTTCAGTTAGATCCCAACGCCTCGCTTGGATTCAGTTAGAGCCCAATGCCTCGCACACACGCGCGTACATACAAGAGAAATGCGCATCGCTCGACTAACGACCACCCACCGTAACTGGGAACTCCCCGATATTTTCCTCGCCCTCGATTCTACCATGGTTTTTTTCGTCATGGATGGCCCAAAGAATGTCATGCAACTGCGTTTCCGGCCCGCCCAGGATAAAAAGCCAATTTTTCTGTCATGATTATTTTTCATAGAAGTAGGAGCCCACCACATCTATGATGATACCGGGTTTTGTCACAATTATCATCATAGAAGTGTCATAATTATGACACGATTTTTTCTGTTTGGCCCAAGATATCACAGATGTGTCTTTTTTGTAGTGGTGGGTGGTTAAGCACGCTACTACTATTACTTTAGCAGCAACACGCTTCCTGGGCACGCGCTACTGCTAAGTAGGGCCCGCCATGTGGCTAGTTTCAAAATTAGCAGTAGCAATGAGAGAACAAAAGCGCGCTACTGCTATTACTTGAGCAGTAGCACGGGTGGCAGAAATGCGCTGCTGCTAAACCTAGGTTGGTGGGTACTGTCGGTCGCTTTTAGTAGCAGCGCAGTTTGGCTAGGCCATGCTACTTCTAACTGAGTAGCAGTAGCTCATATTCTGAACCCGCGATACTGAAAGTTAGGAGTAGCGCCTCTTTTTGTACCACGCTGCTGCTAAGATTCTGTGTATATGGTTTTCCCTAGTAGTGTGTCCTCCTTTTCGAATACCTATTTATGAAGCACAAGATTAATAGATAGTAGCATAATAGTATTATAACCATACATTTTCTTGTGGTTTGACTTAATCTCACCATGCTTCTTTGCATCCCGTGATCTTCCAATTCTTGTGAACCAAACACCCAGATTGGCAGAAATCATGTGTTTTTAAATTCTCTGTTTTGCACATGCATGCCTAACCGATTACTGTGTATTTCCTATCCCTCCATTGTTAGAATCCTCCAATTCAAACGATCCCTTACAGAATTACTTCTCTTACACATAGTTATCAAAGAAAACCTTGTGTGGTTTGTGCTGCTCCAACGACAGAAGGGTCCAGCACTGCAAGGATCCGGCCTCCAGACTGTCTTTCATCGCCTCAGATCTTCTTCCCCGCCACTAGCAGCCATTACAACTGCATTACCATCATCAACTGAGCAGATGACCTCAAGGACTACATGGGTCCGCAAGAGAGGTCGCACTCTTTCGTGTCTGCTTATGTTATGCATCGCTTAATATTACATGCTAGTTTATCGTCCTGTTCATCGATTAGACTCTGAGTCAGCTCCAAACTAATGGTCAAACTTGAGTTTTTAATGATTGTGGGGTACATGTCAGTGCCGCAATCAATAGTATATATGTACTATCTGGTTAATCTCTCGTGTCTACAATGAGTTTCATGTTGGGAGGGAAACAAACAGTAAATAAGCCATTATCTGTATTTTTTAGCTGAAGACATTATCTGCCTGCTATCATTGGTTTTGTGTCTATCCATAGGTTGGTACCATCACTCTGGATTTCTGCATGCACTCCTTACATAATCTCACTATGTTTTATTCTTATGCATGTCGGTTATTGTACACAATGGAACTGAACATGTAGAGCAAAAGAGACGAGCTTTACGTGGCAATAAAATTTTATGCAGACGTCGCTCCATGGTAGGCGCAAAGAAAGCCCCCCTCCACCCATTTCGGATTGTAATCGAGAGGAAGATATCTATTCTGAGGGGGATTCAGAAGGAGAAGACCTGTAACACCCACGATGCGGCTATATCTCCCACGTGTCGAACCACGACTTAGAGGCACAACCGCATAGTAGGCATGTCGCAAGAGGGGAAATCTTTACACATCCCATGTACTGAATAAGAAAGGGATAAAGAGTTGGCTTACAATCGCCACTTCACAAAATACATAAATTTAGCATTACATCATCCAGAATACAATCAAGGTCCGACTATAGAACCAACATAAATAAAGACAACCCCAAATGCAAAACATCCCCGATCGTCCCAACTGGGCTCCTCTACTGGTCGTCCGAAAAGGAAACATAGTAACGTCCTAAATCCTCATCGAACTCCCACTTGAGTTCGGTCGCGTGCCCTGCACTGGATCGTCGGCACATGCATCTGGTTTTTGGAACTAAACTGCGAGTCATGGGGACTCAGCAATCTCACACCCTCGCGATCAAGATTATTTAAGCTTATGGGTAGCAAAGGGTAGTGAGGTGGAGCTGCAGCAAGCACTAGCATATATGGTGGCTAACTTACACAAAGGAGAGCATGAAGAGGAGCAAAGCACGGTCGAGAAGCTATAATGATCAAGAAGTGATCCTGAAACTACTTACGTTCAATTATAAAACGAGACTGTGTTCTCTTCCCGGACTCTGCAGAAAAGAAACCATCACGGCTACACACGCGGTTGATTCATTTTAATTAAGTTAAGTGTACAGTTTTCTACAACCGGATATTAACAAATTCCAATCTTCCCATAACCGCGGGCATGGCTTTCGAAAGTTCAAAACCCTGCAGGGGTGTCCCAACTTAGCCCATCACAAGCTCTCACGATCAACGAAGGATATTCCTTCTCCCAGGATGACCTGATCAGACTCGGAATCCCGGTTACAAGACATTTCGTCAATGGTAAAACAAGACCAGAAAAGCCGCCCGAATGTGCCGACAAATCCCGATAGGAGTAGCACATATCTCGTTTTCAGGGCACACCAGATTGTCCAAGATTCCGGTAGTCCAACCCAGAGTTGCCCCTGGTGGCCATGGCTGCTGACATGTTGGACCAACACTCAGAGGAGCACTGGCTCGGGGGTTTAAAATAAAGATGACCCTTGAGTCTGCAGAACCCAAGGGAAAAAAGGCTTAGGTGGCAAATGGTAAAACCAAGGTTGGGCCTTGCTGGAGGATTTTTATTCAAGGCGAACTCTCAAGGGGTTCCCATTATAACCCAACCGCATAAGGAACGCAAAATCAAGGAACGTAACACCGGTATGACGGAAACTAGGGCGGCAAGAGTGGAACAAAACACTAGGCAAAAGGTCGATCCTTCCACCCTTTACCGAGTATATAGATGCATTAAAGTAAACAAGATATGATAGTAATGATATCCAAACAATAATCATGTTCCAACAAGGAACAAACTCCATCTTCACCTGCAACTAGCAACACTATAAGAGGGGCTGAGCAAAGCGGTAACATAGCCAAACAACGGTTTGCTAGGAAAGGTGGGTTAGAGGCTTGTCATGGCAATATGGGAGGCATGATATAGCAAGTGGTAGGTATCGCGGCATAGCAATAGAGCGAACAACTAGCAAGCAACGATAGAAGTGATTTCTAGGGAAGGGTCATCTTGCCTGCAAAGTTCTGCGAGTTGAAGAAAACTTGATCCTTGTAAGCGTACTCAACGGGTTCCTCGATCAGGAGCTCGTCTCTCGGCTCTACCCAAGGCAAGCACACAAGCAAAAGACCAACAATCAATCACGGTGCAATGCGCAAGCAACATGATGCTAAACATGACATGACATGCGGGATGTAATTAGTTACCGTGATGGCGTAGAGCTCGGCTAATGTCGAGGCACCACCAATGGTGGGCGTGCAAGTGACGGAGGGGCCGCTTGCTGCCGAGGTGACGGCCAGCGTATTCTTCCCACACCCAGGTGTATTAAGGTGCAATGTCGGTGCCGCCGCGGGAGACACCAATGCCACCTCCGCCTGAGACACCAATGGCGCCGCCGGCGCATTGCGTGAGTTGCTGCCCGTGAAGCTGGGAATCGGGGGCGGCCCCTGTTGGCCGCCCGCAATCCACGCCTGCAGCCCAGAAACTAAGGTAGGCATAATGGCGGTGATCGTCACTACCAGTTGGTCTCACACTTGCTCTTTGATGATCTCCGGAATCCGCGCCACTTCTGCCTTGAGTTGTTGAACCTCGCACTCCTGGCTTTTCGAGCTGGTTTGTCTCTCCTTTCGCCCAGTGGTATAGTACTCCGACCATTTTGTGGACAAGCCTTTGCCGGCCACACGACCAGCTGACGATGGCTTACTGAGCTAATCCTTGTTTTTCATTATGTTCAATGCCCTATTTAAAGGGGTGTCGAAAGGGGAGCTTTGAGACGACCCCGCGCTACTGCTTTGAGTTTCCTGCGGAAGGAATATGAACCATTTAGAAAATTGTCTTCATTAATAAGAATGCAACAATATGGACCTAATTACGCGGGGGTGTATTCCTAACTAGAACATGCTCAAGCGCCTTGGTCTTCGGATCTGTGGTAAACTCCCTGGTTACCGGGTCCACCTTGTACTGGGCCCTGACATAGTTCCTAGTCTGTTTGTCATGGTATTTCTCGAAGAGGGGCGGTAGGCCTTGCTCGGCACGCTCCGCATCCTCCTTGTCCTATATAGGTTCTGCCACTCGATAACCGTCGGGACCGAGCTTGTGGACCCCTTAGTTCAAGTGTCGCATCTCTTTCCCCCACTGACTTGATTCCACGGTTGCGTTGCTCTCGCACTTGATCTTGAACTCCAAGTAGTCATCTTCGCTGATCGAAGGATGTTTCTCCTTGATCTTCTCATAACTATCACCTTTTCCAATCATTCTCTTCACGGCAGCTCTCCAAGTAGCCAGGGCCGTGCTCATCTTCGTGAGGGCGGCACTGTTCACTTTATTCCCTGAGAGGCGTGTGTATGCGAAGTCACCGGGGAACTTGTATCGTTCGTGCAGTTTCGTGAAGAGGAGGTTGCGCAAATTCCCTCGGTCACGATGCCTTAGGTTCTCGGTGTTGATCGAGATGGTGCTCCAGATAATGCACCCGAGCTGTCCCCCGTACCCCTTGACTATTTATGGGGGCACCGTTGGATGCCCCTCGAAGGACACTTCAGTAAATTCCTCCTTGATGGTGCCGAGCATGTTAGGGCACCGGTCCTTCCATTGCCTCTTTGGTTGGCTGCCATCTATGCATGTGCTGGCATCATCAGTGGTGGCATCCTCGGCGGCACCATCAGTGGTGGCATCCCCGATGCCACTACGGGTTGTGTAGTCAGGATTGGTGTCTTTTACGGCGTCCTCATAGCAGTGAGGTTCTTCCTCCATCTCCTGGGACAGCTCCCAGAATGCCTTGCTGCCCAAAGCGCCGACCTCATCATTGTGGGCCATGTTTTGCTCTAAATAGGAAAAATGTTTGGTCAAAAAGTTGGTTATTGTCAAGGAACTAGATCACATCATTTAGGGTTTGTGATGAATTATCATGGTCTCATCATTTAGTGTTTGTCGATAGCGAGGCATCCTAAAAGCTAAGCTTTTATCATTTAGGGTTTGTCGACGCCGAGGCACCCTAAAAGCCTAAGCTTTCATCATTTAGGTTTTTATTGACACTAAGGCACCCTAAAAGCCAAGGTTTTATCATTTAGGGTTTTTCGACACTGAGGCACCCTAAATGCTAACTTAACTTTTCATCATTTAGGGTTTATCGATGCCTAGGCACCCTAGGTTGACTGATATATATGGGTACTCTAAATGGCAGATCGCATCGGAAGCACTGCCTACTCGAGTGCCTAGGAAAATAGCGCTGGTGCTTCCGATCATGCTACCCCCTCACAGCCAGAGAAACAGAGAAGGCAACTTGTAGGTTAAACTATCCCAAACAGAGTATTATATCACAAGCACACACATATGTATATATATCACACATACTTGAGTTAACACAGACTACAAAATGAAACAAGTTCATAAGGTTGGATACACATATATGGTGACAGATAGAGTAATAACTATGAGTTGGTATCACACTTCTATATGTATAACACAAGAGGTAGTTGATCCTACTTAATGAAATACTAAGATACCCTGGCCCATGCATTAGTCGCAAGTACCCCAGATGTCCTATTTTTAGCAAAGTCATGCTAAAATTCACGGAAGATTTCAGCATGACCTTTGCTGAAAATAGGACATCTGGAGTACCCGAATTTGCCGGAACGGAAGTTAATCGACATTCCGGCAAACTCAAGGGCCTCTCGGGGTACCTGCAAAATAATCACGACACGATGGTTGGAGACAAAACCAAACAAACTAGCACCACAATGTGCCTCTACTTTCATATGGATGAAAAGGCAAACTAGCACCACAATGTGCCACACTGAACATCCAAACATCACTTCAGTGCATACTACGCTTCAAAGCCAACTGATCATCATAGGCAGTATATGTATCAGCAGCACATGCCAAATAATGCTATATAATATGAAGAGAAATAGTTGCAAACTAATTGTACATATAAAAAGGGCAAGAACACAAATATGATCATCTGAAATGAAGTTTGAATATAACAGCAGTAGACCAGAACTTTGTCCTCAAAGTGAGGTAAAAGTGCTAGTAAATGTAATTTCTTGAGACCACAATTGTAGTTCGCTTGCAGCACGCAACCAAATAAGCAAGCAGCAGGCAACCAAAAGTGCTCGTAACTAACAGGTGTAACACAGATAGAATTGGATTCTATGTCAGACTTTCAACAGGAACAGTTAATATCCATGACACAATAGACCAGTGAACTACATGTAGACCATAAAGGTGCCAACAACACGATAGACCAATGGGCTACATGAGCAAAATTATTTAATAGTCATCTATGTCACCTAGTACTATCTTATTAAGCAGAACATGCTAACATGTGAATTAATGGTTAAAAAAGTTACTCCTGAAAAAACACCTTACAAAGCTAGAGAGATCACTAATTATGAATGTTCTAAGAGCAATGAAAAGACTTGCTCACATAGCGGTATGGACTATGCACTGACCATAGTTAGCAATGACAGAATAATTATTTGAAGTGTGGAATTTGCAAAGGATAGTGCCAATAGAGGAATACAACTGAATAAAATAAAATTCCATTAGCAGGTCTCCAGGTTTGGAATGGACCGAACTTATTTGGTGCAGACTATATATAAATATAATAACACTGCCATATATGCCTCACACGTCCATAGTTAGAATAGCAAGGAAAAACTCCATATGAATTGTTTCCTGTGCATCAGTCCGGCGCCTTTTGGCCAGGCATCAGGAACCATGTAATTATAAACTACCATCTATCAATTAGTACAATACCATTAGGAATATGCACTAAATTAGGAATTTAAATAAGCTAATATACCTGTGATGAAATCAACCCATACAAAACTCATTCTATATTTTTTCCAGCTCACCCAAAGCCTAAAAATATGTTGAGGACACACACAACATATGAATCTACACATAGGTTTTCATGCTGGGATTTATCCATGAGAATTAGAAACATAGAAGCAGGATATGCAAGTAAGTTTGCTTCTTTACCTCTGATTACAGGGAGAAGGGGAAGAGCAGAGACACAAGGCATGCTCCTGCTGCTCGAGGTGGATGGGGATGGCCGATGCGGGCAGAGGTCGAGCTCCTGCTGCTCGAGGCAGACCCGAGGGCGGTGAGGCTCCTGCATTGGCCGTTGGCGGTGGTCGACGAGGGGCAGCGCCGGTGGAGAGCAGCTAGGCGGCGGCCAGAGAAGACAGAAGAGGAGGCGTGCGTGGGTGGAGCTCCTGCGGCGGTGGTTGAGGAGGGGTCGTGCCGGTGGCCGGCGCCGCCAGCAAACCCTAAATCGCGAGGAGGCCTGCTCGAGGAGGAAGCGCGTGAGGATGCTGGCTACTAGTGGAGTGGCTCGGCGACGTTGGTGCTCGACGGTGCTGCTCTGGAGTGGGGCGACGACGGTGGTGGCTGCTCTAGAGTGGGGCGATGATGGTGGATGGGTTGTTGGGGCAGCAGAGAGGATGGTGGAGTGGCTACCGTGATGGGGATTGGGGATTTTAGTCGGGGGAGGGATAGCAGTGGCGCACCACCTAGCGGTGCTCCATAAGTAACTTTTTTTGGATAGCAATGGCGCACCACCCAGTGGTGCGCCATAAGTAACTTTTTTTTGTATACCAATGGCCCACCACCCGGCGGTGCGCCATTAGTAATTTATTATTATTATTATTATTATTATTATTTGTTGCATCTAATAATTTTCTAGAAAATGAATATGAATATGAATATGAAATAGTAATAATTTTTTAAAAAATATCATCAAATTTGTTATTTGAAAATATTTATGAATATGAAAAAATATCATCAAATTTGAAAAAATATTCCTGAATTCAAAACGTGCCCATGAAATTTAAAAATATTCTTGAGTTTAAAAAATATTAAGAAATTCAATACTTTTTGTGAGTTAGAAATTCAATACCATGATAAACATAAATAAATATTCATGAGGACTAGAACAGAAGAAATATCATTTCAATATGTTGAATTACAATCAAGAAATGAAGACTACGATTTAAATACAATCGATCTTAGCTAGCTATCTTTTCACAATCTACTTACCGTTCTTTTTCGCAAATGGAGATCTTGTGTGGAACAAACGTCCTTTAGGTAGGGTGGTCCTGCTTCTTCTTGTCGTGTGTCGCACTTCATCGTCATCATCATGTTCCATCTTCGGGTCACCGTACTTGTCGAAGTCTTGCTCATTGGCGACTCCTGCCATTCCGATGATCTTCCTTTTGCCTCTCCTCACGACAACACAACTGGGCTTTGACGGGTCGGTATTGAAGAAGCGTTGGTCCACTTGGGAAGCCAATACCCATGGCTCATTTTTCGTAGTGACGTTTGCGCCCGCGGTCTTGGATTTGGATTCGGGTATAACCATGGTGGTGAATTACCGGTCTTCTTTTAGGACGCTCTTGGCCCATCTGACACGGAACATCGGGACCTTCTCTTCAGCATAGCTCAGCTCCCAGATCTCCTTGATCCTTCCGTGGTATCTGTCCTTGTCATTACCGGTGTAGGATTCCATCGTTACCCTGAAGTTCTAATAACCATCGCTCTTCATGTCCTTGTCCTTGGTGTAGAATGTGTAGCCGTTGATATCGTACGCCTCATAGGTCATCAGGTTGTGCTCGGCGCCCTGTTACAAGGCGAATATGAGTTTTTCTTCCGCGGAAGAATCCTCATGTAAAGGGTACGACAGAAGCTTCTCCTTGAACCAATGCGAGAAACATGAGTTGTGCTCTTTGATTATCTCTCCGTCCGTCCTCTGTTGGCCTCGGTCGTTGTACGTCTTCTCAATAAAGGTTTTGTGCTCTACTACCCAAGTATCGACCAAGTCTATGTGTTGTAGCGCGACTAGGTTTGCTCTTTCAAAGTCGGCGAGTCGACCCTCGATGTCGACATGCATTTTGCGGCGACCATCGCGGTGACCCCATCTAGCGAGCCTGTGGAGGTGCCTGTTGACGGGCAGACCAACGGGGTTCTCAATGCCTAGATAATTCGTGCAGTAGGAGATGCACTCTTCGGTCAGAAAGCCCCTGGCTATGCTTCCCTCTGGACGTGACATGTTGCAAACGTATCCTTTGATGACACGATTCATCCTTTCGAACGTCGACTCGAGTTGGATGATATCCTCCATGATATGGACCAGCAGATGCACCATAACATCGAAGAATGCGGGCGGGAAGTACATCTCAAGCTCGCATAGTATCACCACGATATCTTCCTGTAGCCTTCTGAGTTGCCTCACGCCAACCGACTTCCGAGAGATGACGTCGAAAAAATTGCATAGGCCAAATAGCGTTTCACGGACGTGCACGTCGATGATCCCATGGATTGCAACTTGAAGTATCTGCGTCATCAGCACGTGACAGTCGTGAGACTTCATCCCGCTGAACTTCTGCTTCACTTAGTCTAGGTATCTACTTATCTTCCCTGTGTAACCGTAAGGAAGTTTTACTCCTACGAGGCAGGTGAAAAACTGCTCGATCTCCTCCTGACATAGAGTGAAGCACGTGGGAGGGTAGTCATTTCCGGTCTTCTTGGCCTTTTTGCCTTTGCGACGACTTTCTGTGTCCTTCTTCGCCTCATCATCATCATTAGCGTGAAGCTCCTCCCTGATGCCCATTGACTCCAAGTCTGCCCTTTCTTTCGACCCATCTTTGGTCCTCTCTGGCATGTTGAGCAGGGTACCAAGCAGACTCTCGCACACGTTCTTCGTGATATGCATGACATCAAGGCTGTGAGGCACACAATGGATGACATGTTCTCGTCGAAGCATGCGTCGATCATTTTGTGGTTTGCCTTCATCTCGAGAGCCATGAGCGTTACTTTCAGGCGGGTGTCCTCGGGCCTGCATCCTTCATTCAATGGACTAACCGCATCTATCTCCAGTTGATCCAGCTTGGCTTTCTCTCAGGTGGCAGCTCTTGCATTATCCGTCTGCTTAAGAAGTAGCTCTTGAATATGAGGGTCCTGCACCCAGCCCATTGATGGTCCATCGTCGTCTGCTCCGGCATCTTCATCTTCATGATCATGCCCTTCGTCCTAATCTTCCTCATCATCATGTCCGGCATCTTCAACATGACGACTGTGTACTGCATCACCGTCGTGATCATGTCTTGGAGATTCTTTGTCTTCTCGCCTGCCCTAGCCGCGGTGGTTGTCTTACTGCCCTTCCTCATTTTTTGCCCGGCCCCCATGGACAACTTCATAGTCATCTTCATCACCTTCCCACCGATAGCCATCCATGAAACCACGCAAGAGCAGGTGGTCCCGCACCTGCCCGGAATCCGCATCCGCATTAAGGCTCTTCAGCTTGCATCTTCGACGCGGACATCTTATCTCCATCTCGTTCTTTTGAAGCATCTCGGCCTTCGCGGAGCTCAAAAACCTATTCACGATGCCTTCAGTCATCGTGCGGACCATGGTCGCCTGCGGGGTAGAGCAGAATGATATTTTAGAACCAAGAAAAAATTTGGCATGACTGCCTAAAAATAGGACAAAAAAATGCATATTGCCAAATTCTCGCCGAAACGGAAATGAATCAACATTCCGGCAAAATATTGGCAAGTATCGCGTTTCAAATAACGGTACCTGCAAATACAAACATATATGCAACACCACAAACATATGCAACACCACAAACATACGTAGACCTAGCTAGGCCATAAAAAGTGCATGTGCACGTTGTTGTTGGAGGGAGAAAAAGGTAGATCTACAACCTAAAGAAAGCTTTCCCCTTCTTACCTATCACAAAAAGGTAATTTAACCATTAATTTGGGTGAATCTATGTTGCAAATGAGCTGAGGAGGAGGTGGCACCCGCGACAAGCTTGGAGGAGGAGGTGGAGAGAATGAAATGGGGAAAGTGAGTGTGGTAGGTGTGGCTTTCCAAAATATCTAGCTGGTCTCAAGTTACTAATGGTGCACCTCCTAAAAATGCGCCATTAGTAACCCTGGTTACTAATGGTGCACCAGTTAGGGGTGCGCCATTACTAGTTTTGCAAAAAATAATAATTGTTAGTAGTGGCGCACCTTGTTTGTGGATCGCCATTACTAGTTTGAACTAGTAATGGCGCACTTCACAAAGGTGCGCCATTACTAGTTTTGAAAAAAAAAGTAAAAAAATGTGTTAGTTCTGGCGCACGGAGCGTGTGCTGCGCCATTACTAATTAAAACTAGTAATGGCACACTATGCCTTGGTGCGCCATTAATAGTTTTGGAAAAATAATACTCCCTCCGTTCACTTTTGTATGGCGCCGAAGGAGATTTCCGACAGCCCCCAAAAATCGCTAATGGACAACAATGCCCTTCGATCAATTTGAAATTCAAAAACCATCGGGATCGCATCACCAAGTGTGTCGCCTCCAAGCGCGTCGCCGGCTCGCCTCCCAGCTTCTCCCTGCCCACCTCACCTAGATTCTCCTCGCCAGGATCTCCTCCCTTCCCACCTCGCTCAGATTCTCCTCCACCCAGGATCTCCTCCTCCCTGCCCAGCTTCTTGCTCATCCAGGAACCTCGCCGCCGGCCCCAGGAGGGCACCTTGCCGGCCGCCGGCCCCAGCAGCACCTCGTTGGCCGGTGGCCCCAGCAGCAATTTGCCGGCATGGTCAAGCTCGCCCAGAACCACCTCCCTTCTTCCTCGTGTCGCCAGAAGGTCCATCTCGCCAGGGGCCGGGGAGAAGATCAGGAGCTCCTCATGCGTGACCACCTCCAGGCTCAGTGCTCCTTGCCGACTTGTCCCCTGGCAATAGTAGCAGATCCTCAATTGTAGCTCCTTGCCTTCGGCAGCAGATCCTCAACAGAAGAAACAATAGCAGATCATTAGCCCTCAATAGAAGCAACATCAGCAAATCCTCAACATCGATAGTAGCAAATCACTGGCCCTCAACAGAAGCAACAGCAGCAGATCGTTGTCCCAATTGCAAGCATGGTTGTCCCAAACCTCAATTTCACTCCACCAGAAGAAGGCAACGAAGAACCTGAAGAAGAAGGCAACAATGCTGGTCAAAATTCAGGTATAATATCTTCTAATCTTGCATCAAATTATGCCTCAGAGATGTAACAGAGAAGGGATTGCTAAGATTGAATAGTGCATATGAGGAAGCTTCATTTTTTCACAGGTTATTCAAAACTACTCCACTATGGAGTAGTAAAGTGGCTAAATCAAAACAAATGGATATCAGAGTCTTCTCTATGGAAGGCTAAAAAAGATTACTCCACTAGAATGGAGTAATTAACATTTTAGTGGAGTAATCAAATTTGTTGTTGCCTTTCTTTCCTTTTGTATGGAGTAATTAAAATTACAACAAAGAAATGTCATGGTACACCAGGCAGACTAGAAAGGAGATAACGCAAGCAACATTAATTTCAGCAAGCAACATTTACATTTATATTTTCAGCAAGCAAGCAACATTTATACTTTCAACAAGCAATAGAGGTCTCCTGGACAATTGTGGGGGTATTTTAGTTTTTGCCTCATTTGCTTATAGGCAAACTGAACAAACTCCATAAGAACCGTGGTGTACCTCAAACATCATATACTCTCACAACATGTATGTGTGTGTAAATAAACATATACTCTGACATCTAGGAATGGAAAAAAACTGCTGCAAGAACAGTGGTGTACCTCAAAATATTTTTATACTACTCCAAATTAAAAAGAAAAAGCAATGCAAAAACATATTATGGAGTAATTTGCTTGCTTGCCTGCAACGGAGGTCAATCCTGGAGTATAAAGTTTAGTTTATATTTACAAATTTAGTTTACATTTACATTTTTAGCAACCAGCATTTATGTTTATATTTACAACAAGCAAAGCAAGCAATACTCCTATCCCATGGAATTTTTATTGCTATTATTGACCTCTTGCTTACATTTCCAGCAACCAATTTGTAATATTCTTGCAATAATTAATTTTATTATTCTATTGCTATTGTAGGAGTACAAAGGCAAAGGAATTGGCTCACTGATGCACAGAGATATGCCGCTTACATGTCCTTGGAAACCCTCCATAAGGGTAGAGGAGGCAAGTTCAAGGGAACAAACAAGAAGGACGTGGCTGCAATATTTGGAGCACATGTTCGATTTATTCAAAGAATATGGGAGAAGGCAATGAAACCGAAAGGCCTTGGTCAGCAGGTGGATGTTTCAAACAAAAGAAAGGAAAATTGTGGAAGGAAATCTTATGATGATATCCTATCTCTCATTCCGACAATTCCCTTAAACAAGAGATCAACTATTCGATCTCTTGCCAAGGCACTAGGTGTAAGCCCTACTACACTATACAAGAAGTTCAAGTTGAATAAGATAAGGAGACACTCCAATAGGATAAAGCCGGTACTGACAGAGAAATGTAAGAGAGATAGGGTGGATTTTTGCCTCTCTATGCTAGATGGGGCAACATTAGGAGATGTAAGCCCTAGTTTCAGGAGTATGCATAATATTGTTCACATCGATGAGAAATGGTTCTCCATGACCAAGAAAAAAAAGGAACTACTATCTACTGCCTGACGAAGAGGACCCGAAAAGACCTGTCAAAAACTCTATTGGAAAAGTGATGTTTCTCACAGCGGTAGAAAGACCACGGTTTGACGAAGATGGGAACATGACATTCTCCGGAAAAATTGGGGTATGGCCATTCGTGAGAGTGGCTGTAGCAGCAAAAAGAAGCAAGAACAGGGAAAAAGGGACATTCGAAATAAAGCCTGTCATAGTGACGAGGGATGTGATGAGAGAGTACATTATACAGAAGGTTGTGCCAGCAATTCAAGCATTGTGGCCTGCAGATGATGATGGACAACCCATTTTTATCCAGCAAGATAACACAAGAACACACATCCTACCTAATGATCAAGCATTCGCAGAAGTTGTCGACGAAAGTGGCTTGGACATTAGAATAATGTATCAGCCTCTAAATTCTCTAGACATGAACGCCCTGGACCTTGGGTTCTTCATCTCTATTCAATCGCTAACAGACTGCAAAAGTCCAAAAACTATTCCAGAGCTAATTAAAGGTGTTCAAGAGGAGTTCAATGGATATGAAGTTTCAAAACTTAACAGAGTATTCACAACTCTGCAGACTTGCACGGTCGAAGTAATGAAGAATGGTGGAGCCAATAAATACAAAATCCCGCACATGAACACGGATAGGCTAGAAAGGCTACAACTGCTACCGCCTAAGGTCTCAGCTCCTCCTGAAGTGTATGCAATGGCACTAGAGATGCTTGGACGCTGATCCTACTCCAGTTTGTTGTGTACTTGTTGTGCATTCTACTCCAGTTTGTTGGAGTATGTGATTATGTGTGTGCTTGGAGTCTATATTTACTATTGCCACACACTATATATTATGCTATCTGTTGCTACTCCAGCTTAAACTTGGAGTACTTGCTACATATTGGAATATATATAGTCCAGTATTTATTGTTGGAAAAGAAGAGAGCTGAAGCAAAGAATATATACTCCAGTATTTATTGTTGGGATATATACTCCAGTATAGATAGATAGATACTCCAGTAGATAGATAGACGGATAGATAATCCTAGCAAGTTGCAAACACTGCAGCAAACTTGCTTGCAAGAAAAATGAGATGCAAACAGAGATCCAAACTTGCTTGCAATAAAACAGAGATGCAAAGCTCTTTAACTGAATTTTTACTCCAAGAATAGGAGTATCATGACTGCTTAACTGAATTTTTAACATTCAATGCATTGTCGATGAACTACTCCGAAAACAATTCATGTCGATCAACTCTTTCAGTTGGGTTAAATTATGCAAAACATTATTCAGTTGGATTAAATTATGGAATTCCAAGACTGTCACATCTAGGCTATGCAAAACATCACAACCTTTCTCCTTCATTTTTTATTCTCCAAAAAACAGAGCTAGAGTACACTTTATATCAAACAACTAACCAGATTAAACTTTATGTCAACCAATTTATACTCCAGCAAGCAAAAGCAGGTGCAGGTGCGGTGAGAAGATAGCAACCTGGGGGAAGAAGCCTCTTGTGGGAGTGGTGGGCAGTGATTCAAGCGCTGGTGGCGTCGTCGTCTCATCCTCTGACGCTGCTGCAGAGTGGCGAAATGTACATTCAGACAAACAAATTAGTTTGCAACTTTGATACAGTTAAGGTACGAGCAGAATGTCATTAGATGCTTAAGCAAAGGGTTTTAGTGTAGTGTCAATTAGCTTCCCCAGAGCAAAATGCAATAGGCCCTGCAAGTTCATAGTGCAGTGTCAATTAGCTTCAGTAATGTACACTCACTTGTACAATGGCAGTGGCAGATTAAGCATGAAGAATTACGTAGAGGGGGGAGCCCGGGAGTAATTTCCGTGGAGCTGGGATTTGCGTCGCTATATCTGCAAATCACAAAGAATGGAACAGACAAGACCTTGCTTGCTTAACCGGAGTTCAGTTGATTCCCTGAAAAGAAATTGCTCTAAGTGGAACACATACCTCTGCACTTGAGCTGGACATAGAGGGACTTTCAGACCTTGGCGTGGGAGATGGCGAGGGTGCGGCTGATGGGGAGGCCGAAGGGCACGTTTCCGGTGAGGATGAGGCACGCGCAGTCGACGCCGGTGCAGCTCCGGTCGCCTCTCCTCTCCAATGCCTGCAGGTACTTGGCCGGCATCACCTCCTCCCTCTTCCAGTCGAAACCAACAAGCGGTCCCAGCTCAAGAAGAACATCTGCCGGTGCAGCTACCAGATCCGGGCAGCAGCAGCTCCGGGCAGGAAACCATTAGCAGCAGCTCCGCAGATCGAGCACCGGCGACGCGCGCGGGGAGAGGGCGCCAGCACCGGCAATGCGTGAGGGAGAGATGTGGGTGAGTCGAGAGTGAGAGAGGGATGCGAGTGTTTCGCTACCGTGTCCATGACCGACACAGGGGTAAAAATGGAAAACACGCTTTTTGTGCGTTACCGAGCGAGTTTGTACTAGATTTTGCTCAGCGCCTTATAAAAGTGAACGGAGGGAGTAATAAAAAAATTCCTACTAATGGCGCACCGTGTGTCTGGTGCACCATTAGTAATGAGGACACTAATGGCGCACCTATACCTGGTGCGCCACTGCTACCACATACATGGTGTGGCATTAATATCCATATTGGCTATAGCCTTTTTCCTAGTAGTGAGAGCAACTGCCTCAAATGTTCTTTACCCCTTAAGTCATATTCGTTGATGCTCACGCATTCCCGTAGGATGCATGCAACTTGCTTCCCGTAGCACTTGCGAGGTTCTTCCGGATCTAATTGCTCAAACTTGTCAGGGGCCATCTTTGTGAGCACCAGTCATCCGATGCCAAGTTTGTTAGGTTTTCGTATCATTTGCTTCTTATTTTCGGTAGCGGATTCGGTGTGGGTACCTTCCCCGCTGGTATCTTCCCCGCCGATATCTTCCCCACCATCTCGGTGCCGCCATCGGTGCCGGCACTGTCGGTGTCGATGTCGGTGTCAGTACCATCATTGAGGTCACCCTGCAAACCTTGATTGTGTAGCAGACAAAAAGTTGAGGTACTATTGTTCACCCTCATAATACATCTTGTCTACATCGTGGTCAGAAGTCTCCTTGTTTAATTGTTAAACTATAACAAAAATGAGTAATGACATAAAAAAGGTCTATGGTTTCCCGGAATATCGTTTCCCAACGAATCCCGGCACACGATATGCCTACTTTCTAGCACAAGTCATGCGAAAATTCACGAGAAATTTCGGCATGACCTTTGCTAAAAAGTGGACATACCGAGCGCCTGAAATTCACAGGAACGGAAATGAATCAACATTCCAGTCAAACATAGGCCACTTGGATCATATACCGTGCACATAACCATCATTTTCCAAACATCACATGTCCAAATCACATGTCCACACATTAGATGTCCACTTCAAATTTGCATATAAAAGCAAGAAAAATATAGAACTTGAAGAAAATGCAAGAAGTCCTTTTTCTTCACAACATTTGAAACTAAATTCAGCCTACCTAAATTTTTGTACTAATTTGAAACCTAGCTAAATTTCTATCCTAATTTGAAAACCTAAGGTTCATAATAATTAACTAGGTTCGTACTACCTAATCTGTCCTAGGGTTCATACTAATTCACCTTGGGTTAATTAATTCTATTTTATATTTAAATATCAACAATTGATTTAACTAAAAAAATGAAATACCTAGAATTCTGTTAACTACACCTAAAACAACTAAAATATCTAGAATTCATTTAATACATACTAATTCTGTCTTTTTAACTAGGGTTCATACCAACTAATTGACTACAGGGTTCATACTAATTTTTTTAAATAGAAACAATTCCTTTAACAAAAAATAGCAATAGTTCGAAACCTAGGGTTCATACTAACTACCACTAAAATAGCCACTCATCTGTCTAGGGTTCACACTAACTACCTAGGTTCATACTAACAAAGAGAGAGAGAGAGTAGAGAGCAGACAAGAGGGATGGGGATAGGGCTCAGAGCATCTCCAGCCGCGCCCCCAACAGGCCCCAGGGCGCCTTTTTACTCGCCGGCACCGAAAACCCCCCAGTTGCACCCCAAGACGCTGAAAACCGGTGGCTCGGCCCATTTTTGGGCCCGACAAATGCAGGCCGAACAGCGCACTGGGTGAGCTCAAGGGCTCTGGCACAAGGGAAAACATGCCTGGGCCACACTATTAGGCGAAAAGTCAAGCCATTCGTCCAGAATCGCCCCCACCCCTTGCGCGCTCGGCAACCACCCTATCGATCCCGGCGCCACCCAGCTCCCAACTCCGCTAGACAGGCCATTCCATGTAGGAAAAGAGAGAAGGTTTCACCGCGGCAGCCTCTCCACCACCATCCGGGCGAGTTTTTCGGCTCTCCCCGGCTGCATAGGGCAGTATACTGGTGTGTGGGTGCCCACCATGCCCGCAAGGTGTTCGACGTTTTGTCTACTTAGTGATAGACTCGGATGGCGAGGAGGCACTCGCGGTGCTGCTGCAAGAGGAAGCCGATGCCGACGTCGAGGACGGGGAACACCTCATGGTCCTCGCCAACCTCGCTGGCCTGCTGGCGAGCAATGAAAAGCCGTGGTGAGGTGGCTCGGCGCTGAGGCGGCTGAAAGCAACAAACTAGCATCATCTGGAAGGCTATTGCATGCTCTACTCCGACTACTTCGCCGACGCTCCACTGCATGGCGGCAAAGTATTTCGGTGTCATTATCGAATGAGCCGAAAGCTTTTCCTTAGGATTGTGAATTCCATCCGAGAGTTCGACAGCTACTTCAAGTGCAAGAAGGATTGTACCAGCCAACTTGGATTCACCTCAATCCAAAAGTGCACGACAGCTAAGAGGATGCTTGCATATGGAGCTCCTAGTGATTCACTCGACGACTATGGGCGCATGGTTGAGTCCACGACCATTAAGTGTTTCTACAAGTTCTATAGGGTAGTGGTGGCAGTGTTTGGATAGCAATACTTGCGAACACCCAATGTGGAAGACACTGCTCGGATCCTAGCACAGAATGCAGCAAGATGATTTCCTAGGATGCTTGGAAATGGAAGAACTGCCATTTGCTTGGCAGGGGATGTACAAAGGTGCCGAAGGCGGTTGTAGTGTGGTACTTGAGGCGGTGGCCACACGGGACCTTTGGATTTGGCACTCCTTCTTTGGTATGCCAGGAACTCACAATGACATCAACATGCTGCAGTGCTCCCGTGTCTTCCAGGTCAATTGGAGGCCCTACAACAAGGGGTACTACCTAGCTGATGGCATCTATCCAAGATGGTCTACATTTGTGAAGACTATCTCAAACGTTGGGCCAGGAGGCAAGAAGTCCCATTGTGCGAAGGTTCAAGAGGCTTGCAGGAAGGATGTCAAGCGGGCATTTGGTGAGCTCCAATCCCGATTTGCTGTTGTCTGGTACCCTGCTCAAACATGGTCGAAATTCAAATGTGGGAGATCATGACTTGCTGTGTCATCTTGCACAACATGATCATTGAGAGCGAGAAGGAAGAGCCAGTGTTTGACACTGATCTGTATTACAAGCAGGGTCCTCTTGCACAAGTTGATCACCAGCTACCGGCAACCTGGACTACCTTCCTCAATATGTGTCAGGAGATCCGAGACCCATAGGTGCATCAACAATTGTAGCAGGATCTGCTGGAGCACCTATGGAGGATCAAGGGCAACGCCTAGCTCGACGTGTGATGAAATATGAGTTTTTATTGTTGAACTATATAATTTGTATTGAATTATTTGTTGAACTATTTCATTTCTATTAGTTTTATGTGATGAACTATGTGATACAAAATTACGTTTGCTGTATTTGCGCCGAACAACGGTGAATATGTGCTGATTTGCGCCTATATGGGCCGATTTGTCGCCTCAAATGGGCCGAAAAGCGGGCACATTTGTGCCAAAAATGGGCCTATATCGGCGCCTGGGGGCGGCGACTGGGAACCCAATCGCTCCCATCACCGCTTTTAGCTCCGGCTCGCCTGTAGGCGGCAATTTTTATGCCTCCTGGGGGCCAACGGCTAGCGATGCTCTTACAGAGGGCAGAGAGAGATGGGGTCTGGGGAGACAGTGGCACTGACGCATGTAGGAGGCGAGGCGGGGTCGGGGGAGACGGTGACTCCGGCGAGGGCGAGGGCAGGGCTCCAGCAAGGTCGAGGAAGTGGATGTGTGGTGAGGGTAGGTGCGCGGCAAGGGCATGGGCTATGAAGGCGATGAGGGGGAGAAGAGAGAGTTGGGATTTGGGGGCGGAAGCAGAGGAGGGAAGGCCGCCGGGGGTGGGATGGGGGTGGGGGGGTTATGTACACATAGCAGTAGCGTATTCCTGAAAACGCGTTATAGCTAAGGTAGCTATAGCGCATTTTAGGAAAAAGCGCTAGTGCTATGTAACGTAGCTATAGCGCGTTGCCAGAAATGGGCTACTGCTATCACCATTTGCTATAGCGCTTTTCTTCAACCAGAGCTACTACTCTTATTTTCATTTCCTGTTTGTTTCTTCTATTTTATTTTCTTTTCCTTTTCTTTTCTTATTTTTCTTTAATTTTCCTATTTTTTGAGAGCAGGAACGAAGGGAAGGTGATATAATGTATATAACTAAGGCGATATATGTGGCATAATTTGACGGTTAAGTGTGTATACAAAATAGGAACATATATATTACATCATTTGACCCATGCATAATAGCTAAGTGAGTACACAAAATAGGAACATATATATTACATCATTTGACCGATAACTGTTTCTCAGTGTCAACATTTTCATTTTTGAGTGAGCTTCTTTCCCTTCTTGTTCGTTGATGAATAATTGAGCCCCGCATTGTGCCTTTTCCTTTTCCATGGAGTACGATCTTTCTTAGGTAATGTAGTATTGATTCCTCTTTTGACACATACTTGATCGTCATCGTCATCTTCCCTCATTGGTTTGCCGTACTGGTCGTAGTCTTCCTCGTTGGCGACTCCATCCATTCCAATGATGTTCCTTTTGCCTCTCCTCACGACAACACGGCTAGGATTGCTCGGGTTTGTTATGGAGAAGCATTATGTCATGTGCTTAGTGTGTACACATGGCTCACTTTTTTCGATGGCATGCATGGTAGCGGTCTTCGCGTCGGGTATAGTAATGTTAGTGAAATACCGGTTTTATCTTTCGACATTCTTAGCCCGTCTGACACAGCACATCGTCGTGTTGTGAAGTCCAAAGTAGTCAAGCTCCGAGATCACCTCGACCCTTTCGTAGAATCTCTCAGTTGTGTCGCTGTCGCTGCTGGTCACGCATTCCATCGTCACCCCTGATATCTAAAAATCATTATTCATATATTTGGCCTCTGTGTAGAACGTGTATCTGTCGATATCGTATGCCTGATAGGTCACAAGGTTGGCCGAGGGGCCATGTGCTAAGGCGTATATGAGCAATCTGTCCTTAGAGCCCTCTTCCAGGGGATTAGCAAGAATATGCTCTTTGAAGCAATGCAGGTAAGTGGAGTTGTGCTCTCTAGTAACTTCGTTGTCCGTCCTGCATAGCCCCCGATCACGATACTGCTTTGTGATGGTTTCTTTGTGTAGTATCACAAAAGGACCTACCTCGTCTAGGTGTTGTAGCACTACTAATTTTGCTCTATCAAAGTCGTTGCATCGATCCAAATAGGCCACATGCAGTTCCTTGTGACCATTGATTGACCTTCTCCTTCGAGCCTCCCAATGTGCTTCTTAACGGAAAAAGCAACACCAGGCTAGTCTATGCCATATAGATAATTCTCGCAAAAAGATATGCACTCTTGTGTTAGATAGCCCTGGATGATGCTTCCATCCAAACGGGACATTTTACGAACGAATCCTTTTATGGCCCCATTCATCCTCTCGAACGACACCATGTTGTGCAGGAATGAGGCCCTAGGTCTATTATGTCGTCCACAATATGGACACATAGATGCACCATGACGTCAAAGAACGCGGGCGGGAAGTACATCTCAAGCTCATTTAGTATCACAAAAATCTCTTCATGTAGCCTTCGGAGCTGCTTCACACTGATTGACTTTCGAGACATGATATGGAAAAAGTTGCAGAGACCAATAAGTGTGTCACATAGGTGCTTGTCCATTATCCCTCTAAGAGAAACATGTACTATCTGCATCATCATCACATGATAGTCATGGGACTTCATCCCGGTGAACCTTTTCTTCTTTGTGTCTACAAATCTGCTTATCTTCCCACAGTAACTAGAACTAAGTTTGATTCCAGTAAGGCACTTGAAGAATTGATCGATCTCAACCAGACTTAAGGTGAAGCAAGAAGGGGGCAATAATCCTATTCCTTCACTTTTTTGCCCTTCTTCTCCCACGCCTCCGTCTCCGTCTCTATCTCCTATGACTTTTTATGGGGCGGCATGTGAAGATGTGCCCTATATTCAAATCTTGAAAGTCTCTTCTTGCCTTCGGCCCATCCTAGGTCTTATCCAGCATGTTCATCAGTGTCGCAAGCAAGCTCTCCAGGACATTCTTATAGATATGCATTTGATCAAGGCAATGAGGTGTGTCGAGTTTGTGCCAGTACTCCAAGTCCCAGAAAACATACCTCATCTTCCATACCTTCAGCAGCGGCTCTGGCGCCTTTTTCATCATCTTTCCTGGCACGGGGCACTATTCTCAGTTTTCAGCGGCTCATCAATTTCTGTGCCGCTCTGCTTACGTGGAGGTCGTCGATGCTCAGCCTCACCATTGAATAGATCTTCGTGGTTTCTCCACGGGTTGTCCTTCTCGAGCCATCTTTGATGCCCCATGTACACAATTTCACTGACCCGCTATCTTTTGTGAAGTTAGCTACTGAGACATCATATCAGCCATGCACCGCGTGCATCCACAATATCAGTGGCACAGAGACTTGACCGTTTGAGGTCGGGTCGCTACAAGATGGTAGCAGAGCATAGGCTGACTGTAGGAAGTGACCACTAGGATCAGCCATAAGACACTCTTCTCTACTCATTTCTGACTCTTCTCCATTTTCCACTCTATAGATGGCGGACCAAAGGAACAAGTTCACTTAACCGGATGACGACACCCTTTTCAGGCGACACTAGAAGGAAGTCACTAGGTACCTGAACATCGGCATACCAAGCTTCACCGGGACCTACACCGCCACTTTACTAGAAGAGGAGCGCTGGACAATTCAAGTTCATGTTCCAGGAAGGACATTCACCCCAGTCACCGAGCCCATCGAGTTTTCCTTTGATGCACCAATCTGGAGTCTAGGAAAGAGCATGGCTGCCCGCATCACCATTGGACGTATCAGTGAGGTATACAATAAGTATCTTAAGGACACCATCTACCAGATATGTGGACGTCGAGATGAGCAATGGGAGATGATACGCACCAGGAAGGGTAGATCCATTGTAGCCTACATACATGAATTGAATCAGCACATATGTCACCAAGAGAACCAAATGTGCGCCAGTGTGATAGACATGAAGAAGGTGATGACCCGGAACATGGAGCTAGAGGAGGAGCTCAAGTCTACGTGCGATGGTTATGAAGAAGAAATTGTAGTACTACTGGAGAAGAATGAAGACCTGAAGAAGAAGCTAGGAATATTCATGGGGGATCCTGAACCTGGAGAGGATGTCCGTTCAGAGGACTACATCATACTCGACAACACCGACTCCGACCCCGACAGTGATGATGATTATGAAGACGAAGCTGGAGCAGATATCATAGAGTCATCCACCGATCAAAATTTCTAGTCGACCACCATATTACCATTAGTATTCTCCCATGTATATAGTAATAGTCCGCGAGCTTTTATAACATAGCTTAGATCGATTATATGATCTTGTTTGAATTGAATGGTGTGAAATGAATGTGTTTGTCTCATGTGCATATGGGTAATGATTTTCTCTTTAGACCTCACTCTATTCTGTTCTCACCCCTCTAAACCCATCATATGCCTCCGAGACGTGACCCCGGATTTGTCTTCCCACCAGAGCTTACTCAGTTGATCTAGCATCAAAATGCCTTGATGCAGTTCATAGTCCAGAACCAAGGCAACAACAACAACAACCCACCGCCACCACCTCCAGTGGACAACTTAGCACGTTTTTTGAGGTTGAATCCATCGGTGTTCTGTAGTAGCACCGAGCTGATTGTTGCTGATGACTGGCTCCACGGGATTGGAAGGGAGCTGACCAGCGCAGGTTGCACAAATGCTGAGAAGGTGCGCTTTCCCGCACATCAACTGGGTGGACCAGAAGCCTCATGGTGGGAGAACTACACAGTAACTTTCCCCGTGGCCAATGTCACTTGGGATCAGTTTAAGCAATGCACATGTCTCAGCTGGAGCTATGAGCATGACGAAGCGTGAGTTTTGCAACTTATTCCAAGGAAATCGTATCGTGGGGTAGTATGTGGATGAGTTTAGCAAGTTAGCACGCTACGCCCCAGATGATGTGGCCACAGATGCCGGGAAGCAGGAGAAGTTCATGGAGGGGCTGAATGATGAGCTGAGTATGCAGTTGATGGTGCCAACATTCGACAACTACCAGGAGTTGGTAGATAGGGCCCTTATGATTGAAAGCAAGTAGCAGCAGATTGGGAATCGGAAACGGAAGTATGGATAGGGAAAGTACAACTCTCGAGCTCAGTAGAAACCTTGTCTTACGCTAAACTCGGGAGGACATACCCATCATAACCATGGAGGCCACACTCACTATGGAGGAAGCTCACACAACCATAGTGGCTCTAAGAATGGGAATGGGAATGGTGGAAACAACGGTCAGAGCCGTTCCAACCTAGCAACACCTGCCAAGAAGGACCTAAGTCATGTTACCTCTTTCAAGTGCGGGAACACAAGACACTATGCCAATGAATGTCCTGAGATAAAGAAACGGAACGGAAATGGAAGCTCTTGGAAGAAGCCAAACCCTTTCACCCGAGGGTAGGTGAACCACGTCAACATGGAGGAAGTTGAGGAGCAGCCCGATGCAGTTATTGGTAAGTTTTTGATTAAGTCATTTACTGCTATTGTCCTTTTTGACACTCGTGCATTGCATTCATACATATCAAAGGGATTTGTGGATAAGTTTAAGTTACCCACCATAGCCCTTAAAACACCTATGTTAGTAAGCTCACCTAGAGCGGAGTATATGACTAGCAGCGGATGTTTTCAGTTGCCATTAACCATAGGTATGCATTTTTCCCCTCGGACCTAATAATTTTAGAGTCACAAGGATTGGATGTGATACTAGGCATGGATTGGCTATCAATGTGTGGAGGAAATATCGATTGCGCTAGTAAGTCAATTCTCCTCACTACCCCATAAGGTAAACGGATCAAGTATGTGTCCAGGCATGCGCCAAGGAGGACTCAAGTAAATTCTGTTTAGGAGGAAGTGCCAGTTGTGAAGGATTATCCTGATGTATTCCAGGCACTAAACCAGGCACCGAACCAATATCGAAGAGACCGTATCGGATGCCCGCAAATGATCTGGAGGAAATTAAGAAGCAGATTAAGGAGTTATTGGAGAAAGGTTATATTTGACCAAGTTCATCACCATGGGGAGCCCTAGTGCTCTTAGTTGAGAAGAAGGATGGATCCTTGAGGATGGTTATCGATTACCGTGCATTGAATGAGGTGACAATCAAGAACAAGCACCCACTACCGATGATTAATGATTTGTTTGACTAGCTACATGGAGCTAAAGTATTCTCCAAGATCGATCATCGATTAGGATACCACCAACTAAAGATCCGGCAACAAGATATACCTAAGACAACTTTTACACCAAGGTACGGGCTATATGAGTACACTGTCATGTCTTTCGGTTTGACTAATGCCCCTGCCTACTTTATGAGTATGATGGATAAGGTGTTCATGGAGTTTTTGGATAAGTTTGTTGTGGTACATTGGTATACTCGAAGAATGAAGAAGAACATAAGGAACATTTGCGCTTAGTTCTCGAGAAGCTCAGGTAACATCAGCTATATGCCAAGTTTAGAAAATGCGAATTTTGGTTGAAAGAAGTTGGATTTCTTGGACATGTTATATCTAGAGAACGTATAGCATTAGACCCTACTAAGGTTCAGTCTGTCATAGAGTGGTTGGCAACCACCTCAGTTGGAGAAATACGCAGTTTTCTTGGACTCACAGCATATTACCGGAGATTCATTGAATTTTTTTCCAAGATTGCGAAGCCCATGACAGAGTTATTGAAGAAGGACACCAAGTTCAAATGGACCGAAGAATGTGAGGCCATTTTTCAAGAGTTGAAGAAACGTCTAGTTATAACCCAGTGTTAATTCTTTCGGATATACGCAAGGATTTCCAAGTTTGTTGCAACGCTTCTCGCGTGGGACTTGGAGGTGTACTTATGGAAGACGGAAGGGTTGTTTGATAGGCCTCACGTTAGCTTCGACCTCATGAGTTCAATTATGCCACACATGATTTGGAGTTAGCAGACGTAGTGCATGCGCTCAAGACCTGGAGACATTTTCTTATCGGAAACCGTTGTGATGTATACACGGATCATAAGAATTTGAAGTACATTTTCACACAGAAGGAGTTAAATCTCAGGCAAAGCAGGTGGTTGGAGCTCATAAAGGATTATGATATGAAGTTGTATTATCATCCAGGAAAGGCCAATGTTGTAGCGGAAGCTTTGAGCCACAAGTGTTATGTAAATACTCTAATAACCGGAGGTTTACTGCAGGAGTTAACAGACGATCTTAGAGAACTATGGATGGAAATAGTTCTGAGAGATTTTCTAGCAGCACTGGAGGTTCATTCCACATTGTTGGGAAAGATTAGAGAGGTCCAGAAGACTGATAAGGAGATTGCAGAGATAAGGGAAACGATGAGTAAAGGAAAAGCCAAAGGTTTTCGTGAGGATGAGAACGGAACTTTATGGTTTGTGGATCGTATTTATGTGCCCAATGATGCAGAGATCAAGAAGCTTATACTTCAGGAAGCTCATGAATTTCCATACTCGATTCACCCCGGAAACACCAAGATGTATCTGGATTTGAAGGAACATTTCTGGTGGACAGGTATGAAGAAGGATATTGCCAAGTATGTAGCAGTATGTGACGTCTGTCAGAGAGTGAAGGCAGAGCACCAGAAGCCAGCAGGATTATTACAGCCTATGTGGATACTCGAAGGGAACTAGGATAAGCTTGGAATGGATTTCATCACTGGATTACCCAGGACACGATCAGGTTATGATTCCATCTGGGCAGTAATTGATGGCTTGACCAAAGTGGCCCATTTTATCCCCATGAAAACCACTTATACGAGCGCGAAGTTGGCCAACATATATGACCAAGATCGTATGTCTTCATGGAGTTCCGAGGACCATCCTATCTGATAGAGGAACACAATTTACCTCGAAGTTTTGGAATAAGTTACACCAGAATTTGGGTATGAGGGTAGAGTTCAGTATAGCCTTTCATCCGCAGACAGATGGACAGACCGAGAGAGTCAATCAGATTCTGGAGGACATGTTGAGAGCTTGTGCGCTAGATTATGGATCTAGTTGGTATGATAATTTTCCATACGCAGATTTCTCATATAACAACAGCTACCAGGCTAGTTTGAAGATGGCCCCTTTTGAAGCTTTGTATAGAAGGAGGTGTAGGACACCATTGATGTGGGATGAAGTTGGAGACCGTCAGTTGTTCAGACCAGATTTAATCAAGGAGTCTGAAGAGAAGGTTAAGTTGATTCGTGATACACTGAAGGTAGCTTAGTCCAATCTGAAGAGTTATGCCAACACTAAATGCAAGGAGGTAGCCTATGAAACTGGAGACATAGCATAGCTCCGTGTGTCACCGGTGTGAGGACTTAAACGATTTGGAGTCAAAGGAAAGTTAGCACCACGATTTGTAGGACTATACTGAGTTTTGGAACGTATGGGAGAAGTGGCCTACAAGTTGGAGTTACCCAAAGGTCTGCCAGGAGTTCATGATGTGTTTCACGTTTCCTAGTTGAAGAAGTGCCATGCAGAGATGGACGATATTCCTCTGAGAGACACAGTTCCCCTAGAAGCAATTCAGTTGGTGAGTGACCTAACCTACCAGGAGAAGACCGTTAAGATTCTCGAGTTTGCCAGTGAAGTTACACACAACAAGGTCATCAAGTTTTGCAAAGTTCAGTGGAACCATACTGTAACGCCCCGGATGTAATTTACCATATTTGTACTCCAACTCTTGCCATTTAAGCTCTAAGTTATTATATTTCCTCGTGGTTGGGTTTTGTATCTCTTTTGCATTTTTTTCCATGTCATGCATCTCATATCATGTCATCATGTGCATCGCATTTGCATACGTGCTCGTCTCATGCATCCGAGCATTTTCCCCGTTGTCCGTTTTGCGATCCGGCACTCCTATGTCCTCCAGCGCCCCCTTTTGCCTCTTTTCGCGAGCGGGTGTTAAACTTTCTCGTATTGGACCGATATTTGCCAAGCGGCCTTGGTATACCACCGTAGACCGCCTGTCAAGTTTCGTGCCATTTGGAGTTCGTTTGATACTCCAACGGTTAACCGAGGAACCGTAAATGCCTCATGTGTGTTGCTGCCCAACACTCCTCAAAAGTGGCCCAAAACTCATCCAAACCCCCTCCATCCTCTCGGTCGTTCGGTCACGATCGCGTGGCCGAAAACTGCACCTCATTTGGACTCTCCTAGCTCCCTCTACCTATATATTTGTGCCTCTCCCGAAATTTCCGCGCAGTCCAAAACCCTAGCTCCACTCTCTCTCCGCGCCGGACATGTCTGGACGGCGCCGGACGCGTCCGCCGCCGCGCCCCAGCCAACCCGCTCATGCCACGTGGCCCCCAAGATCCACCGCGCCGTCCCTGCCTCCGGCCCGCCGAAGCCCGCTGTGGGCTCTCCCCGGCCCGCGCGCCCGCCGCTGATTGCCGCCCGCACCCGCGCCTCGCGCCGCCAACGCAGTTCTCCTCCGCCGCCTTGCTTCCTAGCGCCGCCGCTGAGTTCCCTCACCGCCGCCTTCCCGCCGGCGAAGGCACCGCCCGACCACCGCGCACCAGACGCCGCCACGCCCTCGCGCACGCCTCCTTCGGCCTCCTCCCGACCGGATCCGTCCTCTCTGGTCTGCTTACTCCACTCCAGCGTCCGTCTCCAGTAAGTTCTCTGGCGAACCTCGGGATCCGTGCCAAGTGAAACCCTAGATCTGGAATCTGAGGTTGACCCCGAGATGCCTAAGTCTTTTTCTGCATTATTTTCGAGCATTTTTCATCATGCCATATCTCTGTCACCGTAGCTCCATTTTGGGCGTGCCATATATCAAAATGTTCGTTAGGATGTCCTCTTCAATATGTTACATTGCACCGTGCTTGTTTGAGTCCATCCTGATGCCCAAATGACTGTTGCAAGAGTGCTTCATAATGTTAGTTCCTTTTTTATCAGTTTATGAGCATTTGTCATTTTTGCCATGATTATTGTGTGCTTCATATGAGCATGAGCTCTACATGTGTTTTGGGCTATGCCATGCCATCTTTACAGGGGTGTATGTAATGCATTTTTGTGATGAATGTGGTGACTAGCACAAGCATGCAAAGTAGCTCTCATGATGTCGCTGATTTCAGGGACTTAGAATTTCACTAAGTTATTTCCCTGCTGTTATTTTTATGCCATGTATTCATGTTGCTACAGAGAGATCCATGCCTCTTTTGAGTATGTTCAGTAAGGATGATTTTAGAATATGGTTATGCTCTATCCATCCATGTCCTTGTTTGCATTTATGGAGTAACCTAGAATGACTCAATCTTGCTCTACTTTTGCTATAAGATGTTCCTGGCAGATTGTTTACGTGTTAATCAATTTTGCCAAGGTTGTTGTAGTTGATCCATGCATGCTATGAGATTATTCTTTCCATGGTTAGCTTCTTGATCATGTCTTCTTGATGGGAGTATGCTTAGTTTGTCATGCAATGTCTTGTGTTGAGTGCATCGAGCTCTCAAACATGCCTTCGTAATTCAGTTTATGACATGTCTAGTTTTCTGCCAAGTCTGAATCTGTTAATGAAACTTGCTATGTTTACATGGGTGCCATCATATTATCTGTGCCCTTTTGGCTTATGGTCAGTAAGGGACTTTTGTTATATGCTTTGGGTCGATTCATGCCATGCCTTGTATTGATATGATACTATCATGTAGCATGTTGTTATCCTGCTCTAAACATTGCTTCCTGATGTTAATTCCTGGCATGTTGGTATTTTCACTTAAGTCTGAGATGCTGTTATCTTTTGCACTTTTGCCATGCTTGTTTGAGCCTGCTATTTTGTGATTTTGCCGTAGCTTAGTGTTCATCTTTTGTCAAGCATCTTGTCTCGATCACTGCTGTGTGCTTTGTTGCTATATTGGAGTGCAGTAGCTTAGTTTCTTGTTGCATTCTAGATGGCATCGTGCTGTTAATCACAGAATTGTGCCATTATTGTTTTGCTTGCCATTTGCGAACCGTGCATCCGATTCCGGTGATCTTTATATCGATTCCGACCGAAATCAGCTCACCTTTCCAGTGGCACTCTTGGTTTGCCAAGTTGCGGCCTGGTTCAATCTTTTCCTTCCGGAGCTCGCGTATGCATTGCATATCACATCCCGCATATCATGCCATGTTTTGCATCATGTTGCTTGCGCATTGCACTGTGGTTGATTGTTGTTTCCTTTGCTTTTGTTCTTGCTTTGAGTAGAGCCAAGACACGAGTACATGATCGAGGAACCCGTTGAGTACGCTTAGGAGAATCAAGCTTACGTCAACTCGGAGAACTTTGCAGGCAAGATGACCATAAACTCGAAATCACTTCTATCTTTGCTTGCTAGTTGCTCGCTCTATTTCTATGCCGCGATACCTACCACTTGCTATATCATGCCTCCCATATTGCCATGTCAAGCCTCTAACCCACCTTTTCCTAGCAAACCGTTGTTTGGCTATGTTACCGCTTTGCTCAGCCCCTCTTATAGCGTTGCTAGTTGCAGCTGAAGATGGAGTTTGTTCCTTGTTGGAACATAATTATTGTTGGGATATCATTATTATATCTTGTTTACTTTAATGCACCTATATACTTGGTAAAGGGTAGAAGGCTCGGCCTTATGCCTGGTGTTTTGTTCCACTCTTTCCACCCTAGTTTCCTTCATACCGGTGTTATGTTCCTTGACAGTTCGCCTTGAATAAAACTCCTCCAGCAAGGCCCAACCTTGGTTTTACATTTGCCTAACAACCTATAACCTTCCCTTGGGTTTTCGCAAGCCCGAGGGTCATCTTTATTTTAACCCCCCCACCCCCCGGGCCAGTGCTCCTCTGAGTGTCGGTCCGAAATGGGCTGCCTGCGGGGCCACCTCGGGGCAACTCGTGGGTTGGTTTTACTTGTAGCTTGACCTATCCGGTGTGCCCTGAGAATGAGATACGTGCGACTCCTATCGGGATTTTTCATCACATCGGGCGGCTTTGCTGGTCTTGTTTCACCATTGTTGAAATGTCTTGTAACCGGGATTCCGAGTCTGATCGGGTCTTCCTGGGAGAAGGAATATCCTTCGTTCATCGTGAGAGCTTGTCATGGGCTAAGTTGGGACACCCCTGCATGGATTTGAACTTTTGAAAGTTGTGCCCGCGATTATGGGCAGATGGGAATTTGTTAATATCCGGTTGTAGAAAACCGTACACTTAACTTAATTAAAATGAATCAACCACGTGTGTAGCCGTGATGGTTTCTTTTCTGCAGAGTCCGGGAAGAGAACACGGTCTCATGTTATGGTTGAACGTAAGTAGTTTCAGGATCACTTCTTGATCTTTATAGCTTCTCAACCCTGCTTTGTTCTCTTCTCGCTCTCATTTGCGTAAGTTAGCCACCATATATGCTAGTGCTTGTTGCAGCTCCACCTCACTACCTTTTCCTACCCATAAGCTTAAATAGTCTTGATCGCGAGGGTGTGACATTGCTGAGTCCCCGTGACTCACAGATTACTTCCAAAACTAGATGCAGGTGCCGACGATGCCAGTCCAGGGGATGCGACCGAACTCAAGTGGGAGTTCGACGAGGATTCAAGACGTTACTATGTGTCTTTCCCGGACGATCAGTAGTGGAGCCCAGTTGGGGCGATCGGTGGATCTTTTGCATTTGGGGTTGTCTTTATTTTGGTTCCGTAGTCGGACCTTGATTGTATTCTGGGTGATGTAATGTTATTTTTATGTATTGTGTGAAGTGGCGATTGTAAGCCAACTCTTTATCCCTTTCTTATTCAGTACATGGGATGTGTAAAGATTACCCCTCTTGCGACATGCCTACTATGCGGCTATGCCTCTAAGTCGTGCTCCGACACGTGGGAGATATAGCCGCATCGTGGGTGTTACAAGTTGGTAATCAGAGCCTTCCCTGACTTAGGAGCCCCCAGCTTTATCGAATCACTGGCGTTGTTGAGTCTAGAAAAATGGTTTGAGTCTAATAGGATTATATATATCGGAGAGTAGGATTCTTTTTACTCCTCAGTCCCTTCGTCGCTCTGGTGAGGCCTCCTGATGTAGAGTTTTGACTCTTCTCTTCTCAAATTTCATGAAAAAAATTAGGATCACGCGGGTATCTTGGAATCATTTCGATGGTTTTGTGACAAGAACATTGTTCTTGGTGCCTCCTAACATTTAGGGGTTGTAGCAGTGTCCCGGGGAGTTGAGCTCCGAGGTGTTGTCGTCACAATTTTATCGTTGCAATTCTGGAATACCTGAGTTCGCCGACATAGAAAATCTCCTTTATGCAGTTGTTGGTGAGATAACCTCGACGCCACCCAGTACCGGGGCAGGAGTTTGGGAGTATTGCCATAACTCGTATAACGGATACTTTTCGAAGGTGGAGGTAAATGATTACCGAAGGTTTCTTGGTTATTTGTTGAGGGATGGATACATCTGGATGTAGAATTTGCTAGTTTTGGGTGAGATATTATGCTTCCCCTGTATCCCCAACACCTGATTGCATAATCGGAAAGTTTCAGGAGTTTCATAGGTGGGAATTCATGTAGCTCTAGTATTTCTTCCGCAGATATTTGGTTTGTGATTGGGTAATCCTTACCAATTATTTGTTCATTTCTGTACCTTGTTGTTTTATTCATCTACCTCAATCTAAGTGGCTTCTCAATTTATGGAAGTGTGATGATTTACTTTGGAATTCATTCGTTCATTATTGTTCGAATGTTAAGGCCACATGTTGAAATTTCGATCCATTGAGTCATCTTGAATATATGTATTTCAATATGCTAACGGATGTCAACCTCTTCAGGATGGCTCCTCCAACGCGTTAGAATCCGGAACCTCCGCCACCACCTCCACCTCCGGAGGCATGGCAAGCTGTCATGGCCGCCACTGACGCCAGCAGGCAGATGCTTATGGAACTCTTGCCAGAGCGGAACCAAGGAAATCAAGGCCATGGCAACAATCAAGCTCAGTTTGCTACCCTCAACCAGTTCCTCGCAAACCAGTCGAAGTCCTTCAGTAACTGTGTCGAGGCCACAGACGCTGACGATTGGCTCGTGGATATCTGCAAACATTTTGAGTGTAGCAATGTCAGTCCTGAGGACTTTGTCAATTTGCTTCGTTCCAACTCAAAGACCAAGCTGCTGAGTGGTATCAACAATACAAATATTCAAGATGAGGTCGTGTGATTACCTGGGATGATTTCCGCCGAGACTTCAAAGCTCACCACATTCTTCAAAGTGTTGTTGAGAGTAAGCGCGAGGAGTTCCGCAATCTGAAGCAAGGCAGCTTGTCTGTTTACCAATACAACATCCTGTTCCAGAGTCTCGCTCACTTTGCTAAACAAGACGTCCCTAACGAGAAGAGCATGATTTATCAATTCAGAGGTGGCCTCAGAGAAGATCTGCAACTAGCTCTTGTGCTTTTGAGCCGAAAAAGTATGATGAATTCTACAACATGGCACTAAAGCAAGCGACCGCTCAGCTCAAGTGCGATGCATCTAAGAAGAGAGTCAGGGATGCAACTCCTTCTTCTTCAACTCAAGTGGCAGCTAAGCAGCAAAAGTTTTGGTTGCCTCCTCCTCCTCCGTTCTGTCAGCCTTATCAGCAGAAGAGCAAAGGTGGCAATGGATCTTCCCCCACCCAACCCAAGCTATCAGAAGAAAGCTTTGTCTCATGCTCCAAGGTCAAGTGCTCCATATTACCAGCCACTCTCAGAGGTTACGTGCAACAAGTGTCAGCAGAAGGGGCACTATGCGAACAAATGCTTCAACCAGAGGCGCCTTCCACCTCCTCCTCCTGTGAGATCTGCCAGCAATGCAGTGGTCAAGCATAATCCCAAGCATGCTAAGGTCAACATGATGAACACAACTCAGGCAGAGGACTCATCAGAAGTGATCATGGGTAATCTTCTGTTAATGATATTCCTGCAAAATTTCTTTTTGATACTGGTGCATCGCATTGTTTCATGTCAAGACCATTTTTTGTCAAGAACGAATTCACTTCTTCTCATTTGGGCAAATCCATGGATATCGTTCCTCCGGGTAAACAGTTGAGTGCCAGTTTGGTGGTTCTGGATGTTTCTATCAAGATGGGTGACTATAAGTTTCTGTCTTCTCCAATGGTCCTTGGTAACTCGGATATTAATCTAATTCTCGGCATTGACTGGCTTTCTAAGCACAAGGCTCTGCTTGATTGTGCTACCAGGCAGATTCAATTGACACACTCGTAAGAAGATGTGATCATCTATGCCACTCGTGACGATACCATTCCACTGTTTTCTCTCAACGAGAAGGGCGAGTTGAATGCCATCTCTTAGATTCCAGTCGTTTGTGAATATCAAGATGTCTTTCCAGAAGAGTTTCCAGGAATGCCTCCTCACAAGCCAGTTGAATTCGTCATCGATCTTCAGCCTGGCACGGAACCTGTTTCCAAACGTCCTTACAAGCTTGGACCAGAAGAGTTGAAGGAGCTGAAGAAACAACTCGATATACAAGAGCGTATGGGTCTGATCCGACCGAGTTATTCTCCATGGGGTTGTGGTGTTCTTTTTGTCAAGAAGAAGGATGGCACAGACCGACATTGTGTCGACTACCGTCCATTGAACAAGAAGACCATAAAGAACCGGTACCCACTTCCCAACATCAATGAGCTTTTCGAGCAGCTCAAAGGTGCTCAAGTATTCTCCAAGCTAGCCCTTCGTATGGGTTATCATCAGATACGCATTCGCGAACAAGATATCCCCAAGACAGCATTCAGAACAAGCTATGGTTCCTATGAATACACTGTCATGTCTTTCGGCCTTGTCAATGCTCCTCCAACGTTCTCTCGCATGATGAACTTCATCTTCAACCCTTACACAAATGACTTCGTCTTGGTGTATCTCGATGTTATTTTGGTCTTTTCCAAGACAAGGAGGATCATGCCAAGCACTTGAGATTGGTGTTGGAAAAACTCGGAGAACATCAATTCTATGCAAAGTTTTCAAAGTGTGAGTTTTGGCTCGATGATGTTCTCTACCTTGGCCATGTCATCTCCCCCAAGGGCATAACAGTTAATCCTGAGAAGGTGTCTGCAATTGTGAATTGGGAACCGCCTCAGAATGTGAAGCAGCTCCGCAGTTTCCTTGGGCTCGCAAGCTATTGTCGAAGATTCGTTGAGAATTTCTATAAGATCATGAAGCCTCTTTCCAACCTCCTCCAGAAGCATGTGAAGTATGTCTGGATGCCTGAATGTGACGTGGCTTTAAATACCCTCAAAGAGAAGTTAGTCACAACTCCAGTTCTAACTCCTCCGGATGAATCCAAACCATTCGAAGTTTTCTGTGATGCTTCCCTTCAAGGTCTCGGTGTTGTGTTAATGCAAGAGAAGAAAGTTGTGGCCTATACCTCTCGCTAGTTGAAGCCCAATGAAAAGAACTACCCCACTCACGACCTCGAGTTGGCGGCAGTTGTCCATGCTCTTTTAACATGGAGACATCTCTTGTTGGGAAGGAAAATGGACATCTTCACAGATCATAAGAGTCTCATGTACATCTTCACTCAACCCAACCTCAACCTCAGGCAGACTCGTTGGGTCGAGATGATTCAAGAGTATAATCCGAGTATTGAATATACTCCAGGCAAGCCCAATGTCATTGTTGACGCTTTGAGCAGGAAGGCTTACTGTAACAGTTTGATTCTCAAGCCCTTCCAACCGGATCTTTGTGAAGCTTTCCGCAAACTTAATCTCCAAGTTGTTCCTCTTCTTGCCAACCTCCAAGTCTCTCCTACTTTGGAAGATCAAATTCGTGAGGCACAACTTCTTGATGCAATGGTGAAGAAGGTGAAGTTTGGGATTGCCAAGAGCCAACCCAAGTACAAGTGCTATCGCCTTGATGACAAAGACACTCTATTCTTCGAGGATCGAATTGTTGTTCCTAAAGGTGACCTTCGTAAAGTCATTATGAACTAGGCTCACAATTCACTCATATCTATTCATCCTGGAAGTACAAAGATGTACCATGACTTCAAGCAGTCATATTGGTGGACTCGAATGAATCGAGAAATTGCTCAGTTCGTGATTGAATGTGATGTCTGCAGAAGAGTGAAAGCAGAACACCAACAGCCAGCTGGTCTCCTCCAACCTCTTGCCATTCCAGAATGGATGTTTGATCATATTGAGATGGATTTAGTGACTAGATTTCCCAAGTCCAAGCATGGCAATGATGCTATCTTTGTTGTCATCGACAAGCTTACTAAAGTGGCTCATTTTCTTCCTATCAAAGAATCTATCACATCAGCTCAGTTGGAAGAGCTATATACCTCTAGGATAGTCTCTTTGCACGGCATTCCGCAGTTGATATCTTCAGATCGTGGAAGCATATTTACTTCTAAGTTCTGGGATTCCTTTCAGAAGGCCATGGGCACCAACATTCGGTTCATCACAACCTTTCATCCTCAAACTAGTGCACAAGTCGAGCGAGTAAATCAAATTCTTGAAGATATGCTCAGGGCTTGTGTCATTTCCTTCGGTATGAAGTGAGAAGATTGTCTTCCATATGCCGAGTTCTCCTACAACAACAACTTCCAAGCGAGTTTGGGCAAGGCCCCATTCGAGATTCTCTATGGCAGAAAGTGTCGTACTCCTCTTAATTGGTCAGATACCGGTGAACGCCAACTTCTTGGCAATGACTTTATCACAGAGGCTGAGGAAATGTGCAAAGTCATTCATGAAAATCTCAAAGCCGCGCAATCTTACTATGATTGCAAGCATCGTGACTTGGCTTTCGAGATCGGAGACCATGTCTACCTCCGCGTCTCTCCAATGAAAGGTACTCGTCGCTTCGGTATCAAAAGGAAGCTTGCACCTAGATACGTGGGTCCTTTCAAGATCATTGGCAAAAGAGGCAATCTCACCTATCAACTTGAGCTTCCATCCAACTTTGCAAACGTGCATGACATGTCTCACGTGTCTCAGCTTCGCAAGTGTTTCAAGACTCCTGACCGCACCATCAACTTCGAAGAGATTGATCTCCAAGATGACCTGTCTTATCATGAGCGTCCCATTGCTATTATTGAAGAAACTGAGCGCAAGACTCGCCACAAGTCTATCAAATTTCTAAAAGTGAAGTGGTCACATCATTCCGACCGAGAAGCCACCTGGGAACGCGAGGACCACCTCCGTTCCGAATATCCAGAGTTCTTTCAGTCCTAGATCTCGGGACGAGATCCTTTCGTAGTGGTGGAGTGTTGTAACGCCCCGAATGTAATTTACCATATTTGTACTCCAACTCTTGCCATTTTCGGCTCTAAGTTATGATATTTCCTTGTGGTTGGGTTTTGTCTCCGTTTTGCATTTTGTCCATGTCATGCATCTCATATCATGTCATCATGTGCATCACATTTGCATACGTGCTCGTCTCATGCATCCAAGCATTTTCCCCGTTGTCTGTTTTGCGATCCGGCACTCCTATGTCCTCCGGCGGCCCCTTCTGCCTCTTTTCGTGAGCGGGTGTTAAACTTTCTCGGATTGGACCGAGATTTGCCAAGCGGCCTTGGTATACCACCGGTAGACCACCTGTCATGTTTCGTGCCATTTGGAGTTCGTTTGAAACTCCAACGGTTAACCGAGGAACCATAAAGGCCTCATGTGTGTTGCAGCCCAACACCCCACCAAAGAGGCCCAAAACCCATCCAAACCCCGTCCATCCTCTCGGTCGTTCGATCACGATCGCGTGGCCGAAAACCGCACCTCATTTGGACTCTCCTAGCTACCTCTACCTATATATTTGTACCCCTCCCAAAATTTACGTGCAGTCCAAAACCCTAGCACCACTCTCTTTCCGCGCCGGGCATGTCCAGACAGCGCCAGACGCGTCCGCTGCCGCGCCCCAGCCAACCCGATCGTGCCACGTGCCCTCCAGATCCACCACGCCGTCCACGTCGAAGCCCGCCGCGGGCCCTCCTCGGCCCGCGCGCCCGCGCCTCGCGCCGCCGCCGCAGGTCTCCTCCGCCGCGCTGCTTCCTAGTGCCGCCGCCGAGTTCCCTCGCCGCCGCCTTCCCGCCGGCGACCGTGCCGCCCGGCCACTACGCACCCGACGCCGCCACGCCCCCGCGCGCGCCTCCTCCTGACCGGATCCGGCGAGACCCGGCCCAGATCCGTCCTCTCCGGTCTCCTTCCTCCACTTCGGCGTCCGTCTCCGGCAAGTATTTCAATGAACCTCAGGATCCGCGCCAAGTGAAACCCTAGATCTGGAATCTGAGGTTGACCCCGAGATGCCTAAGTCTTTTTCTGCATTATTTTCTAGCATTTTTCATCATGCCATATCTTTGTCACCGTAGCTCCGTTTTGGGCGTGCCATATATCAGAATGTTCGTTAGGATGTCCTCTTCATTTTGTTCCATTGAACCATGCTTGTTTCAATCCATCTTGATGCCCAAATCACTGTTGCAAGAGTGCTTCATAATGTTAGTTCCTGTTTCTTATCAGCTTATGAGCATTTGTCATTTTTGCCATGATTATTGTGTGCTACATATGAGCATGAGCTCTACATGTGTTTTGGGCTATGCCATGCCATCTTTATAGGGGTGTATGCCATGCATTTTTGTGATCAATGTGGTGACTAGCTCAAGCATGCAAAGTAGCTCTCGTGATGTTGCTGATTACAGGGACTTAGAATTTCCCTGTTGTTATTTTTATGCCATGTATTCATGTTGCTAAAGAGAGATCCATGCCTCTTTTGAGTATGTTCAGTAAGGATGATTTGGGCATATGGTTATTCTCTATCCATACATGTCCTTGTTTGAATTTATGCAGTCCCCTAGCATGACTGAATCTTGCTCTACTTTTGCTATAAAATGTTCCTGGCAGATTGTTTACGTGTTAATCAATTTTGCCAAGGTTGTTGTAGTTGATCCATGCATGCTATGAGATTGTTCTTGCCATGGTTAGCTTCTTGATCATGTCTTCTTGATGGGAGTATGACTAGTTTGTCTTGCAATGACTTGTGTTGAGTGCATCGAGCTTGCAAACATGCCTTAGTAATTCTGTTTATGCCATGTCCAGTTTTCTGCCAAGTCTGAATCTGTTAACGAAACTTGCTATGTTTACATGGGTGCCATCATATTTTCTGTGCCCGTTTGGCTTATGGTCAGTAAGGGACTTGTGTTATATGCTTTGAGTAGATTCATGCCATGCCTTGTATTGCTATGATCTGATCCTGTAGCTTGTTGTTATGCTGCTCTAAACATTGATTCCTGTTGTTAATTCCTGGCATGCTGTTATTTTCACTAAGTCTGAGATGCTGTGATCTTTTGCACTTTTGCCATGCTTGATTGAGCCTGCTATTTTGTGATTTAGCCGTAGCTCAGGGTTCATCTTTTGTCAAGCATCTTGAGTAGATCACTGGTATGTGCTTTGTTGCTATGTTGGAGTGCAGTAGCTTAGTTTCTTGTTGCATTGTAGATGGCATCGTGTTGTTAATTGCAGAATTGTGCCATTATAGTTTTGCTTGCCATTTGCAAACCGTACATCTGATTCCGGTGATCTTTTTATCGATTTCGACCGAAATCAACTCATCTTTCCAGTGGCATGCTTGGTTTGCTACATCACTATCTCACACATCATCGGAGAGGCCATGGAGTTGATGTAGAGGCACTCCGTGATCAATGCCCCCTCCGGCGGAGCTCCGGAAAAGGCCCCAAGATGGGATCTCTTGGGTACATAAGGTTGTGGCGGTGAAAATAGGGTATCGTGGTGCTCCTGGATGTTTGCGGGGTATGTGAACATATATAGGAGGAAGAAGTAGGTTGGTGGAGCAACGAGGGGCCCAGGAGGGGGAGGGTGCGCCCCCTGCCTTGTGGCCGCCTTGTTGATTGCTTGACATCCACTCCAAGTCCTCTGGATGATGTTTGTTCCAAAAATCACGTTCCCGAAGGTTTCTTTCTGTTTGGACTCCGTTTGATATTCCTTTTCTATGAAACATTGAAATAGGCAAAAAAACAATAATTTGGGTTGGGCATCCGGTTAATAGGTTAGTCCCCAAAATAATATAAAAGTGTAAAATAAATCCCATTAATATCCAAAACAGATAATATAATAGCATGGAACAATAAAAAATTATAGATACGTTGGAGACATATCAGCATCCCCAAGCTTAATTCCTGCTCGTCCTCGAGTAGGTAAATGATAAAAACAGAATTTTTGATGTGGAATGCTTCTTAGAATGTTCTTCAATGTATTTTTCTCTATTGTGGCATGAATGTTCAGATCCGAAAGATTCAAGATAGAAGTTTATTGTTGACATAAAAATAGTAATATTGCAAGTATGCTAGTCAAGCAATTATGTCTTATCAAAATACCATAGCCAAAGAAAACTTATCCCTACAAAGTTGTATAGTTTGTCCATGCTTCATTTCGTCACACAAAATGCTCTCATCATGCACAACCCCGATGACAAGCCAAGCAATTGTTTCAGACTTAGCCTTTTCAACCTCTTTCTACTTTCACACAATATATGAGCGCGAGCCATGGATATAGCACTATGGGTGCAATAGAATATGATGATTCAGGTTGTGTGAGAAGAAAAAAAGGGAGAAAGTCTCACGTTGACGAGGATAATCAATGGGCTATGGAGATGCCAACCGATTGATGCCAATGCAAGGAGTAGGGATTTCCATGCAACAGATGCACTAGAGCAATAAATATATGAAAGCTCATCAATGGAACTAAGTGGGTGTGCATCCAACTCGCTTGCTCACGAAGACCTAGGGCATTTGAGAAAGCCAATCATTGGAATATACAAGCCAAGTTCTATAATGAAAAATTCCCACTAGTATATGAAAGTGACAAAAAAAGAGACTCTCTATCATGAAGATCATGGTGCTACTTTGAAGCACAAGTTTGGAAAAAAGGATAGTAACATTGTCCCTTCTCTCTTTTTCTCTCATTTATATTTTTTTATTTGGGCCTTTTTTTTCTTTTGGCCTCTTTTCTTTCTCCCTTTTTCTCGTCCGGAGTCTCATCCCGACTTGTGGGGGAATCATAGTCTCCATCATCCTTTCCTAACATGGGTCAATGCTCTAATAATGATCATCACACTTTTATTTTCTTACAACTCAAGAATTACAACTCGATACTTAGAACAAAATATGACTCTATGTGAATGCCTCTGGCTGTGCACCGGGATTGTGATGAATCAAGAGTGACATGTATGAAAAAACATATGAACGGTGGCTTTGCCACAAATACGATGTCAACTACATGATCATGCAATGCAATATGACAATGATGATGCGTGTCATAATAAATGGAACGGTGGAAAGTTGCATGGCAATATATCTTGGAATGGCTATGGAAATGCCATAATAGGTAGGTATGGTGGCTGTTTTCAGGAAGATGTAAGGAGGCTTATGTGTGATAGAGTGTATCATATCACGGGTGAGGGAGTCCTGGATTAGGGGTTTCGGACAGCCGGATTATATCCTTTGGCCGGACTATTCGATTATGAAGATACAAGATTGAAGACTTCGTCCCGTGTCCGGATGGGACTCTCCTTGGCGTGGAAGGCAAGCTTGGCAATATGGACATGTAGATCTCCTTCCTTGTAACCGACTCTGTGTAACCCTAGCCCCCTCCAGTGTCTATATAAACTGGAGGGTTTCAGTCCGTAGGACAACAACAATCATACCATAGGCTAGCTTCTAGGGTTTAGCCTCTCAGATCTCGTGGTAGATCAACTCTTGTACTACTCATATTATCAAGAACAATCAAGTAGGACGTAGGGTATTACCTCCATCAAGAGGGCCCGAACCTGGGTAAACATCCTCTCCCCTGCCTCCTGTTACCATCCGCCTAGACGCACAGTTCGGGACCCCCTACCCGAGATCCGCCAGTTTTGACACCGACATTGGAGCTTTCATTGAGAGTTCCTCTGTGTCGTCATCGTTAGGCTTGATGGCTCCTTCAATCATCGATAGCGATGCACTCTAGGGTGAGACTTTTCTCCCCGAACGGATCTTTGTATTCGTCGGCTTCGCACTGCAGGCCAACTCGCTTGGCCATCTGGAGCAGATCGAAAGCTACACCTCTAGCCATCAGGTCAGATTTGGAAATTGAACTACACGGCCGACGTCCACGGAGACTTGATCTTCGACGGATTCGAGCCCTTGCTGAGTGCGTCGCATGATTACGATGAGCATGATTTAGCTCTACCATCGGACAGTGTTCGGGAGATCGCACCGGCGACCGCTCCGACCCTCAATTTGGAGCCAATTGTGCCCTCCAGGGACGGGTGGATAGACCCCGCCACGGAGGCCGCATTCTCATTGGTGATCGAGCCGAGTATCGACCTTACCCTTCACGAGAGCCGTGGCACCAAACTGCCGGATTCTTCCCCGACCACGGACTCCGAACCGCTTGCGCCCGTGCCTATCGAATCTGACTGGGCGCCGACCATGGAGTTCACCTCCGCGGATATCTTTCAGCACTCGCCCTTCGGCGACATACTAAACTCATTAAGGTCTCTCTCCCTGTCAGGAGAGTCCTGGCCGAACTATGTCTGGCAGGATTGCGATGGGGATGACAAAGAAATTCGCCGCCCACCCACCACCCACTTAGTAGCCACTGTCGACGATTTTACCGACATGCTCGACTTCGACTCCCAAGACATCGACGGTATGGATGACGATGCAGGAGACGGACAGGAACCACTGCCCACAGGGCACTGGACGGCCACTTCATCATATGTTGTATACATGGTGGACACATCGAAAGAAAATGACGACAAGGAACGGAAGGACACAGCGAAGGATCGTTGCCTCGAGAAGCAGTCAAAGCGGCGGCGTAAGCGCCGCACCAAATCCCGCCTTGGCAGAAACAGCGATCATATAGACCCAGCGATAGAGCAGGGTGAGCCAGCGGACGACAAACATGGCATTGAACCACTGTCCGACCATGGCAACACTGAGAATCAAACCGAACAACCCGACTCCGGCGAAGATAACAGTCCGGATGACATCATACCGGACAGGCACCCGGAGCAACAGAATACCCATCAAAGGCTTGTTGCCACTGGGAGGAGTCTGAAAAAGAAAAAGCAAAGGCTCAGGGCTGCACAAGACACACTCAGAATTAGATGGAATGAAGTACTCAACACTGCAGCAACATACGGTGGTAGTCGCCACACAAAGAGCTACCCGAAGCGAAAGCTGCTACCTGAATTTGATGAGGAGGCCTTAGATCCCCCGCAATCAAAAACAAAACAGCCATCCGGTCAGATAGATGACCTTGTGGCCAACATAGAGCGGCAAACAACGCCGCACACAACCCAATACGCGATCCACGTGAGGGCTGGCATCAAAAGGACGACGCAACCAAATCCATCTACGGGCCAAGCAAGCGTGCTCCAGCATGCAATGCAACACAACAAGAATCCGAACACCACGGTACACCCCAATACAAGGGTGCCGCACACCCCCTATGTTTCACCGATGAGGTGCTAGAACGACAGACCCTAAGGTCTGGATTGAGGACTACATCCTCCATATCCACATGGCTCGAGGAGACGATCTCCACGCCATCAAGTACTTACCCCTCAAGCACAAAGGTCCAGCTCGGCACTGGCTTAAAAGCCTCCCCGAAAGCTCCATTAGAAGCTGGGAAGAGCTCGAAGACGCTTTTCGGGCAAATTTTCAAGGGACCTATGTCCGACCACCAGATGCAGACGATTTAAGTCATATAACTCAACAGCCCGGAGAGTCAGCCCGAAAGCTTTGGAACAGGTTTCTCACTAAAAAGAACCAAATAGTCAACTATCCGGATGCCGAAGCCTTAGCAGCTTTCAAGCACAGCGTTCGAGACGAATGGCTTGCCAGACATCTCGGCCAAGAAAGGCCGAGAACAATGGCAACATTAACAAGCCTCATGATCTGCTTTTGCGCGGGCGAGGACAGCTGGTTAGCCTGATGCAGCACCAGCGACCCAAGTACATCCGAAGTTAGGACAGAAACGGGAAACCACGACGCAGCAAAAAAAAAGCGCCGGAATAAAGAAGACAGGCCGAAGAGCACGATGGTAAACGCCAGATTCAGAAGCTCTCGGCCAGGTCAGCAAAAGCTGCCCTCCAAAGGCAACAGAGACAAGCTGTCCAGCCTAAACAAGATTCCGGACAAAATATGTCAGATCCACAGCACCCCCGATAAACCCGCAAATCATACCCATAGAGAATATTGGGTCTTCAAGAAGTCTGGCAAACTCAATGCCGAACACAAGGGGTAGGATACGCCAAGTGAAGACGAGGACGAGCCTCGCAAGCAAAGCACTGGGGAACAGAAGAAGTTCCCACCAGAAGTCAAAACAGTAAACGTGTTACACGTGATGAAGCGAAGAAACAAAGCGGCACTCCGAGAGACCCATGCCCTAGAACCTATCACCGCGGAGTTCTGTCACGGGTCGTCCAAACTGATCACATTTGACCATCGGGATTACTCGGCAAGTATCCGGCATGCATGATGGTCTGCCTTGGTGTTAGACCCGATAATTAACGGATACCACTTCACACGAGTCCTGCTGGACGTCGGCAGTAGTTTAACCTGATATATTAGGACACAGTCTGCAAAATGGGGATAGACCCAACAAAAACCAGCCATAGCAATACTACCTTTAAAGGAGTAATGCTAGGCCCAGAAGCCCATTGTACGGGCTCCCTGCTACTAGAGCTTATATTCGGCTTTCCCGATAACTTCCGCAGCGAAAAGTTAACCTTCCACATCGCTCTGTTCCAAAGTGGCTATCAAGCACTAGTCGGGCGTGAAACTTTCGCTCGCTTTAACGCAATACCGCATTACGTTTCTCTCATACTTAATATGCCCAGTCCATGTGGAATCATTACAGTAAATGGAAATATTGAGTGCTCCTTGCGCGCGGAAGACCGTGCGGCTGCCTTGGCAGCCGCACACTAAACGGCCTCACCAACTAAAGCATCTGACAGGTCGTTAAGACCAGCCGTTAGACGAGTCCGGTGCAGCTATATGTAATTGATACAGGTTTGATGGCTATACCCCTATTATAATACAAGGGGCTCAACGCATGCAAACAAGTGGCAATTAGGCTCAACTTTACTCATCTTGAACTGTACATGGTTTATTTAGTATAACCTACCTTTTGCACGACAACTTTTCAACTAAGTTCCTCTCTTTTTCAGATGACCATCGTGCTACACCCGTCCAGGGTACGGCACAATGGAGACACAGGCGCAGACGTGCAGCAGGGACCCGTTCCAAGGATTCTCTTTAGATTAAGACCCTGCATAAACCTTTTTTACTGTCTCTTATTGATACATATCCCCCGGATTCTCAATACAACTGAAAAGGATGCTGACGTATTGGCATGTGGCCACGTCAGAATATTGCACATACCTGGACACCAGGGGCTTATTACAAAGGGCATTGTTTAGCCTGGTTGACATCATAAAGACCGAATACCTTAGGGAGTGTTCGGCGTCGTGAGTTTGGCCTTATATGCATCAACTCTGAATCATGTCTTTGGTCAAATGTTGGGTTTGCCCGGCTCCTGTGTTTTGCTGCCCTACGTTCCGCTCTATCGGCTAGGGCGGCACCAAGAGAACTACTACGATCGTGCCCTGGTTCATCCGGATGAGCACCTCAGTAGAGAAAGTCGAAAACTGACTGTCATGATATAGCGTGAGACTGGTCAACCACTCGATGACCTAGCAAAATCTTTGGGATTCCTCCGCCTTAAAGAAGGGCCGTTTCCCGGCCAGGCATGTACGCGCCCCGAATTCGGATGAGCGCGGAGCCACCAGGGGCTATATAGTATCCCCACAATCAAACTCCTCTGGCTAACTGAAAGTGTTAAAGCATTATAGTCTGATTGCCTAGTTCGCTGAGCTATCACCTCCTTAATGGACCAAGACATTGGATCAAGTGTGAACATGCATCTTCTGCGAACACCCCCGCATTATGTGCGTGGGGGCTGAACCCGATGACTGCCATCTTTCAGGTTATATACATATATACATAAACGGCCGCACAGGAGGCATCATATTACTTCCGGGCAAAAGTATAAATACAACCTTGATAAACTCAATAAAACATTGTTTTTACAATGGGAATACATGTCACTCCAACATAATATTCTTCGAGCACTGAGCCTCTATCGAACGAGCGCCTTCAAGAACTTCTTCAAAGTAGTGCTCGGTAGCCACTCGGCCTGTGGCCGAACCTTGTGCCGCAACAGTGGATGCATCCATCTCCGACCAGTATGTTTTGACACGGGTAAGGGCCATCCATGAGCCTTCTATACACGCCGACCTCTTTACAACAACGATGTGTGGCACAACACCAAGGAATTGTTGCACTAAGCTAAAGTAGCTATTCGGCCTTGGCCCTCTCGGCCATAGATGATCCACAACGGACCTCATGGCAAGTCTGGATAATCTATGGAGCTCGGCCCACTCAGCCATTTGCTCATTCAACAGAAGTGGACGGGCTGGAGCATTAAACTGTGACCAAAACAGTTTTTCCACTTCGTGATCTTTCCGATCCTTGAAGTACTCCGCCGCATCAGCAACACTTGCAGCCAAAGCCATGTAGGCATCCGCAGAACTCCATAGCCAAATCCACGTAGGCATCCGCATAAGCTAACTTATTCGCATAAGAGAGCGAGAAGAGGAGGCAAAGCACGAGCGAGAAACTAGAGAGCAACCTGCGCACACATTACTCCAACACCGTGTCTGCTTCCCGGACTCTGCCGAGAAGAGGCCATCACGGTAATATAGATGCATTAAGATAACAAGGTAATATAATGATATCCCAACAAGTAAATAAATGTTCCAACAAGGAACGGCCTCCAAATCTTCACCTGCAACTAGCAACGCTATAAGAGGGGCTGAGCAAAGCGGTAACATAGCCAATCAACGGTTTGCTAGGACAAGGTGGGTTAGAGGTTTGACATGGCAATTTGGGAGGCTTTAAAGCAAGTGGTAGGCATCATAGCATTGGCATAGCAAAAGAGCGACCAATCTAGCCTAGCAAAGATAGTAGTGATTTCGAGGGTATGATCATCTTGCCTGCATAGTTGTCAGAGTTGACTGGATCCTCAAAAGCAAACTCAACGGGCTCCTCATTAGCGAACTCGTCTCCCGGCTCTACCCAAACAAGACAAACAAGCAACAAGTACACAAATCAACCACGTGCAAGGACCAAACAAGATGATGCAAAGATGATATGCTATGCGGGATGCGATGCAGGATGCATATGCAAGATTTAACAAGGGATGCATGAATCTGGCCTCAACTTGGAAATCCAAGTGTTCCACTGGAAAGATGAGATGAAAACGCTTGAAAACGATATAAAGAACGCTGGAATCGGAGTTACAGTTTGGAAATGGCAAGCGATTCAAAAATGACACCGGTCTGCGATTTACAGCAAGTAGCCATCTAAATGCAATGATATGAACATGCTACAGTACCAAAACAAGATGACAAAATACATGGCAGGGATGCATTCAAGATGCTTAACAAAAGTCTAGCACTGAGCTACGGCCAATTCATCCATTAACAGGTTCAAACAAGCATGGAAAAATGCATATGGCAAACAGATCTCAGACTTGGTGAAATTAACACTTGTCTGGAATTTCAGATCAGGTAGCACTCTTCGGAGCAACAAAACTACATGCTACAGGACCTGAACATGGCAAAGTAAAACATGGCATGGAGCTACTCAAATAGCTTAACAAAATTCTCTTAGTGACCTTGAGCCAAAAGGGATCAGAAAATATACTAACAAGCACGTGATATCGCAAAAACATAATCAGTTTTCAGACTTACCGAAAACTGGCACATGCTGAAATATAACTCAAGTAGGCATGTTTACGAGCTCGATGCACTCACTACGGTGCAAGTCATGAAAATATAAGCATACATCTATCAAGAACACTCAAAATGCAAACTAGACATGGCAAGAACAATAGCATAGCATGCACGGATAAACTACAACACCATCGGCAAAATTGCAAACAAGTTGACAATCTTCCCAGATTCACAAAGTAGCAAAAGTAGAGCTCGATTGACTCAAGCTAGGTTGCTCCATAATTTCAAACAAAGACATGGATGGATATAGAACTACAAGATTAACAAAACATCCTTACTGATCATCCTCAAAAGAGGCACGGATCACTAGGAAACAACATGAACATATGGCAACATGAGATAAACAGATCAAGGACTTGGTGGAATTGCTAAGTCCCTGAAAACAGAATTACCGAGTGCCTCACTTTGCAAGCTTGCACTAGTCACCACACACATCACAAAAATACATGGGTTGCACCTCTGGAAATATGACAAAACCCTTAACAAAACATATGTAGAACATCAGGGCATATCATGCACACATTAATCATGGCAAAAATGACAAAAACCTAAATGGAGTAGCAAATCTGACAATTAACTCAAGTAGCCCTCTTCTAATAGCATTTCGGGCATCAAGATGAACTCAAATGAAAATGATGCAATGGAATGAAATGATGTACTCTTTGAGATGAACATTTTGATATGCTATATGCATGAATCGGAGCTACGGATGCAAAGTTACAGAGCTATGAACATGAGCGTATGGGCTAGAAAATTCCAGGGACTTAGGAAAAAAATCAACCCCGAGATCTAGGGTTTACTGTTCACGGCACGCGAACCGAGGAGCTCCGGCGAGGTGGAGGCGGCTCTGGCGAGGGAAAAGCGAGGCCGAGGTGATGCGGGGGCGCGGCCGGGCGGCGGAGTGGCCGGGAGGCGGCGGAGGCGGCGATGGCGCGTCGGGCGGCGGCGTCCGGGGCGGCGAATGACGGAGAGGCGGGCCGCGGTGCTGCAGCGGCGCGGTGGCGTCCGGTGCAGCGGCGGGGCGGAGCAGGCGGCGGCGCGAGGTAGGAGGAGGCGGCGGGGCGATGGTGCGGGCGGCGCGCGCGGATGGGCCCGCGGGGGCCCTGCCTGGGCTCGGCGGGCCGACGGCGGAGAGAGGCGGCGGGCGTCTGGGGAGTGGCCATGTGGCGGCGGCGGGGAGCAGCGGACACGTCCGGCCCGAATCGGACGTGTCCCGCGGCGAGAGGTGGAAGACGACTAGGGTTTCGGGGAGGGGATCCGAGATTTGGAAAGGGGGTTCTTTAAATAGGCGTAGATGGAGCTAGGAGTGTCCAAATGAGGTGCGGTTTTTGGCCACGCGATCGTGATCGAACGCTCTAGATGATGGAGAAGACTTAGGTGGCTTTTGGGCAAAATTGGAGGGGTGTTGGGCTGCAACACACACGAGGCCTTTTCGGTCCCTTGGTTAACCATTGGAGTATCAAACGAAGTCCAAATGATACGAAACTTGACAGGCGGTCTACCGGTAGTAAACCAAGGCCTCTTGGCAAGTCTCGGTCCAATACGGAAATGTTTAATCCCCACACACGAAAGAAAGCTAGAAATGACCAACGGAGGAGAACAAAGCGCCGGAATGCAAAACGTACAACGGGGAAAATGCTCGAATGCATGAGATGAACACGTATGCAAATGCAATGCACATGATGACATGATATGAGATGCATGACAACGATAACAACACACAGAGACAAAACCCGAACCCGAGAAAATAAAATAACTTAACGCCGGAAACGGCAAGAGTTGGAGTACAAATTGGGAAAGTTACCTCCGGGGTGTTACAACACTCCACCACTACGAAAGGATCTCGTCCCGAGATCTAGGACTAGAAGAACGCCGGTACTCAGAATGGAGGTGATCCTCGCATTCTCAGGTAGCTTCATGGTCGGAATGGTGTTACCACTTGACTTTGGGAAATTTGATTGACTTGTTGCGAGTCTTGCGTTCAGTCTCTTCAAGAATAGCAACTGGGTGCTCACCATAAGAGAGATCTTCCTGGAGCTCAATGTCCTCGAAGTTGACGGTGCTGTCAGGAGTCTTGAAGCACTTTCGGAGCTGAGAGACATGGAACACGTCATGAACATTTGCAAAGTTTGAAGGAAGCTCGAGTTGATAGGCGAGGTCGCCTCTCTTGCTGGCAATCTTGAAAGGTCCCACGTATCTGGGGGCAAGCTTCCCTTTGATACCGAAGCGACGAGTACCTTTCATAGGAGAGACGCAGAGGTAAACATGATCTCTGATCTCGAAAGCCAAATCACGGTGCTTACTATCATAGTAGCTCTTCTGGCGGGATTGGGCTGCTTTGAGGTTATCTCGAATGACTTTGCACATTTCTTCTGCCTCTGTGATTAAGTCATTACCCAGCAGCTGACGTTCACCGGTTTCAGACCAGTTGAGAGGGGTACGACACTTCCTGCCATACAGAATTTCAAATGGGGCCTTGCCCGAACTTGCTTGAAAACTGTTGTTGTAGGAGAATTCAGCATAAGGAAGACAATCCTCCCACTTCATGCCGAAGGATATCACACAAGCCCTGAGCATATCTTCAAGAATCTGGTTGACACGCTCGACTTGACCGCTAGTTTGAGGATGGAAAGCTGTGCTGAAGCAGATGTTGGTGCCCATGGCCTTCTGAAAAGAATCCCAAAACTTGGATGTAAAGATGCTACCGTGCATAGAGATCACTTGAGGAATACCGTGCATAGAGACAATACGAGAGGTATAGAGTTCCGCCAATTGAGCTGCAGTGATCGACTCTTTGATAGGCAGAAAATGAGCCACTTTGGTGAATTTGTCGATGACAACGAATATAGCATCATTGCCACGCTTGGACTTTGGAAACCCAGTCACGAAGTCCATTTCAATGTGGTCAAACTTCCATTCTGGAATGGCAAGAGGTTGGAGGAGACCTGCTGGCCTTTGGTGTTTTGCCTTCACTCTTCTGCAAACATCACATTCATTCACGAATTGAGCAATCTCGCGCTTCATTCGAGTCCACCAATAAGCATGCTTGAGGTACTGATACATCTTCGTGCTCCCAGGGTGGATGGAGAGGAGAGAATTGTGAGCCTCGTTCATGATCACTTTACGGAGGTCACCTTTGGGTACAATAATACGATCCTCGAAGAAGAGAGTGTCCTTGTCATCAAGGCGGTAGCACTTGTACTTGGGTTGACTCTTGGTAATCCCAATCTTCACCTTTTTCACCATAGCATCAAGAAGCTGGGCTTGGCGAATCTGATCTTCCAAGGTAGGAGAGACTTGAAGGTTGGCGAGGAGACCTTGAGGAATAACTTGCAGATTAAGTTTGTGGAAAGATTCACAAAGCTCGGGTTGATAAGGCTTAAGAATCAGACTGTTGCAGTAAGCTTTCCTGCTCAATGCGTCAGCAATCACATTGGCCTTGCCTGGAGTATACTCGATACTCGGATTATACTCTTGAATCATTTAGACCCATCGAGTTTGCCTGAGGTTGAGATTAGGCTGAGTGAAGATGTACTTGAGACTCTTGTGATCAGTGAAAATGTCCACGTTTCTTCCCAATAGAAGATGTCTCCAAGTCAAAAGAGCATGCACAACTGCCGCCAACTCGAGATCATGAGTGGGGTAGTTCTTCTCATTAGGATTCAACTGGCGAGAGGTATAAGCAACAACTTTCTTCTCTTGCATCAATACTGCGCCAAGACCTTGGAGAGAGGCATCACAAAAGACCTCGTACGGCTTGGATTCATCAGGCGGAGTGAGAATTGGAGGAGTGATCAATTTCTCTTTCAAAGTGTTGAAAACAATGTCACACTCCGGAGACCGAACATACTTGACGTGCTTCTGGGGAAGATTAGAGAGAGGCTTCGCGATCTTAGAGAAGTTTTCATCAAATCTTCGGCAATAGCTTGCGAGACCGAGGAAGCTACGGAGTTGCTTCACGTTCTAAGGAGGTTCCGAATTCACAATTGCAGACACCTTCTCAGGATTCACGGCAATGCCCTTGGCAGAGATGATATGACCAAGATAAAGAACCTCATCAAGAAAAAATTCACACTTGGAGAACTTGGCGTAGAACTGAGGTTCCCTCAACTTATAGAGTACCAAACGCAAGTGCTTGGCATGATCTTCCTTGTTCTTGGAGAAAACCAGAATGTCGTCGAGATAGACCAAAACGAAGGAATTGGTGTAGGCCTTGAAGATGAAGTTCATCATGCGAGAGAACGTCGGAGGAGCGTTGACGAGGCCAAAAGACATGACAGTGTATTCATATGAACCATAGCTTGTCCTGAAAGCCGTCTTGGGAATATCTTGCTCACGGATTCGAATCTATGATAGCCCATACGGGGATCAAGCTTGGAGAATACTTGGGCACCTTTGAGTTGTTCGAACAGCTCGTTGGTGTTGGGAAGTGGATATTTGTTCTTGATGGTGTTCTTGTTCAATGGATGGTAATCAACACAAAGACGGTCCATTCCATCCTTCTTCTTCACAAAAAGAACACCACAACCCGACGGAGAAGAACTAGGCCGGATGAGACCCATTTTCTCTTGAATATCGAGTTGCTTCTTCAGCTCCTTCAACTCTTCAGGTCCGAGCTTGTAAGGACACTTACACACAGGTTCCGTGTCAGGCTCAAGATCAATAATGAATTCAACTGGCCGATGCTGAGGCATTCCTGGAAGCTCTTCTGGAAAGACGTCTTGATATTCACAAACGACTGGAATTTGCGAGATGGCATCCTATTCACCCTTCTCATTGAGAGAAAATAGACGGATAGTATTATCACGAGCGGCAAAGACAATTACATCCTCAGACGAATGAGTCAATTGAATCTGCCTGGCAGCACAATCAAGATGTGCCTTGTGCTTAGAAAGCCAATCCATTCCGAGAATAAGATCAATATCCAAGTTACCATGGATCATTGGAGAAGCCAGAAACTTAAAATCACTCATCGAGATAGAAATATCCGGAACCTCGTAGTTAGCGAGCAAACATTTACCCGGAGAGACAAATGCTAATGGCTTATGCATAACTTGAGAAAACCACCCATGCTTAGATGCAAAAGGTCTTGAGATAAAGCAATGCGATGCACCAGTGTCAAAAAGAACTTTTGCAGGAACATCGTTAACAGGAAGGTTACCCATGATGACATCTGAAGAATCCTCTGCCTGAGCTGCATTCATCAAATTAACCTTGGCGTACTTGGGGTTATGCTTGACCACATCTGTACTTGCCGATCTGACAGGAGGAGGAGGAGGAGGAAGACACCTCTGGTTGAAACACTTGTTGGCATAGTGACCCTTCTATTGGCACTTGTTGCACGTGACCTCTGAAAGCGGACGGTGATATGGAGCACTCGATCTTGGAGCTTGAGACGAAGTCTTGTTCTGAAAGCCATGGTTGGGTGGGTGGGAAGATCCACTGCCACCTTTGCTCTTCTGCTGATACGGCTGACGGAACGGAGGAGGAGGAAGCCAATACTTCTGCTGCTTGTCCACTTGAGTAGAGGAAGAAGGAGTAACATCTCTGACTCGCTTCTTGGAAGCATCACACCTCAACTGAGCAGCCTCTTGCTTCAGTGCCATGTTGTAGAACTCATCGTATCTCAAGGGCTCGAAGAGAACAAGAGCTAGCTAAATTTCTTCTCTAAGACCACCCCTGAACTGGTATATCATGCTCTTCTCATCAGGGACGTCCTGCTTGGCAAAGCGGGCGAGCTTCTGAAACAACTTGTTGTAGTCATAGATAGACAAAGAGCCTTGCTTTCAACCACGCTCTGGGGAATATGATGAGCTCGAAAATCTTTACGGAATTCATCCCAGGTAATAACACGTCCACCTCTGGAATCCTTGTACTACTGGAACCATTCTGCAGCTTGATCTTTGAGTTGCAAGGAAGCAAACTTGACAAAGTCCTCAGGCCTGACGTTACTTCACTCGAAATGCTTGCACAGATCCACTAGCCAATCGTCAGCATCGGTTGCGTCAACACAATTGCTGAAAGTCTTTGGCCCGTTATAAAGGAACTGGTTGAGTGTAGCAAAGTGATTCTGATTGTTGCCTTGATTCCCATGGTTGCCTTGATTGCGCTCTTGAAGAATTTGCATGATCAACTGTGTGTTTGCATTGGTTGCGGCCATCACAGCTTGCCATGCCTCTGGAGGAGGTGGAGGTGGTGGCAGATCAGGATTCAGAGTCGTGCGTGTTGGAGGAGCCATCCTGAAGAGGTTGACCACCATTAGCACATTGACAGATAAATATTGAAGCTGAATCCAACGGAATGAAAATTGCAACATATAGTCTTTGCATACGAACAAAATGAACGAATGCATTCCTCTTGAAATGGTCACATATCCATAAATTGAGAAACCACGTAGAATTAAGGTAGAGAAATAAATCAACAAGGTACGGATCAAGAACGAATAATCGGTAAGAAATCCCAATCTCAAAACAATATCCGTGGAAGAAGAACTAGGGCTACTAGAATTCCCACCTATGAAACTCCCGAACCTTTCCGGTTATGCAATCAGGTGTTGGGGATACAGGGGAAGCATAATATCTCACCCAAACTAGCAAATCCTACATCCAGCTGTATCCATCCTTCAACACATAAACAAGAAACCTTCGGAAACCATCTACCTCAACCTTCGAAAAGCATCCGTTATACAAGTTATGGCGATACTCCTGAACTCCCGCCCCAGTACTGGGTGGCGTCGAGGTTATCTCACCAATGAACTGTATAAAAGAGATTTTTGATGTCGGCGTACTAAACTCAGGTATTCCAGAATTGGAACGACAAAATTATGATGACAACACCTCAGAGCTCAACTCCCCAGGACACTTCCACTAAACCCCTGATAGGAGGCACCAAGACAATGTTCTCATCATAAAATCTTCGGAACGATTCCAAGATACCCGCGTGATCCTAAATTTTTTTAGTGAAATTTGAGAAGAGAAGAGTCAAAACTCTACGTCAGGTTGCCTTACCAGAACGATCAGGAGACTGGGAAGTAAAAAGAATTCCTAAACTCTCCGATATATAATTCCTAAATGACTCAAAACATTTTTTTCTAGACACAACTCGGCTGCTAAAACGATCAAGCAATGGGGCTCCTAAGGTCGGGGAAGGCTCTGATTACGATGAGTTCAGGGGTGGTCTCAGAGAAGAAATTCAGCTAGCTCTTGTTCTCTTTGAGCCCTTGAGATACGATGAGTTCTACAACATGGCACTGAAGCAAGAGGCTGCTCAGTTGAGGTGTGATGCTTCCAAGAAGCGAGTCAGAGATGTTACTCCTTCTTCCTCTACTCAAGTGGCCAAGCAGCAGAAGTATTGGCTTCCTCCTCCTCCGTTCCGTTAGCCGTATCAGTAGAAGAGCAAAGGTGGTAGTGGATCTTCCCACCCACCCAACCCTGGCTTTCAGAACAAGACTTCGTCTCAAGCTCCAAGATCGAGTGCTCCATATCACCGTCCGCTTTCAGAGGTCACGTGCAACAAGTGCCAACAGAAGGGTCACTATGCCAACAAGTGTTTCAACCAGAGGCTTCTTCCTCCTCCTCCTCCTGTGAGATCGGCAAGTACAACTGTGGTCAAGCATAACCCCAAGTACGCCAAGGTCAATTTGATGAATGCAGCTCAGGCAGAGGATTCGTCAAATGTCATCATGGGTAACCTTCCTGTTAATGATGTTCCTGCAAAAGTTCTTTTTGACACTAGTGCATCGCATTGCTTTATCTCGAGACCTTTTGCATCTAAGCATGGGTGGTTTTCTCAAGTTATGCATAAGCCATTAGCAGTTGTCTCTCCGGGTAAATGTTTGCTCGCTAACTATGAGGTTCCGGATATTTCTATCTCGATGAGTGATTTCAAGTTTCTGGCTTCTCCAATGATCCTTGGTAACTCGGATATTGATCTTATTCTCGGAATGGATTGGCTTTCTAAGCACAAGGCACATCTTGATTGTGCTTCCAGGAAGATTCAATTGACTCATTCGTTTGAGGATGTAATTGTCTTTGCCGCTCGTGATAATACTATCCGTCTGTTTTCTCTAAATGAGAAGGGTGAATTGGATGCCATCTCGCAAATTCCAGTCGTTTGCAAATATCAAGACGTCTTTCCAGAAGAGCTTCCAGGAATGCCTCCGCACCGGCCAGTTGAATTCGTTATTGATCGTGAGCCTCGCACGGAACCTGTGTGCAAGCGTCCTTACAAGCTCGGACCTGAAGAGTTGAAGGAGCTGAAGAAGCAACTCGATTTTCAAGAGAAAATGGGTCTCATCCGGCCTAGTTCTTCTCTGTGGGGTTGTGGTGTTCTTTTTGTGAAGAAGAAGGATGGAACGGACCGGCTTTGTGTTGATTACCGTCCATTAAACGAGAAGACCATCAAGAACAAATACCCACTTCCCAACATCAACGAGCTGTTCGAACAACTCAAAGGTGCCCAAGTATTCTCCAAGCTTGATCTTCGTATGGGTTATCATCAGATTCGAATCCGTGAGCAAGATATTCCCAAGACGGCTTTCAGGACAAGCTATGGTTCATATGAATACACTGTCATGTCTTTTGCCCTCGTCAACGCTACTCCGACATTATCTCACATGATGAACTTCATCTTCAACGCCTACACCAATGACTTTGTTTTGGTCTATCTCGATGACATTCTGGTTTTCTCCAAGTACAAGGAAGATCATGCCAAGCACTTGCGTTTGGTACTCGATAAGTTGAGGGAACATCAGTTCTACGCCAAGTTCTCCAAGTGTGAATTTTGGCTTGATGAGGTTCTTTATCTTGGTCATATCATCTCTGCCAAGGGCATTGCCATGAATCCTGAGAAGGTGTCTGCAATTGTGAATTGGGAACCTCCTCAGAACGTGAAGCAACTCCGTAGCTTCCTCAGTCTTGCAAGTTATTGCCGAAGATTCGTTGAAAACTTTTCTCAGATCGCGAAGCCTCTCTCTAATCTTCTCCAGAAGCACGTCAAGTACGTCTGGTCTCTGGAGTGCGACATTGCTTTCAACACTTTGAAAGAGAAGTTGATCACTGCTCCAGTTCTGACTCAGCCTGATGAATCCAAGCCGTACGAGGTCTTTTGCGATGCCTCTCTCCAAGGTCTTGGCGCAGTATTGATGCAAGAGAAGAAAGTTGTTGCTTGTACCTCTCGCCAATTGAATCCTAATGAGAAGAACTACACCACTCATGATCTCGAGTTGGCGGCAGTTGTGCATGCTCTTTTGACTTGGAGACATCTTCTACTGGGAAGAAAAGTGGACATTTTCACCGATCACAAGAGTCTCAAGTACATCTTCACTCAGCCTAATCTCAACCTCGGGCAAACTCGATGGGTCGAAATGATTAAAGAGTATAATCTGAGTATCGAGTATACTCCAGGCAAGGCCAATGTGATTGCTGACGCATTGAGCAGGAAAGCTTACTGCAACAGTCTGATTCTTAAGCCTTATCAACCCGCGAAGCTTTCTGCAAACTTAATCTACAAGTTATTCCTCAAGGTCTCCTCGCCAACCTTCAAGTCTCTCCTACCTTGGAAGATCAGATTCGCCAGGCCCAGCTTCTTGATGCTATGGTGAAAAAGGTGAAGATTGGGATTGCCAAGAGTCAACCCAAGTACAAGTGCTACTGCCTTGATGACAAGCACACTCTCTTCTTCGAGGATCGTATTGTTGTACCCAAAGGTGACCTCCGTAAAGTGATCATGAACGAGGCTCACAATTCTCTCCTCTCCATCCACCCTGGGAGCACGAAGATGTATCAGGACCTCAAGCAAGCTTATTGGTGGACTCGAATGAAGCGCGAGATTGCTCAATTCGTGAATGAATGTGATGTCTGCAGAAGAGTGAAGGCAGAACACCAAAGGCTAGCAGGTCTCCTCCAACCTCTTGCCATTTGAGAATGGAAGTTTGACCACATTGAAATGGACTTCATGACTGGGTTTCCAAAGTCCAAGCGTGGCAATGATGCTATATTCGTTGTCATCGATAAACTCACCAAAGTGGCTCATTTTCTGCCTATCAAAGAGTCGATCACTGCAGCTCAATTGGCGGAACTCTATACCTCTCGTATTGTCTCTCTGCACGGTATTCCTCAAGTGATCTCTTCAGACCATGGCAGTATCTTTACATCCAAGTTTTGGGATTCTTTTCAGAAGGCCATTGGCACCAACATCCGCTTCAGCACAGCTTTCCATCCTCAAACTAGCAGTCAAGTCGAGCGTGTCAACCAGATTCTTGAAGATATGCTCAGGGCTTGTGTGATCTCCTTCGGCATGAAGTGGGAGGATTGTCTTCTTTATACTGAATTCTCCTACAACAACAGTTTTCAAGCAAGTTCGGGTAAGGCCACATTTGAAATTCTATATGGCAGGTAGTGCCATACCCCTCTCAACTGGTCTGAAACCGGTGAACAACAGCTGCTGGGTAATGACTTAATCATAGAGGCAGAAGAAATGTGCAAAGTCATTCGAGATAACCTCAAAGCAGCCCAATCCCGCCAGAAGAGCTACTATGATAGTAAGCATCGTGATTTGACTTTAGAGATCGGAGATCATGTTTACCTCCGCGTCTCTCCTATGAAAGGTACTCGTCGCTTTGGTATCAAAGGGAAGGTTGCCCCCAGATACGTGGGACCTTTCAAGATTGTCAGCAAGAGAGGCGACCTCGCCTATCAACTCGAGCTTCCTTCAAACTTTGCAAATGTTCATGACGTGTTCCATGTCTCTCAGCTTCGAAAGTGCTTCAAGACTCCTGACCGCATCGTCAACTTCGAGGACATTGAGCTCCAAGAAGATCTCTCTTATAGTGAGCACCCAGTTGCTATTCTTGAAGAGACTGAACGCAAGACTCGCAACAAGTCAATCAAATTTCTCAAGGTCAAGTGGTCAAATCATACCGACCGTGAAGCTACCTGGGAATGCGAGGATCACCTCCGTTCTGAGTACCCTGCGTTCTTCCAGTCCTAGATCTCGGGACGAGATCCTTTCGTAGTGGTGGAGTGTTGTAACACCCCGGATGTAACTTTCCCAATTTGTACTCCAACTCTTGCCGTTTTCGGCGTTAAGTTATTTTATTTTCTCGGGTTCGGGTTTTTGTCTCCGTGTGTTGTTATCGTTGTCATGCATCTCATATCATTTCATCATGTGCATTGCATTTGCGTACGTGTTCATCTCATGCATTCGGGCATTTTCCCCGTTGTACGTTTTGCATTCCGGCGCTTCGTTCTCCTCCCTTGGTCATTTCTAGCTTTCTTTCGTGTGTGGGGATTAAACATTTCCGGATTGGACCGAGACTTGCCAAGCGGCCTTGGTTTACTACCGATAGACTGTCTGCCATGTTTCGTATCATTTGGACTTCGTTTGATACTCCAACAGTTAACCGAGGGACCGAAAAGGCCTCGTGTGTGTTGCAGCCCAAGACCCCTCCAATTTGGCCCAAAACCCACCTAAGCCTTCTCCATCATCTAGAGCGTTCGATCATGATCACGTGGCCAAAAACCGCACCTCATTTGGACACTCCTAGCTCCCTCTACGCCTATTTAAAGAACCCCCTTTCCAAATCTCGGATCCCCTCCCCGAAACCCTAGTCGTCTTCCACCTCTCGCCGCCGGACACGTCCGATTCGGGCCGGACGTGTCCGCTGCTCCCTGCCGCCGCCACGTGGCCACTCCCCATACGCCCGCCGCCTCTCTCCGCCGCCGGCCCGCCGAGCCCAGGCAGGGCCCCCGCGGGCCCATCCGCGTGCGCCGCCCGCACCATCGCCCCGCCGCCTCCTCCTACCTCGCGCCGCCGCCTGCTCCGCCCCGCCGCTGCACCGGACGCCACCGCGCCGCCGCAGCGCCGCGGCCCGCCTCTCCGCCGTTCGCCACCGCCCGACGCGCCATCGCCGCCTCCGCCGCCTCCCGGCCACTCCGCCGCCTGGCCGCGCCCCCGCATCGCCTCGGCCTCGCTTTTCCCTCGCCAGAGCTGCCGCCACCTCGCCAGAGCTCCTCATTTCGCGTGCCGTGAACAGTAAACCCTAGATCTCGGGGTTGATTTTTTTCTAAGTCCCTGGAATTTTCTAGCCCATATGGTCATGTTCATAGCTCCGTAACTTTGCATCCGTAGCTCCGATTCATGCATATAGCATATCAAAATGTTCATCTCAAAGTCAAGTGGTCACACCATTCCGACCGTGAAGCTACCTGGGAATGCGAGGATCACCTCCGTTCTGAGTACCCGGTGTTCTTACAGTACTAGATCTCGGGACGAGATGCTTTCGTAGTGGTGGAGTGTTGTAACACCCCGGAGGTAACTTTCCCAATTTGTACTCCAACTCTTGCCATTTCCGGCGTTAAGGTATTTTATTTTCTCGGGTTCAGGTTTTTGTCTCCTTGTGTTGTTATCGTTGTCATGCATCTCATATCATGTCATCATGTGCATTGCATTTGCATACATGTTCATCTCAGAGAGTACATCATTTCATTCCATTGCATCATTTTCATTTGAGTTCATCTTGATGCCCGAAATGCTGATAGAAGAGGGCTACTTGAGTTAATTGTCAGATCTGCTACTCCATTTAGGTTTTTGTCATTTTTGCCATGATTAATGTGTGCATGATATGCCCCGATGTTCTACATATGTTTTGTTAAGGGTTTTGTCATCTTTCCAGAGGTGCAACCCATGTATTTTTGTGATGAGTGTGATGACTAGTGCAAGCTTGCAAAGTGAGGCACTCGGTAATTCTGTTTTCAGGGACTTAGCAATTCCACTAAGTCCTTGATCTGTTTATTTCATGTTGCCATATGTTCATGTTGTTTCCTAGTGATCCGTGCCTGTTGTGAGGATGATCAGTAAGGATGTTTTGTTAATATTGTAGTGCTATATCCAGCCATGTCTTTGTTTGAAATTATGGAGAAGCCTAGGTTGAGTTAATCGAGCTCTACTTTTGCTACTTTGTGAATCTGGGCAGATTATCAACTTGTTTGCAATTTTGCCGATGGTGTTGTAGTTGATCCGTGCATGCTATGCTATTGTTCTTGCCATGTATAGCTTGCATTTTGAGTGTTCTTGATAGATGTATGCTTATCTTTTCATGACTTGCACCGTAGTGAGTGCATCGAGCTCGTAGACATGCCTACTTGAGTTATATTTCAGCATGTGCCAGTTTTCACTAAGTCTGAAAACTGATTATGTTTTTGCGATGTTCACGTGCTTGTTAGTATATTTTCTGATCCCTTTTCGCTCAAGGTAACTAAGGGACTTTTGTTAAGCTATTTGAGTAGCTCCATTCCATGTTTTACTTTGCCATGTTCAGGTCTGGTAGCATGTAGTTTTGTTGCTCCGAAGAGTGCTACCTGATCTGAAATTCCAGACAAGTGTTAATTTTACTAAGTCTGAGATCTGTTTGCCATATGCATTTTTGCCATGCTTGTTTGAACATGTTAATGGATGAATTGGCCATAGCTCAGTGCTAGACTTTTGTTAAGAATCTTGAATGCATCCCTACCATGTATTTTTTTATCTTGTTTGGGTGCTGTAGCATGTTCATCTCATTGCCTTTAGATGGCTACTTGCTGTAAATCGCAGACCGGTGTCATTTTTGAAATTGCTTGCCATTTCCAAACCGTAACTCCGATTCCGGCGTTCTTTATATCATTTTCAAGCGATTTCATCTAATCTTTCCAGTGGAACACTTAGATTTCCAAGTTAAGGCCAGGTTCTTGAAATTCTAGTCATTTCTTGCATATGCATCCCGCATCGCATCCCTCATAGCATATCATCTTTGCACCATAGTGTTTGGTCCTTGCACGTGGTTGATTTGTGTCCTTGTTGCTTGTTTGTCTTGTTTAGGTAGAGCCGGGAGACGAGTTCGCTAACGAGGAGCCCGTTGAGTTTGCTTTCGAGGATCCAGTCAACTCTGACAACTGTGCAGGCAAGATGATCATACCCTTGAAATCACTACTATCTTTGCTATGCTAGATTGCTCGCTCTTTTGCTATGCCAATGCTACGATGCCTACCACTTGCTTTCAAGCCTCCCAAATTGCCATGTCAAACCTCTAACCCACCTTGTCCTAGCAAACCGTTGTTTGGCTATGTTACCGCTTTGCTCAGCCCCTCTTACAGCGTTGGTAGTTGCAGGTGAAGATTTGGAGGCCGTTCCTTGTTGGAACATTTATTTACTTGTTGGGATATCATTATTACCTTGTTATCTTAATGCATATATATACTTGGTAAAGGGTGGAAGGCTCGGCCTCTCGCCTAGTGTTTTGTTCCACTCTTGCCGCCCTAGTTTCCGTCATATCGGTGTTATGTTCCCGGATTTTGCATTCCTTACGCGGTTGGGTTATAATGGGAACCCCTTGATAGTTCGCCTTGATTAAAGCTTTTCCAGCAATGCCCAACCTTGGTCTTACCATTCGCCACCTAGCCTCTTTTTCCCTTGGGTTTCCGGAGCCCGAGGGTCATCTTATTTTAAACCCCCCCGGGCCAGTGCTCCTCTGAGTGTTGGTCCAAACTAGAGTCCTGTGCAGCGCCCCCTCAGGGAAACTCGAGGTTTGGTTTTAGTTGTATGGAGCGCTCATCAGAGTGTGCCCTGAGAAAGAGATATGTGCAGCTCCTATTGGGATTTGTCGGCACATTCGGGCGGTATTGCTGGTCTTGTTTTAACCTGTCGAAGTGTCTTGAAGAACCGAGATACCGAGTCTGATCGGAACGTCTTGGGAGGAGGTCTATTCCTTCGTTGACCGTGAGAGCTTGTCATGGGCTAAGTTGGGACTCCCCTGTAGGGATTGGAACTTTCAAAAGCCGTGCCCGCGGTTATGGGCAGATGGGAATTTGTTAATGTCCGGTTATAGATAACTTGAACCTTAAGTTAATTAAAATGAATCAACTGAGTGTGTTACCGTGATGGCCTCTTCTCGGCAGAGTCCGGGAAGCAGACACGGTGTTGGAGTAATGTTTGCGCAGGTTGCTCTCTAGTTTCTCGCTCGTGCTTTGCCTCCTCTTCTCGCTCTCTTATGCGAATAAGTTAGCTACCATATTTGCTAGTCGCTTGCTGCAGCTCCACATATTTTCACCTTGCCTTTACCTATAAGCTTAAATAGTCTTGATCGCGAGGGTGCGAGATTGCTGAGTCCCTGTGGATCACAGATTACTATTACACCAGATGCAGGGCCTGATGATTCCACTCCAGGAGACGCGCTTGAGCTCAAGTGGGAGTTCGACGAGGACTCTCAACGTTACTATGTTTCCTTTCCTGATGATCAGTAGTGGTGCCCAATTGGGGGTGATTGGGACCGTTTCGCATGTTGGGTTATCTTTTATTTTGGCACCGTAGTCAGGCCATGAGTGTTTGGATGATGTAATGTTATTTATGTACTTGATTGACGTGGCGAGTGTAAGCCAACTATGTTCTCCCCTTTATTATTCATATTACATGGGATGTTGTGAAGATTGCCTAACTTGCGACATATGCCTTCAATGCGATTATGCCTCTAAGTCGTGCCTCGACACGTGGGAGATATAGTCGCATCGAGGGTGTTACAGCCAGCCCACCACCAAAGCAGCCTAAGGCAAAGGCCCATCTATCCCTTCCTAGCCCAGCCGGCACCCCTTCTCAACCCTAGACCGATCCCCAGCGCTGGTTTGTTCCTTCCCTCGATCCCCTCCTTCCTCCTAGCGCCGCCGCAAGAGAGGAGCAGAGCCCCACCTCGTTCCTCATCCCCACTCTCCCTCTCCTCGAGCGCATGCCCCTGCAGACTCCCGTCGCCCGCCTCCATTCGTCTCCCTCGTTGTAGCTTGCCGGACGTCGGCAACCTCCAGCGACTCCTCCCACCTACCGCCGAGCGTCGCCCCTCCTCTGCCATAGCCTTCTCCTCCAATGCATGCCTCCGCCTCCCACGACCATGGCCGTGCGCGCGTCCAATCCATACCGTCGCCTCCGTCTACATCATCACGCCGCCCGTGCTCCTCCTCACCGGTCAAGAGCAGCAGAATACCCCGGTGCCCTGCCAACTCCCAGCGCCACCCCATCGATCCTGCGCTCGGATTGGTGCCGCCCCTCGCCGTCCTCACCCATCTCTGGCTAGACCCGACGACCACGAACCGGTTCCGCCCTTCCCCGTCGTCTCTCCATGTCACCGAAGTCCCAGCGCTGCCGTCGCGAGTACCCAGCGCCACCCGCTATTGCCGTTCTGCTCGGGAACGAGCAACCGAGCCTGGCGCACCTGCAGCGCCTCCATGGATCACTCGCCCAACGCGTGGGCCGTGCCCTTCCCCTTGTACAAGCAGCCGCCGCGCCCCTGATTTTTTTGCTTTGACTTCCTGCCCGAGTTTTTGTTTCTGTCATGAACATGGGGTAGCAGCTGAACCTCGCCATGTTTCTGTCCAATGCCGCAAGTCCGACGTCAAGACCACCTCAAGTTTGGCTACATGTAACACTGTGTATGACTACATATCTGCGAAGCGTCAATACCACTACCCCCAAGTACCCCTTCGTTTCATCGAGACCGGCAAGTCCGAAGACCCCAAGTACCACGACAACCTCGAAGGGATTCAAATCCGTCAAGCTCCACTAACGATGACCCGAATGGCTACGAAACGCGTACCTCTACTGTCGCGAAGTACCTCTTCGAAATGAGCGAGTACCACTACCGTCGACACTCGAAGACCCCGCGGACGGCAAGTTCCTCGTTGTGACACCGAACACCTACGGATTTTGTACAACTACGAAACGAGAACAACTACTTCGACTACCATCACGGAACGACTACTTCCTCTACATGCCTCATCAAACCTAAACCGTCCCGAACGCATGCTTCGAAGGTATAAGCGCCGAGAATGACCGCCCATGGACGAATGCATATGTTGTATGAAATGCTCGCGTTTGCACCGTGCCCGATGTTTTTCTTGCATGTTCCCCGTTGCCATGCAGTCGTCTCATGGGAACCCGGTTATCGGGATCACCCCACCTTCTATCGCATGTCACGCTCCCGTCAATTTTTCTTTGGCACCGGTATCCCCGTGAGCTACCGGATCATCGAAATGTTGTCGTGGCATCATTTTTGTTGTCGTTGCCGTGGCACCCCTTTTCGTTTTCGCCATGATGACAAATGCTTCATAACATGCTCTTAACAACATTTTCATAAAATTCCTTGAAACTTGCACATGTCATCCGCATCATGATAACAACAGCAAGAATGTTTAAATTAATGTTTGCTTTAAACTGCTAAATGCATATGGGGATTTAACGGAATTGTGTTTGACGTTTCCGGCCCCATTTAAATTGTTTAGATAGTATAATTTTGTTATGCTTCACCAAATTGACATGTTAACCAACATTTGATATTGTTGAGTACTTAACCGAGAGTGAACTAAATAATTGATGTGGTGTTCCATCAATATGCAACTCGTTGCATATTGGGCTCCACTTAACTTGTAGTTTTGTTTGTGCAATTTGCCATGCCATGCACATTTAAACCGGACATGCATCATACTTGATTGTGCATCATGCCATGTTTATGTGGTGGTTGTTTACCATGTTGTTTGCTTCTTTCCGGTGATGCTTCTTCGGGTTAGTTTCGTTAATGTTGCATTTGTGAGGATCCGTTCGACTACATCCGTTTATCTTCTTCATGGACTCGTTCTTCCTCCTTGCGGGATCTCAGGCAAGATGACCATACCCTCGAAATCACTTCTATCTTTGCTTGATAGTTGCTCGCTCTATTGCTATGCCGCGACACCTACCACTTGCTATATCATGCCTCCCATATTGCCTTGTCAGCCTCTAACCCACCTTTCCTAGAAAACCGTTGTTTGGCTATGTTACCGCTTTGCTCAGCCCCGCTTATAGCATTGCTAGTTGCAGGTGAAGATGAAGTTTGTTCCTTGTTGGAACATGATTATTGTTGGTATATCATTTTCATATCTTGTTTACTTTAACGCACCTATATACTTGGTAAAGGGTGGAAGGCTCGGCCTTATGTCTAGTGTTTTGTTCCACTCTTGCCGCCTTAGTTTCCGTCATACCGGTGTTATAGTCCTTGATTTTGCGTTCCTTACGGGGTGTTATGTCTACTTCGACAGTGGTTCTCTAAGTGTTGGTCCAACCTGAGCGATGTCCGGCGCCCCCTGGGCAACCAGGATCTATGCCAACACGATGTCTTGCTCATCCGATGTGCCCTGAGAACGAGATATGTGTAGCTCCTATCGCGATTTGTTAGCACATTCGGGAGGCTTTCCTGGTCTTGTTTTACCATTGTCGAAATGTCTTGTAACCGGGATTCCGAGTCTGATCGGGACTTCCTTGGAGAATGGATATGCTTCGTTGACCGTGAGAGCTTGTGATGGGCTAAGTTGGGACACCCCTGCAGGGTTTTGACCTTTCAAAAGCCGTGCCCGCGGTTATGGGCAGATGGGAATTTGTTAATATCCGGTTGTAGAGAACTTGACACTTAACTTGATTAAAATTCATCAACCGCGTGTGTAGCCGTGATGGTCTCTTTCCGGCAGAGTCCGGGAAGTGAACACGGTTCTTGTGTTGTGCTTGAACGTAAGTAGTTTCAGGATCACTTCTTGATCATTTCTAGTTCTCGACCGTGCTTTGCTTCTCTTCTCGCTCTCATTTGTGTAAGTTAGCCACCATATATGCTAGTGCTTGCTGCAGATCCACCTCACTACCTTTTCCTACCCATAAGCTTAAATAGCCTTGATCGCGAGGGTGTGAGATTGCTGAGTCCCTGTGACTCACAGATTACTTCCAAAACCAGTTGCTGTGCCGATGATACCAGTGCAGGTGACGCAACCGAGCTCAAGGAGGAGCTCGATGAAGATCGTGTTCGTTGTGTTGTTTCATTTCCAGTTGTTCAGTAGTGGAGCCCAGTTGGGGCGATCAGGGATCTGTTGCATTAGGGGTTGTCTTTCTTTATTTGGTTCTGTAGTCGGACCTTGATTGTATTCTGGATGATGTCATGCTATATTTATGTGTTGTGTGAAGTGGAGATTGTAAGCCAACTTTGTACCTCTGTATTATTCAGTACATGGGATGTGTAAAGATTACCCCTCTTGCGACATGCCTACAATGCGGTTATGCCTCTAAGTCGTGCTCCGACACGTGGGAGATATAGCCGCATCGTGGGTGTTACAATAAGCAATCATGCATATAAGAGATCAAAGAAACTCAAATAACTTTCATGGATATAAACAGATAGATCTGATCATAAACTCAAAGTTCATCCTATCCCAACACACCGAAAAACGAGTTACATCATATGGATCTCCAAGAGACAATTGGATGGATAATTGAAAGAGGGAGAGGAATCCATCTAGCTACTAACTACGGACCCGAAGGTCTACAAAGAACTACTCACGCATCATCGGAGAGGCACCAATGGAAGTGGTAAACCCCTCCGTGATGGTGTATAGATTGGATCTGGTGGTTCTGGACTATGCGTCGGCTGGAATTGATTTTTGATGACCCCCCTAGGGTTTCTGGAATATTGGGGTATATATAGAGCAAAGAGACGGTCTGGGGGCACCCGAGGTGGGCACATCCCACCAGGGCGCGCCTGGGCCTCCTGACGCGCCCTGGTGGGTTGTTTTCCCCTCGGAGCACCCCCAGGCCCTGCCATGGCCCATTAGGTGTCTTCTGGTCCATAAAAAATCTCCATTAAGTTTTGTTGCATTTGGACTCCATCTGTTATTGATTTCCTACGATGTAAAAAACATGCAAAAAATAGTAACTGGCACTTGGCACTATGTCAATAGGTTAGTACCAAAAAAATGATATAAAATGACTATAAAATGATTATAAAACATCCAACATTGATAATATAATAGCATGTAACAATCAAATATTGTAGATACGTTGGAGACGTATCAGCGTCCCCAAGCTTAACTCCTTCTCATTCTCGAGTAGGTAAGTTATAAAAACAGAATTTTTGATGTGGAATGTTGCCTAACATGTCATATCATATTCTTTTCTTTATAGCATCACTGGTGCGCAACGGTGCTATACAAATAGTTTTTAACCCATTTCCGTGATGGCATTTGGAACCATCGCCTAGTGAGTGACGGTGATAGGGGGGTCCTTTCCACACAACCTAGAAACCGTCGGGGATAGCGACCCTACAGTACTCCTACTCATTTGTGCTCGCATTGCCATTGAAGTCGGTATTCTGTGGTTCTACGTTTACGACGTGTGGCCCATAACAAATGGTTCACTATTATAGAACATGTATGATAAGCATATAATCACACACATTCTCTTTTCCCAAACCGTATGCGATAACTAATTAAATAGATTAGCTAATCGTCGTACGAGTTTTGGACAGGATTACGAAACATCGGACCATCACAACATCGTCGTACAGGACAACTATCACACACGCTATTCTGTGGTGCAATGTTTACAATGCATACTTCATCAGAAATAGTTCAATCTTTGCGAATCGTGTACGATATGGAACTAACACAAACGTTTAGTTTGCCTGCACCGTTTGTGATATTGTCTGACATCGCATACACTTCGCAAATGGCAACTCTGTGTATGCTTGCACACGTTTCCTCTCAGTGAACCCTCTTGGATTATGGTGTATATTGCAAACGTTTGTGTCTTACCAACCGTGTGTGCCGTAATGGCCTGGAGAGTTTAATTTCACCGTAATTTAATTGCTGCTATTTCAAATTGTACTGGATTTGAATTTGAATTTGAATGTATGCTACAGATTTATTCACATCCATCAGGTTCAAACAACCAATGCATTATTTGATTCATAGGTACATATGTTCAAGAATTACATAAGAACCAAATAAAGAATGATGAACCACAATTGCATACTTGTACTATTAAAGACGGTAAAGAAAGAGTCGAAATACATTCAGGTTGCTGAACAAGGTGAAGCGGAATGCCCATATTGTTCCCTCCTCCATGCAGAAGGCACACACGACTCTAGTCCAACCCCTTGTGATGGTCGACTGCCCATCCTTCACGGTCTTCATGAAAACATCTAGATAATCATCGTTTTCTGGTAGAAATACTTTAACCTTTGCATGCCCACCAATCATGTAGTTTGATAGGTAATCTTGACTAAACTTCTTTGGCAACCACTTCAAAGGAAAAATATTCAGACATTGTCATCTAACACAACTCATTATGCGCAGTAAAAAGAAGGCTGTAGAGTTCTTACTTACCATCCTGCAGTTTGCTGTTGTCTTGGATAAAGTGTAACAAATAGTTTAATTGCCATCTTTGGACCACTTTTACTAAAAATATTTATCAGCTTCCTCACTTGATGCTGGTTCATCGATATCTCATTGCCCCATAAGCAGAAAGGATCGAAGCACAGATCTTTACCAATGACATATGTACCTAAAAGCACCAAGTTAATATTAGAAGCTAAACAGCAATTGCACAATGATGTAGTAAAACACTCTTTTATAATATCTTATAACATCCAATATACTCACATATTAGATGAATTAACATCTTATATTATGGGCCTGAAGGAGTTTAGTGCATTCTTACAAATTCTCGGCTGATTAACTACTAATGTATCCATGGCTTACAATTAGTTTGAGCTAGCTTGGGCCAAATAGCGCTAAAGTATATCTAAAGATGAGGGCTAGTTTGAGCTAGTTGCATCTATAACCCACCCAAAAAAACTATCCAACCCAAGAGGTGCTAATTGGAGCTAGTTCTCCTAGTGAATTTATTGTCATTCTAACCCTGCCATCCAAACAACTCTTTGGATGGAGTTAGTTCAGGGTTAGTCATGAGCTAGAAACTGACTCTAACCTCTAGCTAAGTTGAGTATCCAAACAGGGTTGTGTTGTTGTTGTTGTTGCTACTGCTGCTCTTCTACCTATGTAGACATCATCGGAATATTAATGTAACACTCTTCCTTATTGCTATGTAGCCTAGGATTGCATATTTAGACATTATATATACAGTGCATGTTGCTATATGTAGCCTCGGATATATTACATATGGCCCAAGTTAACCTAACGATAAATGGGTTGTAGATATATTCAGTTAAAAGTCTGATTCACCGATTAGTCCCTTATCAGCCCCGACCTATATGGTACCAGCTACGGATATCCTAAACAATGAGCATATATAAGGCATGGGATGAAACTAACCTCGATGGAAAACATCACTCGTTCCAAAAATTGTCCTGTGTAGGTACATCGAGAAGCATGTTAAGCACAACAAGCTAAGCATCAACCAAAATTATCCATGGCAGACAAAATAATCTCCAAAAGATAGCTTCAGTGTGCAGGTTTCAGCATGCTAGTAAAGCAAAACAAGTGGAAAGGTGTGTTAACTGCAATAGGCCTAATATTTAACAACTAGCAAACATAGTCATTCAAACTAGTATTGTTCCGGCCTAAGTACACTGGTTATTGTTAATAAAAAAGGAAAGGCATGTTAACTACAAGATGCAGCAATGAAATGTAGTCATTCATAGCGGTATTGTTGAAACTGGTAGTGATGAAATTGAACTGCACAATTCATACTTGCACATATAGAACATCACATTGTGAATAACTGGAATAAACGAGGCATACTACGAACAACCAAACATAGGATTTGAAACTGGACATATGCTAACTACAAGCAACCGAACAATCAAAAAACTTTAAAAGAGGCATATGCTAGCTATAACAAGCTTAATAACAAGCAAATATATGCATTTGTATCGATATGTTGAAAAATGGATTGATGAAACATACTGCGCCATAAATAATTGCACATGTAGAGCATCACATTGTGAACTACTGAAATAAACAAGGTGTACTGCAAACAACCAGATATAGCATTTAAAACCGGACATATTCTCACTACACTACAAAAGGGACTCGACAATACAAATCATGGGTTTCCCCCCTATGAAGAGGCATGGCAAAAAAAATCATGGGTTTCCTCACTTGTCACAGATTGGCTCGTTCCCGTGGGAAAAACATGTACCCTAGATGCGCTCCATGTTATCGCAGATGGGCTCCTTCCCCTTGGAAGAGCACGAATGTAGGGTGCCCTCCTTGATGTTGTAGACGGGTGCTTTCCCCTTGGAAGAGCAGATGGGCTATTTCCCCTTGGAAGAGCCGGAGAGGGTGCCCTCCTCATGGTCACCGTCGATGAGGTCTGACTTGGAAGTTGTGGATCCCAAGCCAGCATTGTAGAATGTGTCCTTCAAAAATGAAAAAAGGGGCTCGATGGCGATGTAGGAAGGCAAATTGTTGACATCGAGCCAGAGGAGATCAACGGCGGGGCCGATGAGATCGATGGCGGTTGAACCCGAGGGGTTGGGTGTGGGCCACTTAATCTATGACATAGCCCGCCTCAGGGCGTCGCTATCGATGACCTCAATGTCGTAGCCGGCTGCCGAGACATACCCCCATACTCTAGCACACTGCTTGAGTGCTTGCCGCCAATAATGGTCATCAGCTTCCTCGGTGACGTCGGGCGAAGAGTCCATGATACAACTCTTTTGGGTCAGTTGCTCATCGGGCTCCACGGGAAGCATAGCCGGGCTTAGGCTGCAATGCTCTGTGGGAAAGGGGGCATTTGGCAGGCGTCATATAAGAAACTCAGGGCGCCCTGGGTATGGAGATCGATGGATAAGCTGCACGGGCAAACCAGCAGATACTGACAATGGAGGACTTGCAGTGGCAGCAGCAGCGGGGACCATGCTAGGGCTTCGAGCGAGGGAGGGTGTGTGTGTGTGGAGGGGGGCTGGGGTGTTTGAGGAAATGATGCGGGTAGTGAAAATTTTACTACGCGGGAGTCAAACGCGGGAGTGAAATGTTGGGCCTATTGAATTTTTTTATGATGGTGCATCACACATAGTCCAGAGATAACAATCGTGTGTTATGAAACAGTAAAACCCTCAAGTCGGGCATATATTTTCGAGGGATGCAGGCTGGATTGGGAACAAGAAACATCTAGGCGGGCAGGATTGGGAACAAGAAACATCGAGGTGGGCAGATATTTTCTAGGAATGCTGATGGGATTGGGAACAGGAAACATCCCACATGGTCGAAACACAATAACAATGTGTTATCAAACAGAAAAAAGCTGCAGGAAGGTAGATATTTTTGAGAGGGGAAGCCTTGTGGAACCCAATGAACTGTGCGGATGTGTGCGTGACCGGGGCACCGGTGTGGCACATGGTTAGTTTGAGTGAACCATGTCTGTTGCGTCATCTGACTTGACTAATGTTCATAAATTTGGCGAAAAATGACGCGGGAGAGGGTCAGAACAGGAACACACTTGCATGTGGACCAAATTTATGTATGAAAATGGTGGTTTCATTTTCAAATACCAAATGCAACTTTGATGTGGCACCTATCTCGCAAAGCGCATGGTGTTGCTTTCCCCCACTCCCCCTTGTGTCGGCACGAAGGGGATCCTAAGCTATGAATGCATTCCCCCTCCCCCCAACCAAGGTTCACCTAGCAAAGTTGGAAGTAGCTAGCAGCACCCCCTCCCTCATGTCGACACGAACAGAATCCTAAGGTATGAATGCATGCCCCCCCCAACCGAGGTTCACCTAGCAAAGTGCGAAGTAGTTAGCAGCCCCCCTCCCTCGTGTCAGCACGAAGGGAATCCTAAGCTATGAATGCATGCCCCCCAACCGAGGTTCACCTACCAAAGTGCGAAATAGCTAGCAGCCCCCCCTTGTGTCGGCACGAAGGGAATCCTAAGCTATATATGCATGCATGCCCGCCAACCGAGGTTCACCTAGCAAAGTGCGAAGTAGCATCCCCCCACACAGACACTTTCAGTCGGCGGGCCAAGGCATATCTCACCAAGATGGATCGTAAAGCGGACCAAGAATAATCCACCTTGATCGTAAAGATGGCCATCCATGCAACACTGGAGATGGGCTAGCTCACTAATAATCACACAAGTAGCTAGTCCCCAAAGACAACCACTGCATGCGTGTGGCCCAAACATATGTATGGAGAGGTGTGTTTTTGAGTAAAAATGGAACAACTTTGTTGTGGCACCGTGATTTCGAACTAGCAATTCCCACACTAAGTGAGGGTTAGGTTGACGATGCATATGTATGTTATACCACACTTCAAGCCAACGACAAGGATTCATGCGTTCATGTGTGCATAGTATATGCGCTCAAACTTAATTAGGTCAGAATCTCACCATGACATATACTATGATAACACGAACCAAATGAAGAATCCGCCATGGTAACCTATCTTGTTGTTGGTCACGGTGATCATGGATGTCCACACGAGCCCACGAATATATAGGCTTGTCCCCGATAACCATGCGAGGGAGTGTACTGTTCAAAGGCAACCACTAATGCATATGTATGGAGGCGATGTGTGCATGCATTTTTGAATACCATTTCACAACATTGATGTGGAGCATGCGTCAAAAATCATACACTACCTCCCCACACAGAGCGAGATCGGTCCATGACATGTCGTTGTACTAGCCACTTCGACTCGATGGGAGGGAATCATGCGTACCTGCATGTGTGTGTGCTCAAACTTTATCATGTGTGTCATCCCAGAGCATAACCTATATATATATATACTGCATTACAAGCAAAAATAGTAATCCACTCCTAAGTCAAATTAACCTATGGCGTTGTCAGGCAAAAATTAATGATTGACCAAGTGGGCCCATAGATGGAACCACCGATATCGCTGATAACCGCTTAAGTGGGTGCGAGAGGACAACCACCACATCTCTGCTTGTGGGCCAAACATATATATATGTTGAATACCCAAAATGCACAACTTTGATGTGCCACGTGCCTCAAAAAACGTAAACCATGCACCCACATAGAGCGAGGTTCATGAAGCGTACTACATATGATGGTCCCCTTCCCCCCTGTTCACCGCATACTATATGCTCCTGCCGTAATATGTATAATCCAAAAGAAACATCATTGATGGAGAAATTAATTAACCTCTCCGAATGTAGGTCAAAGTGATGCATGCATACATCGATGATGGCCCCATGGGCCCATAGATGGAAGCGTCAAACATGAGTGTCCTAGCTAGGATAACCACTGCGTGCATGCATGTGGCCCAAAGAGGTGTTATGTGATGTTTGAATAGCCAATTTCACAATTTTGATGTGGCACGTGCCTTGGAAACCAAAAAGTCCCGACACTGAGTGAGGTGTACTTGTTCACTGACGCGTACGTATAGTATATATGCTAGTACCTTCCCACCTCTTCGGCGCACACTATATACCACCCTAACATAAACAAAAATGATTGTACCTTGCTGGTCAAATTAACCTCATTTCCTGATTTTCATCAAAGTGATGGACGACGACCTCGTGGGCCCACAGAAAGCGTCACACGCGAGTATCGAGTGTCGTTTAGGACAACCATTGACTGCATGTGGCCAAAACATGTATGTATGAAAGGGTTGCGTAATGTTTTAAATAACGAATTCACGACATTGATGTGGCACCGGCCTGCCTAACAAAACGGCCTACCCACACAGTGGCTCACAAGTCGTAGTGTACTGCGAGCCACCCGCCAACCCCAGACGCACACACCCACACACACCACGAATCCACTGCAACTACTATGCATGTTAAATTAATTATCCCACAGTGAACATATGTTACCAAAGGAGGGACGTTTTAATTTCGAAAAAAGCACATAGATCATTAAGATGTTTTAGTACATTAATTGATTGAATTTCTATGGGTATAATGTGCAAAAATCAAATTTGAGCTACATGCACGCGTGATAGTGCACCTAAATGGATTGGAAAAACACATGTGTCTCACTGGGTGCATGTTTACTCGTCGTGCAACAAATTTCAAACATTGAGAATCTTGATTTTTAAATTCTAGTACATCCAAAACTTATTTGAAGTTAATGAAACATATCATGTTGTCATATGGACACCAATACAAAGTGGCATTGTACTTTTTTTGTCAAATTTGAGACCAGTTTTGTTGTAATCTTTATCTAATTACAAACAGGAGATTATTAATAATTGAGAACCAATATTCCCAAATGGATTATGTTTTCGAACAGTGAGCGTTAGACCAACAATGGATACGCGCCATGCTTCGGTTAAGCAATAAAGCGGTAGCATTAATCATCCAAATAGAAAAGCAATAAATGTCCCGCCACGCGACCCGTGTGCCGTGGGAGAAGGCATGAGTTGACGGGACACATGTGACAAGTCCACCGCGCTAGCAGACCGGGAGGTGTGCATGCAGGTGTCTGAATTGATGGAGGCGTGCTTGTTGCATAGTGTCATCGGGAGGCGTGCGAGTAGCTGTGTGAAACTTTGGTAGGCATGCTAGTAGTCTAGTGCGTAGGCTCACCGGGAGGCGAGTCATCGGTTTGACCGCCGCCCGCCTCTCTGCCATAACTCCCACTACTCCATATTAACTCCCACTACTCCATATTAAGCACCTCCCATCCTCGCCACACACACAATCCTCTCTCTCTGCTTACATCATCGACGCAACTCTTAGTCCGCAAAGCCATCAGTGTATGAGGATGCCGCCGAAGCACCCAATCGGAGGGAGTGGCGACGCCAGGGCTACTAACACACTAGAGCACGGTGTGGAGAATGAGACAGAGGTTTCGGTCACCGCCGCGAGTTATCGCTGCACCCTGACATCGTCGACGGCGTCGAGCTTCCATAGCTGGAGGCGGACTTCCACACCTACACTAGTGATGACCCCGACAACCACTCCGACGACCACTAGGGTGATGACTCCGACGACGACAGACAGCTCGTTAGTCATTTATACCCTTTTATGTGTCAAATAGATCATAGGTTTTCTCTGGTTACTCCTGCCTCCCCCTTTTTGGAATAGAAATCCTATGGTTATGTTCTCCCAATCCTTGAAATCTGAGTAAGTTTTGTTAGATCCATGTAATGTATTGATTGTTTGAATGGTACAAGTGATAAGTTATTAGTTGTTTCATCTATGCAAATAATTTCTGCTAGTAATCCGACTAGGGTTAGTGTTCGTGCTAATAATTCCTAGCCAGGACTTGACAATTGATTTTGCATGACCTACATATGTTTGTGCCATTATTTTCTTCAAGATTGGTCTATACATAGACGTCTGTGCTTAAAAATCGAACCATAATATCTAGATATGTATAATTAAATAGCCATAAATTCCTAATCCTACTTCACGGCATGTAATCATTGATTTGATGCCAAATTTGTTTTAGTATTTGTATGGGTGCTGTCTGACGATGTGGGCAGCGAGGATGAAGATGTCAAGAGGAGGTACAAGAGACAAATCCCGAGGGAGCTTTATGCGGGAATACATAACATGTGTATTAGGACATGGAACAGCGGCTATCGATGACCATTTTGCAACCAAAAGATTCATGACGCATATCTAAATGTTCTGGCGCATGCAAGAGGACGGGCCGTTGGCTCATTCAAGCAGAAGTATTCTCGCAGGGTGGTCCACGGTGCGTACGCCGAGTACCTGGAAAAGCTTCAGGATCGTGCTGGCATGTGATATGAGATGTGGGATCGAACTATGTAGGATTCACTATATGCTTAATGACGGTTGAACTATGTACTTATGGTTGAACTCTGCTTGTGTACGTGTAGGCTTAATATCTATGTCTGAGTATGTTTACTCTATGTTTACTTATGTCTAACCATGGGATATGGATGCAATCAGTTCGGTTTATGGAATCACCCCCGTCTTGGTTTATTGGTCCCCTTTGTAATTTGTGTTAACTTTTTACCAAAGGTTTAACTGACAAAATGTTAGTGCAGGTCAGCAAAAATTATATCGTTGGATGGGTATTTGAGCATAGTGTTCAATGATATAATTTTTGTTGACATGCATAAACATTTCTTAGTTAAATATATGGTCAAAAGTAGGTAAAATTACAAAGGGGGACAATAAACCAGGATGGAGGTAGTACGTCAATCACACACGGTTCCCAAAACTGGAACCATGTGCAATGACTTTCATTTTGCCTGTTGCATTAATTACACACGGTTGGCTGTAGCAAACCGTCGCCTCCAACATTCTTTGTGGGCCAGAAAACCCTCACCACCCAATTCAAAAAAGAAAAAGGAAAACCCTCACCATCCCCACGTCACAAAAACCCTTACCCGCCCCGCCACCCCCTCAAGTCCCCATTCAAACCTGCACACATTTCTCCGCGTCTATGCATGGCACCGCCTATCACGGCTGTAAACACTTAGCTCGACACCTGCCGCTGCCGCCAGGTTGCCGGCAAAGCCCACTGCATTTCTCCACTTCCGTTTGCCACCGCCTATCGCCATTGACTTTCTCGACGATGCTTGCGGTCGACCCTACTCCGCTCGATTAGGGAATTTTCCATACTGTGGGTTCTTTCTCATGGACAACAGGGTAACTAATTTAATGAGATATTATCTCATATCTTATCCCAGTTCATCTGCCTCCTTTAATCACCCGGCCGAAATCGCCATGAATTCATTTTTATTCGAGCTGATTTGAGGGTTTCTTCCGTTCATAGAGTGTACAGTGCGCGGACTCATCAGGACCATGCTGCCTCCACCAGACATTCCATCTCATCGTACTAGATGACTTGAGGATGCGCGCGGTATGTTCAATCTCACCCTAAATCGGCTGGCATGGCTTACTTTCCTGAACATATTCTAAATATTACTACATTTGGATAAAAGGTGCCACATGCCCCATATACATCAAAGGGGATTTTTCCCCTCTACTTTATATATTAGGCAAATTAATGCTGTATTGTTCTTTCGATTACTCTCATATTTCCATGACATCATGTTTACCCTATCTGTTTAATTATAAATTTTTGTCCTTCAATTCCGACTGTTGTACAGTTCTTTAAATTTGGGCCCATATTGGCATGTTACCATATTTTCTTTAACAATCCTACCATTTTCTGCAGCGCGTCCATTGCTATGCAATAGATTCTGTAGTGCACAATCTTTCCCTTTACATAAATCAACACTGCAGGGATGTCATACTACACACAAACCATGGATTTACAATCGTTGCTACTGTAAGACTTGATGAACATGGTGACCCCTATTTTGGCACTGGCTTTTGGAGAGAAATTGCTAAGTTTTATGAACTACAAGCTAGCACTGGAATTGCACTTCACATAAAAGGGCCTGGCCATGAGATATATGGTAACTTCTCCGATGATATCATCCGTCCAGCCTTTGTTTGAAGTAAGTTTTCTTTTCACCTATCTACATGTTGACTTACCCAGGAATATCAAATGAATTGTGTAGTATTTAAGCAACCAATTGTTATTCCCTTTTCTTACTATATACCTACCTAATAACTACTAGTTACCAATACACTTTTCTATTGCCCTGTTTTAACTAAATATTCCATGTTCTCCCATTTGTATTAGAAAGCGCCGCTGACAAGGAGGCTCCATAGGTGAAGAACAGAGCTGCCAACAAGCAGAGGCGGGGCGAGCTAGAACCGCAAGCGACTCCAGAAGGCCTTGACTTCATCAGCAGCCTCCCCGATGATAAGTTAACAGTCATCATCTCCCTCCTCCTAATCAAACATGGGGCGCGGACAACCATCCTTTCCCAGCAGTGGCGCCCCCTATGGAAGTCCAGCCCTCTTGACCTCATCGACACCCATGAGCTCTTCCATGGCTATCGCAAAAGACTGGACGCGTTCTCCAAGATCCTCGGCAATCACATTGCCCAACCAGAGGCCTTAGAATGGGCAAGTTCTGTTCCAACAGCAAGGACCGAGCCAAGCTTGATGACTGGTTTCGAGCCCGCCCTAGATCAGCTCAAGGAGCTCACTTTTGATGATGGGCATATGCGGTCGCTGCCAACGTCCGCACTCCACCTCGCGCCCATGCTGCGCGTCGCCAAGTTTTGGAACTGCCATCCCCCTTAATGACGCACCCGCTGTTATTCTACCACGACTGAAGCACCTCGAGCTCGTCGTCGTCTGGCTCTCAAACGGTGACATGGAGCGCCTTCTCCTTGGCTATATTGCACTCGAGTACCTTCATCTTCAGGCGATCAATGGGTTGACTACATTCCACATCACCTCCATGACTCTCCGGAGTATTAATGTGTGTTGATGGTGCGGCAGGAAGACATCCCAAGATGTGTACCACGGTATGGTCATTGAGAACACATCTGCACTTGAGAGATTACTTGTAGTTGATCAAGAAGGTCCAACAAGAATCAATGTCATTTTTACGCCAAAATCGACTGTGGTGGGTGTCGGTGTCAAAACCGGCGGATCTCGGGTAGGGGGGTCCCGAACTGTGCGTCTAGGCCGGATGGTAACAGGAGGCAGGGAACGCGATGTTTTACCCAGGTTCGGGCCCACTTGATGGAGGTAAAACCCTACGTCTTGCTTGATTAATATTGATGATATGGGTAGTACAAGAGTAGATCTACCACGAGATCAAGGAGGCTAAACCCTAGAAGCTAGCCTACGGTATGATTGTTGTATATGGAGTTGATTGCCTACGGACTACAACCCTCCGGTTTATATAGACAACGGATAGGGTTAGGGTTACATAGAGTCGGTTACAATGGTAGGAGATCTTGAATATCCGCATCGCCAAGCTTGCCTTCCACGCCAAGGAAAGTCCTATCCGGACACGGGACGAAGTCTTCAATCTTGTATCTTCATAATCCAGGAGTCCGGCTGAAGGTATAGTCCGGCTACCCGAACACCCCCTAATCCAGGACTCCCTCAGTAGCCCCTGAACCAGGCTTCAATGACGACGAGTCCGACGCGCAGATTGTTCGGCATTGCAAGGCGGGTTCTTCTCCAAATCTTGTGTACCTGTAGGAATAATGTCCAATTTTTGTAATGTAGTGCTCCTCGGCTTCCATGCCCAATAATGGCCGTCTTCCACGTGTCAAACGAATGCAAAAAGCCGGGGCGTTTTTACATCCACACCCCTAGCCGTATAAACGAGCCACCTATTTAACGGGATGGGGATTTAGGTCCAAACCACATCTTCTCCTTTCCGCGAGTTATCATCAGAGCGCTTCCAGCAAAGGTCCATTCCAACATGACCAGCCGTCGCAGCTCCTCCCCTCGCCCCTCCGGTCCCAAACCCGGGGACTGGGAGAGTTGCACCATCCCGCATAGCGAGTTAGTGTCGCTTCAGGCCAAGGGATTTCTCCCTCAGGCATACATGGTCCCGGTCCGAGCCGGTCTCGCCACCTACAATGGCGGAAAACAAGCGGAGAGCACCACCAATCCTTCTAAAGGAGACCGGGTGTGCCTCGTCCCCTATCTAATAAGGGGACTGGGATTTCCAATTCATCCATTTCTCCACGGGCTTCTGGAGTTCTATGGCCTCCAGCTGCACAATCTCACGCCCGCCTCTGTATTGCATATTGCGGGTTTCGTCGCCCTTTGCGAGCTATTTTTAGGAGTAGAGGCTCATTTCGCGCTGTGGAAGAGGTTATTCTGCCTGGTGCCCCGTTCTCGAGAGGGGTCTATATACCAAGTGGGCGGAGCCGAAGTATGGCGCATCGCCGGGACTGGATACCTATCCGGAACACCAAAGAAGGCGTCCGAGGACTGGCCGTCGGAATGGTTTTATATAGATGACGTCCCGCTCCCGGACCCTATCCGGGTCGGTCTCCCTGAGTTCAACAATGCTCCATTGAAGAAACGCTTGAGCTGGCATCCGCGGAGCTCTCAGAGAGAAAGCGACAGAGACGTCCTTTACCTGATGGGCCGGATAAGACTGTTGGCTCATTCCGGACTAACCATGATTGTAGTCATGGCCGCATGCATTATGCGGGGGGTGCAGCCGCTTCAATATAGAGGCCACCCCATGTGGGATTTCAATGGGGAGGATGACGCCACACGTTACGGTCGTAAGGGGCCGGCCTCAGCCGCCGCCTTAGTAAAGATCTTATCCTCTTTGTACAAGGGAGAAAAGGAGGAATTCCTCCGCGTCAACCCGCAGGTCGGATTCAGCATGTATGATCCTCCAAGTTGGGTAAGTGAACAATTGCGCTTGCCCGTTTGTTTTATACTCCCATGGTTGGATAGGTAGTCTAACGACTTCAATGCAGGAACTGCGACAGGAGGTAAAGGATATAAGCAGCTGCCCTCCACAGCCCGAGGACCCAGAACGGTCCCTCAATTCGGACTCCGAAGAGGATCCGGACATATCGGTGGAGCTTATCGACGGGTTGTTCCATCAGCTAAGCAAGGACAATACCTTGGTAGCCATTACGGTGGATTACCCAGGGTTAATCCCGGCCTCCCAGGTGACAAAAACCGGGGTCTTATTCCTTTGAAAGAGATTCCACCCTCACGTAGCCCGGTGTTTCTGATGACAGCCATATTTTGCAGGTGAGATTTCCGAGGAAGGAGGCCGAACCTGCGGCGGCTAGCCAACAAGGGGCCGCAGGGCCCCGTGGGGCAAAAAGGAATGAAGTCCGGACTGAGATGCCGGCGCAAAGGTATAGTGCACCCTCTGTTTCCCTGGAGTTATTCTGTCAGGGAATATTAACATTCGTGCTATCTTCAGAACGAAGAGACCTCGCAGGACTACATCCGGAGAGGTTGCCAATCGCGCCTCCACCAGCTAGGCTCCGATGTCTGGCCAGGAAGCAGAGGCGAGCACAAGGCGCACACCGGACGCTCCTCCGACAGAGGATGCGGACAGGCTGTCTACCACAAATTCTGAAGTGGAGAGTGCCATGAACCACATGCGTCACCGGACAATTCTACGCGATGTTTGTTTCTCCCAAGAGGCTTTAGATGCCTTTAATTCGGGAGATGCGTACCTCTGTGCCGCTCAAAATGGTTTAGCCAGAGGCACGGAGCAGTATGTAAAAGACATACGGGTAAGAAAATTTTGGTTGAATATATATATATGCCAGTAGCCCCCGAGACTTGAAGCAGTTAGAGCAACTGATTTAAGGATCATTTAATATGCAGCTTCTTACAGAGAAGAATACCGTACTGTCCCAGGAGCTGGAAAAGTGCAAGGCCCAACTAGAGGCCACACTAGCCACAACAGGGGAGCCCAAAGAGACCCCCTCAGGTAAGATACACTTCGAAAGATTAGTATTGTGCGTTGTGGGTGCAAATCTGACAAATCATATTGCAGATGGCGCCGGACTCGATCCGGACAAGCAACAACTCTTACGCCGGCTAAAGGCCGGTGAGAGTACGTTGACAAAGGTGAGGCGAGAGAAGAATGATCTTCAGGATGCCAACACCAAGCTGGACGTCGAACTTAAAGATGTCCGTGGCCAGCTGTCGGACTCCACGAAGGAGAATCAGCGGCTTCAACACGGCATTTTTAGTAAGTGCTTGAACGAACTTTGAAAAAATTAGTTCGGCGAGCAAGTCGACTAACAGAGTAATGTCTGTAGGTATGCTCAGAGGTCGTCCTGCAGAGGAGATGCCCGGTTCTACGGGTGACCTTCTTCCCGGACTCTTGCAACTGCACGAGCGAATTCGGCAGGCGATGCGGGATATTGCCCAAGCCTTATGGCTTGCCCACTCCGTGCCCGAGGACCTTGGAGAGCTTGCGGAGAAGCTAAAGGGAGCTCGGCGGCGCTTCCGGTTGTGGAAGATATCGGCCTGCCGACAAGGCGCTAGGGAGGCCTAGGCCATGGTGAAGACCCGTTTTACGAAGTCTGACCCAAACCACATGGCCGAGGTCGGACCAGTGGGGCCTGGCGGGAAGGAGATCCCTGTAAGCTTAGTATACGGCCAAGTAGAGTTGGCCGCGAAGTATTCCCAGCAGGACTGTAAATTAGACATCCTGTTAGATGGTATAGAAGAGGAATACAATCAGTTAGAATGACTGTGTAATTTTGAATTGACATGTGTAATGCCTTCTAGCCGGATTGTAGATCGTTTGTCGTTGCCGACCTTTTCGCTTCAACCTCGGGACCTGACGGTCCGGAGTGTGTCCGAATACCCTAGCGGTTATATAAGAACCGGGGTATGCGTGGAGACCAGGCGTAGGGGTCATCAGTGCTTTATCAGACTAGTGCCCTACTAGTTATTTTATATTACATGGTTAGTAAGAAACATCTTTCAGAGAGAATAATTCCGTTAAGGGTTCCTTTCGCTGGGAGGCATCCCCTAAGGTGCATTTCCGGACTGCGAGAAGAGACGCAGAAAAAAGGCATCTGGGGGCGCATAGAATGAGTAAAAAGATCATCTTTTGTTTCACCGACCGAATATTCCCTTAAGAACGCTAGCTTTCGGCTTCACCCAGTCTGAGGTACACATCCGGCTCACCCGGCAGTAACAATCGCAGAGGTGCTCCCTTTACCGCCTAGCCGAACAATCGGGAACATAGGGGTAAGCACAGGAGCCAGGCAACCCAGCTTCGCCAAAACTTAAGTCATATCGATGCATATAATGGTGAAGAAAAAAGGTACATGCAGAAGTTTGACGCATGTGTTGGGCGTGAAGCCCGTATAAATAAGCTTCTGTTAAAGAAGCCCCCAGCTTTAATGAGCGCGAGTGGACATTATGAAAGAAAAAAATGGGAAGGAGAGAAATGTAAGACAGAAAAATACAAAAAGGGATGGATAGAGGAAGGAGACGAACACAGAGTCCGGCGCTAGGCATAGAATCTTCGGAGATGGGTGGCGTTCCACGGGTTCGGCTCGAGTCGGTTGTTCGACGCATCTTGCAGGCGGTACGCCCCACCAGTCAAGACTTGGTCGATTATGAATGGACCTTCCCACTTGGGCTTGAGTTTGTCCTTTTTCTTATCCGATAGGCATAGAACTAGTTCGCCAACATTGTAATTTTTGGCGCGTACTTCTCTGCTTTGATATCTTCGGGCCTGCTATTGATAAAATGCGGAACGGGCTTTTGCCACATCACGCTCCTCCTCCAAGGCGTCCAAGTTGTCCTGCCGATCGAGCTTGGCTTCTCTTTCTTCATACATGCGCACTCTAGGTGAGTCATGAATTATGTCATAGGGCAGAACTGCTTCTGCGCTGTACACCATAAAAAATGGTGTGTACCCGGTGGTGCGATTTGGCGTGGTCCGCCGCCCCCATAGCACGGAGTCGAGCTCCTCTACCCAGTGCGTGTTAGATTCCTTGAGGGACCGCACCAGTCTGGGTTTGATACCGCTCATGATAAGACCATTTGTATGTTCGACCTGGCCATTGGTTTGTGGGTGATAGACGGAAGCATAATCGAGCTTGATGCCCATGTTTTTGCACCAGAGTTTTACCTCGTCGGCGGTGAAATTTGTACCGTTGTCGGTTATGATGCTGTGGGGGATGCCATAACGGTGTACAACCCCGGATATGAAGTCTATCACAGGTCCGGATTCAGCCGTTTTAACAGGCTTGGCTTCTATCCATTTGGTGAACTTATCCACCATGACCAGTAAGTATTTTTTCCTATGGGTTCCACCTTTAAGGGGTCCGACCATGTCAAGACCCCAGACCGCAAAAGGCCAGGTGATGGGTATAGTTTGGAGTGCGGTGGGTGGCATATGGATTTGGTTGGCAAAAAGTTGGCAACCAGCCCATCGTTGGACTAGGTCCTGAGCGTCTGCTCGGGCCGTCGGCCAGTAAAAGCCTGTACGGAAAGCCTTGCTAACAAGAGACCGAGCAGCAGCGTGGTGACCACCGAGTCTGGCATGAATTTCAGCCAGGAGGTTCCACCCTTCCTCTTCGGAGATGCACCTTTGAAGGACTCCGGTAGTGCTTTTCTTATAAAGTTCTCCCTCATGGACTCTGTAGGCCTTAGATCGCCGCACTATGCAGCGGGCCTCGTTTTGGTCCTCCGGGAGTTCCTGCCTAGTAAGGTAGGCTAGGAATGGTTCTGTCCACGGGGCGATAACCGCCATTATTACGTGGGCTGAAGGTGTAATTTCGTTGGCAGAGCCTTCAATTGTTTTAAATTGTTCGGCGTCGAGTGGTGCGGCTGGGTTCGGGCTGTTATTTGCGGGTTCCCCCTCCCATGCTACGGATGGCTTGAACAATCTTTCCAAAAAGACGTTGGCGGGGGCTGCATCGCGTTTTGCTCCAATGCATGCTAAGACGTGCGCCGCTTGATTGTTTTCTCGGGCTATATGGTGAAACTCCAGCCCTTCGAACCGAGCTGACATTTTTAGGACGGCGTCGCGGTAAGCTGCCATTTTTGGGTCCTTGGTGTTGAAGTCTCCATTTATTTGGGATATCGCGAGGTTTGAATCCACGCGTACCTCTAGGCGCTGGATACCCATGGATACTGCTATCCGGAGGCCATGTAGGAGGGCCTCATATTCGGCTGCATTGTTGGAATCCGTGTACATGATTTGGAGCACATATTGGACTGTGTCTCCTGTGGGGGACGTCAGGACGACGTCGGCCCCCAGGCCGGCCAACATTTTGGAGCCGTCGAAATGCATAATCCAATTTGAATATGTGCCGTACTCTTTAGGGAGCTCGGCCTCCGTCCATTCTGCGACGAAGTCGGCCAAAACTTGCGATTTAATAGCTCGTCGTGGCTTATAGGTTATATCGAACGGGAGAAGCTCAATGGCACATTTTGCAATCCGGCCCGTTGCATCGTGGTTGTTGATAATATCGTTTAGTGGCACTTCCGAGGCTACTGTTATGGAACACTCTTGAAAGTAGTGTCGTAGCTTCCGGGATGCCATGAATACTGCATATGCAATCTTTTGATAATGCGGGTACCGTGATTTGCATGGAGTTAGGACAGTGGACACGTAGTAGACCGGCCTTTGGAGGGGGAATTTGTGTCCGTCTGTTTTCCGCTCGACAACGAGCACTGTGCTGACGACTTGGTGTGTTGCTGCAATGTTCAATAACATTGGTTCACCGGTGATTGGCGTGGCCAGGACTGGGTTTGTTGCCAATATGGATTTTATTTCATCAAGTCCGTCCGGCCGTGGCGGCATCCGTCCACTCAAAGTGTTCGGAGCGCCGAAGGAGGCGATAAAGGGGTAGTGCCTTTTCTCCCAAGCGGGAGATGAAGCGGCTTAAAGCCGCCACGCACCCGGTTAATTTTTGTATTTGTTTAAGGTCCTTTGGGACATCCAATTGTGACAAAGCTTGGATCTTGGCTGGGTTTGCTTCAATTCCTCTACCGGATACAATGAAGCCCAAGAGCTTTCCGGCTGGAACACCGAAGACGCATTTTTCTGGGTTGAGCTTGATGTCATATTGTCGGACGTTATAGAATGTAAGCCTCAAGTTGTTTACTAGGGATTCAACATGTCTTGATTTGACGACCACATCATCCACATACGCCTCCACTGTTTTGCCGATCTGGTTTGCCAGACATGTCTGGATCATGCGCTGATATGTTGCGCCGGCGTTTTTCAGCCCGAAGGGCATTGTGTTGAAGCAGAATGGGCCGTATGGTGTGATGAATGCTGTTGCAGCTTGGTCTGATTCTGCCATCTTGATTTGATGGTAACCGGAGTATGCGACGAGGAAACACAACAAATCATGTCCTGTGGTGGCATCGATAATTTGATCGATGCGGGGGAGGGGGAAGGGATCCTTTGGGCAAGCCTTGTTAAGGTCTTTAAAATCGACACGCAGGCGCCAGGATTTGTCCTTCTTTGGTACCATCACCAGGTTTGCTAGCCAGTCCGGATGTTTTATGTCTCTGATGAATCCGGCCTCCAATAGCTTGGCTAGCTCCTCTCCCATAGCCTGTCTCTTGGGTTCGGAAAAACGCCGAAGGGCTTGTTTGACAGGTTTAAATTCTTTTAGGATATTTAAGCTGTGTTCGGCCAGCCTGCGTGGGATCCTTGGCATGTCTGAAGGGTGCCAGGCGAAGATGTCCCAGTTCTCACGTAGGAACTCCCGCAGTGCGGCGTCTGCATCAGGGTTCAGTCGTGCCCCAATTGAAGCTGTTTTATTGGGGTCCGTTGGATGGACCTGGAATTTGACTATTTCGTCGGCTGGCTTGAAGGATGTGGATTTGGATCTCTTATCGAGTATCACATCATCCCTGTTAACCCTGGAGCACAGCGCAGTCTGTTCCTCGGCCGCTAAGGCTTCGGATAGCTCCTCAAGGGCTAATGCGGCCATCTTGTTTTCAGCGTGGAGTGCTATGTCCGGATCACTAGCTAGAGTGATAATTCCATTCGGCCCGGGCATCTTAAGCTTCATGTACCCGTAATGGGGTATTGCTTGGAAGATTGTAAATGCTTCCCGCCCTAGTAAAGCGTGATATCCGCTCTTAAACAGGGCCACCTGAAACGTGACTTCTTCGGACCTGTAAGTATCCGGCGTGCCGAACACCACATCTAGTGTGATTTTTCCTGTGCAGCGCTTCCCGACTGGGGATTATTCATCTAAAGGTTGTGCTGCTTCGCTCGACGCGGTTCCAGTCTATTTCCATTTTTTGAAGGGTTTCCTCATAAATGAGGTTCAGTTCGCTGCCTCCGTCCATGAGCACCTTGGTGAGGCGAAAGCCGTCCACTATGGGACTGAGGACCAACGCGGCTCGCGCTCGGGCTGTTCGGAATCAAGGTTCATCACTTGCGTTGAAGGTAATGGCAGTGTCGCTCCATGGATTTATTGTTGCAACTTGATAGACTTCAGCGAGGCTGTGGAGTGTTCTTTTTCACACATTGTTTGATGTGAAAGTCTCGAATACTGTTAGAACGGTACTGGTGTCCTTGGGCTGGCTTTCTGCGGCCTCCGGAATTAAGAGGTCCTCGCCGATTTTGGCCACCTGCCGGAGTATCCAACATGCTCTAAGGCTGTGAGTTGGTGTGGCGTCCTCTGTACTGTGAATTCTACAGGGTCCATCAAGCCATCTTTCCAGTATGGTTCCATGCCCTGTAGAGGGTTTTGGCTTTTTGGTGTTTATCCCGGGTGTCCTGTGATGATGCACCCTCTTAGTTCGGACAGGATTACTATTCAAGGCCGGATTATCCCAAAAATTTATTTTGGTTTTCCAGGCGCTTTCCATCGCACGGTATTTTTGTACTATGGACGCCAAGTCAGCGAAGCATGTGATATCACGACGGCTTACGACGTTGAGGATTCCCTTGTCCGTGCAATTACCGCAAGAAATTGAGATTCTGTCTTCCTCGCGGCAATCCTTTATCCTGTTCATAACCAGGAGGAATCTGGCCCACTAATGATGTACTGTTTCCTCGGGCCTCTGCCTGATTTGGGAGAGATCGCTTATGATTGGGTGGGCGGGTGTCGTTGAATCTGAAACCTCACCCAATCCAAGATTCGGAGGCAGAAGAGTTTCCGAACTCTGAAGTTCGGATTCTTGGATGTTGTCCAGTGAATCTGGCTCGTTGCCTGATCCTAAGCTCAGGTCTTGAGTTATATCTCCCCCTCCGCGGGTATCCGGCTTGGAGGGGTCGGGAATTCGAACGTAGCTAGTCCTAAAAATAGATGAAGGGTCGCCACACAGCGTCTCTACCACGGCGACGTGGTGGGTGACTTGGGGAGAGTTAATTTCTCTTAGATCAGGTTTAAGCCCAACCTGGTCGTAATCCGTAGCGACCCCCAGGGCGGCGATGCGATCCAAGAGCTCGTTTACGGAAGAGAGCTCCATTGGATCTAGATGCTCGACGAGCTCCGAGCTGACGTGTAGGTTGCTTTTGATGACCCGAGAGGTCACCGTCGGTGCAACAACCGAACAGGCGGTCATGAGGAAACCACCTAGCCGGAGGGTTTGGCCGACAGCCAAGGCTCGCTTAGCAATGGCGCCATCTTTAAAGACGGGAGGAGGCATCCTTCCTGATTGTGACGGCACAGAGGAACTCTCAATGAAAGCACCAATGTCGGTGTCAAAACCGGCGGATCTCGGGTAGGGGGTCCCGAACTGTGCGTCTAGGCCTGATGGTAACAGGAGGCAGGGAACGCGATGGTTTACCCAGGTTCGGGCCCTCTTGATGGAGGTAAAACCCTATGTCCTGCTTGCTTAATATTGATGATATGGGTAGAACAAGAGTAGATCTACCACGAGATCAAGGAGGCTAAACCCTAGAAGCTAGCCTACGGTATGATTGTTGTATATGGAGTTGATTGACTACGGACTACAACCCTCCAGTTTATATAGACATCGGATAGGGTTAGGGTTACATAGAGTCGGTTACAATGGTAGGAGATCTTGAATATCCGCATCGCCAAGCTTGCCTTCCACGCCAAGGAAACTCCCATCCGAACACGGGACGAAGTCTTCAATCTTGTATCTTCATAGTCCAGGAGTCTGGCTGAAGGTATAGTCCGGCTACCCGAACACCCCCTAATCCAGGACTCCCTCAGTGTGCTACTTGTCTGACAAATACTCCGAACTTGTTATTCGATCCACAACCGTTCAGGTACAACAGCCGCCTTCTACCTATCCTTCTACAAATTAACATTATTTCTAATTTTGAAGATGTTTGTCTGTCTGTCATTCAGAAAATGATTCCGACAAGCTTGACCCCGAAACTATGCACAGTGAAGGTCTTGGCACAAGAATCTATCGGCCCCAACCTGGAGCAACTTGTCAGTTTCCTGAGATGCTTTTCGTGCCTGGAGAAGCTATATATTGAGGTGATGTTCCTTTCCTGTTAAATGTTAACCATAAGGGAGTTCAATTTATGACACCTTTCTCCAAGTTTACAAGGACAATGTACTACGATTTCCGGAGGGTTCTTTTGGAGGATTTCAGTACATACATGCCCCCCGCCCATATTGGTTGCTTGATCAATATGGTTACAATCAATAAGCATTTCTCATTTGGATTCATCTGTACTAGTTTTCTTAGGGAACTTTTCATCCACTCCAACCTCTTGTGAGGAAGGCTACATTTTTCTAGAATGTAATCAAATACCCATGTTAATCATGTCAGATCGAAGATGGCAAGTTACTGCATTTTACAAATCCTGCGAAGCAAATAGTCCTATTGTAATGTTCAAAACTGCATGTGGGCACTAACACTTCTTCTTCTTTTGCAGATAAGATTAGGCCCAGTGGTGGATAATGTGATACAATATAACAATCACGTCGAATGCCTAGATCCGCATCTCTCAGACATTACTTTGAACTCCTACCGAGGGACCTTACTTGAGATTATATTCGCCCGGTTCTTTGTTCTCAGAGCAAGGGTGTTGATGGAAATGAAGTTTTTCCTAATTTTTTTTTGCAAAAATGAATGGTTTGTTGATTAGCTCCAGCGCCTGCGGCAGAATGGAATCGGCTCCAAAAATGCTGGATTTCCTTTTGGAACTTCAGTTGACAAAGTAATCGTAAGTCATCGTGTCAACCCCATACATGACTTCTAAGTAGCTGACCCGTTTGCAAAAATTGTGAGATTTCGAAACCATACTTAGAAGTGGTAATATTAGTTTGATCCTCTCTGATATCCATGATCAGCGGATCAGCGCGAGCATTTGTAGCTGATGAGCTGAATTTCATTTCTAATATCAGTTTGAACCTTGTAATCTTTGAATTTGATCCATATAACTCTGGAATTTGAACCCTATAATATTTCGAGCTTTTGTCGTACAATTTTTGAAATGGCAACGTATGAGACTGGTATATTGGTAGCACTATTTTGAACTTAATATGCAATGGTCTTAGATTTTATTAACCATTCTCGAATCTGTTTACCTTGCCGATCTCTCAAGACACGATTTGCTTAGCTAACTCGACTGCCATCTTCGACATTATTGCACACAGTTGGTGTCTTCCACCATGTGCCATGTAGAGCGTAGTATTAATTATCGCACTCGAATGTCCATCATCACCCTTCTGTGTATCTTTGACCTCATCACCCACGGGTAAACTTATGACCGAAGTGATTCCACACACTTTATTTTTACAAAGCTTTTTGCCAATAAACGCCCATGATTTATACCTCTTCTAGCCGATGCATGGCCAAACTAGCCGGGCAGGAAGCTTGCGCGGCAAACTGCATGGTAGCATGGGAACAGGCTCACCGACAATATATTTGGTGCCTCTTTGGGCCCATGCGTGTGGTGCGGTGTTGTCAATCGTGCACTAGAATCCTCCGCTATGAACGTCGGGACAAGACATGACGATTACAGGCCGGCCGGCCCCCATTTATTAAAGTAGCCATTTAACCCTTGTGTCTCTTCAACTTTTCGATCGCGCCCCACCATTGCAAGAAGCATACCCACCACGAGAAATTCTTATAGGGTATCCTACGCGGCTCCAATGGCGCTCCGAGCGGTTGCCGATGACGAGCAGTAGTTCGCCTTGCGTGCCGTGGTGGACACTGATAGAAGGCTCATGGACCTCTCGGTGGTGTACACTAACGACCCGATCTGGGTGGAGCACTCCATCCACATCATGGAGGTGTTGCTTGCCGAGGAGAAGTACAAGGTGTTCGGGTTCGACCTCGAGTATACCCGTGCTCATTCCAGGTCTAGTCCCAAGGTCATCGTCGCCCAGATGCGCGTGCGCCACCACGTCCTCGTCTACCACTACTGCCTGGGCACAAGGCGTTGCGAGCGTTTTGCCAGGTTTGTCAACAGCCCCCACTACATGTTCGTTACGTTGGACATCACCAACGATGTAAAGGCACTCGAGAATTTGGGCATCGCCTGCCAAAATCTTGTAGACATCTAGGGAAAATACAAGATCTGGGGCAGCAAGCACTACTGCAGGATGGTCCAAACTCGACACTATGACCAGAGACCCTTCGACGAAACTGTGTGGGATACCATAATCGCAAACGGTGGTGTAAAAGAACCTTCAAAAAACATGCAAAACGTTTGCGATGGCGGAGCTATCAAACACGGTTCAGATTTTAGTTGCATGTGCAATGAAGGGCAAATGGTTCAGCTGAATGAACTGTTTGCGGTGAGGCGGAACAAAAGTAACGGGCAGCCTGATGAAGGCTTGTGCGATATAGAGCATACGGTTCACTTGGATGAACTACTTGTGATTAGGCAACACAAAAGAAACAGTCAGCCAGATCCAGGTGTGTGATACGCGACAAACAGGTCCGTAATCAGAAATGTGTGCCAAGACCAATAATAACACAGACGATTGCTGCGAATAAGCTGTGTGAGTTGCTCTATCTACAGTAGAATAACATATATATATATATAACTGAATAAGCATCCAATTACATAAGTGACTATATAGATCATTTGCACACTTCTCAATAAACAATTGCGTGCATTCTAAAGTAGGAGAAAGGATCATCTAGTCATCTACTTCATGTGACGCTCCCGCCACTGCTATGTGGCTCGATCCCTCGTCTATGTCAGGAAGATGATAGTTCCTCATGTCAATGATCCGCATGTACTTCTCGTAGCTTGTGTACGTGTCCTCATGGCCATGTACTTGACATGTTGTTCATCTAGTCTCTTATGCCACACACTGTGCCAGGCGTTTCTATCCTTATTGCTCTCATTCTTCATATTCATGTAGTAGGGGTCGATGATGGTCGAGGCGAGGTTAACCAGGGAGTTTAGTTTGTTTTTGTCGCTGTCGCGGACCTTCTAGTGGCCTTGGATGTTAACAAGATTCGAGCATTTCAAGTCCGAAACCTTGAGCGCTTTTAGAACATTGGTGGTGTCCACCGTAGAGAAACTATAGTCTGAGCTATTGATAAACATGGAGAAACACTCACAAGGCCTTGTGGCAAGGTGGTAGTGGTAGATGAGGACATTATGTCGCACGCACAACTGGGCGACGACAACCTTCTGATCGTGCCCGACACGACCGATGGTGTACTCCAGGTCGAACCCGACCACGCGGTACTTGTCCTCGACAACGAACTGCTCCATAGTTTGGATGGAGCTCTCCACCGAGACCGGACCTTTTGTGTAAACCATCGAGAGGGCCTTCCCCCTCACGTGGGTGTCCACTACGTGATGCGTGGTGAACTGCCCGACGTTGTTGTCCTCGGCCGCTGGGAGCGCCATTGGAGCCACGGGGAGCGCCATTGGAACCACTGGATGTCCTCTCTGTATGTGTCCTCGTGGGTGTGTTTATTGTGTTATGTGAGACGAGAGATGAAGGTAAATAGCCGCAAGAATAAAAGGGGCCCGGGCGGTGTGGATTCTCGGCGCATTCGCATGGCAGTTTTTGCAGCGGGTAACTACATCGTCATGCTGTGCCTGGCGCAACCGCTTGCACACGAACGTGCGTGATCGTGCGTGGGCCCCAAACACTGGCAGCGCGCATTGAGGGACGAGGGTAGAGCACCCGGAGGGACGCGAGAGTAGAGCACGCACGGTGGAACGCGAGCAGAGCGTGCTGCGGCTGCCTAAACCGCAAGCAACCACACGCATAGAGCAGTTCAACAGGCAGGAAATGGTCTCCTACAAGCCGGCCGACAGTTGCGTCGCTGTGTAGAGAGCCATCTTGTGCTACCACCTCCATCTAGTCTATAGTATCCTTTATATTCTGTGCCAAACTTTGTCCTCAAATTTAGCCAACAAAATGTTAATGCATGTTTAAAAAATTATATAATTGGAAACTATGTTCAAATACAAATCCAACTATATAATCTTTGGCAACATGCATTCGTATTTTATTAGTTAGATCATACTTATAAACCAGGATGGTGGTATAGTAGGTAATTAAACCGCAAACGTTTTTTATTACCCGTATGTGTACATATCCTTTCGTCCTCCTCTCGCACGTCTTGTCACCCCGCTGCCGTAGACGGCTTATGGTGCAGGCTTGCGAAGCGCACGGGGGCGTTCTTTTGGCCAAACGGTGGCGCCAATGAATCACCAGTGAGCCCGTTTCCGCGCAACCTCATAGGTTCCCACGCAAGCTTCCCGCCCAACTTGGTGAAATCCCCCAAAATCCCAATGCTTATCGGCCTGCTATAAAAACCCTCACGACCGGCCAGTCCTACGTCGAATTTTCCCCTCCCCGTCTGTAGATTATCTCGTCTGCTTCTCCCACAATCTCCAATGGCACCGGTCGATCATCGTCGCTCAGCCACTCCGCTGTCATCAGAGAATAGCTCCAGCTCCAAGGTTACACCGCGGCGGCGGTGCAGTCCCCGACATAGTGTAGTGCGTGTGGTGTCCCTGTTGGCTGTGCGCGGAACACCCACCACACGCTCCGTCGCCGGTGCCCATCGGCAGCTGTTGCTAGCCGCCATTGCCGCCACACCACTGTCGAAAGAAAGGGCAATCACGCGCTTTGCCGTCGCGGCCCGAAGGGGGGAGGTAGCGGTCGTGGCCTCCAGCCCACTGCTGGCCACTATGGCAATCACCCGCTCCGCCACCATGGGCCGAAGGCGGGAGGTGGTGGTTGTGTCCTCCACCTCGTCATCGCCCGCCATGCACGCCAGCCCACCATCGATCGCTGGGGTCATCACCCGCTCCGCCACCGCCGCCCGAAGGTGGGAGGCGCAGGTGGATGCCCGCACATGCGTCAGCGACCTTGCACGCTACACCGAGTTCCTGCGGGAGGAGGAGGAGCGCCTCGTCGTGCACGCAAAGAGCCTTACCGCCGCTGTGCTCGCAGCACACGCTACCTTAGAGGCGAGGAATCAGGAGATCTACGAGGAGAACCACCGCTTCGAGAGGGGTCGTCTGGAACGGCAGAGGACGTTTGAGGTGAGCGTCGCTGAAGCTGCAACAACGGCAGGCACCGTATTACGGTTGCCTAGCTCGTCGGTAGGCTCCTCCTCCTCGGCCTCTTACTGAGAGTGCTCGGCAAAGGAGAGGCAGCCGGAAGTAGTACAAAGCCCCTCCGCAGTAGTAGTAGTATTTAGGGGCTACTTTGTTCAGTTCATCTGACTATAGATTTGGTAGAACTGTACAACGTACTTAAAATTAGCTAGTGTATATAGTTGAACTAGCTATTTTAGTACGTGGTTGGCAACAATTGGGGAAAGATTGGTCGGTTCAGCTGTCGAGTTGAATTGTTTTTATAAATTAAGAACGACTTCTTTATCTACGAATGAAATCTATGCTTAATTACTGAATTTTAGTTGCAAAAGTTAGATATTGCTAGTGATTTTTAGCTTCATATTTTGACAAATCGCAGTGTTGCAAGGAATGACAAATCTTACCAAATTATTTCTACATGGTTGTACACCGGTCATGCAAAACAACCATTTGCATTGAAGGAATGCACAAATCCAGCGCTACTCTCACTTTGTGTACGGGTGTTCTATCTAAAACATTTGCAATCAAGAGAAGCAAAAATCCTGCATGGCACATTTTCATTTGGCTTCGTGGGGAAGCTGTCGGTTTGCATACGGATGTTCTAACTAAAATGTTTGCGATGATTATTGTATATTTAAAAAGAGAACTAAACTGCGGCTTGGGTGCCATTAATGGAGAGGATGTGAGCAAGGCGGGCGGCCATGGAAGTCAAAGGGCTCGCTTCCCAGTGAGCCTCCGCAGCGTACACCTTGCATGCTTCCTGGTGAGCCTCCGCATTGAGGACAGCTTGCACGCCTCTCGGTTAGCCTGCGCACCGGACGGCGCTCGCACGCCTCTTGTTCAGTCAAGGTCAAGCAGTTGTCCCGCACGGCACCTACTACAGCCATTAAAACCAACACACGTGGTGTCACGTGAATGCTTAACAGAACAGACAAGGTTTGAATTATACAAATGTTTGAGATATTAAAGTGGCAGCTATTTTTTTTTCAAAATGCCTTTGTTGGCTGTCATTATTCGAGTGCGCCTTCTATCAAAATGGACAGAAAAATCCACAGCATGCCGGGTGCCATTCCATGATAGCATGCCAAGTTTCATGAACTTCAGACGAGTTTTGGATTTACCGGAATTTAAAAACCAGACATCTCAATGTTTTGCCGGCAATCAACGGTGCCCTGGTGTTTGAAATTCATTCCCATTTCTTGCTTGGGACATAAGCATGCATGCAAGGACACATATTTGTTTTTTCAACCAATTTATATGCATTGGAGCATGTGCATGTAGTTCAAATTTGAATTATGCACATAAATGCATTGAAAACTCAGTTAATGCATAAAAATGTCCAAACGAACCCCGAAAAATCACAAAAATTCACACAACACTCCTATTGTTCTATGTTGACACAAGAAATTTTTTGGAAGCAATAAGAGGCAGTATTGTCGTTTCGTCCCCAAAGGTGGGACGTTCCCTACCGAAACCATGATGCTTCTTGTGAGAAGCTCTGGTTTGTGAGAAGCATATACCCAAACCTGCCACAACCGGGACAATTTTTTTACCACGGCATGTTGATGCCACTCCATGAAAGCATGCCAAGTTTCATGAAATGCAGACGAGTTTTGGATTTACTAGAATTTCAAAATGAGGCATCTCATGTTTTGTCGGCAATCAACAGTGCCCTTGTGTTTGAAATTCATTCCCATTTCTTGCTTGGGACCTAAGCATGCACCCAATGACACAGATTTGATGTTGCAACCAGTTTATATGCACTAGGGCATGTGCATGCAGTTCAAATTTGAATTATGCACATAAATGCTTTGCAAACTGAGTTAATGCATAAAATGCCCAAACGAACCCCGAAAAATCACAAAAGTTCTCAAAACACTCCTGTTGTTCTATGTTGACATGATAAAAAAGTTGAACGCAATAAAAGGGAATGGATATCGTTTTGTCCCCAAAGGGGGGATGTTCCCTAGCGAAAACCACCATGCTTGTTGTGGGAAGCTCCGGTTTGTGAGAAGCATATACCCAAACCTGCCCCAAATGGGACAAAAAATTTATCGCGACATATTGATGCCGCTCCATGATAGCATGCCAGGTATCATGAATTTCAGAAGGGTTTCAGATTTACTAGAATTTAAAAACTAGGCATCTCAATGTTTTGTCGGCAATCAACGGTGCCCTGGTGTTTGAAATTCATTCCCATTTCTTGCATGGGACCTAAGCATGCACCCAAGGACACAAATTTCATTTTCAACCAATTTATATGCACTGGAGCATGTGCATGTATTTCAAATTTGAATTATGCACATAAATGCATTGAAACTCAGTTAATGCATAAAAATGTCCAAACGAACCCTGAAAAATCACAAAAAATTGACACAACACTCCTATTGTTCTATGTTGACACGAGAAAAAAATTTGGAAGCAATAAGAGGCAATGGATATCCTTTCGTCCTCACAGGTGGGAGGTTCCCTACCGAAGCCATGATGCTTGTTGTGAGAAGCTCTGATTTGTGAGAAGCATATACCCAAACCTGCCCCAATCGGGACAAATTTTTTACCACGACATGTTGATGCCGCTCCATGAAAGCATGCCAAGTTTCATGAATTTCAGACAAGTTTTGGATTTACTAGAATTTTAAAATGAGGCATCTCGATGTTTTGCCGGCAATCAACGGTACCCTGGTGTTTGAAATTCATTCCCATTTCTTGAATGGGACCTAAGCATGCATCCAAGGACACATATTTGATTTTTCAACCAATTTATATGCACTGGAGCATGTGCATGCAGTTCAAATTTGAATTATCCACTTGAAATAGCTAGAAATCAAATTTAATGTATGAAATGTTCAAATGAACCCTGAATAATTCCATTTCTTTTACGACACAAATATAGTTGCATGTTCACTCCAGATAAAGGTCTAACAATTCGAACACCGTCCATTGCCGCTGTGACCCCATTATGTAATTCAAGTCAAGATGAAAAATCAAGTAGATCGCACACAGTTTATTATCAGCAACTGTGTGAGATGCAACACAAAATATCCTAGAGCACCGTTGGTGTATAGTACGCCTATGGCTTACACGAGAAGGTGCGTCGACGATAGTCCACACCCGGCGTCTCAAGCACACTAGCTCGCGCCCCATATATCATTTCACTATTCAATTGTCACCGGTGAAAGATGGGCATGTGGACTCGCGTCGTGAGGGCAACTTCGGTAGCCCACTTTGGCGAGAGCGCGGCCGCAGCCGCCATCCGCGTGCTAACATGGTGCATGAGCACCGCCGCAATCTGCGACCGGGCGGCAAAGGCAGCCCAAATGGCCGTTGTTACTTCTCTGGTGGTGGCAACAACATCTGCCACGGGGATAGCAACTGGCAAGAGTGGCACAACACCTATCCGTTCGCAGTGGCGGCCTTAGCTGTGATGGAGGCCGCCGACAACCATGTCGAGGCCGCCCACGCCCAGCTCCTAGAGGTCACCTAAGAAATCGAACGAAGCTTCTCCGACAATGTTCAGCAACCCACGACCGAAGAGCTGGTAATCGCTGAGAGCGTTCGAGCAGCCGTCCGTTCCTCCGCCGCATACCTTGCGACGATGGAGCCCGTCCAAGCCTAGATCGCGTCCGCCCATGCTCATCTCGTGGCGGCCTTTTCCAAAGAGATGGCGGATGCGCATGGCGAGATGCTTGCCGAGTATGGTGCGATGGATGCCATGGAGCCCCTTCCCTAGGAGACCGTCAGGCGCGAGCTCGATACGGAGGCGGTGGCGGATATCGACGAGCACCAGCCGTAGTAGTACTCTTTGTTTTGTTTAATTAAGAGCGCCGGTCTTTAATTTGTTAGAGTAATGTTTAGGTTAGGTAGATATGTTTAATTGCTAAACTTGCTCGATTTAGACATGTAGGTGTGCTGTAGTCTCCTTTGTGTACCCAAATTATGCAATGACGTGGATGACCACTGTAACATGGAAATTCGAACCAAAACTTTTGATGTTCAAACTCATCACACATGGTTGAAGCTATTTGAATCGTTTCTGATGTCCACATATCGTACACAGTTCTGAATAAGGGACCGTGTCTGATGACACTTTGCGCCCCAGTTTGTTGGCTGAGGCAATTCCAAATTTTTGGCTTCCGCGGAAATAACTACCTCCCGCCCCCCTCCCCCTTACCAAAAGCCACATTTCCCCTCTTTCCACCTTCCTTTCCAAGTTGAAACCTTCACTCCTTGCTTGCAGCGCCGCCTCCTCGTCGGCGACCCTCCTTCATGCTACTTGACCTCGTCTATCCAGGCAGGTAATCCACACCCGACCCCCATCCTCCTCCTCCTTCGACATCCCACATGCCCCGACCGCCAGAGCGAGTGCGACACCTTCCACCGAAATCACCGACCCCTCCACCATATAAGAACCGCCCTAAGCCATGGTGCACACAGTATAGCCAGGATCTCAAGGAGCATTTGGCAGTGGAGAAGCAAATCGCTACCGCATGCACGGATGAGGTCGCGATGGCTTCCATTCGTGCCGACCCCCAGATCTTGAAGGAGCACCTTGCCATTTGCTAGCTACACCGGTTAAGCATGCTCAGCTTACCCGTTGCGTGTGCTGCTCCTTCCTTTCCTTCACAAATTCTAGTGAATTGTGCTATCCAATTTTACTGATAGCATGCGAACCCTTATTTAACCTGATGACTAAATACCTTATATGTGTTGCAGGGAAACAATGGGAAGCACTGATGTTTACAATCGAGGTTAGCACGTGCATGGTTCGTTCTCTAATAGCACATTATTGTGCAATTGCAGGAACCATTCTAATATTTTGGTTTTTAACAATTTGGTCTTGAACATGTAGGTCCTGCTATTAGAGGTTTTGACCCATTGTTTGACTCTTTTTGCATATGGGGAAATGAGTTGTCCACGAATATCAATCAAATCAAGAAACTCACAAAGATTGTTAGGATAACTACAAGATCTTTGTCTGCACAATGAAGAAGACATCAGTTCACTACAAGATGGTACTAACTATTATACCTTGCCTTGATTTATTCCTTTACCCCATTTCCAATATAGAGAAGATATTTATGCACATCCTTGTTTCCAGTCCTTTCCAAAGCAGTTCACTGGTGATTACCTCTCAAACCACCTCTATGGGCAGGAGGCCACGGAGGTATTCATACAACACCCACGGTTCAATATTGAAGTGTTCCTGAAACGGACTAAGGACAGACGGTCAATCATCCATAGGCACTGGCCTAAAGTTGCAAAGACCTTCCACATGAATGAAGGCTCAATATTCGCCTTCCGCTCAGCAGTTTTCCAGATGAGATGCATCTGTCTATATACCATCTATGATGCTAATTCCGAAAGGTTCTACATGTTGCATGTGGAACTTGCTGCTGGTGTAGTTGTGTAATGAGGTAGCCGAGTGCTGAAGCTATATCATGTTGTACTCTGATGTATTTCAAGTATGAGATTCTGCTTCCTTAACATGGAAATGAAATATATTGAGTGCTTAATATGAAATGTCAATTAGATTAATAAATGGATTATGAATAATCAAATAATTAGCCAGCTAATGGCGAATTAGCCTGCTAATTGGGTTTTGCTATTCCAAATGGTTGTTGAAAAAATACCGTGGGCGATGACCTCAGGCAACGCACACAGTTTCTAGGAATAAATCATGTTGAATCAATGAACAATCACACACAACTTTCTCTTGAAAACTATTTGTGTTAGCCCACCTTGCACAAACTCACATAGAAATTGTGTGTGATGGACAGCCTTTGCCACATAGTTTCTTCTACGGACTGTGTGTGATACATTCAATAACGAAAACGATTTAACTGGAAAAATTGTGTGTGATGTATCTGTGAACAGAAACGTTTTCCTTGGAGCGACTATGTGGGATGTACATACAAACGGAAACGTTTAGCGGGGACTGACTGTATCGGATGTACTTGCGACCGGAAACAATTTCGCCGTATGATTGTATTTTTTAGCTCTACTGTACGTATTTCCATATTTGAGCGCTCACCGGTCGCACACGTTCTCATTTTCCCGAGCGTGCGTTCCAGGAGGGCATGTCCCCGACGGTTTCTGGGTCATGTGGGAAGGACCCCCCTATCGCCCACACTCACTTGGCGACGGTTCCAAATGCCGTCGCGGAAAGGGGTTAAAATTATTCGTTTAGGATCGACGCGCACTAGTGAAGGTGCATGAGAAGGACTCACTGGTTCACCTCGCCGAGGCCATCATCGACCCGTACTACAGAGACATGAAGGATTTGTGCAACAAGGACAAGCGTGTCTGCCACTCTGCATATATGGAGAAACTCGACAAAGCTCACGTTGTGTACGCGGCCAAGCAGGCATACACGAGCTACGACATGTACAGACGGACGTTGACATGAGGAAGTGTCGCCCTCCCCAAAACGGTCAGGGATCCAGCCGGAAGCAGACAAATGGCACAATAAGTAGATGATTAGATCCTCGTTTCTCCTAGTTTAGTATGCATGTAATTGCTAACTTTGGTGTGTGGAAATGTTATGTGTGTAGTCCCTTGTGTAATTGTATGCTTAATTTGGTTATGCAATGCTATCTTTTTAAGTATATATGTTGATGCTCTATAGATAGAGTGTAGATGTTGTGCGGAGAAATAAAATCACGTTGCACACGGACTAAACAATGGAACCCGTCGGTGATGTTTTCATCAATCACTCACAATTGTATACCAGAAATCATTTGCTCACAACACACACGGCTTGTTAGCAGCAATCGTCTATGTTGTTATCGGTTTTCGCACATGTTTCCGATTACAGACCTGTTTGCCGCGTATCACACACATCTTGTTAAGTTGAACCATTTTCTGTTCTCTTATCTCAACGCAAACAGTTCATCCGAGTGAACCACATGCCATATATCACACACACCTTGATCTGGCTCACTGTTTCTTTTGTGTTGCCTAATCACAAACAGTTCATCCGAGTGAACCGTATGTTGTACATCACACACACCTTCATCTGGCTGCCCATTTCTTTTGTTCCTCCTCTTCACAAACAGTTAATAGAACTGAACCGTATGCCCTGCATCGCACATGCAACTAAAATCTGTACCATGTTTGATGCATCCTCCATCACAAACGATTTGCACCTTTTTTGATGGTTCTTTTACACCACCGTTTGCGGTTATTGCATCGCACACAGTTTCGCTAAAGGGGCTCTGATCATAGTGTCGCGTTATGTCAGGACCCCGATTCCAAGTCACATTGATCTAGCCGGTAACACCTAATATCACTTTGCGGCCTCACGCACGGTATTCCCACGGGTGTCGCATTACCCTGGCCCAGGACCGTTTGCGCCTTTTTGCTCACGTATATGATAGTGTCGCTAGCATCCATTTGACAGAGAACCCGGGCCGACATGGCTAGTCGTGAACCCAGAGCGGCACTAACCTATGAGGACAGGCATACATGAATCACATCGAGCATGTCGGTCAGCAGCGTGTGAATCCGGGCTGTAGCACTGGGCTAACAGGACTCCGGGAACCCGGGCTGTAGCAGGCTAGGCAGGACTCCGGATGTCACCGCGTGACATTTCCCCAAGGGACAGACACAGGAATGAAGTGAAACACATGCCGACCAGTCAAGTGTCCTGAGCAGTAGTGCTGGGCTAACAGGACTCCGGTGAACCGGGCTATAGCGGACTACTATGGCTCATGGAAGCACTAGACTACATTTCCCCATAAGAGAGGCTGCCAAGGATAAACAACTAGATTGTCGGATCCCACACATACCAAGCATTTCAATCATACACACAATATGCTCGATATGTGTAAATACAACATGGCATCACAACATAACTCTACAACTTAAGTATTTATACATTAGGCTCCGAGGAGCGAGATATTACAAACATGGGTATCATGACCCAACAATCATAGCATACAAATCAAGCACATGCGGAAGCTTAACATGTCTGAGTATAGACATCTACAAATGAAAAAGGCTAAGAAGCCTAACTATCTACCAGATCCTGCGGAGGGCACAAGATCGTAGCTGAGGTATCAAGCCAAACATCGAAGCCCACACGGAACTACTAGTGAGACTGGCGTCTCCTTGCAAAACATAAATTAAGCAAACGTGATTACAAATGTAGTCAGCAAGACTTACATCAGAACTATCTACATATGCATCAGTATCAACAAAGGGGGTGGTGGAGTTTAACTACAGCAAGCCAGCTTTGACTCAATGGCTAACCTGAACTACGACTGCAAGCAACTCTCTTGAGGTGGCGCACACGAGTCCACATATTCACCATATCAATACACCACCAAGGATCCTCTCCCGTCTCCCTACGAGAAGGCCATCCATAGCACTCACGCTTATCTTGTGAGTTTTAGAGTATCCACTTTCACTTGTCTATGAACTATGCAAGAGGTCCAAGTTTCCAAATCCGAGGAATCCGGCTATTCGAATAGATAATGATAACCCTGTAGGGGTGTACTTCTTAAAACACGCTCCCACCACTTATCACCATATACACGTCATGTATCTCGGCAACCTTCAAGCGGAAGCCTGGCAAGGGTGTCGGCCACGGCCTACCTAAACACTCAAGTCTCTAGTCCAGGTTTATCGCCTATCCAGGTTCCATCCGCAGGGAGCCGGCCAAGGTTTCCACATACGGCCTAGAACGATGTTAACAGGGTTCCCGAGACACCAAACGGGCGCCCGGTACACCGTGCCACGGTGTATCTACTGCATCATAGCCCACCCCTATGGTCAGCGCTACGCACGGCCGCCAACACATAACCTACAAACACCAGAAACTAGTTGCAACTCCTGGATAGAGTACTAGGGTGATTCAGAAGCCGAGATGGTCAATTAAGGATCCCAATAAGTGGTAGTACCTGTTGATGGATCACAGACACAGAACTCAGTTCCTGAGGGCGGTTTCAATGAGACAACCCACCATGTACTCCTACATGGCCTCTCACCGCCACCTTTACCAAATCGTGTTCACACACTTAGCTCACACACAGTAGGACATGTTCACACACCTCCGATTCATCCCCGATGAATCAGACCTGACACAGCTCTATGCAATACCAGGCATGAAAAACAAGCATGAATGAGTAGGCACATCAAGGCTCAAACAACTCCTACTCATGCTAGTGGGTTTCAAATATTTACTATGGCAATGATAGGTCATGCAGAGGAAAGAGGTTCAACAACCGCAGCATGTAACAATTGAAGCGTTGTTGTCCTAATGCAGTAAAAGAGAGCAGGAGCGAGAGAGTGGGATTATATCGGAATGAACAAGGGGGTTTTGCTTGCCTGGCACTTCTGCAGATAGTATAGTTCTTCATCAGTGTCATCGATCACAACGTCGGAACAACGTCTACCGAGGGGGAACAACACCGGCAAACAGAGAAGAAACACGATCAATGTAGTGCACAATATGATGCATGATCATGACATGGCAATATGCTGTGATTTGAGCTAATGCAGCTAGTAACAGAAGGATTTGGGTTGATTTGAACTCAAGGTTCAAATTCAAACTATGAATTCAAATAGTGCATTATCATGTTTGAACTAAACAGCAAGGTAACTTGTTTAAACATGCATGAAACCAGTACAGGTGGATAGATTGGATTTTTCTGATCATTTTTCATATATAATTTATCTTATTTGGAGTTATAGATAATTTTCTATGAATTTTAGAAGTTTTGGCTATTTTCTGGAATTTTCTGAATTATTTTAAATCCAGAAAATTATCAACAACGTCAGCATGACATTGGTGTGACGTGAACAAGTCAATAGGGGCGGCCCAGGTCAAGCTGACCGGTGGGACCCGTGTGTCAGTGTCTAGTCTAATTAACAGGGTTAATTAGCATTGAGTTAACACTAAACCTAATTTAGTTAGAGGCTTGGGCCCACACGTCAGTGACCGGAGGTGGTCAAACCCCCTGTCAAAAAGGTCAAACCCACCGGTGTTTAGCCGCCGGCGAGGGCCGATACGGCGGCGCGGCTCGGGAAAACGCTACAGGGCCTCATTCGAACCGTGCCTGGGTGCGTTGGAAAGCCCTTGCTCCCGCGCGTCGAACGGCACATGTGCTGGGTCGCGGGGAGACTGGAGCTCGCCGGAGTGGAGCCCGCGACGGCTACCAGAGCTCAGGTTCGAGCGATGCAGCACTATGGTGCGCGAGAGGACGAGCTAGTGGCAGAGTTAGCTTACTGCGGAGCTGCTGAGCACGTAGTCATGGTCGGGCACGAGCTTTGCTAGCTCTGGTTACGGCGGCGACAAGAACGGCGGTGGCCAGCTCTCGGCTCCGGTGGAACCATGATCTAGAGAGAGCAAAAGGGCGCGGGGAGAGAGGGGTTCGGTGCAGAGGCTCACAGCGAGGTCGTAGAGCAGCTCAGTGAGCCCGGGGAGGCGGCGGAGATGGCGAATTAGACAGCGGCATCCGGCGGCCGTGGACAGGGAAGAAAGGTTGGGTACGGCGCTTCGGTGCCCTTCCGGTGACGTGGATCGGTGAGGCGGACGTAGACGAGGCGGCAGAGCTCTTGGATTCGTCGGAGAGGCGATAGGGAGGCTGTGGCTACTGCAACTACGAGCGGCGGCGACATCAGCGTTCGGCTGTGGTGGTGTAGAGGCGAGGAAGAGAGAGAGAACAAAAGAGAGGGAGGGTTCGATCCGGATGGCACCGCGGAGAGGGCTCGCAGTGTTGCGTTGGCGGGGAGGCAGGCAAGCAGGTGGAGGCATGGCGCGCTCGGGCGCGTGCGCGCTTTGTCCTGCCTCTGCCTACTGGCAGAGGAGGAAGATGACTGGCAAGAGGGCCAGGTGGGCTGGGTTGCACATTTGGGCCGCCAGGTGGGCTAGGTGAGCTCTTCTCTCTCTCTCTCTCTCTCTCTTCTAATTCTTTCTGTTTTGCATTTTCTGTAATTTGTTTTGATTTAGTTTTTAGACACTCAATCATTTTTGTTTCTTTTGATAATTCTTGTAGGGACTAGTTGGATTATTCCAAAGCCCTTCACCAAAGATCAGAAATATTGGACATATATTAATTAATTAATAAATATATATCCAATGCAAGTAGTTATTGATTTAATTCAAAGGCCCAAAATAAATATCTCTGATATTCCAAAAATACTGTTTTAAGTATTACCTCTTGCCAATATTTTCAGAGACTAAGAGGACCATTTTCTTGGACTTCTTTGAAAAGATTTTAATGTTGATTATTTTGAAGTGATTTATGAGGGTTTCAACTAACCTCAATTCAACTTTCAGAATTTAGACATGATGCATGATGCTCACTCAGGTAATTAGCTACAAGCAAAATCTAGGGCTTTGACAACTCATCCCCACTAAACAAGAATCTCGTCCCGAGATTCAAGACGTGGGGTAAGAAGACAAAGGGAACACCAATAAAGAATCTTCACGATCCGATTGCCCTTCTCGAAGATGTTGATTCATTGCATCATGTCGATCTTTACATCCTCATTTTTGAGATCTTCATCCCCATGATCACGATAGAAATAAACTATACTAGGATTGATCTTCTCGAAGATCGAGCTATACAAGACCCACTCGCGGAATGAGATGTTGGAACATCTTGAGTTGAGACACAGAACACATCGAGGGGGATGGAAGAACAAACGACGGGGTTTGATTTGGTGGGCAACAATTCCACGCTTAGAAAGATGGTGGAGGGTGTCAAGGTGGCGAGGAAATAATTGCCATGATTCCGTAACGGGGCACCTTGGAAAAAATGACTCGTTGAACTGTTCCCTTAAGTGGCTAAAAGAATTACTTTTGATCCATAGATCGTTGGAACTCTTCATACCAACTTAAGGCAATTCGCAAACGATCGTCTGGAAGAGTTCGAAGAAGTGTCATACTCAGACTAGAATGGATGATGTGGACTACCTTGTTGAAGTCAACGCAATGGATGATATTTGCCTAGCATCGGAAATGGATGGGACCTATGACAGGACCACTTTTGAAGATGGTCCTGGACAGCAACTCCTGAGAAGGACATCCCATGGAAAATTGACACGATGGGGTGCAAGCTGGGAACAAAATGCAAATGTTGAGAATGTTCCAACCATCATATCTGCCTAAGATTCAGATCTGGTTGGAAGCATGATACTTCAAACTCACATGTCTGAAAAGAAAAGTTGCAACACAAATCGATGAGATAACATTGCGAGACTCTTGGGAGAAGAACTACGATAGCAAGCTCCAAAACACGAGCTGGTTCTGCTACACACCTGTGAAGACACTGTCCTAGACAAGCATGACCACATGGTAGTCTTATAATATAATACTACCGAGTTCTGGTTGGGAACCAACATTGAGGATAACGAAATCCTGTACAAATCCATCCGGTACCTTCAGGACTAGCACCTAGAACTTATTATCTTTGAACAAATCAACTAGTGGCTTGGTGTGCTAGGAATACGAATGGAGTGGAGGTAATTAATCTGCCAAACCATAAAATACTTCGCACGAATGCATGACTGACTTGGGATGATTCCAAAGGGAGCAAAAACAAGCTCCCTCGAATTCACGGCGGCAACTTGCATCGATTGCACGTGGACTTAGAGGAAGTCACTACTTCCATCCAAACATATACTTCATGAACAGGGAATGAATAAAATGCTTACACAAGTTTCCAACACTAGCTGAATGTTCAACATGAATCATGGAGGAGACAAGATGTTGCTGATGGGATCAACAGCAACTCATCGAAATTTCCATATCACTGGACTTCCACCATTATGTGAAAACGGTGATAGCATTGGTCAGATCAAAAGATGTAATAGCGTATGCTCGAGGGATCAACCACGAGTAAGACAACATTACGAACATCGTTGGTTCTGATTTGACTTGAGGATAGCCCATACTCAAGTCAAAGTTTTGACAAGGCAATGGATCCAACAACTGATCACGAGGACCAATCGATGGAGATATCATCTTTCTTCAACAAACACACAAAAACAAGGATATCCCTTTGGAGATGAACTAAGCGGGACAAGCTTCCATCTTCCACCTCTCCAAGTTGTTGTCTAGCTCAACCAACTAGCTCAGGGATATCCAACATAGATTCTTGGAGAAGGGTTGGTTTATAAGAAAACTCATTTGATCACGAGCTCAACATAGCGGTCAGGTGACAACCTGGTAATACCTCCGAGAAGATATTCGGAATATTATGAACCACCGATATGTTATTAAGCTCAAGAACAATCTTGCCTTTCAAGGCAGTATGACATGATCAAAAGAGCGAGGGTTTGGCAAAATCCTGACTCATCGATCGAAAAGTGCACTAGGAATAAGGACTAGGTTGCACGATCACTCTTAGAATGATGATTTAGTAACCATCACGCTAAGAATGAGAATATTATCCATTTACTACCAAGCAACGAGTTGCTCGGAGTATTGATTTCACACATCACGATTCACTTGTCGGCATTCCGGTTACAACAACACGATGACCGAGGAATGAATGATGATGGTGAGAAGTATCACTGCATCAAGAGTTCATAAAAGATGGTGCAATTCCTATGATATTCTTGACATAAAGAGGGCAACACTCCAGGGTAGAATAGAACAAAAGATGGATTGGCATTTTGATCTGCGGGATACAACTACTTTGACCCAATCCTAGATATGGATGAGGTACTGGAGTTTGTTTCTCCTAGTCATTCCAAAATAGAATAGCTTGATAGACCACAAGAATAATTAGGCATCGATGAACGAATGCACACCTACTCTTGACTATCAATTGATAGACGAAGGTCGGAATACAACTGAAAAGGGAAAACTCAAAGGAACATATCACTTTCTGATTTGTTGATGCATAGGTGAGCATGTCGAACGAGTTCAACATAATTCTTCCGGACAACCCATGCAGAAAGGTAGAACTGGCAGAGTCACAATGTAGAATGGAGAACTCATCGAGAGCACTCTTATTGTGATCTTTTGATCCAACAAACTTCTGCCATAAGTGGTTCATAGTATTTGGAAGAAGGAAATACCACGGACATCGAGGACTAATGCAAAGGTTACTAATATCCTAAAGGAACTAGCAACACTATCAACATGAGGTAAGTAGGGTGAACCTCGGGTTCAAGAACCCAGAAACAGAATACCTACTACTAAATGGCATCACGGGATGCTTTCGAGAATGGTGGCCAGAATCATCACACGAGAAACACTAATCATGGCTAGATTACTAGATGATCCTCTAAGACACCTAGGGTCATAATAATAGCTCTAACATATATGTCGAGGTAGTAGAGTACATCAACAGACCGTTAGTGTGCTTAATCTGGCCCAAAAGGACATCGGAAACGGAAAGAAGGGATTTGCAAATGCATCCGACTAGTTAGAGACCTGGGATGAAACGGAAAGCATAACGGCTGTAAATGCTCAAAAGATTTGAGACATCCTGCAAAATGGTGGCATAACCACTCAACAACACAATATCAAGGTTCCGAGATTAACTGTCAACATACGAAAGTAGTAGGATCGGAACTGAGGCTTGAAACTATCAATTCTATAAGTCGATGGATTAGTAACACGTCATCCTGATAGATAGATGAGAAGGCCTAATTCTTAATCCCCGTAGAAAAGAAGAGGTTGACTCAGATCAGAAGGGCATAGGATAAAGGAGTAAAAAGAGCCTTACGTTCCCTTCCACAATCAATTCCCTTACATAACTAAAGCATTTCTAGACTCGACTTCGACCAGTTTGGCTTGGTAATCCTACAGGCAGTCGGGCTCTAATACCAACGCTGTCAGGACCCTGATTCCAAGTCACATCGATCTAGCCGGTAACACCTCATATCACTTTGCGGCCTCATGCACGGTATTCCCACGGGTGTCGCCTTACCATGGCCCGGGACCGTTTGCGCCTTTTGGCTCACGTATATGATAGTGTGGCTAGCATCCATATGACAGAGAACCTGGGCCGACATGGCTAGTCGTGAACCCAGAGCGGCACTAACCTATGAGGACAGACATACATGAATCACATCGAGCATGTCGGTCAGCAGCGTGTGAATCCATGTTGTAGCACTGGGCTAACAGGACTCCGGGAACCCGGGCTGTAGCAGGCTAGGCAGGACTCCGGATGTCACCGCGTGACATTTCCCCGAAGGGACAGACAGAGGAACGAAGTGAAACTCATGCCGGCTAGTCAAGTGTCCTGAGCAGTAGTGCTGGGCTCACAGGACTCCGGTGAACTGGGCTGTAGCGGACTACTATGGCTCATGGAAGCACTAGACTACATTTCCCCATAAGAGAGGCTGCCATGGATAAACAACTAGATTGTCGTATCCCACACATACCAAGCATTTCAATCATACACACAATATGCTCGATATGTTTAAATACAACATGGCATCAGAACATAATTCTACAACTTAAGTATTTATACATTAGGCTCCGAGGAGCGAGATATTACAAACATGGGTATGATGACCCAACAATCATAGCATACAAATCAAGCACATGCGGAAGCTTAACATGTCTGAGTAGAGACAGATACAAATGAAAAAGGCTAAGAAGCCTGACTATCTACCAGATCCTGCTGAGGGCCAAGATCGTAGCTGAGGTACCAAGCTAAACGTCGAAGCCCACACAGAACTACTAGTGAGACTGACGTCTCTCTGCAAAACATAAATTAAGCAAACATGAGTACAAATGTACTCAGCAATACTTACATCAGAACTATCTACATATGCATCAGTATCAACAAAGGGGGTGGTGGAGTTTAACTACAGCAAGCCAGCTTCGACTCAGTGGCTAACCTGAACTACGACTGCAAGCAACTCTCTTGAGGTGGCGCACACGAGTCCACATATTCACCATATCAATACACCGCTATGGATCCGCTCCCGTCTCCCTACGAGAAGGCCATCCATAGCACTCACGCTTATCTTGCGAGTTTTAGAGTATCCACTTTCAATTGTCTATGAACTATGCAAGGGGTCCAAGTTTCCAAATCCGAGGAATCCGGCTATTCGAATAGATAATGATAACCCTGCAGGGGTGCACTTCTTCACACACGCTCCCACCACTTATCACCATATACACGTCATGTATCTCAGCAACCTTCAAGCGGAAGCCTGGCGAGGGTGTCGGCCACGGCCTACCTAAACACTCAAGTCTCTAGTCCAGGTTTATCGCCTATCCTGGTTCCATTCGCAGGGAGTCCGGCCGAGGTTTCCACATACGGCCCCGAACGATGTGAACAGGGTTCTCGAGACACCGAACGGGCGCCCGGTACACCGTGCCATGGTGTATCTACAGCATCATAGCCCACCCCTATGGTCAGTGCTACGCACGGCCGCCAACATGTAACCTACAAACACCAGAAACTAGTTGCAACTCCTGGACAGAGTACTAGGGTGATTAAGAAGCTGAGATGGTCAATTAAGGATCCCAATGAGTGGTAGTAGCTATTCATGGATCACAAACATAGAACTTAGTTCCTGAGGGCGGTTTCAATGAGACAACCCACCATGTACTCCTACATGGCCTCTCACCGCTACCTTTACCAAATTGTGTTCACACACTAAGCTCACACACAGTAGGACATGTTCACACACCTCCGATTCATCCCCGATGAATCAGACCTGACATAGCTCTATTCAATACCAGGCATGAAAAACAAGCATGAACGAGTAGGCACATCAGGGCTCAAACAACTCCTACTCATGCTAGTGGGTTTCATCTATTTACTGTGGCAATGATTGGTCATGCAGAGGAAAGGGGTTCAACTACCGCAGCATGTAACAATTGAATCGTTGTTGTCCTAATGCAGTAAAAGAGAGTAGGAGCGAGAGAGTGGGATTGTATCAGAATGAACAAGGGGGATTTGCTTGCCTGGCACTTCTGAAGATAGTACAGTTCTTCATCGGTTTCATCGATCACAATGTCGGAACAACGTCTACCGAGGGGGAACAACACCGGCAAACAGAGAAGAAACACGATCAATGCAATGCACAATATGATGCATGATCATGACATGGCAATATGCTGTGATTTGAGCTAATGGAGCTAGTAACAGAAGGATTTGGGTTGATTTGAACTCAAGGTTCAAATTCAAACTATGAATTCAAATAGTGCATTATCATGTTTGAACTAAACAGCAATTCAACTTGTTCAAACATGCATGAAACCAGTACAGATGGATAGATTCGATTTTTCTGATCATTTTTCATATATAATTTATCTTATTTGGAGTTATAGATAATTTTCTATGAATTTTAGAAGTTTTGGCTATTTTCTGGAATTTTTTGAATTATTTTAAATCCAGAAAATTATTAACTGCGTCAGCATGACGTCGGTGTGACGTCAGCAAGTCAATAGGGGCAGCCCAAGTCAAGATGACCGGTGGGACCCGCGTGTTAGTGTCTAGTCTAATTAACAAGGTTAATTAGCATTGGGTTAACACTAAACCTAATTTAGTTAGAGGCTTGGGCCCACACGTCAGTGACCGAAGGTGGTCAAACCCCCTGTCAAAAAGGTCAAACCCACCGGCGTTAAGCCACCGGCGAGGGCCGATACGGCGGTGCGGCTCGGAAAACCGCCACAGGGCCTCATTCGAAGTGTGCCTGGGTGCGTTGGAAAGCCCTTGCTCCCACGCGTCGAATGGTGCATGTGCTGGGTCGCGGGAAGACCGGAGCTCGCCGGAGTGGAGCCCGTGGTGGTTACCGCAGCTCGGGTTCGAGCAGCACAGCGCTATGGTGCACGGGAGGACGAGCTGGTGGCGGAGTTAGCTTGCTGCGGAGCTGCTGAGCACGTAGTCGTGCTCGGGCACGAGCTTTGCTAGTTCTGGTTACGGCGGCGACAAGAACGGCGGTGGCTGGCTCTCGGCTCCGGTGGAACCACGATCTAGAGAGAGCAAAAGGGTGCGGGGAGAGAGGGGTTCAGTGCAGAGGCTCACAGCGAGCTCGTAGAGCAGCTCAGTGGTCCCGGGGAGGCGGCGGAGATGGCGAATTGGACGGCGGCATCCGGCGGCTGTGGATGGGGAAGAAAGGTCGGGGACGGCACTTCGGTGCCCTTCCGGTCGTGTGGCTCGGTGAGGAGGACGTAGACGAGGCGGCGGAGCTCTTGGATACGTCGGAGAGGCGATAGGGAGGCTGTGGCTACGGCAACTACGAGCGGCAGCGACATCAGCGTTCGGCCGTGGCGGTGCAGAGGCGACGAAGAGAGAGAGAGAACGAAAGAGGGGGAGGGTTCGATCCGGACGGCACCGCGGAGAGGGCTCACGGTGTTGTGCTGGTGGGGAGGCAGGCAATCAGGTGGAGGCGTGGCGCGCTCGGGCATGTGCGCGCTTTGTCCTGCCTCTGCCTACTGGCAGAGGAGGAAGATTACTGGCGGGAGGGCCAGGTGGGCTGGGCTACACAGTTGGGCCGCCAGGTGGGCTAGGTGAGCTCTTCTCTCTCTCTCTCTCTCTCTCTCTCTCTCTTCTAATTCTTTCTGTTTTGCATTTTCTGTAATTTGTTTTGATTTAGTTTTTAGATACTAAATCATTTTTGTTGCTTTTGATAATTCTTGTAGGGACTAGTTGGATTATTCCAAAGCCCTTCACCAAAGATCAGAAATATTGGACATATATTAATTAATAAATAAATATATATCCAATGCAAATAGTTATTGATTTAATTCAAAGGCCCAAAATAAATATCTCTGATATTCCAAAAATATTGTTTTAAGTTTTACCTCTTGCCAATATTTTCAGAGACTAAGAGGACCATTTTCTTGGACTTCATTGAAAAGACTTTAATGTTGATTATTTTTGAAGTGATTTATGAGGGTTTCAACTAACCTCAATTCAACTTTCAGAATTTAGACATGATGCATGATGCTCACTCAGGTAATTAGCTACAAGCAAAATCTAGGGCTTTGACAACTCATCCCCACTAAACAAGAATCTCGTCCCGAGATTCAAGACGTGAGGTAAGAAGACAAAGGGAACACCAATAAAGAATCTTCGCGATCCGATTGCCCTTCTCGAAGATGTTGATTCATTGCATCATGTCGATCTTGACATCCTCGTTTTTGAGATCTTCATCCACGCGATGACGGCAGAAAGAAACTATACTAGGATTGATCTTCTCAAAGATCGAGCTATACAAGATCCACTCGCGGAATGAGATGTTGGAACATCTTGAGTTGAGACACAGAACACATCGAGGGGGATGGAAGAACAAACGACGGGGTTTGATTTGGTGGGCAACAATTCCACGCTTAGAAAGATGGTGGAGGGTGTCAAGGTGGCGAGGAAATAATTGCCATGATTCCGTAACAGGGCACCTTGGAAAAAATGACTCGTTGAACTGTTCCCTTAAGTGGCAAAAAGAATTACTTTTGATCCATAGATCGTTGGAACTCTTCATACCAACTTAAGGCAATTCACAAACGATCGTCTGGAAGAGTTCGAAGAAGTGTCATACTCGGACTAGAATGGATGATGTGGACTACCTTGTTGAAGTCAACGCAACGGATGGTATTTGCCTATCATCGGAAATGGATGGGACCTATGACAGGACCACTTTTGAAGATGGTCCTGGACAGCAACTCCTAAGAAGGACATCCCATGGAAAATTGACACGATGGGGTGCAAGCTGGGAACAAAATGCAAATGTTGAGAATGTTCCAACCATCATATCTGCCTAAGATTCAGATCCGGTTGGAAGCAGGATACTTCAAACTCACATGTCTGAAAAGAAAAGTTGCAACACAAATCGATGAGATAACGTTGCGAGACTCTCGGGAGAAGAACTACGATAGCAAGCTCCAAAACATGAGCTGGTTCTGCTACACACCTGTGAAGACACTGTCCTAGACAAGCATGACCACATGGTAGTCTTATAATATAATACTACCGAGTTCTGGTTGGGAACCAACATCGAGGATAATGAAATCCTATACAAATCCATCTCGCACCTTCAGGACTAGCACCTAGAACTTATTATCTTTGAACAAATTAACCAGTGGCTTGGTGTGCTAGGAATACGAATGGAGTGGAGGTAATTAATCTGCCAAACCATCAAATACTTCGCATGAATGCATGACTGACGTGGGATGATTCCAAAGGGAGAAAAAACAAGCTGCCTCGAATTCACGGCGGCAACTTGCATCGATTGCATGTGAACTTAGAGGAAGTCACTACTTCCATCCAAACATATACTTCATGAACAGGGCATGAAGAAAATGCTTACACAAGTTTCCAACAGTAGCTGAATGTTCAACATGAATCATGGAGGAGACAAGATGTTGCTGATGGGATCAACAACAACTCATCGAAATTTCCATATCACTGGACTTCCACCATTATGTGAACACGGTGATAGCATTGGTTAGACCAAAAGATGTAATGGTGTATGCTCGAGGGATCAACCACGAGTAAGACAACATTACGAACATCGTTGGTTCTGATTTGACTTGAGGATAGCCCATACTCAAGTCAAAGTTTTGACAAGGCAATGGATCCAACAACTGATCATGAGGACCAATCGATGGAGATATCATCTTTCTTCAACAAACACACAAACACAAGGATATCCCTTTGGAGATGAACTAAGCGGGACAAGCTTCCATCTTCCAACTCTCCAAGTTGTTTTCTAGCTCAACCAACTAGCTCAGGGATATCCAACATAGATTCTTGGAGAAGGGGTGGTTTATAAGAAAACTCATTTGATCACGAGCTCAACATAGCGGTCAGGTGACAACCTGGTAATACCTCCGAGAAGATATTCGGAATATTACGAACCACCGATATGTTATTAAGCTCAAGAACAATCTTGCCTTTCAAGGTAGGATGACATGATCAAAAGAGCGAGGGTTTGGCAAAATCCTGACTCATCGATCGAAAAGTGCACCAGGAATAAGGACTAGGTTGCACGATCAATCTTAGAATGATGATTTAGTAACCATCATGCTAAGAATGAGAATATTGTCCATTTACTACCAAGCAATGAGTTGCTCGGAGTATTGATTTCACACATCATGATTCACTTGTCGGCATTCCGGTTACGACAACTTGATGACCGAGGAATGAATGATGATGGTGAGAAGTATCACTGCATCAAGAGTTCATAAATGATGGTGCAATTCCTATGATATTCTTGACATAAAGAGGGCAACACTCTAAGGTAGAACAGAACAAAAGATGGATTGGCATTTTGATCTGCGGGATACAACTACTTTGACCCAATCCTAGATATGGATGAGGTACTGGAGTTTGTTTCTCCTAGTCATTCCGAAATAGAATAGCTTGATGGACCACAAGAATAATTAGGCATCGATGAACGAATGCACACCTACTCTTGATTATCAATTGATAGACGAAGGTCGGAATACAACTGAAAAGGGACAACTCAAAGGAACATATCACTTTCTGAGTTGTTGATGCATAGGTTAGCATGTCGAATGAGTTCAACATAATTCTTCCGGACAACACATGCAGAAAGGTAGAACTGGCAGAGTCACAATGTAGAACGGAGAACTCATTGAGAGCACTCTTATTGTGATCTTTTGATCCAACAAACTTCTGCCATAAGTGGTTCATAGTATTTGGAAGAAGGAAATACCACGAACATCAAGGACTAATGCAAAGGTTACTAATATCCTAAAGGAACTAGCAACACTATCAACATGAGGTAAGTAGGGTGAACCTTGGGTTCGAGAACCCAGAAATAGAATACCTACTACTAGATAGCATCACGGGATGCTTTCGAGAATGGTGGCCAGAATCATCACACGAGAAACACTAATCATGGCTAGATTAGTAGATGATCCTCTAAGACACCTAGGGTAATAATAATAGCTGCAACATATATGCCGAGGTAGTAGAGTACATCAACAGACCGTTAGTGTGCTTAATCTGGCCCAAAAGGACATCGGAAACGGAAAGAAGGGATTTGCAAATGCATCCGACTAGTTAGAGAACTGGGATGAAATGGACAGCATAACGGCTGTAAATGCTCAAAAGATTTGAGACATCCTGCAAAATGGTGGCATAACCACTCAACAACACAATATCAAGGTTCCGATATTCACTGTCAACATACGAAAGTAGTAGGATCGGAACTGAGGCTTGAAACTATCACTTCTATAAGTCGATGGATTAGTAACACGTCATCCTGATAGATAGATGAGAAGGCCTAATTCTTAATCCCCGTAGAAAAGAAGAGGTTGACTCAGATCAGAAGGGCATAGGATAAAGGAGTAAAAAGAGCCTTACGTTCCCTTCCACAATCAATTCCCTTACATAACTAAAGCATTTCTAGACTCGACTTCGAACAGTTTGGCTTGGTAATCCTACAGGCAGTCAGGCTCTGATACCAATGCTGTCAGGACCCTGATTCCAAGTCACATCGATTTAGCCGGTAACACCTCATATCACTTTGCGGCCTCACACACGGTATTCCCACGGGTGTCGCCTTACCATGGCCCGGGACCGTTTGCGCCTTTTGGCTCACGTATATGATAGTGTGGCTAGCATCCATATGATAGAGAACCCGGGCCGACATGGCTAGTCGTGACCCCAGAGCAGCACTAACCTATGAGGACAGGCATACATGAATCACATCGAGCATCTCGGTCAACAGCGTGTGAATCCTGGCTGTAACACTGGGCTAACAGGACTCCGGGAACCCGGGCTGTAGCAGGCTAGGCAGGACTCCGGATGTCACCGCGTGACATTTCCCCGAAGGGACAGACACAGGAACGAAGTGAAACTCATGCCGGCTAGTCAAGTGTCCTGAGCAGTAGTGCTGGGCTCACAGGACTCCGGTGAACTGGGCTGTAGCGGACTACTATGGCTCATGGAAGCACTAGACTACATTTCCCCATAAGAGAGGCTGCCATGGATAAACAACTAGATTGTCGGATCCCATACATACCAAGCAATTTATCTTATTTGGAGTTATAGATAATTTTCTATGAATTTTAGAAGTTTTGGCTATTTTCTGGAATTTTTTGAATTATTTTAAATCCAGAGAATTATTAACTGCGTCAGCATGACGTCGGTGTGACGTCAGCAAGTCAACAGGGGCGGCCCAAGTCAAGATGACCGGTGGGACCCGCGTGTTAGTGTCTAGTCTAATTAACAGGGTTAATAAGCATTGGGTTAACACTAAACCTAATTTAGTATGAGGCTTGGGCCCACACGTTAGTGACCGAAGGTGGTCAAACCCCCTGTCAAAAAGGTCAAACCCACCGGCGTTTAGCCACCGGCGAGGGCCGATACGGCGGCGCGGCTCGGGAAAACGCTACAGGGCCTCATTCGAAGTGTGCCTGGGTGCGTTGGAAAGCCCTTGCTCCCGCGCGTCGAATGGTGCATGTGCTGGGTCGCGGGAAGACCGGAGCTCGCCGGAGTGGAGCCCGTGGTGGCTACCGCAGCTCGGGTTCGAGCGGCACAGCGCTATGGTGCACGGGAGGACGAGCTGGTGGCGGAGTTAGCTTGTTGCGGAGCTGCTGAGCACGTAGTTGTGCTCGGGCACGAGCTTTGCTAGTTCTGGTTACGGCGGCGACAAGAACGGCGGTGGCCGGCTCTCGGCTCCGGTGGAACCATGATCTAGAGAGAGCAAAAGGGCGCAGGGAGAGAGGGGTTCGGTGCAGAGGCTCACAGCGAAGTCGTAGAGCAGCTCAGTGGGCCCGGGGAGGCGGCGGAGACGGCGAATTGGACGGCGGCATCCGGCAGCCGTGGATGGGGAAGAAAGGTCGGGGACGGCACCTCGGTGCCCTTCCGGTCGCGTGGCTCGGTGAGGAGGACGTAGACGAGGCGGCGGAGCTCTTGGATACGTCGGAGAGGCGATAGGGAGGCTGTGGCTACGGCAACTACGAGCGGCAGTGACATCAGCGTTCGGCCGTGGCGGTGCAGAGGCGACGAAGAGAGAGAGAACGAAAGAGGGGGAGGGTTCGATCCGGACGGCACCGCGGAGAGGGCTCATGGTGTTGCGCTGGTGGGGAGGCAGGCAAGCAGGTGGAGGCGTGGCGCGCTCGGGCGTGTGCGCGCTTTGTCCTACCTCTGCCTACTGGCAGAGGAGGAAGATGACTGGCGGGAGGGCCAGGTGGGCTGGGCTACACAGTTGGGCCGCCAGGTGGGCTAGGTAAGCTCTTCTCTCTCTCTGTCTCTTCTAATTCTTCCTGTTTTGCATTTTCTGTAATTTGTTTTGATTTAGTTTTTAGACACTAAATCATTTTTGTTGCTTTTGATAATTCTTGTAGGGACTAGTTGGATTATTCCAAAGCCCTTCACCAAAGATCAGAAATATTGGACATATATTAATTAATAAATAAATATGTATCCAATGCAAATATTTCTTGATTTAATTCAATGGCCCAAAATAAATATCTCTGATATTCCAAAAATATTGTTTTAAGTTTTACCTCTTGCCAATATTTTCAGAGACTAAGAGGACCATTTTCTTGGACTTCTTTGAAAAGATTTTAATGTTGATTATTTTTGAAGTGATTTATGAGGGTTTCAACTAACCTCAATTCAACTTTCAGAATTTAGACTTGATGCATGATGCTCACTTAGGTAATTAGCTACAAGCAAAATCTAGGGCTGTGACACGTTAGCAGCATCCTGCTGTTGGGGAACGCAATATTTCAAAATTTTATCTACAATCACGCAAGATCTATGTAGGAGATGCATAGCAACGAGATGTGAGAGTGTGTCCATGTACCCTCGTAGACCGAAAGCAGAAGCATTTAGTAACGTGGTTGATGTAGTCAAATGTCTTCGTGATCCAACCGATCGAAGCACCGAATGTACGGCACCTCCGCGTTCAGCACACGTTCAGCTCGATGACGTCCCTCGATTTGTTGATCCAGTTGAGGACGATGGAGAGTTCCGTCAGCACGATGGTGTGATGAGGGTGATGATGAAGTTACCAGCGCAGGGCTTCGCCTAAGCACTACGGCGATATGACCGAGGTGTGTAACTGTGGAGGGGGGCACCACATATGGCTAACAGAAGACTTTGTGTGTGTTTGGGGTGCCCCCTGCCCACGTATATAAAGGAGGGCGAAGAGGAGTCCTGCCCTAGAGGGGGCACGCCAAAGGGGGGTCCAAATTGGACTCACGATCCAAGAAGGATTCGCCCCCTGCCTTTCATATTCCAGCTAGGAGAAGGAGGGAAGGGAGAAGAGGGGGGGATGAATGTGGGGGGCGCTGCTCCCTCCTAGTCCAATTCGGACCAGCCCATGGGGGGCACGGCCAACCCTTGAGGCCCTTCTCTCCTTTCCCCTAAAGCCCATTAAGGTCCAGTACTCTCCCGGCGAATTCCCGTAACTCTCTCGTACTCCGGAAAATACCTGAATCACTCGGAACCATTCCGATGTCCGAATATAGCCCTCCAATATAACCATCTTTACCTCTCGACCATTTCGAGACTCCTCGTCATGTCTGTGATCTCATCCGAGACACCGAACAAACTTCGGTCATCAAATCACATAACACATAATACAAATCGTCATCAAACGTTTAAGCATGCGGACCCTACGAGTTCGAGAACTATGTAGACATGGCTGAGACACATCTCCGGTCAATAACAAATAGCTGAACCGGCATGCTCATATCGATTCCTACATATTCTATGAAGATCTTTATCAGTCAAACCACATAACAACATATGTCATTCCCTTTGTCATCGGTATGTAACATGCCCGAGATTCGATCGTCGGTATCCACATACCTAGTTCAATCTCATTACCGGCTAGTCTCTTTACTCGTTCCGTTCTGCATCATCCCACAACTAACTCATAGTCACATTGCTTGCAAGGCTTATAGTGATGTGCATTACCAAAAGGGCCCGGAGATACCTCTTTGATACAGAAAGTGACAAATCCTAATCTCGATCTATGCCAACCCAACAAACACCTTCAGAGACATCTATAGAGAATCTTTATAATTAGTCAGTTACATTGTGACGTTTGATAGCACACAAGGTGTTCCTCCGGTATTCGGGAGTTTCATAATCTCAGAGTAAGAGGAACATGTATAAGTCATGAAGAAAGCAATATCAATACAACTTAATGATCGTTATGCTAAGCTAACGGATGGGTCTTGCCATCACATCATTCTCCTATGTATTCACATATGTTTATGGTCAAATGAAAACACATGTTTATGGTCAGGAAACTTAACCATCTTTGATTAACGAGCTAGTCAAGTAGAGGCATACTAGGGACACTCTGTTTCACTATGTATTCACACATGTACTAAGTTTCCGGTTAATACAATTCTAGCATGAATAATAAACATTTATCATGATATAAGGAAATATAAATAACAACTTTATTATTGCCTCTAGGCATATTTCCTTCAGTCTCCCACTTGCACTACAGTCAATAATCTAGTTCACATGGTCATGTGATTTAACACCAATAGATCACATCTTTATGTGATTAGTTCACATATCCATGTGACTAACACCCAAAGAGTAGTAAGGTGTGATCATGTTTTGCTTGTGAGAGAAGTTTAGTCAACGGGTCTGCCACATTCAGAGCCGTATGTATTTTGCAAATTTTCTACATCTACAATGCTCTGCACGGAGCTACTCTAACTAATTGCTCCCACTTTCAATATGTATCCCGATTGAGACCTAGAGTCATTTGGATTAGTGTTAAAGCTTTCATCGACATAACCCTTTACGACGAACTTTTTGTCACCTCCATAACCGAGAAGCATGTCTTTATTCTACTAAGGATAATTTTGACCGTTGTCCACTGATCCACTCCTGGATCACTATTGTACCCTTTTGCCAAACTCATGGTGAGCTACACAATAGGTCTGGTACACTGCTTAGCATACTTTATAGAACCTATGACTGAGGCATATGGAATGACTTTTCCTTCCCATTCTATTTTCTGCTGTGGTCAGGTTTTGAGTCTTTACTCAACTTCACACCTTGCAACACAGGCAAGAAATCCTTGTTTTGACTATTCCATTTTGAACAACTTCAAAAACTTGTCAAGGTACGTACTCATTAAAAAAATTATCAAGCGTCTTGATCTATATCTATTGATCTTGATGCTCAACATGTAAGCATCTTCACCGATGTCTTTCTTTGAGAAACTCCTTTCAAACACTCATTTATGCTTTCCAGAAAATTGTACACCATTTCTGATCAACAATATGTCATTCACATATACTTATCACAAAGGTTGTAGTGCTCCCACTCACTTTCTTGTAAATACAGGCTTCACCAAAAGTATGTATAAAACCATATGCTTTGATTCCCTTATCAAAGCGTATATTCCAACTCCGAGATGCTTGCACCAGTCCGTGGATGGATCACTGGAGCTTGCAGACTTTGTTAGCACCTTTAGGATTGACAAAACCTTCTTGTTGTAACATATACAACTCTTCTTTAAGAAATCCATTAACTAATGCAGTTTTGACATCCATTTGTTAGATTTCAAAAAATGTGGCAATTGCTAGCATGATTCGAACAGACTTTAAGCATCGATACGAGTGAGAAAATCTCATCGTAGTCAACACCTTGAACTTGTCAAAAACCCTTTTCGACAAGTCGAGCTTTGAAGATAGTAACACTGCTATCAGCGTCCATCTCCCTCTTGAAGATCCATTTATTCTCAATGGCTTTCCGATCATCGGTCAAGTCCATGAAAGTGCACACTTTATTCTCATACATGGATTCTATCTCATATTTCATGGTCTCAAGCCATTTTGCGGAATCTGGGCTCATCATCGCTTCCTCATAGTTTGTAGGTTCATCATGGTCTAGTAACAAGACTTCTAGAACAGGATTACCATACCACTCTGGTGCGGATCGAGCTCTGGTCGACCTACGAGGTTCAGTAGTAACTTGATCTGAAGTTTCATGATCATCATCATTAACTTCCTTACTAATTGGTGTAGGCATCATTGGAACTGATTTCTGTGATGAACCATTTTCCAATTCGGGAGAAGATACAATTACCTCATCAAGTTCTACTTTCCTTCCACTCACGTCTTTCGAGAGAAACTCCTTCTCTAGAAAGGATCCATTCTAAGCCATCAATATCTTGCCTTTGGATCTATGATAGAAGGTGTACCCAACAGTCTCCTCTGGTTATCCTATGAAGACACATTTCTCTGATTTGGGTTCGAGCTTATCAGGTTGAAGCTTTTTCATAGAAGCATCGCAGCCCCAAACTTTAAGAAACGACAGCTTTGATTTCTTGCGAAACCATTGTTCATACGGTGTCGTCTCAACGGATTTAGATGGTGCCCTATTTAATGTGAATATAGTTGTCTCTAATGCATAACCCCAAAACGATATTGTTCAATCGGTAAGACGCATCATAGATTGCACCTTATCTAATAAAGTATGGTTGCGGCGTTCGGACAAACCATTATGCTATGGTGTTCCAGGTGGCGTTAGTTGCGAAACTATTCCACATTGTTTCAAATGAAGGCCAAACTCGTAACTCAAGATGAAAACCCACCCGTTTTTTATTAAAGTTTGGTTCTTTTAGGTTAGTTTAATATTTAGGTTTTGTTAAATAGCGAGCATTCACCCATTTAGATCTGTTAATGAACTAATTCGTTCGTTAGTTTTTGTTAGCGAACATTTGTTCGTTAGGTTTTTCTTTTTAGTTTAATTTTCGGCCAGGGACCTATCCGTGATTATTTTCATCGCAGATTAGTCCCTAATCTTCAAACCCTCACTATGTTTTGCTCGTTTATCCAAATCCAGTGAAGCCAATGCCAAAGTCTTCCTCTTGTTTCCCTCTGTCCATATAATCAACTTGAACATGATTTCGAAAATTTGGAATTTGGTTTTAGGTAGATTTGAATTTGAACTTTTTTTGATCGTAGTTTGTGTTTCGTAACTCCGGTTCGATTGATTCTTTTTTCAAATCGAAGCTCTTCACTTGAACTTTCAGGTTAGAACTTTTCTTCTTGTTTTACCTTTGCATCTTGTGCCTAATTGCTTATGTATGTTATTTGTTTGTTCATGATATAGTTTCCGGAGTGCGAGGCTTGCTACTATGAATCACTAGGTTTTTCCGATCGTCAGCAAGGCAAGTCACACTTTGATCATATCCCTTTTATTACCTAGTTTTTATGCATTAGTTTCAACCCTCAAACACTTGCATGGGTAGGATTTGATAACATGTGGGTATTGGGAAGTAGTTGATGACGTAGGAACATATTGTCTTACATTCAAACCCCGGGTGTTCCTACGTTATGATTTCACTACATTTCTATGCTCGTAGGCGTGGATTGGTTTGTGAGATTCATGGAAGATGTGATAGTTATTTATAACTAAGGGAAACTTAAGATGGCTACTTTAATACACATCTGGGTGGATTGGTTGCAGGCACCTGGAGTCCTAGGATATCCCGGAGTACCCATGTGATCATCCTATGGTTTGCCACCCAGGCTCAAAGGGATAATAACATTATTCATGCTCAGAAACTTTTGTGTGCAGCCACAAGCCCTTATGGGCTCTGGAATAGCTGAGTAAGTTGTGTGGCCTCTTTCAGTGGTAGGCTAGAAGAGGGATGTAGGTGGTACTATCTACCCAGAGTAAAGAGTTAATGCTTCTGAAAGGTTGTGTCTCGGTCATCCGTTTCTCAAACATCATGTAGTGCGAGAAATCCAATGGAGGAGATCGAGTATTTTGGGAAAAAATGCGCAAACCTCTGCAGAGTGTACAAACTAATCATGATTAGTCATGTCCCCGGTTATGGACATCTTTAGTATTTGGTATTTTAATTATTGATTGATCACGTCACTTTACTTAATGAATATGTTGGGTTATTAATTACTATTTTGGGATTGAGTTGTAGGAATCTTCTCAATAACGACATAAACTTTGTAGTTAACTAAAACATATTCATTTGTTGTAGGGAAAAACTAGCTTTATGCATATTATAATCGTAGAGCCTCCACGAGCCAAATATCCATGCAGCCATAGCTGTTATTTGTACATTACTCTATGGTGTTATCTTGGCAGCATATTCCATGTGCTAACCTACACGGCTGCAACGTATCATGTTGCAGAATTTTCAGACGAAAAGTAAGGTGTGATAGGTCGTTGTCATGCACTTGGTTTTGCTGTGGAGTTGGATAGACTCATTTATCTTCGAAGCTTCCGCAGTTATCTATTTTAGATGGCCTTCAGCCATATTATTGTAATAAGTACTCTTTATGATACACTCATGTAATAAGTGTGTGATTGAACTCTGTTATAAATCCTCAATATTGTGTGTGTCAGCAATACCGATCTAGGGATGACACTTAAGCACAGAGACTACGATCCGTTGGGATCGGGCCGCTAGAAACACATTCGGAGACATCTGTAGAGAATCTTTATAATCACCCAGTTAAGTTGTGACGTTTGATAGCACACAAGGTGTTCCTCCGGTATTTGGGAGTTGCATAACCACATAGTCATAGGAACATGTAGAAGTCATGAAGAAAGCAATAGTAATACAACTTAACGATGATTATGCTAAGCTAACTAATGGTTCTTGTGCATCACACTATTTCTCCTAATGATGTGATCCCATTCCTCAAATGACAACACATTTCTATGGTCAGGAAGCTTAACTATCTTTGATAAATGAGCTCATCAAGTAGAGGCATAGTAGGGACACTCTGTCTGTCTATGTATTGATACACATACTAAGTTCCCGGTTAATACAATTCTAGCATGAATAATAAACATTTATCATGATATAAGGAAATATAAATAACAACTTTATTATTGCGTCTAGGGCATATTTCCATCACCTGCAGTAGTGCATGGACATTTGGAAGCAATAGCCTAGTTTTGACATGATAAATTGAATACTCAAGCATATCAACAAGAAATCATGTCTTTCAAAATATCAACGCTGAAATAAGCTATCCCTAGCCCATCATGCTCAATCATTGATCCATTCATGAAACACACTCACATATTAACTACACCCAATGCTCAAGTACATAGATAGTGCCTCCTAGTTGGTGCTTTTATAATAGAATATGGAGACTCAAATTCAAAAATAAAAATTGCATAAAGTAAAAGAAAGGTCCTTCGCAGAGGGAAGTAGAGATTTGTGGAGGTGCCAGAGCTCAAAGCGAAAAACTTAGAGATAAAAAATTTGGGAGGTGTGTCCTTCCCACTAACGAAAACGACTTAAGAGTTCCCAACACTTTCCATGATAGATATTTCATAGGCGGTTCCCAAACAGAAAATCAAGTTTATTCCTTTTTCCACCAAACTTTCACTTTCCGTGGCTAACCGTATCCATGGGTGCCTTCCATACCAACACTTTCCAAGGAATTTATTATTTGAAAACATAAAGTAAATTCATTTTTCATTTCGGGATTGGGCATCCCTAATACCTTTGCCTTGCTCTCGTGCAATGACAAGCGAATAAACATGCATTTTGAGAATAACACATCTAGCATGGAAAATATTAGCTACCCCTCACTGCTCCGCAAGCGGAACAAACACACAAAAGAGAAGTTTATTTTGAAAATTAGAGATGTCACATACAAATTTGCTTAGAACGGCAAAAGAATACCACATTTAGGTAGATATAGTGGACTCATGTGGCAAAACTGGTTTAAAGGTTTTTCGATGCACACGTAGTGATCATACTTAGTGCAAAATGAAGGCTAGCAAAAGATTAAGAAGGGACCAACCAAGAAACGAATAATCTCATAAGCGAGCATTAAGAATAATTAATGCCGAATAATGCACCACAAGTAGAATATAATATAATTTCATAATTATTGACTTTCGTGCTTGCATAGGGAATCACTAACGTTAACACCAATATTCTTACTAAAGCATAATTACTCATCAAGATGACACACATATCACATCATCATTTCTCAAAACTATGACTAAGAATCACGGTTATTTTGTCCAATGATCTTCATGAAGGTTTTTATTATATCCTTCTTGGATATCTATCACTTTGGGACTAATTTTCATGTGTTGCTTTTGATAAGCTCAAACAAATATAAGTGAATATCATGAGCATAATATTTCTTTCTCTCGAATTGATTTAAGTGAAGAAAGAAAGAATTTCTTGAAAATTTTACTAACTCTCAAATAAATATAAGTGAAGCAAGAGAGAATTTCGTCAAAAATACTAAAGCACACCGTGCTAAAAAATATATAAGTGAAGCACTAGAGGAAGTCCATAGCTCATAAAAATTTAAGTGAAGCAAAGAGAGCAATTCTAGCAAGTCGTGGCATAATTTTGCCTCTCTCAAAAAGGTGTGTCCAGCAAGGAATCAAGACTTAAAACACAAAATAAAACAAGCAAAGACTCATATCATACAATATGCTCCAAGCAAAACACATATTGTGTGACGAATAAAAATATAGCTTCGAGTAAAATACCGATGGTCGTTAGATGAAAGAGGGGATGCCACTCGGGGCATCCCCAAGCTTAGTTGCTTGCTCTCTTTTGGATAATAGCTTGGGATGCTGGGGCATCCCCAATCTTAGAATCTTCTTACTCCTTAATCCTTCGTCCATCGTAAGATAACCCAAAACTTGAAAACTTCAATCACATAAAACTCAACAGAAGCCTTCATGAGATCCGTTAGTATAAGAAAACAAATCACTACTATAAGTGCTATAGTAAACCAATTCATATTTTGTTATTGCATTATATATATTGTATTCCAACTTTTTATGGCAAAAACTCATCAAATAAAGCCATAGAGCCATCAAAACAAGCACATAACGGAAAGAAAACAAAATCTGTCAAAAACAGAACAGTGTGTAGCAATCTGGGTAATTCGAATACTTCTGTAACTCCAAAAACTCTGAAAAATTAGGACGACCTGGGAAATTTGTATATTAATCTACCGAAAAGGAATCGGTATTTCATCGCTCTCTGATTAAAAATGGAAATTATTTTCGCGAGCGCAAAAGTTTCTGTTTTTTCAGCAAGATCAAACAACTATCACCCAAGAAGATCCTAAAGGCTTTACTTGGCACAAACACTAATTAAAAAAAAATCACAATCATAACAGTAGCATAATTGTGCTAACACTCAAGAATAGAAAGCCAAAAGAAAAAAATTATTCATTGGGTTGCCTCCCAACAAGCGCTATCGTTTTACGCCCTTAGCTAGGAATAAAGCAAGGATCTAAGTTTTGTCATCTTTGTTCAACTCTTCAACCAAACACTTAGAATTCCTAAGAGATTTAGCATAGAGGTTTTCAATCACAATACTCCTAGGAACAAATTTAAAGAATTCATTCTTGCCAAAGGGATTTCTTATAATTTCAACTAAATTTGGGTGAATAGTAATCATCTTAAGATCCTACTTACTAGAAGTTGTACCCTTGCTCCTATTAACTTGGGTAGTCTTGCCAATTTTTACGAGAGTTTTTTAATAGTTTTAGCGGAAGTAAAAGCCATGCTCAAATTACTAAAGATTTCTTCTAGTTTGTCAATCCGAGACATACTTTTTCAATTCTTTCATGAATTACGGTCCCCTTTTCCTTTAACAACTGAAAAACTTCTCCCACTTTTGAGCCAATCTTAGTAGCAAAATTATGCATCTTTTTATCCAAATTTTCAATACGCTCATCAGTAAGCATTTTCTTTTCAATAGCATCTAATCTTTCCATGACATGCTCAAGAGTCAAAGTTGTTTCATTAATCATAAGGGGTGGTGAGCCCACTAAATTTCCCATAGCATTTAAAGCATCAAGAGAGGGACACATCAAGAAATTCCCATCGGTAATCATATCAAGGAAGAATCTATACCAAGCGGTGATGCCCTTATAAAAACAATGAAGAAGAACAACGGTAGATTGCTTACGAATTGATCTATTATGAGCATTGCAAATTCTATGCCAAGCATCTTTTAAATTTTCTCCTCCCCTTTTTTTAAAGTTGAGAACCTCGTTCTCGAGATTACACACAATAGAGGAAGAACTATCCATGATGATAATAACGGCGAAAAAAATTGCACACAAGAACAGATCCGGTAAGAAAACGGCGAACGAAAAAGAGGGGCAAATAAAACAGAAAATTTTGTGAAGTGGGGGAGAGGAAAACGAGAGGAAAATGGAAAATAATGTAAATTGCGAGGAGATGAGATTTGTGATTAGCAACTTGGTATATGTTGAAGATCCTTCCCGGCAACGGCGCCAGAAATCCTTTTCATGTCGCTTGAAGCTACGCTGGTACTTCCCCTAAGAGGAAGGGATGATACAGCACAACGGTGGTAGGTATTTCCCTCAGATGTGAAACCAAGGTTATCGAACCAGTATGAGAACCAATTAACATAATGTAAATAGCACCTGCACACAAATAACAACTTCTCGCAACCCGACGTGTAAAAGGGGTTGTCAATCCCTTCCGGGTAGAGGTACCCCAAGATGGGCAAACAGACATGAATAAAATTGTAGTAGATTGATAGATCGAATGCCAAATAAAATTAATAAGAATAAATTGCAGCCAGGAATTTTGTATTTTTGGTTTAGTAGATCTGAAAATAAACGGCAAATAAATTGCTGTTGGGCAAATAATATGAGAAAGAGACCCGGGGGCCTTAGGTTTCACTAGTGGTTTCTCTCGAGAAAAATAGCAAACGGTGGGTAAACAAATTACTCTTGGGAAATTGATACAACTTCAAATAATCATGACGATATCCAAGCAACGATCATGATATAGGCATCACGTACAAGATTAGTAGATGGATTCCTGCCTGCATCTACTACTATTACTCCACACATCGACCGCTATCCAGCATGCATCAAGTTTATTAAGTTCATGGAGAAACAGAGTAATGCAATAAGAATGATGTCATGATGTAGACAAGATCTATCTATGTAGAGATAGACCCCATTGTTTTATCCGTAGTAGCAACGATACATATGTGTCTGTTCCCCTTCTGTCACCGGGATCAAGCACCGTAAGATCGAGCCCACTACAAAGCACCTCTTCCCATCGCAAGATAAATAGATCAACTTGGCCAAACAAAACCCAAATATCGGAGAAGAAATACGAGGCTATAAGAAATCATTCATATAAGTGAACAAAGAAAGTCAAGTAACTTTCATGGATATAAAAAGATAGATATGATCATAAACTCAAAGTTCATCCGATCCGAAGAAACACACCGCAAAAAGAGTTACATCATATGGATCTCCAAGAGACCATTGTATTGAGAATCAAACGAGGGAGAGGAAGCCATCTAGCTACTAACTACGGACCCGAAGGTCTACAAGGAACTACTCACACATCATCAGAGAGGCACCAATCAAAGTGGTGAACCCCTCCGTGATTGTGTCTAGATTGGATCTGGTGGTTCTAGACTCTGCGGCGGCTGGAATTGATTTTTGTAGACACGCCTAGGGTTTCTAGAATATTTGGGTATTCATAGAACAAAGAGGTGGTCCGGGGGGCACCCGAGGTCGGCACAACAGACCAGGGCGCGCCTGGTCCTCCTGGTGCGGCCTGGTGGGTTGTGCTCCCCTCGGAGCACCCCTAGGCACTGCCTTGGCCCATTAGGTGTCATTTGGTCCATATAAAATCACTGTAAAGTTTCGTTGCATTTGGACTCCATTTGGTATTGATTTCCTGCGATGTAAAAAACATGCGAAAAACAACAACTAGCTCTTGGCACTATGTCAATAGGTTGGTACCGAAAATTGATATAACATGACTATAAAATGATTACGAAACATCCAAGCTTGACAATATAACAGCATGGAACAATAAAAAATATAGATACGTTGGAGACGTATCAGACCACCATCATCCACAGCCTTACTAATTTCCTTCAGCTATATTGATTTTGCATTGTGAAGTGAAACCGATAAGAAAAAGGAATAAAATTTGCTCTTTAGAACTCATTCATGCATGATACTGACGAACACTACTCGGATGACAGGCAAACACATGATACGAGGATGGAATATGTACAAAAATAGGACATTGTGCCATATTCACACCTATGATGTGGTAACTAAGCAGAAGGCATTTCAATAAATTAGAAGCAATGTAAGCTAGTAGACACCATACACTACAAAAAAGACACATCCATGACATTTTTGGGCCGAATGAAATTAATTTCTGTCATACTTATGACACTTCTATGATGATAATTGTGAGAAACCCCGAGATCATCATAGATGTGGTGGGGTCCTAGTTCTATGACAAAAAATCATGACAGAAAATGGGCTTTTCGTCCTAGGCAGGCTGGAGACACAGCTTCATGACATTCTTTCGACCGTCCATGACAGAAAATACCGTGGTAGGAGCAAGGGCGAGGAAAATATCAGGTAGTTCTTGGTTATGGTGGGTGGTCGGGGGCCGAGCTATGCGTGTTTCTCTCGTACGTACGCGTGTGTCTGCGAGGCATTGCGCTCTAACTGAACCCGAGCGAGGCATTCGCCTAACTGAACGCGAGTGATTGCACTGCAGGCTACGCGTTACTGAACCCGAGCGATCGATCGATCCCTTGCTGTTAACTAAACCCAAGTGATTCCTTCGATACTGCTGCTAACTAAGCCGATCGAACACTGCTGCCTCCTCCCCTTGATGAACAGTGAGTGTTGTTGGGGGGTTTGGATGAACAATTCCTGGTGGGGGGTTGGATGAACATGACCCAGTGGTAGTATAGGTCGTTGCCGCTAAATGAACAGTACCCTGATTGATTGAGCCAGTGGATGAATAGGACACCCTGGAGGGCTGGATGAATAGGGCCCCATGTAGGGTTGGATGAACAATTTCCCGTGGAGGGCTGGAAGAACAGTAGCCCATGGGGGTGGCTGAATAGGACCCTGTGGAGAGGGCTGGTTGAACAGTAGCAGGTGGAGGAGCGTGCGGTGGAGGCTGGATGAACAGGAGCCCATGGATGAACAGTCGCAGGTGGAGGCTGGAGGAGGTCGACGGTGGATTAACAGTAGCCCGTGCAGGTTGTAGAAGGTCGACAGTGGAGATGTACAATATCCCGTGGAGTCCCGTTTTGCAGTACACCCCCCCTGATGAACAGGACCCCTGTTTCGACCATAGTGCTCCAACACAAGTCCGTTTCCTCCGTTTTGCAGTATGCCACACCCCTCCCGATCAACACGACCCTGTTTCCACCATAGGAGGTATGTTTCCTCCATTTTGCGGTACGCCAGACCCCTCCCAATGAATAGGATCACGTTTCGACCGTGGCTGGTCGAACACAAGGCCGTTTCCTTCATTCTACGGTACGTTGGGCCTCGTTTCCATCGGCTGCTCCGTCCAAGCCGGTTGGCTCCTGATGAAAAGCACGTGTTCCGTTGCCTCCCGATGAACACAACGCATTCCGTTACCTCCCCATAAACATGACAACTGCATAGGTTCTCCGTTCCGACCCAGTCATGTACACGAGCCCTGGCCGTACGTATGCGCAAGTAGGCATTCGAAACCCCGCCTGTATGTACGTATGTGGCCGTCTTTACTTTCTTGCACCCTGGCCGCTGCACGTAAGTGTACATGCTACATTCGTACCTCTACTATGACACGTGCATGCCTCTACATCGACTAGTATGTACATACACGTTCTCAACCAGAATGACAATGCTACGTCTGCTTCGACCAGGTGGGTCCCGACTGCCAGGCACTTCCTTGTGTATGAAGATGTAGCTGGTGGGTCCCAGCAGTCAGGGGGCGAATCATTTTTTTCCTGTAATATGGACGCACTTCCTTACGTGTGAAGATATAGCTGGTGGGTCCTAGCAGTAAGGGGGAAATGTTTTTTCATGAAATACGATGGCCCGTCCGGTGGGTCCCTACTATCAGGTGGAGGAATCATTATTTTCCGTGTAATAAGGAGGCACTTCCTTGCTGTGGCCATAGACCCACCTATCAGCCTCTCCACATAAAGTACTCTTTTGATGGAAGTTGTTCCTTGACCATGTTGACCACACCTTGCCGAGAGCAACAAGGCGGTGGAGGACGGCGAGGCCTAGGAAGGGGACGACACGGAGCCGGGGAAGACGCGACAGTGGATGCCCACCCGGAGGGGAGTACGTGGGTTGACTACTTCGGGTGTGGTGTGAGGCTGCCGTTGCCGGAGAATAATAGGAGGTGTGGGTGAGTATAGAGGGATGGCATGGCAAGTGGTGGCAGCACAGCCGATCACGGGAGGCAGGAGCAGGCAGCACGGCCGACGCTTGTTTGGGCGCTGGAGCAAGAAGACAAGAGGTTGAAGAAGCACTACGGCCGTTGGATGGACATCATACGGTCACTGGAGCTAGAATCGTTCATATTGACTAACTTGACAAAGCCCTTCGTCCCCGTCATCTTAGTAGGCCCACAAGTCATCCTCCCACAATGGTGGGTCCCATCTAGCAGGTGGAGTATTCATTTTTTGTGCGTAATAAGGAGGCACTTCCTTGCGAGCAAATATATAGCTGGTGGGTCTGACCTGTCAGCGGAGGGAATGTTTTTTTCATGAAATACAGAGGCCCTTCCGGCGGGTCCCGGCTGTCAGGTGGAGGAATCACTATTTTTCTCGTAATAAGGAGTCATTTCCTTGTGTGGGCCTATACTGTCAGCATCTTCTGATGGCTATTGTAGGTTGACCATGTTAACCTCGCCGCGCTGAGAGCACAAACGCAGTGGAAGAGGGAAAGACCGAGGAAGGGAACGACCCGGAGCGGGCGAAGCCACCGCAGCGGATGCCCACGCTAAGGGAAGTACGAGCGCTGACTGGTCGGCTGTGGGGTGAGGCTGACGTCGCCGGAAAATAACAAGATGTGCGGGTGGGTAGAGGGATGGCCTGGCGGCAGCACAACCAACCATGGGAGGAGGGAGCAGGCAGTCCCGCCGGCGCTGGTTGGGGCACTGGTTTTTGGATTGGATTGTTGAATATATGAGCAATTTACTATGAGATTTAATCCGAATCAACAGTAAATAGATCATGACGACAATTGCAAAGATAAAATTAATGATGCGGACTAAACCAGGAGGACAGAGTCACATACTGTACAGCGGGACCAGAACCGTTGTGGTTGATGTTGTCACTCATGTCGTTGATGAAGAGGTTACCGAGTTCAGGGAAGAAGGTTGTTGTTGAGGAAGTCGTCACTGGCAGCAGTCACAGGAGTGTGCTCCCCAAAAACCTGATCGCCCCTCTCCCGTACAGGATCACGAAAGGCAGGGTTCGGAGGGTTACTATCCCTTCTCACGATGCACAACGGAAGGAGGGCCGGAGAAGAATTGTGTGGCGGCGCTAAGATCTTGAACGGTGCGAAACCATATGATACAATAGCGGCTAGGGTAGATCATGTCAGGTCGTTCGTGCGAGTTAAGACCAAGTATAATTGTCGTCCTTTGGCCTATACCCCACGTCCAAGTAAATAATAGCCACACTATCCAAAAGAATCAGAAACAAATGAGTAATTAAGGCGTTCGTTAATTATTAATTAATGACTTAATAAATTGTCCAACCAACAAAAATATAGACCAAATGCATAGCTTTTGTCCTTAGACAAGCTCATTCCCAAAGAGCGCGTGTGTAGGTTTCCTGTTATCATGCTCGTGCAAATGCTAGAATAGATCACATTATTAAGTGGTGCAACTCACACTCACCTAGGAGTATGGGACTAAACTTTAGTCCCACTCACACAACACATAGAGCCTGGTTAATAATATAGCCAACATCCGACTATATGAAGTGGACAAATCATCTATAACAAATCTTATAGCCTACTAGTACAATAGTTAGTCCCTTTAGTATAATACCACATCATTAATAATGGCCCCACCTTTTGTCTCACAGCGTATGTTGGAGCTCCTGCTACAACCGGCTACAAGTTTACAACCCGCTTCTCTTCTCTCTCCTCTTGTCTCTCCTTCAACTAAGCACAAATACTATATTTAAATCCTTATGTGATCTAATTGTAGTACTTGCTCTAAAGTTACTCTCCACTCTGTTGTCTAAAATGCCGGGCATGCAGCGGGCGGTGCCATCGGTCGGCGCGCCGCTTCAACGGCAGAAGCAGTGAGAGGCCGCGTCACCCTGACTTGCCATCAATGTGGAGCGGCAGACTCAGCTGGCGCTAGGCGGGAAGCGCCCGCGGGAGGGGGGCGGGGGTTTGTTGGGCCAAGAAGGTGAGAAGCCAACATGGGATCGGTCCGGACGGGGAAATATCATGTGCTCCCATACTGACTACTCCCTCTGTTCCTAAATATAAGTCTTTTTAGATATTGCAATAAGAGACTATATATGGAGCAAAATGAGTGAACCTACACTCTAAACTATGTCTATATACATCTGTATGTAGTCCATAGTGAAATCTCTAGAAAGACTTGTATTTAGGAACGGAGGGAGTAGTAGTTTCATGCATATGACAATAGTCTATGTTACTACTCCCTCCTTTCTGGTTTATATGGCTTATCTCAAATTCTCAGTTTTTCCATTTTATAAGGATCAATTTGGTTGTTCCCCATCACAAGTTTAGATTTCAAGGTGCATTAAATAATTGCATGCAAGTATTAAGAGAAAATCGACCAATGCATGTACTTTATGCATGCATGCATTGCAATTAATACAATGGTAAACATAATTTTTTGAGGAAAACTAGAGCATTAATTGGGTGCTTTTGCAAATTAACAAAAGTATTCCACCACTCATCATCTACCTTGGTTGGTGAGATTTTTGAATTGAGCCCTATAAACCGGAAAGGAGGGAGCCCTATAAACCGGAAAGGAGGGAGTAGTACAGTACTACCCACAATGGGAGTAACATAGGTGGTAACACCACACTTATCTGGGCAAAAAAGATGATGTGGCATGTAATTAATGAAGAAGGAGAGGCATGTGATAACATAGCTATTTACTATAACATCACACATATCAAGAAAAGATGAGTCTACAACGTAATAAATGAAGTGATGCATGACACAACACATATGTAACTACCCACTCTGTTGGTAGTAACATAAAGTACTAACATATGCATGTTACTACTCTAAGTTACTCTCCACTTTGACTAGTCTAATGTTATGATGGCTTCATTTATTACCTGGTAGACTCATCTTGTCTTGGGAAACGCTATGTTACAGTAACATATTATGTTACCACTTCTCATTAACTACTTACCACTTCTCCCAGTGCTCCACCATGTATAGGTGCTAAGCCTACCACATAGGCATAAAATATGATGTGGCAAGTTAATTAAGAAGAGAGAGACTAGTTTGGTGACCCTAGGAAGAAACGGTGGAAAGAAAATTTTGAGTCTATAGCTAATTAAATGAAGCAAGCTTAGCAACAACAAACTAAGCACCTATTATGCATTGGTGACTTGAGTTGCTAAGCCATTTAATGCACTTAGCACCTCATCTAAGCACATTTGCATTAGTAGAGGTCTGAATTCCATATGGTACCATAATATGATACTCAACTCTCTCTCTTTCTTCATTTAATTCTACGCCACTTTCATCAAATTTTCCTACTACTAGTTGGCATGCATGGTAGTACTTATAATACTCCCATTACAACCAGCCTGGTAGTATTAAAATACCTAATCTGAATGGTCGCCGCCCGATCTCTTTGTCCTCCTCCAGCATCCTGCAGAAGAAGAATCATGCAAGACACCAGTTGTATTCGCCGATGTCACCTCCGCGGTGGCCTTCATGGGATACAATCAGCGGCCTCCTCCCGTGTTCTACTTCTCCTCGATGATGGCGGCGGGCGGTGACGTGCTGCCCGTCATCTCGTCGACATCTGCATAGCCGCATCACCTCGTCGACATCCGCAACGACTTCTTTCTCTGACTACATGTCGCGGCTATGAGCGCATCGACAGTGGATGGCGCAGTCGTAGACACTAGAGCCGATGTACGACACGGCGGTATTGAGAGCAGCGACGATGCCGTACCTCCGTGCTCCCCAACAAGCCGGCGTGGAGCAAGTCGGCACTCTTCCTCGAGCTATATTAGAGAGGCAGGCTCCGGAACCACTCGCTGGCTTAGTGTGGAAACTTCCTCCGACGGGCTAGGTGAGGTATGTGGAGAAGTGAGCTGCCTCGCTCGTAACTGCCGGGCTCGGCAGGCCACCCAGACGGCTTTTATGTTGGGGAACTCCTCTTCCTGCTCATCGAATGCCGCCAAAATAGTGGACAAAATGGTGGAAGGAGGAGCTTGGCCGGAGTCCTGCTCCTGAATGGACGTGTGTGGCCGGAGTTGGTTTCTCTCATTCCACGCGATTTTAAATGTTGGTTTTTGAATGCGGCAAGGAGGCGGGTACAGCTGGCAGTGCAGCGGGCGGCGCCCAGGGTCGGCGCCCAGGGTCGGCGCGCCACTTCAAATGGCGGACACATTGTGATGTTGCGTCCGCCCTGACCCCCTTGACCGTGGACCTTGACGGTGTACGTCACCTTGTGTCCAGATCTGAGATGCCACCTGTACTAGATGAATGACTCCAAGCTCGACCACCGTGATGCAAGAGCTGCGAGCCGAGGAACATTGTTGGAGACAATCCCCTCATACTAGCCACAATGGGTAGTAACATAGACTAGTAACATGCTCATGTTACTCATGTTACTAGTCAATGTTAGTACTACCTCTATAGTAGCAGTCTGAGGGCGGTAACATATGTGTGGTAACATGCAACAGTTCATTTATTAGGCTATAGACACATCTTTCCTTCATATGTGTGATGTTATTACTTTCCTCTCTTTCTTCATTTATTACTTGCAACATCATCTACTTTAACTAGACATGTGTGATGTTACTACCTACTAGCAAGATGCCCGTGCGTCAACTCATCACATGTTACCGACTCTTGGGTTGGATTGTTTTTTTGGTGGGTTTGGGGCAACTTGCTCTAATTTAACCCTCATGTTTGGATACTTTAGGGCTATTTGAGCCCCAACTAGCTCAAACTAACTCTAACCCATGGATCCAAATAGGGCCAAAGTTACTCTCGGAAAACGCATTAAGCCCTATATACATGGACAGGCGGAGTACATGATACTAACAAATGCTCATGAGTAGTAGTAGTTCATTGGTTGGTTTCGATTTTTTGATTTAGTTGTTGGGCTGCAACGGTCCAATATTCGCGTGTGGTTGTTTCTGAAATAAAAAAGGAGGTACCCCTACTTATGTTACTCCCACTATGCCTAGCCTAAGGTTAGTAGGTAACATTGCGCTTGACTCTTCGCCTCTTCCGAAAGTTGAACAATAATGATGGTACTACCGTAGTACTTTTGGCAATATGACACCAAATGAACTGCAGCACGTCCACCTCTTGTAAGAAAAAGTTTCTCCTCGTGCTGCGAGCCACCACGCACACCTTGGCGAGGGAGAAGGCGTAGCAAGCAAGCTTCTCATCGTTCTGCGAGTTGACGGTACACATCAAAGTTAGTACGTACTCTCTCCAAAAAAAGGGCTGACCATGTCATGGCTACCCGCCATCCCGTGCTCTGACGTCGAGTACGTGCACTATTCATGTGCCATCAAGGAGAAAACATATTGCGTAGTTGTAGGTGCCATCGAAGTGCATGACTCACTTACACACTGCTTATCTGATTATCTCCATTTTCTTGATGACACGTGCACGTTGATGCTAGATGTCTAGCGTGTTGGGAAAAGGATGAACAAAGCTCACATAAAAAAGAGTTGAAGAACATAGATTCCTGATGACCGAGAAGGAGCAAGGAACCTCGCGGTGGAGCGTCTCCAAGGCACCTTGCGCGTTTTCCCCTGTTTTTTGCCGCCTTCCCACCTATAAACAAATAAAAGAACATCAACTCTTCGCTAACCACTAGAGACGATACATCAGGATGCTAAGTTGAAGATGTTTTATACTATTTTATGTTGATAACCATGCAAGAAGCCACGCATGTATAGGAAGCATGCAGCCACGCATGTACACACGCCAACACACTAACTCATGCCAATCCAACTCATGCACATATGCGCACAGCATGGATCACACAACGCACGTACACAACACATGCATGCACACACACTCGGCCACAGAATGCACGTGAATAACACATGCATGCGCACTCACTCGGCTGCATGGAGGCGTAAGCCATCTGCAGCGACGTCCGGTTCGTCGTGCTACGGCGAAGCTTGCACACAACGGCGCCTACACATCTCTTGCAGTGCCTCTTTGCGGTCATTACTCAAAGACTAGTCGGAGACGAAGACGACGGCAACCTCGGCCTTGGAGGTAGCACTGATGGAAAAGCATGCAGGCTGCACGCACATGAGCACGTACGGAGTGCCCACGACGTGGTGCGTCCCCAGTCGCCTCTACTCCTTCTGCGCATGTTGTCTATCAAGGAGGTTGCATGCCTAATGATGATGTGGGTGATATCTTCTAGGACTCAGATGATGACGGGGAAAATTATGGGGAGTGGGCTCTCAGGTTGGTCTTATAATGGCGAGTATCATATACTAGTATCATGTATACGATACTAGTGTATGATGCTACATCCATAGTGCATAGTATCATAAGTTAGTATCATAGCTATTTATTGCCATGCATGACGCATAGTAGCACAACATTTAATATGATACGGTATCATGATATGATACTCAACCCTCTCTTTCTTCATTTAATTCTATGCCACCTCATGAAATTTGCCTAGTGGGCATGCATGATACTACCTATGATACTCAGCCTCATGCAAGAGCCTAGCTTTATGCGGATTCCTAGAAAAATAGAATCAATGTTAAGAAAGAGAAAGAGAGAAGGTTGAAAAAAGTACTAACTGATGTTATAGCCAACCTTGTAGCCGACACTACTATATGAGTGACTATAAATGATGGCTATACATGACATGGCCGTTTCTTATAGCCATCAGCTAGCCATACTATTAACCATGCTCTTAGGCTGGTCATAGTGCAGAGTAACTTAGACTAGTTTCATGCATATGACACTAGTCTAAGTTACTACCTCCATAATGCAAAGTAACATAGTAGTAGTGTCATACTACTTGGCTTCATTTATTACCTTGTAGACTCATCCTCTGTTGGAAAGCGCTAAGTTAGAGTGACATATTGTTTCCTCGAATATGGACGAGTGTGCGTATCATTCATTAAAGAAGAGAGGGGAAAGAGCCCGAAATCCACTTTTAAAAGATTATTTACATGCGGAATTAATCCGGCACCACCCTAGTTTCTATAATGGACTACTCACTTGTGCCCCACACTACATATTATGTTACTCTAAACACATCTCTCTTCATTAAATACATGCCACAGAAAGCAAACTTGTCTTGGAATACGCTATATGTTACTACCTAGGAGTATGTTACTCCCACTATGAACTCTTGCACGTCCACCGCAGCAAAAGTTTCTCCTCGTGCTGCGAGCCACCACGCACACGTTGTCGAGGGAGAAGGTGTAAACCTTAGGCAAGTTTGGCAACATTGTGTATGGCAAAATGTGGCACTCCTAGTCCTAGAACCAAACGGCCCCGTAGTAAACAAGCTTCTCGTCATTCTGCGAGTTGCCGCGTGTAGGAAAAAGGATGGACAAAACTCATGTCAATAAAAAAGAGTGGAAGAGCATAGATTCCTGACAACCGAGAAGGAGCAAGGCACCTTTTGGTGGAGTATCTGCACTAATAATATTTTATATTATTCAGTGATATAAAATCAACCAATCATGTCTATAGTGGCCTGGAAGAGTACGAAACACGGCAGCCCAGTGTAGTTACATCATACTACATGGCTAACCCACGCTATCACCTTTTTTCTTGGCCTCCGTGCGACACCTAGCTCGAGTAATCCAGCAGCCCGTATCGCTTCTCGCTCCTCTTCTCTCTCAAAGTGCGGCGGGCTGGCGTTTTTGCCGTCTATTGAGGTTGGTTAACTCATCACATGTTACCTACATGCCAAGAGCATTCTAAAAAAATACCATACTCTATTGTTATGACAAGAATAGGAAGCGCTTTGACCGACGGACCAAACGAGAGAGGCGTGCCGTGCCGTGAGTGGGTCCAGTTTCTCATTTTGAACACGTTTAGAACACTTGGTTTTGACTATTGTTAAGATTTTATATAGGGTCTCATGTATTCTTCGAGGATACCTTTGAATATTGATAAGATTTTCTACAATTTAAAAATTATATCATTCGAAGATCCTTTCACATTCCGTATTAAAAAAAAAGATCCTTTCAAGTATGAATTTGACAGTATGCTTTGAGCAACTTGCATGTCCTATACTGCTCCTGTTTGGATACTCTAACTTAGCTAGAGGTTAGACTAACTCATGACTAACCTTGAACTAACTGTAGCCAAAGAGGTGTTTGGGTGATAGGGTTAGATTGACAATAATTGCGCTTGATGGAGAGACAAAAGTGATTTTCTAGTGGGCCCAATGAGAATTATCTCCAATTAGCACCTCTTGGGTGGGATAGTTTTTTTAGTGGGTTCGGTGCAACTTGCTCCAATTTAACGATCATGCTTGATTACTTTAGGGCTATTTGAGCCCCAACTAGCTCAAACTAACTCTAACCCATGGATCCAAATAGGGCCAAAGTTAGTCTCAGAAAACGCATTAAGCCCTATATACATGGACAAACGTAGTACATGATACTAGCAAATGCTCACCATTAGTAGTAGTTCATTGGTTGGTTTTGATTTTTTATTCAGTTGATGTGCTGCTACTGCTAATCTTTGTGTGTGGTTGTTTCTAGAGTAAAAAAGGAGGTACTAGTACTTACTGTGGGAAAGGTGAAGTGATGGTTGCTTTGCCCGACCAACTTATTACTCTAGGAATATGGAAATACCAGTGGATTTAAGGAACAGATAAATGATGGTTGCTTCGTCCGAGCAACTTACTATGGCAAAGGTGGGGCTTTGTGATTTAACTGCTCACTAGTCATTACCCTGCAGTTGTGCACTCAGTATTGCTGCATGGCAGGTGGAGCCAAATGAAGGATACCCCACATATCGGCCAAACGAAGTTGAATTGTTTCTAGCATTGCTATCAATCCTTCAGGTTTTGTTTATATGTACGCATAATTTTAATGAAATTGTATTGTGTTGCAATGAAGGTTTCAACTTCGGTTTCCGCAGGAAAAAAAGGTTTCAACTTAGGATTCATGTGTCCTCTTGCCTCAAGATTATCGCGATACAACATTCCATCAAATACAAATGAAACTACCATGGCTGGTAATGCATCTCAATGGTTCGCAAAGCAGCGCCAATATTCACATCACAACTGAAGACAAAGTTGTGAGAAGGTGTACAAATAAAGAAAAACTATATAATTGATCAATGTTTGTCATAGGCATGGCTCCATTTCTAGGCCACAGTGTTCATTGCTTGGCAGCTAGTTTCACCCAGCTCTGTATCAAAAAAAATGTGTATGGAGGACACCACAATCCAATCTTTGTGCAGCTCCACTAAAATCGAGCGGACCACCCCTGTTTGAAAAGATATCAAGTCAGTGTGATTAAAATAATAGTGGAACTAGATGATGAAACATAACACACACAAATAGAAGCCGATCACCTCTGTGATCTCTCTTTAGGACTAACTACTTGTTGGAGAAGATTAGGCACGGAGTTGGATGAGGAGGATAGCAAAACCAATCTCCCTTTCTATAGTCCCACAGAAATGTAAAAAGGTTGCCAGTGTGACATTTTGGCGGAAATGCACAAACACTCTTAAGAAAAAAGTGATTTGTGAAGTTCACCAAAAGGTCGCAATAGAAACGAGGTGACAATGGATAGTCCTATTTGCAAAACGAGGTAGAAAGGAAACAATTACTACCCAATAACACGAGTTGAAAGAAGACACATACGCCAACAAAAAAGAAGCATATTACATGTAATAAGGGAAAGATAGCAGCATGGTGGTTTACCAAAAATGGTTTGAGGACAAGATTGCAAGATGGAAAGTACGCCAGTAGAGATACGTTTTAAGAAAACAACTAAAGAAGATCCACATGCAGCAACGCGGGAAGATGGGCAGTGGAGCAAGGCCGGATGAAGCTGTACCTAAGGGTCATCGGGATGTTACTAGGAGGGCGCCGGTGGCCGGGATATGCCCATACTGCAGCAGCGAGCAAGTGGCGAAGGCCCTAGCACATCGGAGCTTGGTCAGAGAGAACAGCGGGTACTGCAGATCGGGACGTCCTGCCTCAACACCGTCGAACGGAGAAACATGCACATCCTCCCTTTCCGCCAGCGGACGGGATGCGGCCGGATCACTGACCAACGGTGAGAGAGAGAGAGGCCACCACCGCCTTGTGTGAGATGGTGTGACGAGAGACAAACCCCAGCAGGCAGGCTCCATTCTACATAGTGGAGCGGATTTTTCCATTTTCCCTACGGCAATCGTTTTATATTATGTACGCGCCATTGATGAATATATAACTTTATGTAATACTAATGCGTCAAGTCAACTTTTATTCCATCTAGGCATGGTACCCGACCCTCCTTCAAGTAAACAACCGCTAGACGCGTCAAATTATCACGTGGGGTGCCTTTTCGTACAGGAACGAACTGCACCGTGTACCAGCGTGGGTGTGGCCGGGAACGAGACGTGAGTACGTGCGTCCTACATGCACCTCTTCTTTAGGTGCAGGTACGTATGTCGGTGGGAGTGAGAGAGATGGTTTGTGCGAAACAGAGGCAATGTGTCGATGATATCTCAAACAAAAAACTCGTAGCATATGCAATGTGTGTGAAACGGAGTCATGGACGTGAGATATCGATAGAATCGAAAACAGGGATGAAGTGTGTGGATGTGCGATTGATAAAGAGTGCCATCAAATTTGTGTTTGCCCACGTCAAAGATACAAGGCGGCTGGCCTACTAGAATATGAGAGGGCAGAGGTGCAGTTTTTCTCTGTGGCATGGATACCTACCTACAACGTTCGACTATCGGTGTGTGTGTGGGGGGGACAGAGACTGATCGACTAGTGTATGTGTGGGGAAGGAGAGGGACCTAGCTATGTATTGAGGGAGATCAATCGGCATCCACTGATCTATGTAGCAGAGGAATAAGGTTGGGAGAAAGACAAAGGTAGAGCGTCGGAGGGTTGGTGGTGGAGTGGTGTCTCACAAATGGTGGGAGAGGCCTGCTAGACAAATGGAGGGTACGAGTGTAATATAAATAAGAGAGGGCAGGGGATGCCTATCTATCTATGCACGTGCGTGTGAGAGACGGGTTGGGAGGTATGCAAGGATGACGAGGGGAGACGATATGGTTGTGGTAAGAATACATGACTACATAGGATGATCAACCGTCGTGGGTCCGAGAAAGGGAGAGACATAACTAGTGAGGTAAGTCTACCAGTGCGTGGGGAAAACGAATTATAGTCGACCTGGCTATTTGTAGGGAAATCAGTACAATAAATGCATGCATGTGTTAGAAGCAAATATGGTCCAAAGAGACAGACAGGGGGAGAGGGGTGCATCTAGGAGGTGGTGCGAGAGGCCTACCATGTCGAGGGGGGAGGAGTGTGCGAGTATGAGATCGATGAAAAGAGGGGCGGGCATGTGCACCTGCGTGGAACCATATTGGACATAGGGTGGCGTGGGTGGTTAGAAGAGAAGAGGGGAAGTATGTTTTTGTGGTAGGCACACTTGGCTAGAGAGGTATATCGATAGGTGCATGCCGGAAAGGAGTGGGGGGGCCTACACACACCGTGGGTGAGCGACCTAAAGAGAAATAAAGAATGTGTGTAATGGTGGGGACGCTGAGGGAGGGTGAGAGGGGGGACGGGCGTGTGCATGCATGATAGAAAGTTAGCGCTAGCTAGCTACAAAGAAAAGAGGATCGTGAAGATGTAAAACACGAACAAGGATCATAATTCATTATAAAAAAGTGGGCACAGATACTTGAAGAAGATATCATAATGTAGAACATTGATTATAATTTGGGCTAATGTGTGGCTTTTGCAGCTCAGGGCTAAATACTTGTCATAATGTAGGCTGCAGGGCAGTATACTTTGTGTGATAAACACGGTGGACGTATGGAACATAGGGGCGGCACTAGGGGTATTCTTGGGTCTTCATGTGAACATGGTTTAGATTATGAATATATAGTTAGTACATCAAATGTACTATTATTTGGAATCAACATCAAGTGTATTGGAAAAATTGAATTCGAGTTCATATAGTACACATAGTTCATATCTATCTCTATAGTAATCATGTGGTGTGTTGATAAGGTAATACACGAATGATGGTTGAAGTTGGCAACAATCATGGTTGTAGATTCTTATTGAAATAGAGAAACAAATTCAAATTTAGTTCGAATTGCAGTGGTAGTATAGAAATTTGGAATGCACTAAAATGTTGGTATGAGTAGGTTACATGCATTATACAGCCAACGAAAAAATTTAATTGGACATAACCTATTGGTATGAGTAGCTTTGAATAGCATTTGTATAGTAAAACGGGACAAGACTCTCTCTTTGTGTGGTGTGAATAGTTTTTTAGGTTTTTTTTCGTTGAGGGAAATGCGAATTGATTTGGTATGTATATTACACGTTAGGCTTGTCCCTAAAATTCAACCAGCGCCTTGTTATATCCCGAAAATTCAGATATCGTGCTCCCAAAACTGGCGCATTCACAACCCGCGCCTTGCAATCCCGAAATTACAACGTGCGCGAAAACTCCCTCCAGCTGCCAAATCCTAACACGCGAAATCCCCCTTCTAACCCTGAGCCGAAAGGCCGCTAGTTCAAATCGATGGGGTTACTTTTGTAACACACCCTACATTTTGGAAAAGTGCGTCCCTAAGTCATGGTTCCACCTCCCATCACCTCCTTTTTGCCATTTGAAATCCCAAGCCGCCATAACATCTCCGTTCCAACAACGAAACCGCACCCTCCTCCGTCTGCCACCTGACTGTTTTCCAGCCGAAGCCTCTTCCCTGAGGATGTCGTCCACCGCAACAGCTCAACGTCCCTCATCCACCTCCCCGGATGAGGATCCGTCGTCCATCACATCGTCTCGCCGGTTCAGCCACCCCGTCCTCCACCTCCAATGAGCTGCTCCGATGATCACATCATCTATCGCGGCTACTCACAGCGCCGCCTTAACCTGCTCCACTGGAACCGCAACATCCTCACTGACTCCTCGGACAAAGCCGAGGCCTACTCGGCGCCACCAAAGAGGTTGTACACTCATCGCGTCGCACCTTCTCCTTAACTCGACCTCCCGACACCGACGGTGCTCCATCCCGCACGCCCATGGAGCGGCTACCTCGAAGCCAGCGCTGCGGGAGACATATCCATGGCGGCTCTCCCCTAGTACGAGGCCCCTTCGGCGGTGGCGTCAATACCAGCCGGATATGCTGCTGCTGCTCTGGCTCTCGCTCGCTCGTGCTGCTGCTGCTCGGGCTCCCGCTCGCTCGCTCACACTACTACTGCTACTCTCCCCCTCGCTCATGCTGCTGCTCTGCTCCGATTTAGCTAAAGTTCATTCGACTGAATTGACTTTTGAGTGAGTCGATTTTCAGGGGGTGGGGGGTCTCGCCGGAGTTAAGGAAGAACCACCCGCAGCGGGGAGGGGGGCTCACCGGAGAGGTACCCCAGTATCTGCTTGCCGGCAATGGGGGGCGCGGTGGTGGGGCGGTGGCGTGGGGATCACCGGAGAAAAAGCTTGCGCGGGGGGTCGCGGGGGGGGGGGGGGCTAGAGGGATGGATGGACAGCGGCAGACCGGCGGTGGGGAGTTGTTTTGGGGTGGCGAGGCAGCGGCGAACCGACGGTGGGGAGTTGTTTCGGGGCGGCGAGGCAGCAGCGGACTGGTGGTGGGGAGTTGTTTCGGGGCGGCGAGCGGGTCCGGGCGGTGATGGCTGGCGGCTCAGGGGGGTGTAGGTTGAAGATGAACTACATGCCCTCCCTAAACTACATATCAAGTGCCTCTCTGCTACCATTGCGTTTAGTTTCAACAATAACATTCAGATTCCACAGTAAATTTCAGTTTCGACAGTTAAGTTGAGAGTCAACAGTTTTTACCTCATCTGTTGTAGTCAGGTGGTTTTTCGTGATGTAAATTTTACATCTATCACTACTAGGAAAAGATCTACTAATGGCGCACCAGTTTTGCCTACTAATGGCGCATCACTGGTGCGCCATTACTAGCACGCCACTAGTAATTTTTACTAATGGCGCACCACTGTTGCGCCATTAGTATCTGGTATACTAATGGCGCACCACCAAGTGCGCCATTAGTATATAAAACCATGCGCCATTAGTGTGCCTCCCAGGGGCCATATTTAACCATGTGCTTTGGCACACTAATGGCGCACTGCGAATAGATGCGCCATTAGTATACTTGGCATACTAATGGCGCACTCTGTCTTGATGCGCCATTAGTATCCTTTGGCATACTAATGGCGCACTCTATCTTGATGCGCCATTAGTATCCTTTGGCATACTAATGGCGCACCTTGTGGTGATGCGCCATTAGTATGAATATTTGTTTTTTTTTTACTTTTCTGATTTTTGCACATGTTACAAAATATATTATTTGACAGAATATAGACAGTAGCACACAGCAACATCAGATTCATCGAATACAATAGACGATTAGTCTCCGAATACAATTCATCATATTAGTCTCTGAATTCAAAAGACCGAACAAAGATAAAACATTACAAGTCTCGAGACCGCGAGTATCGAGTTTGTCTTCACATTACAAGTCGATATCAATCATCTAAACTACCATCACATAGAAGAGAGCTGCGGTCATCACGATGAGCATCATCACGATCAAACTGGTCTTCATCCAGTTCCTCCAACGCTCCCTCCTCTCTCCCGCTAGATAGCGGGCGTATCTAGATTCGGCCTCCACCCAAGTGGTGTACCCTTTGTAACTGTTACCGCTGAAACGGTGAACCTATCTTCGACACTCCTCCCAGCCGTCATAGACTCCGGGAACCTTACCCTTGTACACGACATACGACGGCATCTCTATGGACAAGCCAAACAACAGACAATACATACATAAGCAATATATAAGTATGCAACAAAAGGATCAGAAGAGAAAAGCAAGACATTAATAGCACGATTCAAGGTCCTACTAATAAATAGCATCGATTACATCTAAGTTGAATGACTGTCCAAACCAAAGAGACATACAATTCATTAAAGTTTAATTACAACATGAGCCAATCAATGTTTCAGAACTACACATCACTACTTTCGACTCGACTCATGGACAGGAGCGTGGATGAAGCCGCTGTCTGTTGTGATGGTCATGAAATCGCGGGCATTGTCAGCCTGCATTTGTAGCATTCCGTCTATCTCAATGTTGGACGGTTGATATATGAGGAAGAACTGCCCCGAGGTATGAAGGACATGTTGATGGATGATGTCCGCAAACTCCGACTGGATGCGAAAGAATTCTTGTCTAATGTCCGCGTCCTGGATTGTCGACAAGCTCGCGGCCCAATCTTTGAGATTATTTGGTAGTAGAAGGTGATGATGGTCCCTTACGATTGCCCGCATGTGATGGAGGGCGTAGTAGGCATCCTTCTGACCGCCAGGCGGCTGCTTGACGCAGCAGAACGTCGTATTGTGGGCGAACACGTGCTTGCCGTACTTACGAAACTGCCCTGATGAAGGTGCCTCCAGAATTGGCATAGCCAGGGAGCACATCATCAAGAACTTTCTTGATATTTGTGTAGTCTATCTTGGAGTTATGGTTCGGGTCGAAATACGTGGCCATGGAATATATCGGGCTTAAGAGGATGAGTGTGCAATGTGTGTCACTGCACAGAACACGGAATGTTAGAAAAAAAAGAACTATCGAAATATAAGAAATTATATGTTACGAGGCGGTTAAGGGATGACTTACTCGGTAAAGTAAGCCACAAGGAAGTTATCCTTATCTGGGTTTGCCAGAATGACGTCTTCGAGGTGTGAACTCGCGACATGGCGGTCCCCAGCGCTACTCAAGAGCTTGCCACGGATGTAGAAGTGGTCGATGATCATGATGTCTGGGGTCTTGTCTCTAATGATCCGCATCTCCATACTCAGCAAAAATAGCCGAACGAAGGTGTAGTGCAGCGGATGAAGGTTGAACATAGCAAAGATGTCATCAAACCGCAGGACAATCATACCCCCGATGGCGCCATCCACAAAGCCCTTGCCCTTTGTCACCTTGGCCACGAAAACTGGGTATGACACATCATTCTCTGTGCGATGCTGCTTCTCCAAAGAAAGAACACTGTCGTGCAGACTCCGCATAGCACCGGTTGTAGAATTGAGCATATTTGTCGGTAGCATCGCCCTACCCGCCACATGCACCCTCCTCGAGATATCCTTAGGTGAAGGTGGCCCGTCATGAGCACGGATCGTACTCGGTGCCGGATGGCTCGCACCGGTGCCCTTTTTAGTCGGCCGTTTCCGGCCCTTCTTCTTGATCTGCTGTAATTGGACCGAGTTCTGCTCACAGACAGCCTTCTTGAGCGTGTTGGGGCTGATAATATTTGGCACCTCCGCTATCTGAGGCTCGGTGAAGGCGGCAGCTGGAGGCGTCTCCTGAGAACTGAACGCCAGACGACGCCTGTTGCAATTGGGTTTCTCCTCCATACCAGCTAGATCGCGGTCGTCTTGTTTGGGTTCTTGAGAAGGAGGCCCGCAGAACTCGTCACCGTACCCATGTTCGGCAAAGTACTTAAAGACGTTGGTAAATGTACCATCGTCGTCGTCGTCGTCGTCCGGATCCTGTGCCATATGCATGTCCGGATCCTGTGCCATAGGGATGTCCGGCATGTCCGGTAGTGTTGTGGCATTCTTGCCATGGCTTGGCGCCGGCATGACTGGCGGTCTTGTCTGTGGGGTGGTGTCCCCCGCCCCCAAACGAATCTGGCTCCTTGGCCAAAGCAGGGGCCAGCTTACGCAGGCGCTGAGGGTCATCTCATCTTTTTCGTCGGCCCCAGCGGGTCGAATCGGAGGTAACAGCTCGTCGCAGCCTGGCAGCACCTGAACCAATTCAACCCTATACATTGTGGGTGGCATCGGATTACCGTGGAACACAGGGTTGCCCGGTTGAATGATTCTGCCCTTGGCGACAGCGACCAACTCGCCGCCCATGAAGTGCAGGAGAGTGCAAGGAACGTCGGCGGCGCCCTGCGAAAACATGTAGGGCGTCAGGGATGCCCAGTCAAAGGCAAGGAGATGAAGTCCTCGGCCAAGAGGTTTAGTTACCGTGAAGCCGTCGAGCTCGGCTAATGTCGAGGCACCGCCAACGGCGGGCGTGCAACTGACGGAGGGGCCGCTTGCTGGCGAGGTGCCGGCCGGCATACACCCGGGTGCATTAAGCTCCAATGCCGGCGTCGAAGACACCAATACCACCGCCGCCGGAGACACCAATGGCACCGCCGCTGTAGAGACCAATACCACCGCCGCCGGAGACACCAATGGCGCCGCCTGCACGTCGTGCGAGTTGCTGGCCGTGAAGCTGGGAATCGGAGGCGGCCCCTGTTGGCCACCCGCAATCCACGTCGTTATCCCATGAATCAAGGTAGGCATAATGCCGGTGAGCATCGATCCCAGTTGTTGTTGCACTTGCTCTTGGACCATCTCCGGAATCCGCGCCACTTGCGCCTTGAGTGCTTCAAACTCGCGCGACTGGCTTTCCGAGCTGGTCTTTTTCTCCTTTCGCCCACCAGCGGTATAGTATGACGACCATTTCGTGGACAAGCCTTTGCCGGCCACACGACCAGCTGGCGTTGGCTTACTGAGCTTATCCTTGTTTTTCATTACGTTCAACGCCCTATTCAAAGGGGTGTCGAAAGGGGAGCTCTGAGATGACCCCGCGCTACTGCTTTCTTTGTCCTACGGAAGGAACGTGAACCATTTAGAAATATTGGGGATTAATTAGAATGCAACCATATGGAGCTAATTATGCGGGGGTGTATTCCTTACCAGAACAAGCTCAAGCTCCTTGGTCTTCGGATCCGTGGTAAGCTCCTTTGTTACCGGGTCCTCCTTGTGCCGGGCCCTGAGAACTAGTCTGCTTGTCACTGTATTTCTCGAAGCGGGGCGGTAGGCCTTGCTCGGCATGCTCCGCGTCCTCCTTGTCCCATACAGGCTCCGCCACTCTGTAACCGCCGGGACCGAGTTGGTGGACCCCTATGTTCAACTGCCGCATTTCTTTCCCCCACTTACTTGATTCGGATGTTGCGGGGCTCTCGCACTTGATCTTGAACTCCTTGTAGTCATCTTCGCTCATCAAAGGATATTTCGCCTTGATCTTCTCATAACTATCACCTTTGTCAATCATTGCCTTCACCGTGCTTTTCCATGTAGACAGGGCCGTGCTCATCGTCGTGAGGGCGGCACCGTTCACTTTATTACCGGAGAGGCGTGTGTTTGCGAACGCAGCGGGGAACTTGTATCGTTCATGCAGCTTCGTGAAGAGGAGGCTGCGCAAATTCCCTCGGTCCTTATGCCTTAGGTTCTCAGTGTTGATCGAGGCGGTGCTCCGGAGAATGCACCCGAGCTGAATCGAGTACCCCTTGACTACGTGTTTGGGCACCGTCGGATGCCCGTCGGAGTTCACTTCAATAAATTCCTCCCTGACGGTGCCGAGCACGTTCGGGCGCCGGTCCTTCCATTGCCTCTTCGGTTGGCTGCCATCTATGCGGGCGCCGCCATCATCAATGGTGGCATCCGCGGCGCCATCATCAGTGGTGTCATCCCCGACGCCACTAGGGGTTGTGTAGTCAGGATCGGTGTCTTCCGTGGCGTCCTCATAGCGGCGAGGTTCTTCCTCCAACTCCTGGGACAGCTCCCAGAATTGCTTGCCGCCCGAACCGCCGGCCTCATCGTTGTGGGCCATGTTTCACTCTAAATAGGAAAAAAGTTAGGTCAAAAAGTTGGTTATTGTCAAGGAACAAGATCATGGTCTCATCATTTAGGGTTTGTCGACACCGAGGCATCCTAAAAGCTAAGCTTTTATCATTTAGGGTTTGTCGACGCCGAGGCACCCTAAAAGCCTAAGCGTACATCATTTAGGTTCTCATCGACACCGAGGCACCCTAAAAGCCAAGGTTTCATCATTTAGGGTTTGTCGATGCCGAGGCACCCTAAATGCTAAGTTTTCATCATTTAGGGTTTGTCGACACCGAGGCACCCTAAAAGCCTAAGCGTACATCATTTAGGTTCTCATCGACACCGAGGCATCCGGGGCAGCCAAGTTAAGTTTTCATCATTTAGGGTTCATCGATGCCGAGGCAACCTAGGTTGGGCCTAATCACTTGGCACTAATCACTTAGCTTTATTTCCACCTATGTTGGGTTTATCATCTAGGGTTTATCGATGCTAAGGAGAATTCTAAGTTGGGCCTAATAACTTGGCTCTATTGCCACCTATGGTTTAATGCAACAAGAATGGTAGGGAAGTTGATCCTACTTAACTAAGTACTAAGATACCCCGGCCCAGGCATTAGTCGCAAGTACCCCATATGTCCTATTTTTAGCAAAGTCATGCTAAAATTCAAGGAAAATTTTAGCATGACCTTTGCTGAAAATAGGACATATGGAGTACCCGAATTTGCCGGAATGGAAGTTAATCGACATTCCGGAAAACTCAAGGGCAACTCGGGGTACCTGCAAATTCATCACGACACAATGGTCGGAGAGAAAACCCAGCAAACTAGCAAGATGATCATCATCTTTGCAAGACAGTAGCTCAAGTTTCTGACAGTAGCCTCTGAAGAAAATAGCATTGCAACATTCAAGTTCACAGGATAAAAAAATCATCCACATTCACCAACCCACATGATGTTAAAACCCACATGAGCTGTAAACAGACTAAAAAAACCCACATGATGTTATAACTGTATACACTGAACATGATGATACCAAATGGGAAGGAAAATTGTATCACTCTAGATTAGTGTAGCCACTATCTAACAAAACGAGAATGTTAACAAAATTACACCATGATGATACCAAATTCTTGTAGCAGTACAATGAGTTCACAGGATAAAAAAATTATCCACATTCACCAACCCAAACTGGTGGAGATACAGCAAACTAGAACCTCCCAGGTTTCTGCCATTTTATTTTTCCCATCGTATATTTTTTTGATTCATGTCATGGTATTTGCTGTCAAACCAAGTATTTTCTTTCTACATAATCTGGGAAGTTTCCTTCTTACTGTCTCACTATATTACTGTCTCACTACAAAAAAGTAGTATGCTTAATTGAGACTAGTATGCTTAGTTGCATTATGACAGGCAAAAACTACAAATATTTGTGTTTTTAGTTGAGCAATGCAGCGACCGTGTGATAGGCAAGTTTCAGCTGGGAAAGTGTCATGATTCAGACAACAGAGCAGCTAAGCATAGCAAGTGGATAGTTTAGTCAGTATACTAGTACTCTTTAGAAAGCATGAGACATATATTACCTGGAGGAGACTTTGTCGGAGAGTTGCCTGTGAATTGAAAATACAACGAGATCAGCAAAGGACAGTAAGATATATACTGAAATTATCATAACAAAATGCCAGCTACTGCCATGGTCAAAGAATAGATTATGATAGATGGACAAGTACAGGTTAAACTAGATAATTTTCAAAAGCGGTTTAACCACCGCAGGATAAAACAATGCAGCCGAGACTGGGCTTAGACTAATATCCTCATAGCATAATCTGACATCAAGCAAATAATATAAGAACAGTGAAAATGTATGTTCACTGCAAATGAATATGGACCAAGTGTTCACATTCTTGGAGTAACAAATATTCATCTACTCATTTGTATATACCTAGGAGTAACAAGACTGCACTTGCCAATAATGTTTTATTTATGCTTCCCAAGGACCAACTCCTAAACTGAACACAAAATACTGTGTGCACATCTGCAAGTTGTAGAAGGAAAAGGTGCAACACTAAAAAAACTATCAAACTAACAGATCCATTAATCAATTATGGACTTCTTACATGTTACATCTATCATTATGGACTTCTTACATGTTTCATATTGTTGCATGAATCCAAATTCACTTGAATATTGTTGCATGAAGAAAAGAGGCCCTGGGCATCCATCCAACACAGCTAAACAAACAAAATGCAGTTCCATGCTTTCACAATATAATTCTCTTCAGATTTCTTATTAAGAGACAACAAGATACTTGTCACTGAATTTTTCTTCAGATTTCACAGTACTGAATTTCAATGGGAAAAATTCTTAGTACAGTTCATTCTTAGGGAATCAAATATGAGAATCAAATATGGGTCATGCAGTTCCACTATCTGTATAAAGAACCATCGGTGGCGCTCCACTAAGAACCATGCCGCCGACTGGTGCCGAGGATATGGGGATTGCCGGTGGGAGGAGATGGGATTGGGGTAGGGTCGCCTCACTCACTTGCTGGCTAGCGCGGCGGCATCAGGGAGAGTCGGGCGGGTTCGGGTGGCGTGAGCAAGGAGGTTGGTCGGTGCGGCGGTCTTCGATCTACGGTGGCGGTCCTTCTCGATCTGCGGCGGCGGTCCTCCCGGCCTAAGAGTCACTTGGCAGCAGCAGCTTCCCAGCCCGTCGGGGCACTCCTCCCTGGTCCGGACTGGCCACGCTGCTCGGGGACGGCGAAGGAGGCGAGGGGGACGACGAACACGGGGGGCAGCGGGTGAGATCGATGAGGCAGGGGAGAGATTAGAGAGATTGGGGATTTAGTGTGGGGGGAAGCTTTCTAATGGCGCACCACCCCCTCGTGCGCCATAAGTATGACTATTCTAATGGCACACCACCCCTCGGTGTGCCATTAGAATTTTGTTTTACTCTAGCCCACTAGCCATATCTACAACCTAACCCTATCTACAACAAAACCCACCCACTAGCCCGACTGGTCAGCACGCAGCACACATACCAGGAGGTCCTGGGTTCGATTCCCAGGCTCCCCAATATTTTTTATGCATATTAAATGTTGTTTTTTATATTTATTTGTGTTTAAATATGTTTGAAATTGTTTAAATCATAACAGTAATATTTTTTATAAAAACAGTAATAATTTTTCAAAAAATATGTTCAAATTTGTTACTTGAAAATATCATCGGCGGCGGCGGTGGAGAGGGGGAGGGTGCGGGGGGTGCCCGTTGGCGGCGGTGGAGCGGGGGGCCGGTTGCTCGTCGGCGGCGGTGGAGCGGGGGAGGGTTGCGGTGGGTCGTCGGCGGCGGTGGAGCTAGCGGGGGAGGGTACGGGTGGGATCGAGATGGAGGGGGATCGAGATCGAGATGGAGGGGGAATCGAGATCGAGATGGAGGGGGATCAAGATCAAGTGTCCTCATGAATTCAAAAAGTGCCCATGAAATTTAAAAATATTCATGATATCAAAAAGTGCCCATGAAATACAATCGAGAAATGAAGACTACGATTTAAATACAATCGATCTTAGCTAGCTATCTGTTCACAATCTTCTTGCCCTTCTTTTTCGCAAATGGAGTTCTTCTGTGGAACGGACGTCCTTTAGGTAGGGTGGTCCTGCTTCTTCTTGTGGTGTGTGCTGCTACTTCATCTTCGTCGTCATGTTCAATCTTCGGGTCGCCGTACTTGGCGAAGTCTTGCTCATTGGCTACTCCATCCATTCCGATGATCTTCCTTTTGCCTCTCCTCACGACAACACGACTGGGCTTTGACGGGTCGGTAATGAAGAAGCATTGGTCCACTTGGGAAGCCAGTACCCATGGCTCATTTTTCGCGGTGACGTTTGCGCCCGCGGTCTTGGATTTGGCTTCGGGTATAACCATGGTGGTGAAATACCGGTCTTCTTTTAGGACGCTCTTGGCCCATCTGACACGGAACATCGGGACCTTCTCTCCAGCGTAGCTCAGCTCCCAGATCTCCTCGATCCTTCCGTAGTATCTGTCCTTGTCGTTACCGGTGTAGGATTCCATCGTTACCCCGGAGTTCTGATAACCATCGCTCTTCATGTCCTTGTCCTCGGTGTAGAATGTGTCGTCGTTGATATCGTACGCCTCATAGGTCATCAGGTTGTGCTTGGTGCCCTGTGACAAGGCGAATATGAGTTGTTCTTCCGCGGAAGAATCCTCATGTAAAGGGTACGACAGAAGCTTCTGCTTGAACCAACGCGTGAAACATGAGTTGTGCTCTTTGAGTATATCTCCGTCCATTCTCTGTTGGCCTTGGTCATTGTACGTCTTCTCAATAAAGTTTTTGTGCTCTACCACCCAAGGATCGACCACGTCTATGTGTTGTAGCGCGACTAGGTTTGCTCTTTCAAAGTCGGCGAGTCGACCCTCGAAGTCGACATGCATTTCGCGGTGACCCTCACGGTGACCCCATCTAGCGAGCCTACTGAGGTGCCTGTTGATGGGCAGACCAACGGGGTTCTCGATGCCTAGATAATTCGTGCAGTAGGAGATGCACTCTTCGGTCAGAAAGCCCCTGGCTATACTTACCTCTGGACGTGACATGTTGCGAACGTATCCTTTGATGACACCATTCATCCTTTCGAACGGCATCATGCTGTCAGGAACGTCGGCCCGAGTTGGATGATATCCTCCACGGTATGGACCAGCAGATGCACCATAACGTCGAAGAATGCGGGCGGGAAGTACATCTCAAGCTCGCATAGTATCATCACGATCTCTTCCTGTAGCCTTCTGAGTTGCCTCACGCTAATCGACTTCCGAGAGATGACGTCGAAAAAGTTGCATAGGCCAAATAGCATTTCACGGACGTGCGCGTCCATGATCCCACAGATTGCAACTGGAAGTATCTGCGTCATCAACACATGACAGTCGTGAGACTTCATCCCGCTGAACTTCTGCTTCGCTGGGTCTAGGTATCTGCTGATCTTCCCCGCGTAACTGTAAGGAAGTTTTACTCCTAGGAGGCAGGTGAAAAACTGCTCGATCTCCTCCTGACTTAGAGTGAAGCACGCGGGAGGGTAGTCATTTTCGGTCTTCTTGGCCTTTTTGCCTTTGCGACGACTTTTTGTGTCCTGCTTCGCCTAATCATCATCATCATCATCATCATCATCATCATTAGCGTGAAGCTCCTGCCTGATGCCCATTGATTTCAAGTCTGCCCTTGCTTTCGGCCCATCTTTGGTCCTCTCTGGCATGTTGAGCAGGGTACCAAGCAGACTCTCGCACACGTTCTTCGTGATATGCATGACATCAAGGCTGTGAGGCACACGGTGGATCCTCCAGTACGGCAAGTCCCAGAAAACAGACCTCGTTTTCCATACCTTCAGCAGCGGCTCTGGCGCCTTTCGCTTGTTTCTCGGCTCTGGCGCCTTTTGCTTCTTTCCCGGCAGTGGGCAGTCTTTCCAATTTTTCAATAGCTCGTTTATTTCCTCGCCGCTCCTCGTACACGGGCGTTTTCGGGGTTCGGTTTCACCATCGAACATATCCTTGCGTTTCCTCCACGGGTCATCGTCGCGAAGCCACCTTCGATGTCCCATGAACACGGTTTTCGAAGACCTGGGATCTCTATCTAGCTGGCGATACATTGTGCCATCCATGCACCTTACGCATCCAGAAAATCCGTGGACTACCTGCCCCGCGAGATATCCGTAACCGAGATAGTCGTGCACCGTCGTGAGCAGTGCGGCTCTCATAGGGAAATATTCTTTCTCTGCGGCGTCCCACATATTGGCTGGCGTTTTCCATAGCGTGTCTAGCTCCTCCTTCAGCAGCCCCAGATACAGATTGATGTCGTTCCCTGGTTGTTTCGGCCATTCAATTAGCATACTCATGTGAATATACTTCCTCTTCATGCACAACCAGGGGGGAAGGTTGTACATCCACACAAACACAGGCCAGGTGCTATGTGTGCTTCTCTGGCTGCCAAACGGATTGACTCCATCGATGCTCGCGCCCAGCACGATGTTCCTTGGATCCTTCCCAAATTCTGGGTATTCGAAGTTCAACGCTTGCCACTGGCTCGCAACCTTAGGGTGACTCAGCATCTTGTCTTTTTTATTTATCTCCGGATCATTTCCGTCATCTTCCCTCTTCTTCTCCTCCCTATCTGCGTGCCAACGCAGGAGCTTTGCTACCTTTGGGTCCGCGAAATACCGCTGCAGACAAGGAGTGATCGGAAAGTACCACACCGATTTTCAAGGAGCTTTCTTCCTCTTCTTGTATGGAGTGACGCCGCACACCGGACATATGGTAGACTCCGCGTGCTCGTCCCGATAAATGATACAATTGTTCATGCACACCTAGTATTTCACGTGCGGTAAATCCAGAGGACACACGATTTTCTTCGCCTCCTCGAAACTGGTCGGGCACTTGTTCCCCTTGGGAAGACGTTCGTGCCAGAATGACATGTTCTCGTCGAAGCATGCGTCGGTCATTTTGTGTTTTACCTTCATCTCCAGAGCCATGAGCGTTACTTTCAGGCGGGTATCCTCGGGCTTGCATCCTTCATACAATGGAGTAACCGCGTCTATCTCCAGTTGATCCAGCTTGGCTTTCTCTCGGGCGGCAGCTCTTGTGTTATCCGTCTGCTTGAGAAGCAGCTCTTGAATATGAGGGTCCTGCACCCAACCTCCATCGTCGTCTGCTCCGGCATCTTCATCTTCATGATCATGCCCTTCATCTTGATCTTCCTCATCATCATGTATGACATCTTCTACATGATGACTGTGTACAACATAACCGTCGTGATCATGTCCTGGAGATTCTTCGTCTTCTCGCCCGCCCTCGCCGCGGTGGTACTTGTCTTGTTGCCCTTCCTCATTTCTTGGCCGGCCCCATGGACGACTTCATAGTCATCTTCATCACCTTGCCACCAATAGCCATCCATGAAACCACGCAAGAGCAGGTGGTCCCGCACCTACCCGAAATCCGGGTCCGCAATAAGGCTCTTCAGCTTGCATCTTCAACACAGACATCTTATCTCCATCTCGTTCTTTTGAAGCATCTCGGCCTTCGCGGAGCTCAAAAACCTATTCACGATGCCTTCAGTCATCGTGCGGACCATGGTCGCCTGCGGGGTAGAGCAAAACGATATTTTAGAACCAAGAAAAAATTTGGCATAACCTTCCCTAAAAATAGGACCTAAAAGAATGCATAATGCCAAAATTCTCGCCGAAACGGAAATGAATCAAAACATTCCGGCAAAATATTGGCAACTATCGCATTCCAAATACCAGTACCTTCAAACACAAACATATATGCAACACCACAAACACATGCAACACCACAAACATACATAGATCTAGCTAGGCCACAAAAAGTGCATGTGCACGTTGTTGGAGCGAGCTAGGGAGAAAAAAAAGTAGATCTACATCATGAAGATAGCTTTCCCCTTACTTACCTATCAAAAAAAGGTAATTTCACCACTTAATTTTGATGAATCTATGGTAGAAATGAGGTGAGGAGGAGGAGGAAGCCGAAAGCTTGGAGAAGGAGGTGGAGGGAATGAAGTGGGGAAAGTGAGTGGGTAGGTGTGGGGCTGTCCAAAATATCTTGTTGGGGTCCCAGGTTACTAATGGCGCACCACCAGCAAATGGCGCACCGGGTAATAGGGCGCCATTACTAGTTTTGCAAAAAAAAGAACAATTTTTTTACAGTAATGGCGCACTGTCTGCCTGGTGCGCCATTACTAGTTAGAACTAGTAATGGCGCACTTTGACCTGATGCACCATTAGTTTGTATGGAAAAATTGAAAAAAAATTAATACTAGTGGCGCACCCTGTTTCTGGTGTGCCATTAGTGTCTTCCACACTAATGACGCATCACCAACTGGTGCGCCATTAGTATATAGTAGTGGCGCACTGCTTCCATGGTGCGCCATTAGTATCAATCCTATCTATTGCCCTTTTCCTAGTAGTTTATTTTAAATCATCTATTGGAGATGCTATTAGAATGCCACTTGAGATTAATGATGTCTGTCTTGTGTTGCTTCAACCTTGACATCTTACGGCTCACCGAAGCTGCTCCAACGACAGAACGATCCATCACAACAGAGCAGTGCCCTGGATGCCGTCTACAGATTCATCAGATCTTCCTCCACACCTCCGACAGCCACCTCCGCCCCAACTTCTTTAGTGACCAACCCAATGATGCTGAGGATGACACGACTACGGCAAAGAGGTTGTAAACTTTTTGCATCACTTATTACTCTACATTCATGTCGATCCATTAGGGCTATATTGGTTCAACGGAAAAACATAGGAATGGGAAATTTTCCTATGGCACTCTACTATTCAATTATTCATGCATTTTGTTGAAAGAAATGGAGCAAAACATCCACCTGGACCTACTTTTCAAAATCCTATTCATGAAAACAAGACCAAGTACATTAGTGGCAGAATAATAACATTCAAACTATACACGCTTTCATATGGTTTCACTTTATTTTTGCCATGTTTCTTTGCATTCCTCTGCTCTCCCTATTCCTGTGAACCAAACACCCAAGTTGATAGAAATCATGTGTTTACAAATGCTCTGTTTACCATGTGCATTCCTATCCTATTCTGGTGTTTTTCCTATCCTTGCGCTTTTAGAATCATGCAAGCCAAATGAGCCCTTACAGATACTTCTGTTACAGGTAGGTGTCGAACGAAACTTTGTGTGGTTTGCCGTGCTCCTTCCGCGACGTCGTCCACCTACCCCGAGCTGCTCCATCGACAGAAGCATCCACCAAACCAGACATCACGACTCCTGACCATCTTTCACCGCCGGCACCCACCGCAACCGCATCACCATCATCGACTCAGCAGATAAACCTGAGGAGTACACGGGTCCACAAGACAAGTCGCACACTTTTGTTTCTGCCTATGTTATGAATTGCTAAAAATTACCTGCTACTTTATCGTACTGTTCACCTCTTAGACTTCAAGTCAGGTCCAAATTAATGTTCAAACTTGAGTTCTAAATTAGTTGGGGGGCACATATCAAGGCAGCAATGAATAATATCTCTGTCTAATATATGTTTCACCTAGGTTATGTCTATGTTGTTCATGTTGGGTGGGAAACAAATAGTAAAGCAATCATCATTTGTCTTTTTATTAACTTAAGCAATCATCAGCCTATTATCATTATTTTTGGATCCATCCACTGGTTGTTACTATCACTCTATATTTCTGCATGCTCTCCTTATATAATCTCACCATATTTTTTTGTATGCCTGTCAGATATTGTACACAGTCATGCTGAACATGTAGAGAAAAAGAGAAAAGTTTTGCGTGTTAATACAATGTCATGCAGACATCGCTCCATGGTGGGTTCACCTCCCCCTCTCCAGATTGTAATCCAGAGGACGATATCTGTTCTGAGGTGGATTCAGACGCAGCTGACCACTCCTATTTACCCCCAAGGTGTTTGCTCTACCTTGGCATGATGATGTTAGTCATATCATGCATATGTTGCCTTGCAATTCCTACTTTTCACATCATATATGTCATCTTATTAGTTTAGACATGTTCTGTAATGCCACCTGTGTAGTTTCTATATCATATATGGGAGATATGCAGTCTCATGTCTTTTAGCCAGCCATAATATATGTGAAATGTGCAATGTCATCCTGTTTAACCAGGCATCATATATTTGAGTGATATCTTCCCTATCCTTTTCTTCATTACATTTCCATTTTTCGACAATGTTTGTACACTATACTACTCTTCCCGTGAATCATCCATTTGGGTGGGAGATGGAAAAATCAGGAGTGAAAACAAGGCCTTCAAAGCAGACAGTGCTACCTGTCGAAGCAGATCTCTTGTTGGGTCCCGATAGCTCCTCAGAGATGGATTCAGGGACAGATGAATAGTCCTATTCCCCCACCGAGGTGTCTGCTCTAACTTGGGATTTAACTTGGCACGGTTATACTGCTCATATCATGCATATGGTGTCTTGCATTGCATAGTTTAGACATAATATACACAATATTTAACACCATGTTCTTAGTTCAAACATCATATCAAATGCCCTCTGTTTAGCATATAAATCACATATGTGAATTAAATCTTGTGATCCTTATTACTTAGATAACATGTATGTGAATTATGTCATGCGATCATGTTTAGTTATTCACCATATCTTTGTATTGTGTTGTGCTATGCTATCTAGTTTAGATAGACATCATATATCTGAAATTATGTCAAGCTATCTGTTTTAGTTAAACAATATACATGTCAACTATTTCATGCCCTCTTTTTTCCACACTATCTATTGCATCTATCTCTCATACAATGTCTATACATTCAACTATGTTTCATGTTTATCAGCCATTTGAATTGGAGCGGGTGACGCCAGTATCTAGCGGAGTAAAAACACGGTCTTCAAATAAAATAGTGCTACCTCTTGGTGGAGATAGCACCCCGGTTGCACATGCACGAGAACTAGCCCTACCACACACAACACAGACTCTTGCAGATTGTACCCCAACTGCGATGGTCAGAGAACCAGCTTCACCCAATCAAACTCAACCCCAACAGATAGTAACCCAGTTCCTGTTGACACAACACCATCTCCACCACAGAGCTCCCAAACAAGAGCAGTTAGTAAGGAATCACTACTTCCCAAAGGGCCAGTACTACCACGGCGAACCCCAACTCCACCAGTTAGCACTACAAAAAAAGACACATCCCTGACATTTTGGGCCGAATGAATTTTTTTCTTTCATACCGATGACACTTCTATGATGATTATTGTGACAAAACCTGGTATCATCATAGATGTGGTGGGGTCCTACTTCTATGACAAAAAATCATAATAGAAAATGGGCTTTTCTTCCTGGGCGTGCCGGAGATGCAACTGCATGACATTCTTTGGGCCATCCATGATAGAAAAAACCGTGGTAGAAGCGAGGGCGAGGAAAATATCGGGGTGTTCCCAGTTATGGTGGGTGGTCAGGGTCGAGCGATGCACGTTTCTCTCGTACACGCACGCTCGTGGATGCGCGATGTTGGGCTCTAACTGAACCCGAGCGATTGCACTGCAGGCTACGCGTTACTGAACCCGAGCGATCGATCGATGGCTATTAACTGAACCCGAACGAGCGATTCCTTCGCTACTGCTACTAACTGAAGCCGACCCATGCTGCCTATGGATGAACAGTGAGCGTTGTTGGTGGGGTTTGGATGAACAGTTCCCGGTGGGGTTGGATGAACAGGACCATGTGGTATTGTCTCTGGATGAACAGGACCCCGATCGATTGAGTCGATTTGGGCTGGATGAACAGGACCCAGTGGAGGGCAGGATGAACAGGACCACCCCGTGGAGGGCAGGATGAACAGTAGACGGTGGAGGGCTGGATGAACAGTAGCCCGTGGAGGGGTGGTTGAACAGGAACCCATGGAGAGGGCTGGTTGAACAGTAGTCGGTGGAGTAGCGCGCGTTGGAGGCTGGATGAACAGGAGCCCGTGGATGAACAGTCGCAGGTGGAGGCTGGAGGAGGTTGACGATGGATGAACAGTAGCCCGTGAAGGCTGGAGGGGGTCGATGGTGGAGATGAACAGTATCCCGTGGAGTCCCGTTTTGCGGTACGCCGCACCCCTTCCCGATGAACAGGAACCCCGTTTCGACCGTAGCACTCCAACACAAGTCTGTTTCCTCCTTTTTGCGGTACGCCACACTCCTCCCGATCAATAGGACCCCCGTTTCGACCATAGGAGGTCCGTTTCCTTCGTTTTGCGGGACGCCAGACCACTCCCGATGAACAGGATCCCGTTTCGAACGTGGCCGGTCGAACACAAGGCTGTTTCCTCCGTTATGTGGTACGCTAAGCCTCGTTTCCATCAATTGTTCCGTCCAAGCCCTCCCGATGAACACGACGACGCATTCCATTCCGACCCAGCCGGTTGCCTCCCCATGAACACGACGACGATGCTATTTCTCCGTTTCGACCCAGCCATGTACACAAGCCCTGGCCGCACGTATGCGTGAGTAGGCGTTCGAGACCTTACCCGTATGTACGTACGTGGCCGTATTTTCTTTCTTGCACACTAGCCGTTGTACGTACGTGTACATGCTACGTGTGCGCCTCTACGACGGCTTGTGCGCGCCTCTACTACGACACGTGCGTGCCTCTACATCGACCAGTATGTACATACATGTTCGCGACCAGAATGACAATGCTACTTATGCTTCGACCAGGTGGGTCCCAACTCTCATGCACTTCCTTGCGAGTGAAGATGTAGCTGGTGGGTCCCAGCAGTCAAGGGGGCGAATCGTTTTTTTCCCAGACGCACTTCCTTATGTGCGAAGATGTAGCTGGTGGGTCCCAGCAGTCAGGGGGAAACATTTTTTCGTGAAATACGGTGGCCCGTCCGGTGGGTCCATGCTCTCAGGTGGAGGAATAATTATTTTATGTGTAACAAGGAGGCCCTTCCTTGCTGCGGCCGTGGAACCAGCTGTCAGCCTCTCCACATACAGTCCATGTTCGATGGAAGCCATTCTTTGACCACGTTGACAATGCCACACCGAGAGAACCAGGGCGGTGGACGACAACGAGGCCTAGGAAGGGGACAACGCGGAGCTGGGGAAGACATGGTAGTGGAAGCCCGCGCGGAGAGGAGTACGAGGGTTCACTGGTTTGGCCGCGATGTGAGGCCGTCGTCGCCGTAGGGCCTGGCCAGCGGTGGGAATAGTAGGGGGCGTGGAGGCCTCCACGGCAGCATAGCCGGCCATGGGAGGAAGGAGCATGCGGCACGACTGGCGGTGCTTTGGGCGGCTGGAGCAAGAAGACCAGAGGTTGAAGAAGCACAACGGTCGTTGGATGGACATCGTAGGTTACTGGAGCTAGAATCACTCATATTGACTAATTGATAAAGCACTCCTCCCTGTCAATTTTTGTAGGCCCACAAGTCAGCCAACCACCAAGGTGGGTCCCAACTAGCAGGGGGAGTATTCATTTTTTGTGCGTAATAAGGCGACACTTTCAGTGGGTCTGAGCTGAAAGTGGGGGGAACGTGTTTTCGCGGAATAGGGTGGCCTGTCCGATGGGTCCCAGCAGTTAGGGGGGAACGTTTTTTCGCCAAATACGATGGTCCGTCCGGTGGGTCCCTGCTATCAGGTGGAGGAATATTTATTTTCCGCGTAATAAGGAGGCACTTCCTTGCGGCTGCCGTGGTCCTAGCTGTCAGCCTCTCCACGTACAGTACTCTTCCAACGGAAGTCATTCCTGGACCACGTTGACCATGCCGCACCGAGAGCACTAGGGCGGTGGACGACGGCGAGGCCTAGGAAGGGGACGGCGCGGAGCCGGGGAAGATGCGGAAGTGGATGCCCACACATAGAGGAGTATGAGGGTTCACTGGTTCGCTTTGGTGTGAGGCTATCGTCGCCGCAGAATAACAGGGGGTGTGGGTGAGTAAAGGGATGGCCTGGCCAGCGGTGGGCGTAGTAGGGGGCGGTGAGGCCTCCGCCACATCACAGCCCGCCACGGGAGGCAGGAGCACAAGGCACGACCGGCGCTGGTTCGGGCGGCTGGAGCAAGAAGACCAGATGTTGAAGAAGCACTATGGCCGTTGGATGGACATCGTACGACACTGGAGCTAGAATCGTGTATATTGACTAAGTTGATAAAGTCCTCCGTTCCCGTCAACTTAGTAGGCCCACAAGTCAGGCTGCCACTATACTAGGTCCCAACTAGCAGGGGGAGTATTCATTTTTGTTTGTAATAAGGACACACTTCCTTGAGTGTGAAGATATAGCTGGTGGGTCCGAGTTGTCAGTGGCGGTAACGATTTTTTCGCGAAATGCAGAGGCCCTTTCGGTTGGTCCCAGATGTTAGGTGGAAGAATCATTATTTTGCGTGTAATAAGGAGGCATTTCCTTGCGTGTGGCCGTGGACCCAACTGTCAGCCTCTCCACGTACAGTCCAGTTCAGATGCATGGTGGTCGTTGACCATGTTGACCAGGCCACGCCGAGAGCACCAGGGCGGTGGACGACTGCGAGGCCTAGGAAGGGAACAACACGGAGGCAGGGAAGACTCGGCAGTTGTTTCCCACATGGAGGGGAGTACGACTGTACGAGGGTTTACTAGTTCGTCTGCCGTCGCTGGAGAATAACAACAGGTGTGGGTGAGTAGAGGGATGGCTAGGCCAGCGATGCGAGTACGGTGGGGCGGTGAGGCCTACGTGGCAGCACAACCGGCCGTGGGGAGGAGGGAGCAAGAAGTCTCGCTGGCGCTTGTTTGAGCTGCTGGAGCAGGAAGAGCAGAGATTGAAGAAGCACGACGGCCGTTGGATGGACATCCAACAGTCAGTGCTTGTGCGTCAACCTTTTTTTTAGGAAAGCCTCAAATCCGTGGAAAACAGCATACATCCCATCTGCCATTATTTCTAATAATTTACAGCCCATTTGCTAATTCTTAAGGTTTTTTTGGAGCCCATATACTTTTTGTTAGCATTACAGCCCATCTTGTGGCCACGGTTAAAAAATTATACGAAATGTTGCATATTTCGGTGCGGTCCGAACTGTTTTCAATCCCGAAATTTCGATTCACATTCAAACTGATTTTAAAAATAAATGTAAATCGATATAAAATCCAACAAATTTTCAACGCATAAAAATTAATGCAATTTAAAATCTTGAAATGAAAAAAAGAAATTTGAAAGTAATTGCCGGTTTGATGTGTTTGAAAAATGTACAACCCATTTCTCATTACTGATAGGCCATTTTCTCGTCCAGCCGAATGAAGCTCTCCTCGTCTTGAAAGATTTGCAGCCCAACAGGCCCGACAAAGTGACTTACTTGGCAAATCACAAAAAAATTGGGCTAGCCATTTTCAGAAAGAAAAAAAACTACTGGGCTGGTCTATGGTAAACATAAAAGAGAAGGTTGTCTAGATAGGCCATAGTGCCCTACACAGCCCAGAGTGCCCCGCACAGCCCAGTTGACACCCTGTTCCGTCTCAAAAACAAATTATATAAATGCCACGAGAAATATGGCGATTCATAAAAATGCCACTGCAATTTCCAAACTTTGAAAAATGCCACTGCAATTTTTGCAAACTTTGGAAAATGCCACTGCAATTTGCAAACTTTGAAAAACGCCACTCCATACTTTGAAAAATGCCACCTGAAATGGCATGAAATGGCATTTTTCAAAGTTTGGAAATTGTAGTGGCATTCTCAGAAACACCAGATTTCGAGTGGCATTTATCAAATTAATCCAAAACAAAAATAACTGGCGAGCTGCTGGGTCCCTGGTGTCAGCCGCTCATTGTGCAACTCTCTCATTTATTGACTACGTTGACAATGGCATGGGACCCAGATGTCAGAAATTCATTAGGAGGAGCCATTTTTTATTGGATTGAAATAAGGAGGCACTTGCTTGCATAATGCCATGACCTTGGTGGGTCCCTGCTGTCATCCTCTCCACGTACAATCATCTCCTGATTGTGTATGTGTCAACTTGGTACGCCCACAAGATGGCATCTAAACCGTTGGAGGATAAATACAACCCATTTAAAAAAATAACAGCCCATTCCATATGTTCAAATAGAAAGTTCAACATTCAGAGAAAAGTAACAGGTCTGATCCACATATAGAGTACTGAACTTCCACGTTGACAACCATCATAGCCAAGTTAACTATCTACTCCCACTAATACTCTAGTAGCGTACAAGTACTAACTTACTCTTAGCTAACTAGACGATGTCGGCCCCCATCTGCGGTACATGCTAAACACCGCCACCGGCATCCTCCTCCTCACCTCGGACTTGCCAGAGGTGTGATAGGGCGCGCTGCTCACGCACATTGGCCCTTTCCATGTCGGCGTGGTCCACCGAAGCTTCGGCTTCTAATCGGGAAACCCACTTGATGAGCTGGTAGTAAAAATCAGCGCCGCGAACGCGTGCATGCCCAACATCCTCCAGGGCTATTTGTCGGGCGCCGGCCTCCACGTATTCGGCCCAGGTGCGGGCGCTCTGCTCGCGACTCAAAGCGTCGGTGCCCTGCTGCTCCATGTCCCGCTGGCGGCGCAAATTGGCGATACGCTGCTCCTCCACCAAGCGGTCGCGCTCAAACAACTCCTGCTCCTCCTCCAGGCGGTCGCGCTGCAAAAAGTCCTCGATCTCCGCATTGCCATATAAAGACCGATAGAATGCCTCCTCCCTCCGTCTGCCTTCCGGTGAAAAACTGAACACTAGTTCCGGTGGTGACCGCCTCCGGCCTCGCCTATCGCGGACGGGCCTATCATGGTGAGAGCGAGGATAAGTGCCGAGCGACGCCGGGCCGGTGGGGGCTTATAAGGATAGGGCGAGTTGGGTCACGGTGCCACCATAGAAGGCCAAGAAACAGTACTTATAGGCGGAAGGTAGTAGGACGGTCAGTGGAATTCAATGCATAATTAAGCAGGCATGGCTTAGCGCACCAGCTTGCCATGGAAAACAAGAGAAATTAAAATTCTGACTGTGTCGTCCCGTCCCGTCCATGCTGGGTCGCACGCCGACATGACGGTTAAACGAGTGCACTCGAATCATCTCCCTCCTTTTTAATAATGATTCCACGGATTTAAAAGGCCCGCAACAATTAAAGCGCATCTTTTTTTGCATAAGTTAGCTGCCATAATGACGGCATGCTGCATGCAGGCACTCAAAATCGCTCGCAGCCTATACGCAGAGCAGCATGCAATGAGTCACAGCCGAGGGCATTAGTTGATGAACTTTAGCTGGGAGATAAGGCATTTGCGAACATTTTTGCTAGCAGTTTCTTCAGATTCTCTTGGCATTTTCTTCAGAGCAGCTTGTCAGTTTCTTCAGAGGTAGCCATTTTTATTCAAAAAACTACCACTTCAGATCTTGCGTCGCAACTAAAACAGCCAGGAGCGCATTAGTAGGGTAGCTAGTGATCGATCAGTAACTTATAAACACTGAGCGAACCGATATAAGGAACTGTTAATGCATCTCAGTGATTCACAGATCATATACAAATATGTAGCTCCAAAAGCAAAGATCAGCCACAACTAAAACCAACTAGTACGATTCCCATACATAAGATTAACATGTTAATGCATCTCAATGATTCACAGATCATATACAAATATGTAGCTCCAAAAGCAAAGATCTAGAAAAAACATATGTTCTTCCTAGTAACACGGATGCTTCTCTTAGCCAACATTTAGTACAGACCAAAAGACAAATTTGTTTGTGAAGTCTAAAATTCTTCTTGCAAACGTAAGTGGTTTCACCAACAGCTGGAACCATGAGAATGAACCACACATGATGGAGGAACATCCACTTCAATATGATTTGGTCTTATCTTGATCACACGACGAGGCTATATTTGGAATACGAACTTTAACTTAGGCAAAATGATACCCATTGTATAATCACACCAAAGCAATGAAGCACCTAGTGTTGTCCAATAAATAGTACAGTACTACTTTTCTGCAGTCCATGAAGTGACTATCCAACCTTTCTGTGTCTATTTTCAAATGGCGCTGCATGAAGTGACTACACTATTCTCTTGTGCAGTTCAACCAAAATTGCCATCACTTTGTGTGTTTGCCAAATAGCAACGGGCAGACATCTCTATCTGCTCAAATATCAAGAAACTAGTAAACATATACCCCACCTTGTATTTTCGGTTTAAACATGTCTCTCCCGCTTAGCATCTGTCATGATTTGCATGGGACAAATTGATACAGTCATGTTTTGCCATGGAAAATTTCATACTAAATTGATTTTCTTGTTCAGAGGAGAAATATAGCGCCTATTCTTCATTAGACCAAGGATATCCATGTCCACAGTGATGGAAGAGGTGAAATTGATACAATAGAAATTGAGCATCCAATCATTGAATCCTGTCCTGCACCTCCAATGTAGGTCCACCCTGCCAATAAATTCATATGCAAACCAATAGTATTAATATCTAATGACAGTACAAAAAGAGTAGCAAGATAGTCGCAAACCATGTACCTTCTTAATGAACAGCTCATAGTGCCACTAATTGGGTATAAAGGTTTGGAAGAAAACATGTTCCTAATGTTGAACCAGTTGGACTTTTTGTGCAGTTCCACTAAAATCGAGCATCCCTGCTTGCATAGATATTGAAAGTGTGATTACTATAAAAATGGCACTAGTTGAAGCATAGACTCACAAATATAACATTCCAAATGGGAAAAGGTAGAAAGACTATTTCTAACCACCTATTTGAAGGAACTAATAAGGCAACAGAGGCTGATGTCAGAAAGGCATATATCTTTCTGAAAGAATGATCGATTCCTGACCTTTCTTCTTCTTTAGCATATTCTGTGCAGTTCAACTAAAATAAAATGCCATCACCGCCTTGACAATTCTGTGACACTGTACAAAAGGAAATGACTTAACATTACATCATAATGTCAGGTATGTAGTCGACAGGCATTAGAGATAAACTTACAGACATCCTCCAATAACATAATGAACATTAATGTTAACAAAGGTGTGACTAGCTTTACCAGGATAATTTGAGTGAACTCTACACCCTCTGTTCCTTAATATAAGACGTTTTCGCAGTTCAGTTTAAAGTAACCAAACATCTACTAGTATTTAGAAAAACAGGTAGTAGTTTTCTTGAGCACATATCTAGGAAAGCTTGCCACACTTTATTTATGTCCATACGCTAATGCAACACCATTCAAAATTTCAAATACTACAAATATAGACTAATCCAGTGCTAGTGGAACAGTAGAGTAGTTATTTTATTATAGGGTACAGTACAATAGTTTTACTGAACAAATTTCGATAAACTCTAGCACTGGAAGACTTCTATAAGAATTAACAATACAAAATGTAAAGGTAACACGTTTCAGCAAAATGTAAAGATTTCTATAAGAATTAACTAATGACAGTTTAAAAAAATTGCAAACCATGTACCTCCAAGGTAAATATCATTTCAAACTCGAGGGGACCTTAAAAATTGCTATCCCAATCTTGATAATCGACGAAACATAAAAATTTGATCGAACGAATCAAGAGAACAGCCGGAGCAGGAGGTTTCGACTCTTGACCTTTCCTCTTGTCTTCCTAATTTTTTGCGCAGTTTGACCAAAATAAAATGACATCAGCGCCTTGGCATTTTGGTGACACTGTACAAAAAATTAACTTATCTCATGAAAGTGAGGTATGTAATCTATAAGCATTAACAGTGCAAAAATCTGAAGGTAGTAACAAGTTTCATCGTTGGTATACTGGATGTGCAACAACATTAGAATGCCTTAGCTGAAAAATCTTTAATACATCCACAATCAACAACTAACCTTGAAATGATCAAGTGACATTAAATGGCATTACTTAAATTTATCGGTGGCATTAGACTGAGTGCGGCATTAGTTAAATGTGGCATCACTTTAGCAGTAGCATTGCTTGACTTGACTGCTGGCATTATACTAACAGCAAAAAAGTGACACTAAGAGCATGTGAGGCTCATTCGAACAATATAGATGTCCCGCATGCCCGCAACAGGATGAACAAAGCTCATGTCTTAAACGAAATAGTGGAAGAACATAGATTCCCGACGACAGAGAAGGAGCTACAAACCTCGGGGTGGAGCGTCTGCACTCATAATATTTTATATTATTCAGCGATATAAAATCAACCAAATCTCTCCACGTTCCTATACCATTCTATAGTACTATGAGAATAACTTTGAATGTAAGCCATTGATTCACTTTATCCAATGGTCATAGTTGAAAATCCAAACAAAACCAAGAATTGGATCAACTCTTTTAGCACTTAGATTGTTGCCACCTACCCACCTAGCCCACCTATATATCCGCTCACGTGTGATGACCACAGGAGCTATCCACTCAGACTGTATGTTAAAAAAATAAAGGTCGATAACTAATGCGGCACCTCGGGCCAACGCGGCCAGATCGCATTTTGCACAAGAAATTACACACCATGTTTCATTGACATGTGGTCCCGTTCCAACATGTTAGTGAGACAATGGCGAGTCCTTTTGTACAATTTCCGAAAGGACATGTAGGACGGGGTGCCTCTTCGTGTACCATGGCAAACTGACAACCGTCCACCGACTCTTCGCCTTTCCCTCTCGATTTGGAACTATTGTCGCACGCTCTTCCTCCCTCCTTCATTTGCCTTCACCCTTCTTTCTAATCGTCTTCTCCATGGAGGGAACAAGCCAGAAACAACCTCGTTATACTTGCCCCAATCTGAAAGATGATGTGGTGGGGGAACTCATTGATCGGTGCGACGTCGTCACCTTGGCTAGCATGGCAGATTCGTTCAAGAACATTCTCGACTCAACTAATAACATCGTTACAAGGAATCCAAGGGTCCAGGAGCGGTTTGATCTCCCCTATCTTCTTCACCGTGACCCTACTTACTGGCGCGGGGACGAGGGAAGCCTCACCTTGTGCAAGTTGATGCCTCTTGATAATGATACGTATGATGTTAAGATGCAATCGCTTGAGGGCAAGGCTTGGGTAGGTGCAAATAGAGATTGGGTTGTTTATATTGGGTACAATTGCGAGTGGGAACTTGTGAATGCGTACACTCGTCAGCGGATTCTAGTTCCAAAAATCTCCGAGTGCCCTGAGGTTGAGCACACAGATGATCTACGTACGTTCAAATATGATAATGGTGACTATCGTCTACGGAAGATAGCAATTTCTTGAGTTCCCAACCGCTCTTGGGATTACAAGAACTATCAAGTTGTTGCTATCTTCGACAAGTTTGTGGCCGTCCGTCATGGTTCGACTGGATGGATATTGCTCAATAATCATGTTCTATACATGGATGTGTACTGTGATGCAATTGAATATGAGGGTCTTGTGTTTGCTGCCACCACTCGTTGCACTGTTTTTGCATGGGATCCTCGTAGTTTCGGTATGTTTGTCTTCCATCGTAATTATAATTGTTTCATCCACATGCATGCGAGTTAGCAAGTTTCCCTTCTCAACTAGTTAACCTTCTTCTTGTGTTTCCAAGGTCCTGTGGACATTCCACCACCTATACTTGCAATTTTTTATAACCAAGGGGGAGATGAGGATGAGGAGGGCCGATATACTTAGTGGCGCCTGGCAACTTCCGACGGATCACTCCTTCTTGTCTGTATACAGCCCACTACTGATGTTACTACTAAGGAAGCAGGTGTTGTCTCCCATGGTCGCACTCTCCGGACCTATTCCAACACCCGTTGTATGGTATTCGGGACGGATACTACCGTGCTAGCGTCAACACCTTCTCCCTAGTACATTATTGATAGTCTTGGAGCAAACTCGCTCTTCCTTGGACAAAACTATCCAATGATGGTGAAAGGCGATCCAACTACTGTTGACACAACATTACTACCATTTATGAGAAGCAACTGTATCTATATGTCGGACATTGCGGTTGTTCCCTACCCTGGTCGTGATATAGTAGGTCGCTTTAGCCTGGATGATTAGTCCTGCGTTGGTCTCGAGATTGACATTAGCTGGCCATTCCCAGAGAATCACTTGTGGTTCAAAGCAAGCATTTCCAACTCCGAGGATTGGTTGAGTTGAAGTTCATTTCATTGCTTGCTATTTTTTGTGTGATGAAAACTTTAGTATTTATAATGTATCCTTGTTGTCGTTGTGGGTTGATGACTTGTTGTATGTAATAAAATGATATGCCTGTGATAAATTTACTAAATTTATGAATGACTTTCATGTCGCTTCTCTGAGTGGGTGCTGGGGCGAGGCAAAAAAATATTTTCCGAATACATAATTGTACGTGCATTGCAACAGGTTATCGGATGAGGCCAATCAACAATAGTACACTATTTGTACTAGCTTCACATGTTGCACTATCTCTATGTCTACGTACGTAATACAACAAGTTTTAAACTTGAGACCAGCCACCCATCCTCACAAAGAACACTTTTTAACCTGCACAGACTCTAGAAAATTTGGCCATAGTGTGAGGTGGGCCATATGTTAATGTGTTCGCTGTACGTAACCAGCACCTCGAATCCTTGATACTAATACTATAAGTAGTAGTAGTAGTAGGGTGGCATGGGCCAAAACAAGCATTCACGTCCAGGAGTTCGGCACACGCCACTAGCATGACTTCTATCTGACACCATATTTGTTGGAGTCCGTGCTACAACAATCTCTTCAACCTCGTCGTTTCTCTAACTCAGCCATTGCCCAGCGGGCGAGGTGGGGGTTTGCAGATAGGTGGTTTCCTCAACTGCGGTCCCACTTGTAAGGCCAACTCCAACGCATGACCCCAAGCGGACCTCCATTTTGCCCGGATTCTGTCCGTTTGGGTAGGGCAATGGGGTCGTGTCCGGGCCATTTCTCGGATGCAGTGGCCATGCCCCGAACGCGCAGCGCATCCCGGTCACGTACATTTTTCTTTGCAAACACTTATCTTTTTTCATCATTGATTTTTTGGTACATGGAAATACATCACCAAAATTTTGACAAGAAAAACAAGAACCACAAGAATACATTTTAGAAGATATCCAACTTCCATAACTGCTCCTGTAAGTTGGATTAGTGCCTTCTCGGTGCATTCATTGTTGATCTACGGAGGCTCGATCCTGCATGCTTCTTTCTTCTTCGAGTGTAAAGAAGTAGACGTGTCTAGCCTCTATTCTATCAACAAGTGCACTAGTCTCATCTCTAAGCCTCTATGCTAGCTAAAAGTGCTAGAACATCTACTAAACTGCGCTCTATCAATATATCGTTGTACTCTTCTTCCCAATACCAAAACTTGCATCCATTCTACACAATAAAATTTTAAGTTAGCACAACTAGTCTAATCTGAGAGCACAACCGAAGATTTGGTCGAGTTCTTCCTCCTTTTGCCGACATGTGGGACATCCAGCATCCAGGTCATGTCATGCAAGAAAATAGAGTGGTAGGTGAAGCCACGTGATGTGCATCTTGGGTTGAACTGTAAATAGAATCTTACTACTCTTGAGTAACTCCAAAAGCGACCACCGAAGATCTTTATTGGATTTATTTTTCATCACCAGAATGTCAAGGTGAAAGATGTGCATATTTAGTGGGTCCTCTTGCGTTTTCACTGACATGTGGGACCGCATATGAGCAAACAGATGATGGGCTCCGCACGTCTGCTGGCTGGCTGAGAAGAGAGATAGAGGAGGGCTGAGAACGGACTCTAGGAAATTTGTTCTACGTAACAAGCACCTCGATATAGTGGGGTGACATGGGCCATAACTAGCATTCATGTCTAGCAGTACGGCACACGCCACCCACACGAGTCCCATCCAACACCAATTTTCTTAGAGTCTGTGCTAGGTACAACCATCTCTTCTCCCTCCTGGTTTCTCAGACATTGCACGGTGGGCGGGGTGGGGGTTTGCCGATAGTCGGTTTGCTCAACTGCGGTCGCACTTGTAAGTGAAAATGCAACACAACACGCATTCCCCCTTGAGCGGCGTGCCAGACAAACCATGTGGGGGTGCGACGCGAACACGGCATGCTTCTCCTGTTGAACTTGTAACTTGTAAAATTTGGTTCTTCTCCAATGGGCGACCGATAGATAGAAATAACGATTTTCCCTAGAGTAATGGGAAGTTTGGTTCTGGCGCGGTTCATGCATGGAGTACATAGGAAAATTATGAAGTTGATGCGAAAGGTAAGATAATTACTAGTAGTACCATATACTACTACATGGATTTGACACAAAGATAAAGATACATACAGATCCATCAATGACATCCTCACGCCCTAGTGCACCAGGTCACCAACCGACGTGTGAGGAGCAGCGTGATTGGCGGCAAGCTCAACGTGCTTCCGAACAATGCCGTCCAAGGTTGCCCTGCTGTCCAAGAAGGCCAGCGTACTATCGTCCTCCTCTTGCATGTAGTAGTCCTTGTGGACGGTTTGCGCGTAGACGTGGGTGATTATGTCGATGGTGTCTTACTACGCCAGGCGCTGCGCGGCAAGCGCGACCTCGAGGTGGACATTCTCCGGCGCGACGACGGGCAGTCGCAGGGCCACCAGTGTATCGAAGACGTTGTCACCATAGATGCCATTGAGGGTGGCAGGCATCACAGAGCCTGGGCGTGTGGGCTAGAGGCGTACGTTAAGGTCATCCGCGAGCTTTTTGACGATGGTGAACCTGTCGAGGAAGCCGACGAGGACCTTGTCGAATAAGGAGGCGAAGCTATCGTCCAAGCGGCCCCTCGCCCTAGCGCCCTCAAGCACTACCTGGAGACGTTCCACGGTGCTGGGCTGCAGGCCGGTGTCGTGGACCATCTGGCACAGCCGGCTGATGCTCGCGCTCATCGCTTCCATGGCTCTAGCTTCTAGTCAACTGATCTTGCGATTGGAGTGATCACTCTTGCCCTTGGGTGCGTAGGTGCGTAGGATCGTAGATTGGACTGGGGGAGCCTTTATATGAGAACTGCAGAATGCGTTGAATTCACGTGCGTGTTGGCCATCTACTCCTCGCCCCTCTACTGCACCTGCCTTTGGCTGTATGACAGGTTGGCCAGCCACCCGTTGGGCCCACGTATCATACACCCAAAGGCAGGTACAGTAAGTCAATGAGGTTGCGTCCCCCTCCGTGTCCGTGCATGCTTTCAATGACTTGAGACTACCAAACGTCACATGCAGTGGTTAGTTCATTGCATGTAATCCTATTAAGTAGCAAAAAGACACTAAGTTACCTCGCCGATAGGAATAAAACAATACACCATGTATTTATTTACAGAAGGAGTAGTACATTTTTTGTGACATGCATTACTAGATATTGCTAGTCAAATACTAAATCCAGATGGACGTGGTAGTACTACTAAATCCAGACGGTAGTGCTAGTACTACTAGTAGTAGTAGTACTACCAATGTACTAGCACTGTACTACCCGTTGGTCAAATTATTACGTGTTGATCCTCAAAGTGAAGTGACAAGACCCTACGCCGGAGATGACACCTGAGTATAGGCGCCTGCATACAACTAGACGTGTTCGACATAATTTCCCGTGCGTAGATGCCCATGCATTGCACTGAACACCAAGATTGGGGGGTGTGGATGGCGCCGGCAGCGGCCATTGCGCCAGATTTTTCCATGGCCTTCTAGATGTGGTGGGGAGGAGATAAGGAGGATTGTGAGAGACAAGGAGTTGTTTGTAAATAGGGAACAACTGCAGGCATCTTTTTGCAAAACTGGAGAAGTTATGTTTGTATGCGTCAGATCTAGATCCGACGGCTATTGGTGAAAGATGGCAGGCACAACATCATCAACAACTCAGGACCTGTTTGATTTGCAGGATTTTGAAAACACAGGAATAGGACATGGCAATATTACAATTTTTAAATTGATATTACAAATGTTAGGAGTAATGCTGCACTATTGGTGAAAGAGGGAATTACTAGGAAGTTTACGTAAGAACTTTTGTTACTTTAGGTGGACGCAGCATTATCGTACAAACTAAAATCCACCACCTTGACAAGTCACTAATGGGAAAATAAGTTTTCGAGTCTCTGGCCACTTGATTTTTCAAAAACAAATTCAGCTTCTGCGGAGACTTTGTCATTTAGGATTAGACGCTTGTGGTGATAAGCACGCCATTCATTGTTGCGCCAGGGAATGGCAAACCTCATTAACTTGAGAACACTTGCCTCCAGAACAAAGAACCTGGCCAATTTAAACTTAGATGTGCTGCCTCGGTAGTCAATCAAATCAATTTCTGTAAGATGGAGATCAAGGCATTTGATGAGATTGTTATAGTGCAGCACATTTTTTTCACTTTCGGGTCTTTTTTATCGGCAAAAGAAGAGAACATATTAGAGCAGCTGGCTGTATAAGATTGTCGTGTCATCAAGAGGTACCAATATCATTCGCTCATACGATAGGGTTGGCTAGCTAGTGATATTCTCTCTCTCTCTCTCTCTCTCTCTCTCTCTCTCTCTCTTTCTCTTTCCTCTCATTTACCTAGGAGTACGTGAAAAGCTTGTGCACTTGTTGCCTTCCACTATGTGGCCGATGCCATAATACGCATCGATGTCAAATCAAATGATCTTGGCACCGCTCTCGCAATGTGAGAAAGTTGGCACCGCTGTGCACACAGACCCACATGTATAAACAAATCAGTCAAACCAACTACACGAGGCTCTCACTCTCCCAAACAAGTGTTTTTTACTGCCGCAGTCCTTTCTCTCTCCCACGCAAGTGTTCTTTCATTGCGTGAGTTAATTTGGCAGCGGAGCAAAGTAGGTGATCCAGATTTGTGCACCAGGTGAGCAATGGAGGGGAATCGATGCCAAATGCATCACAAGTGAATTTCACACATGTTTTGGCCTACATAGTGGAGGGCCGTTATAGCCCACTTTTGTACTACCTCTTATTTAGTATAAAATTTTGACCATATATTTATGTAAGAAAATGCCAATGCATGTCACTAAAAATTAAACCATTTGAAACTGTGTTCAAATATGAATCCAACGATATAGTTCTTAGTGACATGCATTAACATTTTGTCAGTTAAATCTATGGTCAAATTTTGATACTACAAAATAGGAAGAGTAAACCAGGACGGAGGTAGTACTTGCTCTTAGTGTAACTGCCGTGGGTTTGTCACGACAGATGTCCTTGTGAAAGGACTTAGTCATGGAGCCATCGATATGGGTTAGCTTAAAGGGGTTAAACCGGACAAGGGGACACTGGGAATTTTATACTAGTTCGGCCCCTTCGAGGAAGGTAAAAGCCTACGTCTAGTTGTGATAGGTATTGCTAGGGTTTCGAAGGCTAGGGAGCAAATCCGCTTTGTCTGTCTCTCGAGTTGTTGTCTGTCCCTAAACCGCTGCCGGGTCGTCCCTTTATATACATAGGTTCACGCCCAGCGGTTATAGAGTCCCGGAGCCAGATCATAAACGTATCCAGTTAGGTCTCTATACTTCCTATCTTACAATACAAGTTACATGACTAAGTCGGTTTACATTTATAGGCTTTAACCCGCCTTTGGGCCTTGGGCCTCCATGAAGTGCCATCATCACTGCATCTTTATGGGCTTCTAATCTTCAAGGAGTCAACCTGACTACATAAGGCCGGTTTACCTCCAGTAGTAATATCCCCAACATTAGGCCCCAGATTGGTTTGAACTCGTTAATGTCAATCTTCTATAGTTAGAAAAATTCTTCCCTCATATCTTCACCTCGATTTTTGTAAACCTCCATGATGTCACACTTCAAGATTATGATAAACTGTCCTGACGTCATCCATCCGTTGATGTCGAAGATTACCTTCATTTAATATGTCTTCAGCCATTGAGGCGACACCCTGATTAACTTATCCATTTTTGGGCTCCTCGATTCCCGCACTTGCTGTTTCATCACTTCGGCTTATAAATAGGGACATCGGACCCCTTTTCTTTTCTTTCCCCTACCCATTCATCTCTTCTTCTTCCTCTCGACGACCCCGCACCTAAGCGCCGCCGTCAGCTTCGAACTCCGCCTCTGCTTCGCCGTTGGACGCTGCATCAACCTATTCACACCAGAGTTCCACATCGCCATCGCAGTAAGTCTTTTCCCCTTTCTTTCTTAGATCCATTAGGGTTTCCTTGTTGTTCGTTGTTCTTGAGGTTCATCAGAGCTTTCAGTGTTGCTCTTTCATGGCCTTTAGGTGAATACTTCATATCTGACGTACTCCTTGTCGTAGCTAACCTTCTATTGTCACCAAAAACCCTTATGTGCAAAGAACTGATCTAGTCCTTCATATTTTGCTTCGGTTCTGCACCCCTTCTAGATCCAATTATTTTTACTTTTCTGTCTTATCTTAGATCCAAAAACTTCATATGTCACTGTGAGATCTGTTTCTATGTCCCTGTGAGATCTGTTTCTCCTTACGCCAACATAGGCGGTTTAACCTTGTAAAAGCAGTCTATGCCATTAGCCCTCTGATAAACCGAAGGAGCATTTTACCTTCATAACTATGCTCCGGTTTTAACAGTGTCTGAGTAATCCTGTGCTAGTATTACATTTTTTCCCTTATTGCATTAGTATCTGGTTTACACCATTTCACATATTAGTATGTTTCTTACTCCCTTGTATATTGCATATAATCAGGCGTAATTTATAAACTGGCCTTTCATTTTCAACTTTATTTGTTTCACAATGGCCAAACAATTCACTGCCTGCAACTGGGCTCATTCCCGGCCAAGGTGATGACGTTATTATTACTGGAATGGGCCACAGCTCTCCTGGCCATCCCGTCATTTTGGCTCAACACAGTGCTAAAGAAGAGCAAGCTGCCAGGGAGAAAGGTATATGGAGCAGCGATTTATCAAGCTATGCTCATCTTAACGCTGATGAGCTCCATTCTGGCTTCTTGAACCGTCTACACTCAAACCGGGATTATGAAGCTGGTTTGGTGAACTTGATGAAAGAGCGATATGAGGTAAATTCCTCTCCCTTTGTTTATTGATTTATAGCTGAAATACTATCTCAAGTAGCCCCCAAGGGTCGTTTTATGTTTGTTAATCATAAACTGGGTCTTTGTAACACTTTAAGCATCTCAACATTGATCCTTGCAATAGCAGATCTCTAATAATAGATAAGACTCATCTTGAAATAATTAGATAACCTTCTGTAGCATAGCCCCCAAAGGCTGGTTTAACTTGGCAAGTTAATCCAGTTTTTTGATCAACGCATCCGTTTTTAAACAGACGTACATTAGCCCCCAAGTGTCAAGGATAATGCTTGCATTGTTCTGGAGACTTGTATAAAGTGTAGTACTTGAGAGCAAATAGGCATTAGCCCCCAAGTATGAAGTGCATAACTTTGTTATACGCTTTGTACTTAGCACATATACATGTCGTCTGTTTAATATACCTTCAATGTGGCAGGCTGAACTGAAAAGCAAAGGCGCCCGAAATTTAGACTTGCAAGAGAATGTGAAATCACAACAAGCCGAGGCTGAAAAAGCCAAAGAGGAGCTGACCCAGGCCCTGGCCGTGATGAAAAAATTGAAAGAATCTTTCAATAAAGATCGTGCTGACTGGGAAACCGAGAAATCCAGTTTAACCCAAAGAGCTATAGACGCTGAGGCAGCCCTGAAGCCAGTGGCTGATGAACTAGCCGCTTTGAAATGTCAAATCAATGCTATGACCTCTACAATCTTTGGTAAGTGCCTGTTTATGTGTGTTGTGCAAGTCAATGAACTTTACAGCTGACCAAAATATTGATAAACTCTATGGCAGGCACCCGGATCACTCATCTTTGTTCGGATATGTGGATGAACCTCAAACCGGCATACACATTGATTGAACAGTTGTACTCTGGGGTCGTAGCGAGCTATTTGCACAGCAGCTTATAACAAACCTGCTCCCTCTTTGATTAAGGAAACTCTTGAGAAGTTGGCCAGGTTACCAGCCCGCATCGCCGAGTTGAAGAAAGCAGTTGCCAGAGCCGGAGCTTTAACTGCACTTATTTGAGCAAAAGCCTGGATTCCGGATCTTGAAGCAGAAGACATCATCAAAGGATACTCAGGTGTTAAAGAAGATGGTTCCAACTTTGACAATGATGATCTCCGGCGGCTGACTAAACAGATGCGGCCAGCAGCTAGCAAGTTGGCCGATGATACCGATTTGTCCCATTTTCAACCGTTTTATAATGTGGAGGGGAAAAGGCAGCCGGTTGACATCCATGAAGTTGAAGGACTTGTGCCTCCGATTCGTAAGCACACTTATGCTCCTGATATTAACCCCTCCAATCTTATCCATGAAGAAGCAGTGTTTCAAGCTTTAACTGGAATCGATTGGTCAACGGTTGATTTCCAGCGACTGGGGAGGGATGAAGAAGTGCCTATACCAATGGACCCTCAACCATCAAACTGTCCCGATGAGGCGTCGTGAACCGGTCACCGATTTACTGTCTACCGTGTGCCGATTTTATGAAAAACAATTCTGCCATTGGAGCCGCTTTGAAAGCTTCTTGTAATAGGATAGCCAAAACTTTGTTATCTGCCATGCCATCGAGCATGTTTCGTAATACTTCATGACAATCTTGTGCCACTTTTTGGGATATATTTATACATAACCCATGATGAATTCTGCTCCTGGGTACAACAACTTAAAAGTATCTAGCGGTTTACCGCTAGACGTGTCATGATGTCGAAGAAGTATATAGTACCTAGATGAATAATCAAGTGTTTGTACAAAAAGTAATGTACATAACATACCTCATTGGTTGACCAAACGTGTATACGACAAAGGTGTTAATACCAATCCGGAATGTTGATAACTCCATCTTCATAATGCCGGTCTATATATTAAACTGGACCGGGATAACCACTGTATTTTCTTAATAACACTGGCGATTTAGTCAAACCAGACCGGGTCAATGAACACCGGTTTATAATTGATCATGTGCCAACAACTTGTAGTTTAGAACCAAGCCGGGTCAAGGACGCCGGTTTATCAAAAAATACTTATGATTTTCAATAAACGAAATTCAAACAGGAAAATATGCAAGGCTTTTTACGAGCTGCCAGGCTCCAAATTGAGGCTTTTCATGGGCTACCAGGCCTCTGAGTTAAACCATTTAACAAAGCCTTTTAAGATGGGCCTCCAATTAACAAATCATCATTTTAGCTGTGACAAGTTCAGGGTCTGTAAAAGATTGACTTGTCAAACGTTCGATGGGTCATACCAGGATTACCTGGACAGGAGTGGCTTACTTGATGAAGGGAGGTTAACCCTGGTTTTTAGGTGAATACACCAGGCTTCCAAGCCGTGGCTTGATAGCCAATTACAAGGGTCCTTTCAAACTCTTTGTTGCTTTGAAAAAAGAGCCCCAAGTAACTTTCTGAGCGATGCTCATCGTGTGCCCATGTTTGAGTCTGTACTTTGTACAACACTCTCTTTGGCTCCACAAAATTTTCCCTTTGTGGCTTAAATGCATGTCAAGAGGTGTAGCTATGATGTGAGGACAACCAAGCCCCCTAGTGATATCCCTTCATGGTTTCAAAACCGATCAAGAGGTGTAGCTGTAGTTCAAATATGACCAAGCCCCCTAGTGATTTTCTTTATATCTATGCAGCTGCTAAAGACGGATTAACAAAAACTCCGCTTTGTCAGTTATCTTGTAAAAGCACACACATGATATAAAAAGAACAGATACCCAGCTTATAACGGAGGCTCCGGTTCATTATATGATATATACACTGTCAGAAATATGTACAAATGAAGAGCCTATGGCTTCAAGTATAGTAAGGCCGAAGGAGAGCTATGTTCCATGGCCACTTGGTCTCCTCCTCCGGTTGACGTGTGTCTTCATGCTCTCGAACATCAACGAGGCAGTAAGATCCGTTGTGCAGATTTTTGCTGGCCACAAAGGGTCCTTCCCAAGGTGGGGATAACTTGTGCATATCAGTCTGATCCTGGATGAGCCGGAGCACCAAATCACCTTCTTGAAAGGTTCTAGTTTTGACTCGGCGTCTGTGATAACGTCGGAGATCTTGTTGATAAATCGCCAATCGTGCCGCGGCCAGATCACGCTCTTCATCCAACATGTCTAGAGAATCTTGACGTGCCTTCTCATTATCAGCTTCAACATAAGCTGTCACACGGGGCGAGTCGTGACGGACGTCACTAGGAAGAACTGCCTCTGCAACATAAACCATAAAGAAAGGTGTGTAACCCGTAGACCTATTGGGTGTGGTGTTGATGCTCCACAACACAGAAGGCAGCTCCTCAACCCAACAACCTGGTGTCTGCTTTAAGGGAATCATAAGCCCGGGTTTGATACCACATAGAATTTCTTGATTTGCCCTCTCTGCTTGACCATTAGACTGGGAGTGAGCCACCGATGCTATGTCGAGCCGGATGTGCTCCCGTTGACAAAATTCTTCCATCTCCCCTTTTGACAAGTTAGTACCATTATCTGTTATAGTGCTGTGTGGAAAGCCAAACCGGAATATCACATTCTTGATGAATTGAACCGCCGTGGCTGCATCACACTTGCTGACTGGCTCTGCCTCCACCCATTTAGTGAATTTATCAACTGCTACTAACAGGTGGGTCTTTTTGTCCTTAGAACGCTTGAAGGGTCCAACCCATATCAAGCCCCCAAGTTGCAAACGGCCATGTAATTGGAATCATCCGCAACTCTTCAGCCAGAACGTGCGCATGGCGGGCAAATTTTTAACATCTGTCACATCTCTTGACTAAATCCTCTGCATCAGCATGCGCTGTCAACCAGTAAAAACTGTGGCGAAAAGCTTTCGCAACCAACAACTTTGAACCGGCGTGGTGACCGCAATCCCCTTCATGGATTTCTCGCAAAATCTCACAACCTTCTTGAGGAGAAACACAGCGCGGAATTGCTCCTGAAACACTGTAACGATGTAACTCCCCGTTGAGTATGGTCATGGACTTGGAACGCCGGATTATCTGTCGAGCCAACGTTTCATCGTCTGGTAACTCGACCTGATTCATGTAAGCCAGATATGGGATCGTACAATCCGGTACGGCATGCAGAGCTGCCACCAACTGAGCCTCCGGATCAGGAATAGCCAAATCTTCTTCGGTTCGCACTTTGACTGACGGATTATGCAACACATCAAGAAAGACATTGGGCGGGACCGGTTTACATTGGGAATGATGATGACTTAAAGCGTCCGCCGCTTCATTCTTCCGCCGGTCTATATGGTCCACCTGATAACCTTTAAAGTGACCAGCCACTGCGTCCACCTCTCGCCGATATGCAGCCATGACTGGGTCCTTAGAATCCCAAGTGCCAGACACCTGCTGAGCCACTAGATCTGAATCGCCAAAGCACTTAACCCGGCTCAAATTCATCTCCTTAGCCATTCGAAGACCGTGGAGCAAAGCCTCATATTCAGCTGCATTGTTAGTACAAGGGAACATTAAATGGAGGACATAACAAAACTTGTCACCACGTGGGGAAGTTAGTATGACTCCAGCCCCCGAGTGCCTGCAACTTCGTCCAATCATTAATGAAGTCCATGAGTGCCTGGGATTTTATCATTGTGCGGGGTATATACTTGAGCCCCTGAGGTCCAAGTTCAATAGCCCACTTGGCAATCCGGCCAGTTGCTTCTCTGTTTTGAATGATGTCGCCCAAAGGAGCTGAACTGACCACTATGATGGTATGGCCCTAAAAATAATGTTTAAGCTTCCGGCTCGCCATAAACACCCCATACACCAGCTTCTGCCAATGCGGATACCTCTGCTTTGACTCAATGACCACCTCACTGATATAATAAACCGGCCGTTAAACCGGATATTCCTTGCCAAGCTCCTTGCGCTCTACCACAATGGCTACGCTAACAGCCTGGGCATTAGCAGCCACATATAATAATAATGGCTCTTTATCGATCGGCGCTGCAAGGATAGGCAGTTCAGCTAGCTGCCTCTTTAGATCCTCGAACGCCTTATCAGCTGCCTCACTCCAGACAAAGTTATCTGTTTTCTTGAGCATCTGATATAAGGGGATGGCCTTCTCTCCAAGGTGACTGATAAACCGGCTCAAGGCTATAATCCGGCCGGCCAGACATTGAATATTGTTGATACATACTGGTTTAGCCAAGGACGTAACTGCTGCAATTTTTTCCGGATTAGCCTCAATGCCTCTGTTTGACACCAAAAAATCCAAGAGCTTGCCTACCGGGACACCAAAAACACACTTCTCAGGATTGAGCATCATCTTTGTAAATCCGGAGATTGTCAAAGGTTTCTCTTAAATCCTCTATCAACGTTTCCTCCTTTATGGACTGTACCACAATATGATCCACATATGCATGAACATTGCGCCCAATTTGTTTATGAAGGCAATTCTGAACACATCGCTGGTAAGTTGCCTGGGCACTCTTGAGTCCAAAAGGCATGGAAACATAGAAGAAGGCTCCAAAGGGAGTTATGAAAGTTGTCTTATCCTAGTCCTTAACCGCCATTTTGATCTGATGATAACCAGAATAAGCATCGAGAAAACACAAACGGTCACAACCCGCCGTAGCATCCATTATCTGATCAATGCGAGGGAGAGCAAAGGGGTCTGCAGGGCAAGCCTTGTTTAAATCTGTGTAGTCCACACACATGTACCAATTGCCGTTTTTCTTAAGAACCAGCACCGGATTAGCTAACCACTCTAGATGAAAAACTTCGACAATAAACCCTACGGCCAATAGATGGGCTACCTCTTCACCTATAGCCTTACGTCTCTCTTCATTGAAACGACGGGGGAACTCCCGGGCCGGTTTAAACTTAGGATCAATGTTGAGTGTGTGCTCAGCGATTTCCCTCGGTACACCTGGCATGTCAGAAGGTTTCCATGCAAAGATGTCCCAATTCTCACGGATGAACTCGATGAGCGCGCTTTCCTATTTGGGATCCAGGTTAGCGCTTATGCTGAACTGTTTGGATGAATCGCCAGGAACAAAGTCAACCATCTTAGTGTCTTTAGCCAATTTGAACTTGAACGCTGTATCATCTTCTGTAGTAGGCTTTTTCAAAGAGGTCATGTCTGCCAGATCAACTTGCTCCTTATAGAATTTCAACTCTTCCATGGCACAAACCGACTCAGCATAAGCTGCATCACCTTCTTCACACTCCAAAGCAATCTTTCTACTTCCATGTACTGTGATAGTCCCTTTATGACCTGGCATTTTAAGCTGTAGATAAACATAACACGGCCTCGCCACGAATTTAGCATAGGCCGGCCGCTCAAACAAGGCATGGTATGGACTTTTGATCTTTACCACCTCAAACGTCAATGTTTCTGACCTTGAATCATAGTCATCTCCAAAAGCTATCTCCAAAGCTATCTTGCCAACAGGATATGCATACTTACCAGGCACCACACCATCAAAGACCGTATTCGATGGTTTAAGATTCTTATCTATCAACCCCATACGGCGGAAGGTATCATAATATAAAATGTTGATACTACTTCCCCCATCCATGAGTACTTTGGTAAACTTGATTCCCCAACTTGAGGGTCTACCACCAGGGCCAAGTGACCTGGATTAACAACCCGGGGTGGGTGATCCTCTCTACTCCATAGAATAGGTTGCTCAGACCAGCGTAAATACTGAGGTACTGCCGGTTCAACAGAGTTTACTGCCCTTTTGTGAAGCTTCTGATCACATTTACACAAACAAGTAGTGAAGACATGATATTGCCCGCTGTTTAGCTGTTTGGGATTACTCTGATAACCCGACTGCTGCTGCTGCTGATTCCCCTGATGGTTGTAACCTCCCTGGTTGCCTTGGTGCCCTTGATTGAGGTGTTTGCTTTGGTTGCCTTGAAACCCTGAACTGGAACCACCACCTCCATAGCCCGGCCCATGGATACCTCCTCCTGAACCGCCGGGTTGGTTGTTATCATACTGGAACATATTGGAATTCTTGAAATCCGGCATGATATAACAGTCCTTCCAAAGATGTGATGCTGGCTTCTCCTTTGATCCATGCTTTGGACAGGGCTGATTTAATAGGCGCTCCAAATTGGGGCCTGAACCTCCGCCCCTCTGGGGCTGCTTGCCCTTCTGGCGCTGGCCGTTCTCCTGTGCATTGGTGTTAGCAACAAAGTCCAAGCTACTGCCGGCCTTGCGCTTACCACCGTTTCCATGACCTTCCAGATTATGCTGTTGACCCTTGGCATTGCCATTCTTCTTACCTTTCCCCGGTTTGTCCTCCTCTGAATCCGGATCCTTGGTATTATCTGAATCGGCGTATTTAACCAAAGCGGCCATGAGTGTTCACATATCATTGCAGTGACGTTTGAGCCTTCCCAATTTCTGTTTTAGCGGTAAGAAACGACAATTGCCCTCTAATGTTAACACTTCAGTGTCTGCATTGATACGATCTGATGAATGCAAAATTGATGAGACCCATTTGACCCAATGGATCATGGACTCCCCTTCCTCTTGGACACAAGATGCCAGATCCACGATTGACATCGGCTGCTTACACGTATCCTTGAAGTTCTGGATAAACCGGTGCTTCAATTCAGCCCATGATCCCACAAAGTTGGTCGGCAAGCTCTTCAACCAAGTGCGAGTTGTTACTTCCAACATCATGGTGAAATATTTAGCACACACTGCCTCATCCACATCTAACATCTCCATTGCCATCTCATAGCTCTCCACCCACGCTTCTCGTTGCAAATCGGTGGTGTAATTTGGTACCTTACGAGGTCCCTTGAAATCCTTGGGCAGTCTCACATTACGCAAAGCGGGGGTTAGACACGTCACCCCTAAGGAACTGAACACAACACCTGGCTCCACGGAGGCCGTGGGGTGAACCAGAGTATGTTGTCGTGCTCCGTGTCGAGCTGCCAACTCGGCCTCCCGACGTGCGCGGCCATGGTCCACAACATCCTGCGCATTAGCGCCTCCCCCGGCCGGGTTGTTTCCTCATGGTGAATTTCGGCGACGTGCACTACTGGACATGGCCGGTTCGTCCTCCACATGTATGCTATAGCTCCGGGTTGGACGGGGACTGGAATGAATCCTCTCACGACTGTGTGAATACGCCTGCTATTGATTTAGTGCTGTTTGAAGGAGATCCCTGGCCCGACGTGCTTCCACTGCAACTGGTGACTCACCGTCGGTTGGGAGGGCTGCCAGGCGTGAAGCGGCGGCCACAATGTTTTCCAACGGGTTGGAGTAATGCCCGGGCGGCGTTGGTACATACTGTGGCACAACGTTGTTCTGGCGAGGCGGGTCCGTGGTGCGCGGTTGAACCGGCGCTCCTGTTCCCGGCGCTTCCGCCCGGTTTAGTATGGGTTGGCTACCAGCTCCTGCTCCTGGTGTGTTGAAGAGATTCTGCAGTTCATAACCCGCCGGGAGACGTGATCGATACCTTCTTCTCATGACTTCCTCCGAAGCATTCTGATCCAGCCTAATCCGGTAGGAATGCGCTTCCAATTCAGCCCGCTCTATCGCCAGGTCCGCTTTAGCCTGGGCTATCTGATCTTTCAGCTTTGCTTCTCCGTGTTGTGCTGATCCCTGGCTGCTGGATCCACCTCTGCGGCCATCAATGTTGCCAAAGCGTTGAACAAATCAGAAAGGACTTGGGTTGGAGGCGGCGCTGAGCTTCCTGCCCCTGCTGGTGTGGCCGTTGTTGAACCGGAGAGCATCGCTGCGGTGGTAGATGAATGAGACGCCGATTGTGTGCCGTCCATGAAGATGGCGGCCCGGTTTGGCAAATCAGGGGAATCCGGAATACACTTGCCCTTGGATCCTCCATCAATCCGGCCGTCCTGCAACTGGTAAAGTGATTCGGTCTCTCCAGAAGACTCGTCATCAGAGCAGACCACAGTCTCTCCATCGGACACTGGCCCGTCCTCGTACCTCGGTCCATGGACGACACCCACGAAAACATGCCTTGCCTCGGGCTGAATCGGCGAAGAATTTGCACCCTGAGCCGTCTTGATGATGTCGGTGCAGATGTCCGGCTCAGGGGCCGGTCCGCCAATCTTGCCGATGAAGACGTGAATCCCACCAAAGGGGACCCGGTACCCGTATTCGATTAAGTCAGCCTCGGGACCCCATCCTGCGTTGTCAATGTAGAGCTTGGCGCGATGATTCTTCATCATCCGGCCCACAGCATATCCCTTAAGTCCATCGAAGCTGCCCTTCAAGAACTCAAAACCATCGTGTGATAGCCCCACGGTGGGCGCCAACTGTCGTGGGTTTGTCACGGCAGATGTCCTTGTGAAAGGACTTAGGCGTGGAGCCATCGATACGGGTTAGCTTAAAGGGCTTAAACCGGACAAAGGTACACGGGGAATTTTATACTAGTTCGGCCCCTTCGAGGAAGGTAAAAGCCTATGTCTAGTTGTGATTGGTATTGCTAGGGTTTCGAAGGCCAGGGAGTGAATCCGCTTTGTCTGGCTCTCGAGTTGTTGTCTGTCCCTAAACCACTACCGGGTCATCCCTTTATATACATAGGTTGACGCCCACCGGTTTACAGAGTCCTGGAGCCGGATCATAAACATATCCAGTTCGGTCTCTATCCTTCCTATCTTACAATACAAGTTACATGACTAAGCCGGTTTACATTTACAGGCTTTAACCCGCCTTTGGGCCTTGGGCCTCCATGAAGCGCCATCATCCTTGCATCTTTATGGGCTTCTAATCTTCAAGGAGTCAACCCGGCTACATAAGGCCGGTTTACCTCCAGTAGTAATATCCCTAACAGTAACCATAGAGTTACTGGAGTAGTCTAAGTTACTTTCCACTATGACTAGCCTAGGCTACTATAGTAGTACAACAAAAAAACGATGCAGGTGATAATGTGAGAAAAAAATACTAAAAACATTTCTTTCAGTGCAGTGCGTAGATGCAGCTTTGAACAATTTCAAGGACAATTTTGAGGGCGAGGAACGCTGCCTCATGATGGAGCGAGTCCAGCGGCTCCTTGACGTGGCTTCCGTGCAGAACGAGGCCGGCTGCCGCACGAAGGCGCCGTAGCAGCCAAACGACGACCCGCACCGAGATCAAGGCGTGACGTCTCGGACGCTGACTAGCAGCACCCGAGGAAGAAAGGACATGGAGCCGGCTGTCAGCCACAGTCAGACTCGGATTACCATAGAGCACGACCGAGACGGCCGCCCGAGAGCAGCGGAACGACGGGACGACTGTCTGCCTCCCCCTCCCCACAAGGAGAGGCGAGTCTCCCCGTCGCCTATTGACCATCCGACTCTCGGTGACTGCCTTGGCCGCCGAGAGGGAGTTGGAGAGAACGACACCCGCCTCCGGATCGACCGACTTCACCGGTCCCTGGCGCTGGAGGAAGAAGACGAGCTGGCCCCGCCTTGTTTCGGGCCCCGCATTCGGGACGAGCCCTTTCCCAGAGGGTTCACGCTCCCAAGAGACACGCCCAAGTATACCGGCTCCGTGAAGCCGGAAGACTGGCTAGTCGACTACTCCACGGCTGTCAGCATAGCAAACGGCAACAAGCGTGTCGCCGTAAAGTATGTTCCGCTCATGCTCTAGGGCACAACCCGGACATGGCTGAACAGCCTGAAGCCATGCAGCATCAACAGATGGGTCAACTTCACCGAAGTGTTCGTCCGCAACTTCACCAGCACATACAAGCATCCTCCCAAGCCTCGTCAGCTCTCCTTGTGCGTGCAAGGTCCTGACGAGTCGACCCGCAACTACCTCACGCATTGGGCAGAGCTCTGGAACTCCTGCGAGGGCGTGCACAAGGTGCAGGCCATCGAGTACTTCTCAGCCGGGTGCCGAGAAGGCACCCTCCTCAAGCACAAGCTCCTCTGCGATGAGCCAGAAACCCTCGACGACCTGCTGATTATAGCAGATAAGTACGCTATGGCCGACTCCTCCATGCAGGCGAAAATTCAAATCAGCACAACCGGCAAAGTGGCTCCTCAAGCTCCAAGAACTCCGGCGGCAGACGCCGGCCGGCGACAACAGCAGGGCGACAACAAGTGCAAGGCCCCGCAGCCGGCTTCCGGCAGCCGGCAGGTCGCGACCGTTGAAGCCCAGCAGCCAGAAGAGTAGCCTCCGCCCAAGCGACAGAAAGGCGGCAAGCCGAACTGGTTGCCGGCCTTCTCCTATTAGCAGACCTTGGATGGACCTTGCAAGTTCCACAGTGGCACGAAGCCGTCGAATCACACCACCCGGAAGTGCCACTGGCTCACCAGGATCGCCAAGGGAGACGGCCTCCTGCCATCCCAGCCTGCTGGGCAGCCGCCTCCGCCTCCACCCCAGCAGCCGGCAGTCAGGACAGACGGCGCAGTACAAGACGAATACCCTGAAGAGCATGGAGCCTATGTGGTGTTCACCAGTGTGGCTGATGATCGACGCAGCAGGCAGCTGCAGCGACAAGAGGTGAACGCAGTAGCCTCAAAGACGCTAGAGTTCATGCACTGGTCTGAGAAGCCCATCAGCTGGAGCAGGGCTGACCACCCAGAAGTGATGCCGAGTCCGGGCTCCTATGCCTTGGTCCTGGACACCACCTTCGCCACGGATAAACGGGCCGCACGTTTCTCGCGAGTTCTGATAGACAGGGGCAGCAGCATCAATATCCTGTACAAGGACACCATGGAGAAGTTAGGAATCAATCAAAGACAGCTTCAGAATAGCCGGACTGTGTTCCACGGCATTGTTCCTGGGCTTTCCTGCTCACCAATCATCAAGATCCTAATTGAAGTCCTCTTTGGGGACAAAGATCACTTCCGAAGAGAGCCTGTTTGGTTTGAAGTGGTGGACCTTGAGAGCCCATACCATGCGCTACCTGGCCGACCCGCCTTGGCCAAGTTCATGGCGGTCCCCCACTATGCTTACCTCAAGATGAAGATGTCCAGTTCCAGGGGAATTCTGACTGTGGCAGGCGACTACTGGAAGTCGTCTGCTTGCGCAGCTGAGAGCAGTCGGCTGGCCGAGTCCCTAGTAATCGCAGCCGAGAAGCGGCTCCTTGAACGAGTTGTGGCGATGGCCGGCAAGCAGCCGGAGATATCGCCCGACCCAAAGGAGTCGGAAGCCGAAGGTTCGTTCAAGCCGGCCAAAGAGACAAAGAAGATACCCTTGGATCCAGAGCACCCAGAGAGGTACGCAGTCGTAGGTGCAACCCTCGACAGCAAATAGGAAGGCGAGCTCATCGATTTCCTCCGTGAGAATCGGGACATCTTCGCATGGTCTCCCAAAGACATGCCAGGTGTACCGATGGATTTCGCCGAGCACAAGTTACATGTCCGATCTGATGCAAAGCCAGTCAGGCAGCCCCTGCGCCGCTTATCAGAAGAGAAGAGAAGAGTCATCGGAGAAGAGATAGCCCGACTCCTAGCAGCCGGCTTCATTATGGAAGTTTTCTTTCCGGAGTGGCTGGCAAACCCGGTCCTGGTGCTAAAGAAGAACAAGCAGTGGCAAATGTGTATTGACTACACGAGCCTCAACAAGGCCTGCCCCAAGGACCCGTTTGCCCTACCAAGAATCGATCAGGTGATAGACTCCACAACCGGATGCGAGTTGTTGAGCTTCTTGGATGCATACTCAGGGTATCACCAGATCAAGATGAACCCGACTGACAGATTGAAGACCGCCTACATCACGCTGTTTGGAGCATTCTGCTACCTCACCATGACGTTCGGCTTGAGGAATGCCGGCGCCACCTTTTAGCGTTGCATGCAGAAGTGTCTCATCAAGCAACTCGGCAGAAACGCCCACGTTTATGTGGATGACGTGGTGGTGAAGACGGAAAAGCAAGGAACACTGCTGGAAGACCTCAAGGAGACCTTTGAGAACCTGCGCCGGTTCCAAATCAAGCTCAATCCCGAGAAGTGTGTCTTCGGAGTACCAGCCGGCCAGCTGCTAGGTTTCCTGGTCTCTGAACGTGGCATAGAATGCAACCCAGTAAAAATCAAGGCCATCGAGAGAATGGAGGTACCCGGCCGACTGCTGGATGTGCAGAAGTTCACCGGCTGCTGGGCATCCATCAGCCGATTCATCAGTCGGCTGGGCGAGAAAGCTCTCCCCTTATACCAACTCATGAAGAAGACCACTTTTTTCGAGTGGAACCATAAGGCGGATGAAGCTTTCCATCAGTTGAAGAAGATGCTGACTACTCCACCTGTCCCGGCGGCTCCGACTCCCAAGGAACCTATGCTCCTGTACATCGCCGCCACCAGCCGAGTAGTCAGCACAGTCATTGCAGTAGAGCGCAAGGAGGAAGGCAAGGAGCTACCGGTCCAGAGACCAGTATATTACCTAAGCGAGGTACTGTCGACCTCCAAGCAGAACTACCCCCACTACCAGAAGATGTGCTATGGCGTGCACTTTGCTGCCAAGAAATTGAAGCCTTACTTTCAAGAGCATCCAATCATAGTGGTCTGCGCGGCTCCACTCGCCGAGATCATCGGTAGCCGAGATGCCTCTAGTCGAGTGGCCAAGTGGGCCATAGAGTTGGCTCCTTACACCATCTACTACCAGCCCCGCACCGCTATCAAATCACAAGCACTGGCTGACTTCCTCGTTGATTGGGCCGAGACCCAGTACCTCCCTCCAGCACGTCGACGGCTCCAAGATGTGCACCGTCTTGGGAGCCGGCGTCGTCCTCACCTCTCCTAAAGGCGACAAGCTCAAATATGCATTGCAAATCCATTTTTCCGCCTCCAACAATGTTGCCGAGTACGAGGCGCTCATTCACGGGCTCCGGCTTGCCAAAGAACTTGGCATCCGCCGGATCTTGTGTTATGGCGACTCGGACTTAGTGGTCCAGCAGTCATCTGGCGACTGGGACGCGAAAGACGCAAATATGGCGAGCTACCATTTCCTCGTGCAGCAACTCAGCGGGTATTTCGAAGGGTGCGAGTTCCTCCATGTACCAAGAAACGACAACGACCAAGCAGACGCCTTGGCCCGAATCAGCTCTACCCGCCAAGCAATACCCTCTGGCGTCGCCGTTCAACGCCTCCTCAAGCCGTCTGTCAAGCCTTCACCAGAATGAGACTCCATTTTTGTGCCGGCTCCGCCCGAAGACGGCGGGTCCGACTCCAGAGCTCCGGCAGTCGGAACGGGGACTTTGGCGGATGACTCCAAAGCCGCCACGGTCGAGCCCGGCCCGGGTAGTGCGGTGGCGGACTCAAAGATTCCAGAACTCGGCCCAAGGACCGCGCCAGTCGACCTGGGGACTTCATCAACCCAGCAAGCGGTTGTTGACTCCAACCCGCCGCCTCCCAGCCCAGCCGCCCTCGTCCAAGTCGCAATTCTGGTAGTCGAAGAAATAGCAGCACCCTCATGGGCCCAGCCCATCCTCAAATTCTTGGTGAACAAAGAGCTACCAACTGATGAGACCTCAGCTCGGCAAGTACAACGCCGGGCGGCAGCCTATACCATAATCAACAGAGAGCTGGTCAAGCGCAGCGTCATTGGTGTCTACCAGCGCTGCGTAGAGCCAGAGAAAGGCCAAGCGATTCTCAAAGACATCCATCAAGGCGAATGCGGCCACCATGCGGCTTCAAGAGCACTCGTCGCCAAAGCTTTTTGGCACGGTTTCTTTTGGCCGACTACCTCGGAAGAGGCCAAGGAGTTGGTCCAAATATGCAAAGGGTGCCAGAAGTTTAGCTCCAAGCCGCACCAGCCGGCTTCCGTGCTCAAGACCATCCCCATTGCCTGGCCCTTCGCAGTTTGGGGTCTAGACATGGTGGGACCATTCAAGACAACACGAGGTGGTTTAACTCACCTACTTGTCACAGTGGACAAGTTCACCAAGTGGGTGGAAGTGAAGCCAATTAAGAAACTGAACGGTCCGACTGTCGTGACCTTTATCACCGACATCATAATTCGGTACGGCATACCACACAACATCATCACCGACAACGGCACAAATTTTGCCAAAGGCGCCTTGGCCCGTTTCTGCGCAACACAGGGCATCCGACTGGACCTAGCGTCCATCGCCCATCCGCAGTCAAACGACCAAGTGGAGCGAGCAAACGGCCTCATCCTGTCCGGCATCAAGCCTCGGTTGATTGAGCCTCTGGAGTGCTTGGCTAGCTCCTGGCTCCACGAGCTGCCAGCCGTTCTCTGGAGTCTGCGCACGACCCAAATAAGTCAACCAGCTTCACACCCTTCTTCCTCGTCTATGGTGACGAAGTCGTCATCCCAACTGACATAGAGTTTGACTCCACACGAGTCACCATGTACACCGAGGAGGAAGCAGAAGAAGCACAACAGGACGGCGTCGATCTGCTGGAAGAAGGCCGGCAGTTGGCACTTAGTTGGTCCAGCATCTACCAGCAGAGCCTGCACCGATACCACAACAGGAAGGTCAGGCCAAGATCTTTCCAAGAAGGCGACCTTGTGCTCCGGCTGATCCAGCGAACAGCCGGCCAGCACAAGCTGTTGGCGCCTTGGGAAGGCCCTTTCATCATCAGCAAAGTACTGGGCAATGATTCCTACTACTTAATCGATGCTCAGAAGCCCCGTGCACGCAAGAGGGATGACTCCGGCAAGGAGACAGAGCGGCCATGGAATGCAAATCTCCTCCGAAGATTTTACAGTTGATGCACTATGTACCACGCTACCTTTTGTATCTAAGTATCAAGACATCGGGCCCCCCGAGACGAGCTCGGGGACTGCCCTCTTTTTTCTGTATGATAAAAATTATGCCTACAAGTATGTTACTCTTTTTCATGCCGCTTGGCACCGGGCTCGACAAGTCGGCCCGGGGACTTGCCGCCTTGCACTATGAAATGCTTCCTGGAGCCGGACAAGTAGTGTGTAACACCTAAGCCGTCTTGTGTCAGAGGCCATAGCTCGCAGAGCGACTGTACGGTGGGAAGAGGTAAGGTAGAATGGGTGCTCACACGAAAAATGGCTAAGGACTCAAAGCGTAAAACATAGCTCAAGACGGCTTCCAGCCTTTCTCGCAAACCGACTCTCGGACAGTCGGATTGCCGTCTCCTATCCAACTTTCTCAAACAATCTTGAAAACGGCTAAGTACTTGCTTTCCCAAAGTAGCTTGGCACTTGATCCAGCGACAGTCCGCAGAGCGGCTATCCGATTGGCAAGGCAGACAACTAAAAGAAAGCGGCAAAGGAAAACAGCCAAAAGAATAATGAGCAAGAGAAGATAGATATTTACATAACATAGGCCCTTGGCCGAATTGTCGAGTAGAGGTCCAAAATACACCCCGCGGGTGGAATTGTGCGAATTAACAAGTTCTTCAAAAGACTACTGAAGAAGATAAAACAAAAGACACAGCGGCAGCTCAGGAGGCGGCAGAAGGATTCGGGGGGTCGGAGGAGGCGCCAGTGTCAGGCGTCGGTGCGGTCGGCCGGCTAGTCTCGGCTTGATCGCCTCCGGCAGCAGTCGGGTCGGTCGCACGCGGCTCGTTGCTAGAGGCGCGGTCGGGCAGAGGCTGGTCATTTTCTCCGTCTTCTGGTGCCTCCGCCTCGCCCTCATCCTCCGCCTCATCCTCCTCCTCGACGCTGGAGCCGATCACCTCCGCCGAGTCTTCGCCGTAGTCTGGGTTCATCCCAAACCACTCCGGCAGGACCTCCTCGCCGTCTTCAGACCGCTCGGGGATGAAGATGCTGGTGTCGGTGTACTCGCCAACCCGAGCCCCATAACCTTTCAAGACATCGGGGCAGGCTGCGCCCCTCAAGACTTTGGGACGAAGAGCCGCCTCCTAAGGAGTCGATGGTAGGGCGGCCGACTGCCCGCTCACGGCCGAGTCCCAGGGACGACTTACAGAGAAGCCGGCTTCGGGGAGTCAGCCGACGGCTCCAACAAATCATGATCTCACCGAAGGGGACGGGGCAAGGGCGTGGCTACAATGAAACCCACTCCCCGCCCCTGACCAAGGGCAGGCATGGCCACAACACGCCGTACTCAGGAAGATCTCCGTGCGGCGTGGCACTGTTGCCTGGCCGGCCCTGACATCCGCGCCACAGTACCGAGTCCCGTGCCCACGACGGCTTGTCTGTACGGCCTAGAAGCAGCGGGGCCCACCAGTCAGCGAGACCTCGAGAGACGGCGGGAGAACCGCCAGTCAGACCCGTCGGGAGTCGGCCCGGGGGAGTCGGCTGAGCCCTCCCCCGGGGCCCACGCGCCATTAATCAAGAAGAGATGGGGAGTGGCCACAGTAATCGCCTGCCAGGCGGCGGGGATGTTGCCACGACCCCATGACCAAGCTTGCGTCATTAGGAGCACGACTACAGTAATCAGCAGCCGGCAAGACCCGCCCGCGGCGGACGTGGCCTGTCGGCTCCGTACCAGACCAGTCGGCGGGCCCCAGCAGTCGGCTGAGAAGTCGGAGGTCGGAGGCACTGACGGCTGGGCCCGCGCCCAGTCGAATTACCATTGTACCCGTGGGGGTAGGCCTATATAAACCCCCCAGGGCACCCATGCAAATGGTTGGATCCCAGTAGTTCTATACCATACCAGATAGAAGGAGGGAGCTAGCCTTGCCCTCTCCTACCACCAGATATAGCTCAAGGAGCAACCGTGTAATCACTTGACCATAGTGATCATGCGGAGACCCTGTAGAGCAGCAGTAGGGGTGTTATCTCCTCGGAGAGCCCTGAAGCTGGGTAAGATTCGCCGGTGTGCATGTCTTCGCCTCATCCCGTTTCCAGGCACCGGCGACGTTCTACTCGCCCCCACCATGATAAGCCATCCGTTGGCATATGTCGCACCAAACCCCCGACATCATCTTTCTACAATACCATGTTTTTTACATTGAAGTGCTATTCTAGTGCTCTATTGCAATGCCATCTTAGTTTCCCAATCATACACGTGTATGATGCCTTAGTTTTTTCTGTACGTATTCCGCTAGCATACAGTTTTACATTCAACTAGTGTTTTTTACTGTGTTGTCCTACCGTATCCCTAGCTCTTACACCATACTCCCTCCGTCCGGATTACATATTGCCGAAATGGATAAAAAAATGATGTATCTAGAACTGAAATACGTCTAGACCCATCCATTTTTTTCCGGATGGAGGGAATACATGTCAATATGTCATGCCTTTCTATTGTTTAGTACCTATTCCATCTCTTTGATGTAGCATATTTTATAACTAAAGCACTATTCTTCTATACAAGGCATGCAAGGGGAAGACAACTATGTTAGAATCTAAAAGGTTACAAACCAGGTCTTTGCAAAAGATCCAAACACCAGTTCATAATAAACTAACTCCAGTTTTTATAGATACTGCTCCAGCACAGAGAAACCCAACTCCTACTAAGAATAAGCAGATTCCAGTGGCCAAAGAACTAGTCCGCTCAAGTCCAGCAAAAATATGTCAACTCCATTCTAAGAAGCATGTGCGTATCCTTGCATCACGAAATTTTATAGCATGCTGATCATATTTTATACATGGTTCTTACCCATCTCTCTTTTAGAAAATAAGCTTAACAGATAGAAGAATTTCTACACTGGTATCGTCTGTGAAGAAAGATTCTTCCAGGAATTCTCTGTACTCCAGTGCAGATGTAAGTAGCTGTTGTATATCACTATATTTTTACATCAGCATGTATTTTGTTAATCGGCATGAATGCAACTTTTATCTGATCTAAATTTAGTTGTAGCAAAATGTATGATTAAAGTCCACAATGTTGACTTTTGTAAGGAAAACTGCCTAGTAGTTTTTGCATCCTGAGCTGCATGAATGTACTATCTCATATCAGTGGGTTTGATTACTTTGGTTCTGTAGTGGGTTTTCAGTGTTTTTTTCACTGTGTTGTCCTGTCGTATCCCTAGCTCTTACATCATAATCCCTCCGTCCGGATTACATGTCGCAGAAATGGATAAAACTGGATGTATCTAGAACTGAAATATGCCTAGACCCATCCATTTTTTGCCAGATGGAGGGAATACATGTCAATATGTCATGCCTTTCTATTCTTCAGTACCTATTGCATATCTGTTGTAGCATGTTTTATAATTGAAGCACCATTCTTCTAAATAAGGCATGCAAGGGGAAGACGGCTATGTTAGAATCTGAAGGGTTACAAACCAGGTCTTTGCAAAAGATCCAAACGCTAGGAGATAATAAACCAACTCCATTTTTCATAGATACTTCTCCAGCACAGAGCAATCCAACTCCCACTGATAATAAGCAGATTCCAGTGACCAAGCACTAGTCCGCTCCAGTCCAGCAAAAGAATGTCAACTCCATTCTAAGAAGTGTGTTCGTATCCTCGCATCATGAAATTTTATAGCATTCTGATCAAATTTTCTACCTATATCTTACCCATCTCTCTTTTAGAAAATAAGGTTAAATGATAGAAGAGTTCCTTAATTGGGATTGTATTCAAGGAAAACATCTTGCAGGAATTATCTGTGCTCCAATGCTGATGTAAGTACCTGTTGTATATCACTATATTTTTACATCAGATTGTCTTTTGTTAATCGATGTGAATCCAACCTTTGTCTGATCTAAAATTAGTTGTAGCAAAATTTTAAAGGCGCCAATGTTGATTTTTGTAAAGAAAACTGCCTGGTAGTTTTGCATATTGAGCTGCATCAGTGTACTATCTCAGGTCATGCACATTACTGAATTGTAGTGCTGCTCTGGTTGCCCATTCATTCATTGTGTCAATGTTGCTTTCGTATTACCTTACTTGGCTGATGATAGATGTGCCATATTGTGTTAATTTGGTGTTGGCTAGTTGCCGAAACGTTCATTGTACCAGTGTTTCTTTCCTATTTTCTAACTTGGCCAATGATAGCAATGCTAGTTTCTTAATTTAGTGCAGGTTGCTGAAGATAAGAAGACAAACTCTGAAAACAACAAGGCAACCCCATTGTTTCTTTCAAATAAATCTAGGCCAGGTAATATGCCAATAACTCATGATTAATCTATTTGGTTCCCCTCCTAATTTATGTTATGATGCAGTGGTCAAGAAAATCTCCACTATCAATAATACAAGCCTGCCAAAATCGCCATCTGGATCTGTTCAGTATCCTCTGTCTCGAATGCAACGGAAATAATGTATGTTTGTGAACCAATTAATGGCTAAAGGGATGATGGAAATGGTGGAGGAATCAGAGGCGCAGAGTCGTGCGACACAACAATTGATCAATGTTTTCAGAGACAGTGTAGCAAAGTAGCAAGAACTTGCCCACATGCTTATGGGCATCATCCGTGCTGAGGTTGCAGATTGTGACGTTGTAGATCGTTAGGTTCTGTTTATTTATTTGCACTGGCATCAATCTTTGATTGCCCCGTGGATGTAATTTCCTGTAATATATGCTAGATGTGCAACATTTTTCCCTATATGACGTACCTTTGCTTGATCGGTTTTGGTCCTATGCATAGTTCCTCGTCGTAATGGCCTCAAATTATCTAATTTGGCCTAAAGACATGTACGAACTTTAGTGGGCCCATTAAGTTAATGGGCCATTTACCAGGCCGAAAGTTAATGGTGGGCCCTCTTAACTCCCTGGTCGTTAACAGGCTGACATCAAAGCGGGCAACAGGTGGGCCCAATTGATTTAACAGGCCGTTAACAGGCCATTACTAAGTTCGGGCTACATATGGCCCAACTATATTGTGGGCCTTTAGCAGGCCGAAAGACACAGCGGGCTTGTACTGGACCATGAAGAGCATGGCCGCTAAGAGGCCGAACGTGAGGTCGTATTGTAAATGGCCCAACTATGTTGTGGGCCTTTAGCAGGCCGAAAGAGAAACCGGGCTGGTATTGGACCATGAAGGGCATGGGCCGTTAAAAGGCCAAAACTCAGGTCTGACTACAAATGGCCCAACTCATTTATGGTATGTTAACAGGATGAAAGGCACATAGGGCCGGGAATTAAACAATTAAATGGGTCGCTAAATGGCCAAAACTTAGGTCTGACTACAAATGGCCCAACAGATATATGGGCCATCACCAAGCTGAAAGACACACCGGGCTGGAAATTGGCCCAATACTTAAATGGGTCGCTAAAAGGTCGAAACTCAGGTACAACTACAAATGGCCCAACTGATTTATGGGCCGTCAATAGGCTGAAAGACACACCGGGCCTGAAATTAGCCCAATATTTAAATGGGTCGCTAAAAGGCCGAAAGATGTACATAGTGAAAATTGGCCCATCCACTGAATGGGCCGTTAATAGGCCGAAATCTCATCGGGCCGATATTGAGCCCAAATATATAGCAGGCTGTTAACGGGCTCGAACTAACGATGGGCTGCAATGATGTCAAATCTTTAATAGGCCATTGATGGGCCGATTGGCACATCTCATATGGGCCGTGGGCTTAAATGGACCTGACACAAGTAGGCCTTATATGGGCCGGCCTGCTATTTTTTGCCGGGCCGGCTTTTTCACTGGAATGGGCCACTGTTGGGCCGTGCCATGTGTCAACCTATTATAGGCGCCTCCTGTCCAATGAGTGGATGACATCTGTCCCAACGGTGAGGCAACACGTGTTTCCTCCGGAGAATGATGATTTTACACGTGGAAAATCCCCATTGGTCCAGGCTGTTAACGGGTTATCGGATCCAAAATCGGACCTGATAGCTTAATGGCATTCCGTTACGGTGGATGCCACGTGTCGGTCACCGTTGACGAAAGCACTTCTGTGACGCGCGATTTATCGTCATGGAAGTGGACACTTCCGTGATGATAATTTTGGTAATGTCATGGAACACTTCTACGACAACACAGGTATGACTATCTTGATTTTGTCATAAGTTTGTCATGGATGTACATGCATGACAGAAAATGTGACCTACTATGACAAACATGTATCATCACGAAAGTGTATTTTTTTGTAGTGTAGTATGCGTATTCCCGTGGAGGAAGCACAAGTAGCCAGTCGTAGTTTAGCATCTATCGCATTTGATGTTGTTAAATCCTATGTGTGTACCTTCCCATTGTGGAAATATTATACTAAAGATGAAGGAAAATGCCAGTTGCAGGTGTTTGTCCAGGAGTTATGTGTAAGTAATGTTATTCATGGCAATTACTTTGCTTTGTCCCATACATTCTTCCACCATGATGGTTCTAATATAGTAAATTTTCCCATTTTTCTCTATAGAGAAGGACCGATTTGGAAACTCAGGTTGAGGTAACCTGTGCTAATACCTCTGCTATCTTCAAGAATGCTTGGTGGCAGTATTGGAGTTACCTGAACAAAACGTACTTCACTGGCAAAGAAACTCATCAAATTCCCGTACGTTCTCCCGAGACACATTTACTGTACGATGACTCAGAACGCCTTGTTCTGTACTGGTCCCGAACCAAGAATGTGGTAAGATCTATGAGTTCATTTTTTAAGTACGGTATTCTTGTGTCTTACTGTAGTCTGTTCATGTAGAACAAGTGCTTAAATATGAAGAACATCTGTTCTAATTTAAGATTCCATCGCTATCGTGCATACCACTTTTCTCTTGTATCACGGTATTACGTCATACAAACTTATTTTTAAATTGAAGGATCCAATCGAAACTCCAATGGCACAACAGGTATGTTCACGCATGTTTCTTTAACAGGTTTGCTCTTATCAATAGCTCTGTTGATTTCAATTTCAATTGTGTATATAGTTGACTTCTCATATCGTGCACATTACTAGCATCACAACAGAGCCAATAGTGTTGTTCTACATGTAGATCCATGGTACCCATCTAAAATCTTGTTGTGACGTGTAGTTTCCCACACTTTGTATTCTTTCACTGCTGCTTTGTCTTGAACTGATATGATTTGAACTGTGTCTCTATTTTGATTTGGCAAGATAATGTAGTGACCATAGGACATAGATATATGTTTGTTCGATGCTTTTATTATGTACTAGTACCTGGCTATAGAAGACTTGGTAGTTTAATCCTGTCCACCTTACTAATGAACTGGTACACCGAAATGAGTTTCATATACTAGTATATGCTAAACCTGTTATGTGTCTGCTTGTTTCTTCTTTTAGAATGCTGACAGAATATTGGGGAAGAGTGCCTTATTAAGCAATGGTAAAGGAAGTAATGTAGATAAGGTTCAGGATAGTGAGATATCCTTGTTGGTCTCCAACAAAGCTGATAAAACAGCTAAGGAAGACTATCTTGAAGACAGTGAGACAACCCCAAAGTCCTGTCTTGGCTTAGTGTTCAAGTTACTGGCCACTACCGCTTGCACAAGCTATTCAAACTCACTGTCTGAATCAGTTCGATTTCTTGAGTCTCGACTACAAGCTGAAAGACATCGATCAGTTGTGCTGCTACAAGAAGTGGAAGGACTGCGGAAGTCCCCAGAGCATTCAGATGCATACTTTCTGGTGCAACAGCAAGCGTTGCAGGATTTTAGGGCGAAACAGGACAAAGCTAATAAGCTTCCTAAGCTTATTGCCAGCATGGTGGATACCCAGGATAACGTTTCTTGAGCTCTTCTCAAGTTGTTTTAGTTATGCTCTTGTTTTGCTGCCACGTTTATTTGCACTTGTGGCCAATTTTGACGGCCAGTATATGTAATATGCTGCTTTGTTCCCTAAATTTTCACTAGTGGCAAACTTTGATCCCTAGTGGATGTAATGTGTGTAATAGCTGTAATAGGCTAGCATTAGTTGCTTGCTTATTTATTTCCTTATTGTCTTGTTTAGTTGTTTGCTTGCAGTCACTGCTGTTCTTTTTCTGCGTTTTTCTAGTGGCCATAATAACCTATTTTTGGTAACTAGGCCGCAATAATCATGGCAACACATGCACTCTTGTAACCATGGGCCTCCTGCGGGCCATAGTATCCCCGGGCCTTCTCCGGGCCATAGGATCCATGGGGCTTCTACGGGTCGTAAGATCCATGGGCCTTCTATGGGCCGTAGGATCCATGTGCCTTCTACGTGCCGTAGGATCCATGGGCCTTCTACGGGCCATAGGATCCATGGGCATCCTGCGGGCCGTAGGATCCATGGGCCTTCTACGAGCCGTAGGATCCATGAGCCTTCTACCGGCAGTAGGGTCCATTGGTCTTCTATGGGCTGTACGATCCATGGGCCTTCTATGGGGCGTATAATCATTTCGCCAAACATGGGCCGTACTATTCGTGGACCATAATGGGTCGTTAATAGGTCATATTTGATAACGCTATGAACACATCCCAATGGGTTCACGGGACACAAACGGGCTGAATGTAACCATGGGCTGAATTTGGCCCACAAACGGAACATGCCAGTAACGGACCATAACTAACCGAATTCTAGAAATGAGCCCAAGAATAAATGAGTCCTTAGAAGGCCGAAAGTTAACACGGGCTGGAAATGGCCGACGAAATAATGGGCCGTTAGTGGGTATAAAGCGATACACTGTTCATTATGGGCCAGTTTCATCTTGGGCCTTTATTGGGTCCAAAGTTATTAAGGGCCTCATATGGGCCGAAAGACATCATGGGTCATACATGGGCCGGAAGTAACAACGGGCTGGAATCGTATTTAGATGGCCCAGATGAAGCTACTACGCTTAATTCCAATAGGCCGTAACAGGCCGAGATTTAGCTGGCCGTAAATGGGCGATATATGAATAGGTCGTTAACAAGCTTTCCGTGGGTCGGCCCGTTACCATTTAACCAAGTCAAACGGGCCGGCCTTTTCACCGGAATGGGACTCTGTTGGGCCGTGCCACGTGTCGATGTATCATAGGTGCCTCCTGTCCAATCAGTGGATGACATCTTTCCGAACGGTGAGCCAACACGTGTTTCCTCTAGCCAATGAGAATTTTACATGTGGAAAATCGCTGGAACAGGTTAATGGGTCCAAAACTAAATGGGTTAACAGGTCTGGGCTATTGACGGGTTATGGGATCCAAAACTGGACCCGATAGCTTAACGGTGACCTGTTACGGTGGATGCCATGTGTCGGTCACCCTTGACGAAAGCGCTTCTATGATGCGCAATTTATCGTCACCGAAGTGGACACTTCCGTGATGATAATTTCAGTAGTGTCATGGAACACTTCTATGACAGCACACGTATGACTATCTTTATTCTGTCATAAAATTGTCATGGATGTACATGCATGACAGAAAACATGACCTACTATGACAAACACGTATCATCACGGAAGTGTCTTTTTTTTGTAGTGATATGAAAAATGCAACCAATATAACTCTGCCAAGGTCAAACTTTCTAGCGTTTCAACAAATTAGAAGCAGTACATGCTAGAAAACATATGCAAGACGCAACCAATATCATGGTGGCGACTTAAAGGTGCCTTATCATAAGTTACTGATGCGGGATATGCAAGAGCAGTCACTACTGCAGGACGGTTGAACGCGACAGTCGAATCAAAGACCCTTCAATGAAATTGTGTGTGATGCATCAATCACAAATGGTGATGTAATAAAACCGTAAACAAAGATGCAAAACATTTGTGATGGTGGTGACATCAAACAAGGTTCATATTGGTGTTAGGTGTGTGATGAGTGGCAAACGGTTAATTCAGAAGAACTGTTCGTGATGATGTAGAATAACAGAAACGGGAAGCCATATGACGACGTGTGCGATATGCGGCATACAGTTCACTAGGATCAACTGTGTGTGATTAGACAACACAATGGCAGACAGGTCCGTAATAAGAAATTTGTGCGAAGACAAATAATAACACAGACGATTGCTGCTAATAAGCCGTGTGATTTGCTCTGTCTACAGAAGAATTACATAAGTGACTATACAGATTAACTCACACACACCTGAATAAACAACTCTATGCATTCTAAACTAGGAGAAACGATCGTCTAGTCATCTACTTCTTGGGATGCTCCCGCCACTGCTCTGTTGCTCGATCCCTCATCTGGGGCTGGAAGAAGACATTCCCTCATGTCAATGATCCTCTTGTACATCTTGTAGCTTGTGTACATGTCCTTGGCCGCGTACATGACATGTTGTTTGTCGGCGTTCTGGGAACAGGGGTCCCAAGACTAGCGTGCCTGCGGCCCGTGGCGTGGCTCCCCTAATGGCCTGTATGGCCCATCTTCACCAGCAAACACTCAAGACCCTCGCAAGGGGCAAGCCTCGTGATGCGCATGATGCAAGACCTCCTCAGGGGAGGCCTCACCATGCCGGCTCGAGACGGGCGGAGAGATCAAGGCAAGGGACACCTCGCGTGGTTCCTGTGATGCAAGCCATGACGACTGGAGCCAGGCGGGCGCCAGCGCGCGCAGTGTCCTCGTTTCCCCTTTGGTGCTAAAGCGGCAAGCGCATGCAAGGAGTCCCGAGGCATCAGGCAAAGGTTTCCACATTGGTGCAACAAGACCAAGACCAGCAGGACGGCAGGACGGAGGTCACCGTGGAGCCCAGGACGGCGTCACCACCAGAGCCTTTCGCAGGTGAAGACTACTTTTGTCAGGATAACTTGTACTATTTGTCTCCCTTCGAATTTGGCCGTTGGGTGATCCCTTCCCGTTCAATATTTGGGAAGAGGACCAGGGCCTCTATAAATAGGACTAGCCACCACCATAGCAGGGGATATCCAGGTTAACCCCAACCACACAAGCTCGCCAAGCACAAGAACACCTCTCCTCAGGAGGCTGTTCTTCCCTTGTAACTATTCTTCCGCAGCCCAAGAGTCAATCCACCACACCACACTGGATTAGGGTATTACACCACAATGGTGGACCAAACCAGTATAAATCTTGTGTCTCTCTTTCTTTGGGTTCGTCGAGCTAGTTCATGATATCGTGTCGAGTGCGAGCTAGAGGGAGGGGGAGATCTTCGTGCGCACCCTAGTGTTCGAACCTTAAGGGTTTTGCCAGATCCCGAAATCTGACATTTGGCGCGCTAGGTAGGGGTGCGCCGAAGCTTGCCCCCGATAGCCTTTCCGCTCCGACCGGCTCTCATGGATGCCGCCACTTCCTCGACTGGATCGACAGGCACCCCCCACAGCGCCGAGGGGCTCCGGGCCTTCACCCCCGCCTTGCGGCGGGTCTAGTGGCCGCACAAGTTCAAGCCGGAGATGCCACCCTGTTACGATGGTGCGGTGGATCCAGCAGCCTTCCTTCTGGCATACGAGGAAGCCGTCCTGGAGGCCGGGGGCGACGATAAAGTAATTGCCAACTGGCTCCCAATGGCCCTCGCTGGCGTGCCGCGCGTCTGGCTCCTCCATCTGTCGGAATCTTCAGTGACCTCCTGGGAGGAGCTGCGTGACCTCTTCATCGCGTGCTTCAGGGGACCAACACCCCTCTTCGTCGCGGCTCTCCTTGGTGGCTAGTAGGCGCCTCCCTCGGACCGTCATTCCAAGTCGTTCTTTCGCCAGATCGGCACCGCCTCCGTGCAGCAGAGGGCTCCCCCGGGTTGGGTGACGCCCAAGGCCTACCTGACCTTCAACTCGAGCGATCACCCAGTCACCACCGTCGGTTTAGGTGTGCTTCCGATGCTTTGCATGACCACCATTTGTATCGTAGCCATTACCAAGACCCTCATCGACGGCGACGCTGGCATCAACGTGCTCTCCGTGGAGGCTTTTAGCCTCCTTCATGTACCAATTGAGCGGCTTCGCCCCAGCAAGCCCTTCTCCGGAGTCGGCGGCGGCTCCTCCAACCCCATGGGGCAGATCCGTCTCCCCGTGACCTTCGGCACACGCGACAACTACTGCACCGAGCTAATCGGCTTCGACATCGGCCTCATCGGCTTACCGAACAACGCCATCCTCGGGTATCCGGCACTGGCTCAATTCATGGCGGCTACTCATCCTGCCTACAACCTCATGAAGATGTCAGGGAGCAAGGGCATCCTCACCTTGGCCGGATACACCAAGCAAGCCTTGGCGGCCCTCAAACTCACCTTTAGGGCCTCGGCGACAGCCTTCCTGGCCGGAAAGGCCGTGCCCACAGCCAAGGGGGTTGCGCCGACCAAGAAGAAGAAGCTATTCACTCAAGGTCAAGCCAAGATGAGGCAAATACCGGTCGACGAGGATGGGGCCTCTAGCGCCGCCTTTACTATAGGCACCAACCTCGCCCAGATCAAGAAAGGGAGTTATTGGACTTCTTGCGAGCGAAGGTGTGGCCCAATGTGCGCCCTGTGAAGCAGAAGGCGAGGCGACAATCCATGGAGAAGCAGTCTTTCATCGTTAAGTAAACCCGCAAGCTAGAAGTAGCTGGTATCATTCGCGAGGTCCGGTACCCAGAGTGGCTGGCAAACACGGTCGTCATGCCAAAGAAAGGAGGGAAGGAACGCATGTGGGTCGACTTCACCAACCTCAACAAGGCTTGCCCTCAAGACCCATTCCCGCTGCCGTGCATCGACCAGATTGTCGACTCCGCCGTGCAGTGTGATCTGTTGTGTTTCCTGGACGCGTTCTTAGGCTACCACCATATCAAGATGGCGGTGGAAGATGTGGAGAAAAGGGCTTTCTTGACCCCATGCAGGGTATACTGCTACACTTCCATGCCATTCGGATTGCGCAACGCAGGAGCGACCTTCTAGCGGCTGATGCACATCGCCTTGCGGCGGCAGCTCAGGAGAAACGATGAGGCCTACGTCGACGACATTGTGGTCAAGTCACGGGAGGTGAGAACTTTTATTAAGGACCCGGAGGAGACCATCACAAGCCTGCGCCAGGTGGACTTGCGGCTCAATCTGGAGAAGTGCGTGTTTGGTGTCCCTTTCGACAAGCTACTGGGCTTCCTCATGTCCCACGGAGGGATCGAGGCCAACCCGGAGAAGGTCAAGGCAATCGAAGACATGAGCCTACCACAAAACCTCAAGGAGATGCAGAAGCTTGCAGGTTGCGTGAATTCGCTATGGAGCTTCATCTCCAAGTTGGGGGAGCGCGCCTTCTCGTTCATCAAGCTGATGAAGAAGAAGGGTCCGTCCGAGTGGACCCCCGAGGCCAACCTGTCATTTCAAGACCACAAGAGATACTTGACCAGCCCGCCGGTGATGGTGGCGCCTCGTCCTCGCGAGCCCTTGGTACTCTACATGTCTGCCCCACCCCACTTCGCCAGCACAACACTAGTAGCCCTCAGAGAGGAGCTCCAAGTAAAGGGCCCGCCAAAGGGAGCCGCCAAGCCGGATGAGGCTGCACAACACCAAGGTGATTCTCCTGAGACAGTGGTTGCCTTGGCAGAATGGACCGATATCCTGGAGCTCGAAGCAGGCGAGAACCGATCCCTCTAGCCAGGGAGTGAAGCACTAGATGGATGGGTTATGTACTTCAATGGCGCGTTTGCACGCCAAGGCGCGGGGGCTGGAGCCATGCTCATCTCGCCCACTCAGGACAAGCTTTACTATGCAGTGCATCTCTGCTTCTAGCGGGGCGAAAAGGTCTCTAACAACATCGCAGAGTACAAGGGTCTCATCGCTGGCCTCAAGGCTATGGTGGCCCTGGGGATGAAATGCATCACCATCAAGGGAGACTCACAACTCTTCGTCAACTTCTCAACCAAGGTGTACAAGCCAAAGGATGAGCACATGGAGGCATACCTCGCTGAGGTATGCAAAACGGAGAAGTAGTTCCTGGGCCTGGAGCTGCAGCACGTGCCCCGTGGCACCAACAAGAAGGCTGAGAACATCGCCAAAAGAGCATCCAAGCGGCTACCCCAATAGCCTGGCGTCTTCGAGGAACGGATCTTCAAGCCTTCGGCAGCACGTCCGACTGCGGAGCTGGCGCCACCTCAGGAGGCGCTCCCCTAGCCACCAGCCTCAGGAGTCCCCGCCTGCGGCCCGACCTCAGGAGCGCGCCTCCTCTTAGCGCTCAAGCCTCAGGAGGGGTGCTGGATCGAGGAGTTCAAGGCATACATGATGCAAGGCACATTTCCGGAGAAGGAGGAAGACGCAGAGCGTGTGGCCCGGTAGGCTACGGCGTACTGCATTCAGGACGGTGAGCTATACAGGAAGCGGCCAAATGATGTTTCTCTATGATGCATTTCCAGGGAACATGGAATGAGTTCTGGCTGACATACATGGAGGAGACTGCGGGCACCACTCATCATCGCGCACCCTAGTTGGCAAGGCTTTCCGCATCGGGTTCTACTGGCCCATGGAACTAAACGACGCGACCGAGCTGGTGAAATCCTGTGAGGCCTGCCAATTCCACGCTAATCAGATCCACCAACTGGCTCAAGACCTCTAGACTATCCCGCTCTCATGGTCGTTCGCCGTCTGGGGGCTGGATATCCTGGGCCCATTCCCTCGAGCGCCTGGAGGTCACCTCTACCTCTACACCGCCATCGACAAATTCACCAAGTGGGCGGAAGTGGAAGCCGTCCGCACCATCCTAGCTGGGTCAGCAGTCAAGTTCATCAAGGGCCTCGTAAGCCGATTTGGGGTCCTAATCACATCATCACCGACAATGGCTCACAGTTCACTAGCAAACTCTTCAAAACATATTGTGCTAACCTTGGAACGTAGATCTGCCACGCCTCCGTGGCGCACCCCAGGAGCAACGGCCAGGCCAAACGCGCCAATGCAGAAGGCCTGAGGGGTCTCAAGACCAGGACCTTCAACAAGAAGGTCGAGGCCTCTGGCAGGGGCTGGCACGACGAGCTCCAGTCCATGCTATGGCCCATCCGCAACACCACCACCAGGCCCACAGGCGAGACCCCGTTCTTCCTCGCCAATGGAGCAGAACTGATTCTCCCACACGAGGTCACGCATCACTCCGCGCCGGTCCTGGAGTTTCATGAAACATAGTAGGACGCCATGCAGGGGATGGACCTCATGCTGGGGGAGGAACGACGGCGTGAAGCCTTGCTCCAAGCTACGATGTACCAGCAGATGCTGTGGCGGTACCACTGCCGCAGCGTCCACTCCGGGATGCTCGAGGTGGGTGATCTTGTCCTGAGGTGGGTGATCTCCAAGGAAGGGCTGCACAAGCTCTCACCCATGTGGGATGGCCCGTTTCGGGTTGCCAACATCTCCAGGACTGGCGCCGTGTGCCTAGAGACATAGGACGGGATCCCCATCCAGAACGCCTAGAACCTCCAGCACCTCCGGAAGTTCTACCCATGAAGAAAAGCCCAGTGCCTGTGAAGCAAGGCCCAGTGCCTGTGTAGATCTCCGCTCGTGACACTCTCACATAATAATAAGTGGGGTTGTACACACCCCAGAGTCTCAGGAGTGCCGCCCTCGGGCCTCGGGAGCTCCCTCCCACGTCTTAGTGGCAGCACTTAGCTCCGCGCTGGTGAGAAGACAAGACGACTAGACTAGTTGCCGGATGCGGCTTTTCAATTGCTTTTTGTAGTTGGTTCGCCCCTTTTTTTGTGAGAACTTTCTTTTTGGTGTTCCTTGCTAGCTTGGTTCCTTTGCCCTTTTGCCTCCCTTTTTGCTCTCAGTTCCTTGCTTTTGACCCGTACTCTCCCTCGCATGCCTTGCGAGGGGGCTAGAAAGGTGCCCTCGTGAGCGTTTTTGTTTTCCTGTCTTTCAAAAGGCACCCTCGCTCGAGCTCACAAGCTGGCGCACCCCTCTCGATCCGTTCCCCCTGGGTACCGCGATGCAAAGCACTGGGTCATGGCCGGTAAAGCCTGCGACTAGGATTCGGAAGAATAAAAATTTCCTAACGAATTTTTGCGGTTCCCAGACGCCTTCCAAGCATGGGAGGCCTCGCCAGGTACTGGGGAGCACGCACCACGCGAGGCGGAAACTACTTCAGGCGTATCAAGCTAAGTTATTCCTACGCGCATGCATAAAACATCAACGCTGCAACACAACACAAGAGCGATAAAAATAGCACAACCACTAGGAAATCATTGTTGTTGCAAGCCCAAGCTGGGCTCCATACTTCCCTATCTCTTAATGCAGGAAGAAAAAGACGAACGAAACAAAAGTGGCACGCGCCCCCGAGGTAGTCCGTGAGGATGGGCCCATGACGCTCTCCTGAGCATAGCCAGACCCCTCCTCGCGCTTCACTGGAATGCGGCAACAAGACGACCTGTTGCCACCTTCAAAGCGGGTGCGGCGACGTGGTGGCTGGTTGTAGCTGTCGCTGCTGAAGCTGTCACGGGAAGAGGAGTCGCCGTAGCTAGACGAGCCATGGCCGGCGCCGGTGGCAAGTCCGCCTTGGCTCTCGTCGCGGCCGTCGCCAATGCCGAGCACCTCACCACAATCTTTGTCGTCAAGGCAACACCAGACGCGTTGGCCATCTTCCCCGAACACCCTCACGTAGAGGGTCACGTTGCCATCGTACTTGAAGTGGAGGGCGGACTGCCGGCCCATGGTTGGGGAACCCGGCCAGGGCTGCGTTGCCCACGGCGGAGACCTCAAATGCGACCCCACGAAGCCTTGCTGTAGCAGCCGTACCCCTGTAGCCAGAGACCGGTTGGACCCATGGCCGGCAGCTCGCCAGCAAAGAAGCGCGGGAGCTGAAGCCAAGTACCGGCCGGGTTCCCCGACCACATGATGAACTCCGGCAGCACTTCCGCCGAGTGGAAGCGCGGCCTGGGTAGCCGCGCGACCATGGCACACCTCCCTTCATCGACGGGGCTACCATGACTCGGGCGACCACCACCACGCGAAGAGCGCCCCCGCGACCACGAGGGGCCGCGACAGGGGTCATGGCGTGCTTGAGGGGACGGCCATGCCCCTCCTGACAAGCCTTCCCCTTCGCGGGCTCCATGGGTGTCGCTACCGGTAGCGAAGCAAGGAAGGAGAAGGAGCGGGAGAAGCAAAGGAAGAATGGGTGACAGGGGCTCCGCACCCCTCTTCCCATTTATAGCCAAGGGCAGGACAACCTCCGGCCTCCATGATCTAAGGTAATAATGACCTTTTTCTGCATGCAGCAAGGACTCGTCAAATCGGGCAGTTGCCGAGGCGGCATGGGGAAGCAAAGACACCCACGTCCAATCGATTGCCATGCGTCAAGCGGTGCCGCAGGCTGTTCAGGCCCGCGGTGCTCTGCACTTTCCCTTTGGCTTCGCCTCGAAGCCAAGCCCGAGCGCACCTTCGTCCCGGGGGCTACTGTCGGCGTTCTGGGAATGGGGATCCCCAGACTTATCTACCTACGGCCCGTGGCGTGGCTCCCCTAGCGGCCTTGTATGGCTCATCTTCACCAGCAAACACTTCAAGACCCTCACGAGGGACCAAGCCTCGCGAGGCGGATGATGCAAGACCTGCTCAGGGGCGGCCTCACTAGGCCGGCTCATGAGGGACAGAGAGATGAAGGCAAGGGACACCTCGCGAGGTTCCTGTGACGCAAGCCATGATGACTGGAGCCAGGAGGGCGCCAGGCGGGCGCCAGCACACGCAGTGTCCTTGTTTCCTCTTTGGTGCTAAAGAGGCAAGCGCAAACGAGGAGTCCTGAGGCATCAGGCAAATGTTTCCATATTGGTGCAACAAGACCAAGATCAGCAGGACGGCAGGACAGAGGTCACCGTGGAGCCTAGGATGGCATCACCACCAGAGCCTTTGGTAGGCGAATACTACTTTTGTCAGGATAACTTGTACTATTTGTCTCCCTTTGAATTTGGCTGTTGTGGGATCCCTTCTCGCTCAATATTTGGGAAGAGGACCAGGGCCTCTATAAATAGGACTAGCAACCACCATAGTAGGGGAGATCCAGATTATCCCCAACCACACAAGCTCGCCAAGCACAAGAACACCTCTCCTTAGGATGTTGTTCTTCCCTTGTAACTGTTCATCCCCAGCCCAAGTGGCAATCCACCACACCACACTGGAGTAGGGTATTACACCACAACAGTGGCCCGAACCAGTATAAATCTTGAGTCTCTCTTTCTTTGGGTTCATCGAGCTAGGCCATGAGATCGTGTCTAGTGCGAGCTAGAGGGAGGGGGAGATCTTCGTGTGAACCCCATTGTTTGATCCTCAAGGGTTTTGCCGGAACCAGAAATCCGACATTGTTCATCCAGTCTCCCATGCCATACACAATGCCATGCGTTCTTCTCCTTCTTGCTCTCAACCTTCATCTTCATGAAGTGAGGGTCGATGCTGGCCGAGGCAAGGTCAACCAGGGAGTTCTTTTTGTTGTTTTTGCTGCCCTAGACCTTGAAGTGGACCTGGATGTTGACAAGATTCTAGCATTTCAAGCCCGAAACCTTGAGTGCTTTTAGATCATTGGTGGTGTCCACCATACCGAAATTGTAGTTGGAGCTGTTGATAAACCTGGAGAAACGCTCGCAAGGCCGTGTGGCCAGGTGGTAGTGGTAGACGAGGACGTCATGTCGAAGGCACAACTGGGCGACGACAACCTTTTGATCATGCTGAGCACGAGCGATGTTGTACTCGAGGTCAAAGCCGACCACTTGGTACTTGACCTCGGCCAGGAACTACCCCAAAGTTTGGATGGAGCTCTCCACTGAGACTGGGTCATTCGTGTACACCACCGGGAGGGCCTTCGCCCTCACGTGGGTGTCCACTACATGATGTGTGGTGAACTGCCCGCCGTTGTCGTCATCGGCCGCTGGGAGCACCATTGGAGCCACGGGGATCGTCATTGGAACCTCTAGATGTACTCTCTGTATGTGTCATTCTGGGTGTTCTTATTGTGTCGTGTGACGGGAGAGATGAATGTAAATGGCCACAGGAATAAATGGGGGCCAGGTGGCCTGGATTCTCGGCGCGTCCGCATGGCAGTTTTTGAAGTGGGTAACTGCATTGTCGCGCCGCGCCCGGTGCAACCACATGCACACAAACGTGTGTGATCGTGCGCTGGCCCGAAACACTGGCAGCGCATGTGGAGAGACGAGGGCAGAGCTTCCAGAGGGATGCGAGAGCAGAGTGCGCGCGGCGGGACACGAGCAGAGTGTGCCACGGCCGCCCCAACCGCAAGCAACCACACGCAGAGAGCAGTTGAACACGCATAAATGGTCGTCTACAAGTCAGCCGACAGTTGCGTCGTTGCGTAGAGAGCGGCCGTGTGCCACTACCTCCATCTTGGTCTATAGTCCCCATTATAATTTGTGCCATACTTTGCCCTCAAATTTAACCAACAAAATGTTAATGCATGCTATAAAAATTATATGATTGGAAACTATGTTCTATTACGAATCCAACTATATAATCTTTGGTGACATTCATTCATATTTTATTAGTTAAATCCTACTTATAAACCAGGACGGGGTTATAGTAGGTAATTAAATCGCAAACTTTTTTTATTAACCGTATGTGTACGTGGCCTTTCGTCCTTGCCTCGCACGTCTTGTCACCCCGCTGCCGCAGACGGCTTAAAGGGCAAGCTTGAGCAGTGCGCAGGGGCATTCTTTTGGCCAAACGTTGGCACCAATGAATCATCGGTGAGCCCTTTCCCACGCAACCTCGCATGTTCCCTCGCAAGCTTCCCACCTGACTTGGTGAAATCCCCCAAAATCTCAATGCTTACCGGCCTGCTATATATACCCTCAAGGCCGGCGAGTCCTGCGTCGCATTTTCCCCTCCCTACCTGTAGCTTATCTCATCTGCTTCTCCCACAAGCTGCAATGGCACCGGTCCGTCATCGTTGCCCAGCCACTCCGCTATCATCAGAGGACACCTCTAGCTGGGAGGCTACACCGCAGCAGCAGCACAGTCGCCAGCATAGTGTAGTGCGCGTGGCGTCCCTGTTGGGTGTGCGTGGAACACGCACCACATGCTCTGCCGGCGCTGCCCGTCGGTAGCTGTTGCTAGCCGCCGTTGCCGCCACACCACTGTCAGAAGCCAGGGTCATCGCCCGCTCCGCCAGCATGGCCCGAAGGCTGGAAGTGGCCTCGTGGCCGCCACCCCACTGCCGGCCATCGTGGCCATCACCCCTCTGCCACCGCGTCCCAAAGGCGGGAGGTGATGGTCGTGGCCGCCACCCCATCGTCGGCCACCATGGCCGCCAGCCCACTGTCGACCACTGGGGTCATCACCGGCTCCGCCACCACCGCCCGAAGGCGGGAGGCAGATGTGGATGGCAACACATGCGTCAGTGACCTTGCGCGCTACACGGACATCCTGCGGGAGAAGGAGCGCCTCGTCAAGCACGCAAAGAGCCTTACCACCGCGGTGGCCGCGGCACATACTGCCTCAAAGGCGAGGAATCAGGAGATCTACGAGGAGAACCACCGCTTTGAGAGGGGTCGTTTATCTAGTAGACAACATCGGGCAAGGTGGCAGAAAGTAACTCTCCAATATAAATTTAGGATAATATCAAGAGCAAAGTAAGAAGGTACCACCAGAAGTTTCAAACATGCATGCAATTGTTCGATGCCTAAATAGAAGGTGAAATGGGTTCAGAGCAACACAATAAATATTACGTTTGATACCAAAGTAGATCATCTTTAGGAAGGTGGCTCGTGAATTACATACGAAGCCAGTGTGAGGAATAACTTTGGCATGAAGGGTGTACATGAGAGTCAGGTTTCGATCCTTGGACCTGTGGGTTATGGGCCCACAATGTTTGTTAAAAGTAGAAAGAGTGGTGACATCTTGCATGGTCATGTTAGCTAGGCAGGTTAGAGCATAGCATGTCAGTTATGTTGGCAACGACATCGGTCCCAAGGGCGTGGGACGAAGAGAACCATTTTCCTGCTCGTTGAAACGAGGCGGACCAATAGGCAAAGTTCTTGTCCATCGGTGGTTACCAGAATGTCATCAACAGTAGTAACAGGGTCATACTGATAGAGTTGTACACCAAGGTGATGACATAAGCAGGGAATTATTACTGCTTATAAAAGTTAGATTACAAGAAAGATTAAACAAACCAATGGAAAGGAATACGTGATTATCAGATTTAAACAGAAGAATGGAAAGGAAAATGTGTATACACGAGTATTAGGGATATCTCCTTCCCAAGAGCAAGCAGAGGATGATATCCATGACCGGATAGTAAGTAGATTACCAATTAGGTAAAGCGGAGAGGAAATTCAAGACGTTACCCATACAATAGTGTTTAGATGAGGATCAACAAACATTTAGCATTGCGCCTCCAATGTTCTTAATGATGTTTCGAGTACCACATCCAGGCTTCGAGATAGCATTGACATGGTCAACAGGTAAAGGTCGGACCTTGGAAACACAAAGGATCCATCGAGAATTTTTTTGAACCTCTATTGAATAAAAAATCAGCAAAAGATAAGGACGTGGCGATGGGTTCAGCTGCAATCCATCGACATGTCAAAAAGGATGTATTTCCAAAATTATATGAACAAGTTTGTGTTGGGGGAAGGCAAGAATGTTGTTGATGATAACACAAATCATCGAGGGGCTAGGATGGTATTTCTCATCATGAATTCGATTGATATCCTAGAAGAGCATAGAATGTTTATGATGATCATGACACATTTGCCGAGAGATTTCATGAAGATGCAATAAATTGGGGATTACATCAAGCCAAAGGAATGATGAAGCAAAAGTTTTTTGGAACCACGGATACAACACAAACTCGAAATCAAGGTTACTATTTGAGGTGAAACGATAAGACAAGGAAGATTGACGTAAGCTTAACTCATCGTCGAAAATTGTGCACTGAGAAAAAGGTCCAAGTAGCACAGTTAAAATTTAGCACGACAATTGTATAGCCGATTAGGCTAGGAATGACATGAGGGACTATTAAACTTGTAAGCAACAAAAATTACTTAGAGTTATTGAATCGGGGTGTGGAATCGATTCACTTATTGGTGTTCTCGAGTGAAATAACTCAAAATCCGGGGAAATTTGATATCGTTGAGAAGCCATACTAGATGAAGACTGATAGGAAGAAACAGTTCTTTGTCCTTATCGATATACCGGAGGGTAATACATGAAGGAAGATCAAAATAGAGGTTGCAGAGATGCATTGATCTGCAGAAGACAAGTGCTTTAACTTGTCCAAGAAATGGAATCAAAGGGGAACAATCATGGTCAGAACCACGGTTGCATAGGAGCAAACATAGATACTAGATGAACTTATAACAAGGGGATTATTACGAGAAGCTTCCATGATAAGTTCCACATCGGGTCCATGCACATGAACACAAAGTTCAAGGTCGACTCCAACTTCTTCAATACATAACCTTCCATTCGCTTCTTGCTTTCGATGAAGTTGTAGTGTTGAAATTATATCTGGTAAAACACCAGATAGTATGACCCGTGAAAATTCTTGGGTTCACACAGATTAGGGAAGGCATAGTTTCAACCCATAGTGGCATCTTAGGAATATATACCACAGGCTTCAATAGTAATACACACCCTCTCGAAAGCAGAGCATGGTTGACAAAAGCAGATGATATAATTTACCAAAGGCATTAAGTGTCAGGGAAGAACTCACAAGGTTAATGAATATGAAGGACATTGTCGGATGATAATCCAACCAAAGATATGGGGGTCCATAAAGGATCTGATATGAGTATCGATACTCAACCAGAAGAAGAAAGAATGCAAAGGCATTGGATTATATATATAACTGGATAACTTCAAATCAGAAGAGCTGAAGCAGAGGGTCTCATCAAAGGATAATTGAGTTCGATCGATACAGATCGACAATCAATCAAGGTTTTATTTTCCAAGAACAAGCTCATGCTTGGAGTGACGTCTAAGCCGGAAGGATGAATGCTAGTATCTAATTGAGGATTGCGAGCATTCACAACATATTGGATCAAGGGACTCAAAGCGATAGTGACAGAGTATGTCAACGGGGATTACTAGAAACATGGAATTAACCATAATGCAGGCACACAAGACTTTCCAAAGCAATATGTTGCAAAGGATTCTCGGAAGGTCGAATAGCATTTCAGGTACTTTGTGAAACACATGAATAACTATGAATGAACAAATCCTGGATAAGTGTGAGGAATTATTCGAACATGTATTCATGCAGAAAAGGAGCCGGAAGGCAGCAGGCACAAGGGATTGTTGGAACAACGGAGAGTACTACAGGTATCATGTAATAACCGGAGCATATGGGTATGAAGGTTCAAGGGGCAAGGATGTTATTCACGGGGATTATCGATGGTCAAGAACTACAAGGTAGTGGGCACAGGGTCTCGAGAAACATCGAGGAGTATCTGCAAAATCTTCTAGCGAAGCAAGCGATCATCGGTAATGTCGGGGATCTCCAGGAGGAAGTGGGTACCAGAACCTAATTAATGTCAGAGTTAGTAAAATGTTTAAACATAATAGACAAGAGATCAGAGTTCCAAAGTATAGACAAGGAATAAAAGATCCTAATACCACCCAATGGCGACGTGGGCCTGTAAGCCACGCAACCAAGTTAGTAAAACAGTTTTGGATGACTAGATTGAACTTCGGCCAAGGAGTTGGAAAGGGGGATCCTAAAGGCAGTCGGCTTTGATTCCAACCTATGACGCCCCCGATTCAATCGTACACTAATCATACACACAAATGTGTACGATCGAGATCATGGACTGATGGTAAGATATCACAACACAAATTAAAATAATACAAGCTTTATATTACAAGCCATGGGCATCGAGGGCTCATATACATAAGCTCAAATGCACAAGAGTCAGCGGAAGCAACAATATGTGAGTACAGACGTAAGTTGAACAAGTTGCCTTAAGAAGGCTAGCACAAAAGGAACATCGATCGAAAAGGCAAGGCCTCCTGCCTGGGAGCCTCCTAACTACTCCTGGTCAACGACGGCCTCCATGCAGTAGTAGGCACCCTCGGTGTAGTAGTACTCATCATCGACGGTGGCGTCTGGCTCCTGGGCTCCACCATCTGGTTGCGACATCCGAGAAGAATGGAAAATGGGGAAAAGAGGGAGCAAAGCAACCGTGAGTACCCATCCAAATTACTCGCAAGCAAAGATCTATACTACATATGGATCGGTATTAATGAAAATGGTTGTATCCGTGGACTGAACTACAGAAACCTAGAAGATAAGGGGAAAGCCTAGCCTATCGAAGACTAGCATCTTCAAGCTGCTCCAAGCATCTTGTAGCATCAAAAGATATAAGAGTGGCATATTATAATATTAGTAAGTATGTTGTACAATCACCTAGAGATCACTTCCTCAACTCCCTACGAGAAAACAATCTCGGAGCCATCATTTCCATTACATGCCTCATCATCAAGTTCTAGTTCTATCGATTGGGATACAACTCCAAGCTTCCGTTACCGTGGAGATGACTATTTGAATAGAAAAAATACTTCCCTACAAGGGTGCACATACTTACCCAACACGCTTGATCAACTCCGGCCGGACACACCATCAGGTCATAACCACCCTCGGCTAATCCAGAAACCATAGACCTACCTAGGCTCGTCTGAGAGGCCAGCACACCGGTGTACATCCTAAGCGCAGGGATATTGGGCCCATCGCCCTTGGCACTCCTGCACATTGCGTACGCGGCTGGTGAGCAGACTTAGCCTCCCTTATACTAGGTGAGGCATTCTAGTCCAACCTGGCGTGCGCCGCTCCATCGCTGGCGTCTGTTGAGCTTTTCGGCTGATACATAGGATGCAGAGTGCCCATACTTATTCCCCCGTGGTGGTTCGTGCAAAAAAGGCCAGAGGCCTACTTAGATCAAATATCCAAACCATGATATGTGGTCCCATCGCCCCGTCTCACAAACTTGCAGCTAGGTCTAAGAATGCCCAGCCGTGCCACGTGGAAAACTTGTGGGCATCCTCCAGATCAACCCGACTTCACATCACTTGCGGGTTCCCCTTGGGGCTGACCCGATGTCATCATGGTTCTGTGATAAGTCAAAGTAACCATGTGTCTGAAACAACAAGGGGGAAACCTGAGGAATCACCCTTGATGGATTCCCACTCGATGTAACCATCAAGGTGGACTTGGAGGAATCACCCTCGTTGGTCCACACTAGAGGGGTTGCATGCTAGAGTCGTTATCGGGAGTGGTGAAGGAGGAATCACGCTCGATTACCACAACCGAATAGCTACACTACGGGGTTAACATCAGAAGTGCTGGCAAGGTATCACCCTCGGCAGTAGATAGTAACTCTTCAAAGTTGTACAACTAAGGGGGGTGATGTGCGGTGTTGGGGGTTGGACGTCGATCACGTTGATCGAGTCATCAAACATAAGGCAGCGCAACTTGGACAAGGTGGGGGTCACCGATGGATCTCTAACCAGCCTATACTAAGAAGTTTAGAATAAGCAGGTAAAGTATGAAAGCAGGTAGCAAAAGCAGGCTATGAATCAGAATAGGAGCAAACAATAATATAAGAAAAATCTAATGCAAGCATGAGAGAGGATGGAATGGGAGATATCAGAGTGATCAAGAGGTGGCGGGGGTTGCCTGGAAGCTCTGCTTAAAACGAAGAAGCATCGTCGTCGATGTAGTTGATCACGAGGGCATCATCAGTCTCAGGGTATACCGGAGAGAAGAGGGGGAAACAGTAAATGTAGAGCAAACAGAGGTACCACTAAGCTTGACATGATGAAAAGAAGAACTAGGGTCGACCTAACGAAGTGCTGCATGTTAGGTGAAGGGGGAATTCAACGGGGAATGTATCCTGGTTCCGGACCTGTGTCAGACATATGACCAGAGGGGAAGAGTTCCATGTTCAGCATGCTAGTGGCATGTGACAGATGAACGGACCAATTATTCAGATTGATTGAATTTTTCTGAGCAACTTTCATATAGAAAACATTTTAATCCGAGTTATGTTTTATTTTCTATGATTTTTCAAAGTTTAAAATTTATTCTACAATTTCTGGAATTCTTTTTAATTCAAAAATTACTAAAAGTTAAATGCCAGGGGTACCCAGCAAAGTGTACCGAGCACTGGAAAGGAAGCTTACAAGTTGGTCCCCGTGCTGACTCAGCAAGTCCTATCTAAAGGAACAGTATGGTGGCCTCGGTCGTTGGTCTATTAATTAAATAAAACCGACTTTTAATAGGTTAATTAAACTGCATGGGGCTTGGGTGTCATAGGGTTAGAGGGGGGGGTTTAATTAGTGCTAATGATGCGCCATGTCAGCGACTTCATCGACGACGAGGCCGAGAACCGGCGATGGCCGTTCGGCCGATTCTGGTGTTCGTTCGTCGTGTGGCTTGGCCCTACGTGTTCCTGGGAGCAAGCTGCAAATGTAGGTGGTGGTAGAGGTCGTCGGGGCGGTGTGTGGCGGCAGAGGCGGGCTGGGCAGCAGTGAGATTCGGCGGCCGCGGGCAGCTGAAGGCAGAGCAGGCATGGGCAATGACACGCGTGAGCGCGGGCCAGGGCAGCGGACAGCGGAGGGGGTGAGCAGCGCGCGATGAGCAGCACGCCGTGACGACCACGAGCATCATGGAGCCACGGCACGCATAGGCGTGGGCCGTGCAGCGGAAGTCAATGGGCGATGCGGGGCTAGCGAGCGCGTGCGGCAATGGCGCGAGGCAGTCAGAGCAAGCAACAGTAAGCAACGTAGCGGCAACATCAGGTGCCCGGAGCGACAGCAGCTGGGAGCAGCACAGGAGCAGTTGGCAATAGCAACAGAGGTAGCAACAATATAGCAGCGGGAGGCTCCTGGTGGCTGGGGTGATGCACGGGCACGACAGCAGGATGGCGGCCGCGCGCGGGCACGGGGCGGAGGCACTGGCGAACTTGGGCGCGGTTGAGGGGAGCTGGGCGTGTGCGGGTGTGTTCGGTTCATGGACAGGGCGTAGTAACTAGCGACGGCAGGGAGCACCATGGTCGTGGTCAGAGATGACCCCAGACAAGCGCGGGCGTCGTGACGGTGGTGGCTGCTATAGGATGGAAAGAAGGCGGAAAGTAGGGGGCAGTGAGCTCATAGTGTGCTCGGGATCCACTCAGGGAGGCAACTAAGCAGAGGAGCTCGTGCGGGGAAGGACGACGATGCTTGTGAGCTGTGGAGCGGTCCGGCTCGTCCTGGTACTTGAGAAGGATGAGGACAAGGGTGCTGGTCGTCCTGGACGACTTGGCGCAGCTCGGGGAGGAGGGTGTCCGTGGAGATTCTAGAGCCACGACGATCACGGCGAAGTGTTCTAGGGTTTGCCAGGTGACTCGAAATGATGCTCTTATCAAACTGCAAGACCGCGGGATGGTCGACACGATGACATCCGCGGCATGGATGGGCATGCGGAGTCCAGGCCATGGCCTCTGTTCCCTCTGTATAGAGGTTGAAGGAAAGGCCCCGGTATTGGGCTGGATCGTTTACTGTAGTAGATAGAGCCCATTAGCAAAGTAGGTAGTTTGCATTTTTTCACTTTTTTGACAATTAAAACAACCACTGGTTGCAATTAAATAAGACATCAAATGACTTTGCAAAATCATGGAGATTGGCCACTTAAATATATTGCAATATTTTGCACTGCCACAAAAAGTTTGGGGACAGTTTGTTTCCCCTAGAATTTATGGTGGAATTTAAATGAGATAATAGGGGTTGTTTGGCCCAGTTTAAAATAGGTCAAGGGCATTTTAATAATTCGAATAATGTTGGTATATTCAGGACAATTAGTTAGTGAATTTTTGCAACACAGCAAATATCTTGTTTTACCGGTTGAAGAAATAATAATTTGACTTTATTTTAAACTGAATTTGAATTCGGTTTGGATCAAAGTGAGATTAGAAAATTAACATCAATGACATGCCACCATTAGGGTGTGTGGTTACTGTAGCTTAACTACCGGTGTGTTACAACATGAGATGGAGTAGTCTTCAATGGTGAACATCTCTATGCACTACAAAGAAAAGACACATCCGTGACATTTTGGGTCGAACGAATTTTTTTTTCTGTCATACATATGACACTTCTATGACGATAATTGTGACAAAACCAGGTATCATCATAGACGTGGTGGGCTCCTACTTCTGTGACCAAAAATCATGACAGAAAATGGGCTTTTCGTCCTGGACGGGCCGGAGACGCAGCTGCATGACATTCTTTGGGCCATCCATGACGGAAAAAAACGTGGTAGAAGCGAGGGGGAGGAAATTTTTGGGGTGTTCCCGGTTACAGTGGGAGGTCGGGGGCCGAGCGATGCGCGTTTCTCTCGTACACATACGCGCGTGTGTGCGAGGGGTTGGCTCTAACTGAACCCGAGCGAGGCGTTGGGCTCTAAATGAACCCGAGCGATTGCACTACAGGCTACGCGTTACTGAACCCGAGCGATCGATCGATGGCTGTTAACTGAACCTGATCGAGCGATTCCTTCGCTACTGCTGCTAACTGAAGCCGATCGATGCTGCCTCTGGGATGAACAGTGAGCCTTGCAGGGGGGTTTGGATGAACAGTGAGTGTTGGCGTTGCCTCTGGATGAACAGGACCCCGTGGTGTGGTGGAGGGCTGGATGAATAGTAGACGGTGGAGGGGTACCCGTGGAGAGGTGGTTGAACAGGACCCAGTCGTGTGGAGGGAAGGATGAACTGTAGACGGTGGAGGGGTGGTTGAACAGTAGCCGGTGGAGTAGCGCGTGGTGGAGGCTGGATGAACAGGAGCTCGTGGAGGCTGGAGGAGGTCGACGGTAGCCTGTGGAGGCTGGAGGAGGTTGACAGTGGAGATGACCAGTATCCCGTGGAGTCCTGTTTTGCGGTACGCCACACCCCTCCCGATGAACAGGACCCCCGTTTTGACTGTAGCGCTCCAACACAAGTCCGTTTCATCCGTTTTGCGGTACACAAGACCCCTCCTGATCAACAGGACCCCTGTTTCGATCGTAGGAGGTCAGTTTCCTCTGTTTTGCGGTACGCCAGACCCCTCCCGATCAACAGGACCCTGTTCCGAATGTAGGAGGTCCGTTTCCTCCATTGTGCGGTACGCCAGGCCTCGTTTCCATCGTCTGTTCCGTCCAAGCCCTCCCGATGAACATGACCATGCATTCCATTCTTGCCTCCCGATGAACAAGATGCATTCCGTTGCCTCCCCATGAACACGACGCATTCCATTGCCTCCCCATGAACACGACGCATTCCGTTGCCTCCCCATGAACACGACGACGACATTGTTTCTCCGTTCCGACCCAGCCATGTACACGAGCCTGGCCGTATGTATGCGCAAGTAGGCGTTCGAGACCGCTCCCGTATGTACACATATCTGGCCGTATTTTCTATCTTGCACCCTGGCCGCTGTACGTACGTGTACATGCTACGTGCGCGCCTCTACTACGACACGTGCGCACCTCTACATCCACCAATATATATGAACATACACGTTCGTGACGAGATGGGTCCCGACTGTCAGGCACTTCCTTGCCTGCGAAGATGTAGCTGGTGGGTCCTAGCAGTCAGGGGGCAAATCTTTTTTTTTGCCCGGACGCACTTTGTTGCGTGCGAAGATGTAGTTGGTGGGTCCCAACAGTCGGGGGAAACGTTTTTTCGTGAAATACAGTGGCCCGTCCGGTGGGTCCCCGCAGTCAGGTGGACGAATAATAATTTTGCACGTAATAAGGAGGCACTTCCTTGCTGCGGCCGTGGACCCAGCTGTCAGCCTCTCCACGTACAGTCCACGTCCGATGGAAGCCGTTCCTTGACCACGTTGACCAGCCGCGCAGAGAGCACTAGGGGCGGTGGACGACGGCGAGGCCTAGGAAGGGGACGACGCGGAGCCGGGGAAGACGCGACAGTAGATGCCCACGCGTGGAGGAGTACGAGGGTTCACTGGTTCACTGCAGTGTGAGGCTGCCATCACCGCAGAATAACAGGGGGTGTGGGTGAGTAGAGGGATGGCCTGGCCAGTGGTGGGAGTAGTAGGGGGCGGTGAGGCCTCCGCCGCATCGCAGCCAGCCACAGGAAGCAGGAGCACGAGGCACGACCGGCGCTGGTTTGGGCGGCTGGAGCAAGAAGACCAGAGGTTGAAGAACCACTACAATTGTTGGATGGACATCGTACGGTCACTAGAGCTAGAATCGTGCATATTGACTAAGTTTGCAAAGCCCTCCACCCCCGTCAACTTAGTAGGCCCACAAGTCAGCCTGCCACTATACTGGGCCCCAGCTAACAGGGGGAGTATTCATTTTTTGTGCGTAATAAGGAGGAACTTCCTTGCGTGCGAAGTTATAGCTGGTGGGTCCGAGCTGTCAGTGGCGGTAACGTTTTTTCACGAAATACAGAGGCCCTTTCGGTGGGTCCCTGATGTCAGGTGGAGGCATCATTATTTTGCGCATAATAAGGAGGCATTTCCTTGCGTGCGGCCATGGACCTAGCCGTCGGCCTCTCCATGTACAGTCCACTTCAGATGCATGTCGGTCATTGACCACCTTGACCAGGCCGCGCCGATAGCACCAGGGTGGTGGACGATGGCGAGGCCTAGGAAGCGAACGACACGGAGGTAGGGAAGACTCGACAATTGTTTCCCACGCGGAGGGGAGTATGACTGTAAGAGGGTTTACTGGTTCGTCTGTCGTCGCCGGAGAATAACAGCAGGTGTGGGTGAGTAGAGGGATGGCTAGGCCAGCGATGGGCGTATGGTGGGGCGGTGAGGCCTGCGCGGCAGCACAGCCGGCCGCGGGGAGGAGGGAGCAGGCAGTCCCGCCGGCGCTTGTTTGAGCGGCTGGAGCAGGAGGTGCAGGGATTGAAGAAGCACGACGGTCGTTCGATGGACATCCAACAGTGACTGCTTGTGCATCAACATTTTTTAGGAAAGCCTCAAATTTGTGGAAAACAGCATACAACCCATCTGCCATTATTTCTAATAATTTATAGCCCATTTGCTAATTCTTAAGGTTTTTTTTGAGCCCATATTCTTTTTGTTAGCATTACAGCCCATATTGTGGCCACGGTTAAAAAATTATACGAAATTTTGCATATTTCGGTGCGGTCCGAACTGTTTTTAATCCCGAAATTTCGACTCACATTCAAACTGATTTTAAAAATAAATGTATATCAATATAAAATCCAACAAATTCTCCACACATAAAAATTAATGTAATTTCAAATCTCGAAATGAAAAAAGATATTTGAAACTAATTGCCGGTTTGATGTGTTTTAAAAATGTACAACCCATTTCTCATTACTGATAGGCCATTTTCTCGGCCAGGCGAATGAAGCTCTCCTCGTCTTGAAAGATTTTCAGCCCAACAGGCCTGACAAAGCGACTTAGTTGGCAAATCAAAAAAAAACTGGGTTGTGGCCATGGACCCACCTGTCTGCCTCTCCACGTACAGTACTCTTTCGATGGAAGTCGGTCGTTGACCACATTGACCATGCCACGTCGAGAGCACCAAGGCGGTGGACGACAACGAGGCCTAGGATGGGGACAACACGGAGCCGGGGAAGACGCGGCAGTGGATGCCCACGCGGAGAGAAGTATGAGGGTTCACTGGTTCGGCTGCGGTGTGAGGCTGCCGTCGCCGTAGAATAACAGGTGGTGTGGGTGAGTAGAGGGATACCCTGGGCCAGCGGTGGGAGTAGTAGGGGGCGGTGAGGCCTCCGCGGCATCACAGCCGGCCATGAGAGGCAGGAGTACACGACACGACCGGCACTGCTTTGAGCGGCTGGAGGAATAAGACCAGAGGTTGAAGAAGTACTATGGCCATTGGATGGACATCATACGGTCACTAGAGCTAGAATCGTTCATATTGACTAAGTTGACAAAGCCCTCCGTCCTCGTCAACTTAGTAGGCCCACAAGTCAGGCACCCACTATGGCGGTTCTGGCAGCGCTGGGGGAAGAAGCCGAGATATTGAAGAAGAATGTCGGCCGTTGGATGTAAATCCAACGCCTTCTTAGGCTTCGACCTACTGGCCCACATGTCAGCCAGTCCATTTGTTTCTTTAGTCCATTTGGTGGGCTGGGTGAAACAGTGATGTAGCATCTATGCAGCCCGTTTAAATCCCATTTGCATTTTTCTCGAAATCCGCGGACTTGCTGGGCTAGGTGAAAATATCATGTTGGGCTAGACGGAGAAATGTTATAAAAACATAAACACATGATTGCACGTCAGTAAAATCTTTGCAAGCTTATGTACACAATCACTAGGAGTTAACTTGCCAAGTTATATATAAACAATTATTATTATTATTTTGTAAGAACTTTCAACTTACGAAATAAAATACCATTTTAATTTGATGAGTTAATAGTACGTGGGGTATTATTATTTTTTAGGCTAGATGTGGGACAGTTGAGTCGGTTCTAGGGAAAAGTACTGGGAGAAAACTTAGTTTAGATAGAAAAAGAAAGTGGGAGAAAATTCAGAGACCTGCTGGGTCCACCTGAGGAGGGGAATATGTTGGGAGGAAGGAGATTCAAAGCACGGCAGCCGAGTGAACTAGTTTTTTTTATGGAGAAGTGAACTAGTTTACATACATAAGCACGGCATCATTCAGCTAGCAAGAAGTACTTGCTCTTGTGAGCTGGTAGGTTCTTCTTTAGTAGTTGCACTAAAATTGAGGAACATTAAGGTTGGCTGTCCGGCTCATGTAAGGTGCAACTATAATTTTCTTATCCTTTTGTGCAGTTCCACTAAAATAAAGTGCCATTGTGGTGACAGTGACGGCTCCATCTTGCAAAGGCTAATAAAATGTTGCACGAGATTTTGGAAACTCCAATCACCATTTTGTGCAGTTCCACCAAAATTGAGTGATGTTGCCCACGTGACATTTTAGTTGAACTGCACAAGACACTCATTCAAAAAAAAGTGTTTTGTGCAGTTCACCAAAAGGTCACAATAGCAACAAGGTGAAATGGATATCCCTATCTGCACAAAAAGATAGAAAGTAAACAATTACTGCTCAATAAGAATATACGAAACATATACAAAATGAAAAGAAGCATCTTAATTATGTTCATGGCAATCACGCAAGGACAGTGGAAATTTTAAAACGTTAGCAATGTTTCAAGTTACTAGAAGCATTACGATCAACAGTGAGATTCCTCAAATATGGGTTTACTTTAATGGTGGCATTGCTTGTTTACCAGACACAGTAAATCAACAGCAGCTAAAGAGTTGGTTTAAGGGCATGGGACCATGGGGACACCAGGACACTCAACAGCTTAAAGGAGCAACTTACTTATCATACTGGGGAAAACAGCAGGAGTGCCATTTGTAACACAGTTTAATTGCATCTTATCACTGGAGGCATTATATTAACAATAACACTGGTTAGAGATGTCCCCAAGGTAACAGTGTGATCGCTTCATTTTACATGCGCCCTTACATTAACAACAACTAAAGGTTGGTATATGGACATGCGACAGTGGACCCATCAGCACAATGTACCTACAAGGAGGCATAAAGTGGTGATGCCGAGTTTGTTCATGCTATGTGAGGGCAGCAAACCTCATCCTGGAGACCTTGTAGTATGTGAGGGCAGCAAATCTAATCCTGGAGACCTTTTACTATGTGAGGGCGGCAAATCTAATCCTGGAGACCTTTTACTATGTGAGGGCAGCAAATCTAATCCTGGAGACCTTTTATTATGTGAGGGCAGCAAATCTAATCCTGAGACCTTTTACTATGTGAGGGCAGCAAATCTAATCCTGAGACCTTTTACTATGTGATGGCAGCAAATCTAATCCTGGACATACTCTGTTGACTTGTCCACCAGCCGCCACTTTCTATCCTTTTTTCAACCAATAATAGATATGTTCCTTATCCAGTTTGTACTGTGTTTTCCCATTATTTCCATTTTCAACCAAGTGACCGGTTGGGTATCTGGTCTCTACTACTTTCACCATATTATTTCCTCTTTGAATGAAGTCCTAGATTCATGCTACAACTTTCCCCCCTTTCTTCGTTGTTTGAACAAACCCCTAGATTCGAATGCATGAAGTAACTTTACCTCTAATAATACTAAAAATTTAGGTGGCTTTGGAAGAGCTGATGGGAGTAGAAAAAGATGCACATGCGGACATGTGGGGAGCTTGGGCAGTAGAGCAAGGCTGCTTTCGAAGAACTTATACGTGACGGTCGCCGGAATGTCGGCGGCGGCAGGTCGGATCTGCGGATAATACGGCAGGGAGGAAGAAGGGTTGGAGGACCTCCCGAGACGGCGCTGTGTCGGAGAGAACGGCACGGGCAAAGGATCGGGCACCTCCGACAGCTGTGGGTTTCCTCCCTTGGCAGCGATGATCGCGTGAACGATGCCTGCGGTCGCCAGCACCGTCTGGAAACACTGCGCGGTGTGGGGCCGCAGGCCGGCACCTTGGATTATTTGGCACGGCTGACTGCTGCTCGCGTCCATTGCCTCCATATGTGCTTGTGGCTTCTGTTCAGTTGGCCTTGGATTGGAGTGAGCAGTGTTGCAAAGAGACTTGGGAGTAGATGGATTGGAGTGGTGGGGCTATACTAGCAAGTAGTTGTATGTACTAGTACAATAGTGGGCTCACATAGAAATTTTGTCTCATGCAAGAGCCTGGCTATATGTGTGCTCCAATGTTCACAACTGCAACGTTCGGTTTGCGCTTGGCTCTTCGCCTCTTCGCCTCTTCGAGAAGACGGACAATGATGTTACTACTACTGCTTCTATAGTGTCGAATCCACTGCTGCATGTCCATCCACCGCGAGCGGGACGGATAGGTTGTTGTAGAAGTACTACTAAGCAAAAGCCTATCCTCGTTTTCGAGCAACCACGCGCATGGGTGAGGGAGAAGGCGTGTAGTAAAATCAAGCTTCTCCTCGTCGTACGAGTTGACGCGACACATCATAGCACTGGCCCCACATGCTTGCCTCTAAAGTTGGCTGAAAGACCCGCAGTGTACAATATATTTGCTGCAACCTCTAAAATTTACCCACCACAAATTAAAATATATGTGGCTGTATGCATCGTTCTGATGCAGAGGCCGGGGAGTCCCCCCTTAAAAAAACAAATTAAAATATATATTCCTGTCTTGACCAGATGAGCATGCAAACTACAATCACCAGGGTGTCAGGTAGGGCCAGAAGACTATTTTAATTTTTTTAAATCTTTGAGACAGCCACATAGAATGGAGCCGACTCCAACGATTTTATGCTTACAGGCACGGTACACGCTATCCTAGACTAATCTACACATGAAACTGCCACATGAGCGTCCGGGCTGCGCTTGGCTCTTCGCCTCTTCGGGAAGTCGAACAATGATAGAGTACTACTGCACTGGAGGAGTACTACAATACGCTTCTTGCCATCTGACACCGATTGAACTGTTGCATGTCCATCGCGTGCTGGAGGGAGAGCGTGTAGTGAAAGCATCTCCTACTCTTGCCAGCCACCACGCTCATGGGCGAGGGAGGGACGCTCCTGCGTTTGCGTGTATGACAGGTGGGCCCGACAAGTGTGTGGCCAACGTGTCATACAGCGAAAGGCGGATGCAGTTAAGTCCGTGAAGGATAGTATAATCAAACTTCTCGTTGATGTACGAGTTGACGCGACACATTAAAGCACTACACTCGATATATTTCAATAATTTACGTTTACTGATGCATTAATTACAACGCATGCATGCATGCCGTGACTCTCCTTTTGATACTCCCTCCGGTCCTTTTTACTCTGCATATTAGGTTTGTCTGAAGTCAATCAAATCCAACTTTGACCACATTTATACAAAAAATTATTAACATTCACATAACAACATATTTATTATTAGATCCATCTCGAAATTTATTTTCATATTATATTTATTAGATGTTATAGATGTTAATATTTTTTAATATAAATTTGGTCAAACTTAGCAAACTTTGATTTCAGACAAAGCTAATGTGCGGAGTAAAAAGGACCGGAGGGACTACTTGCATGTGTTTATTTAATGCACCTTGAAGTAGTATAAAATATGTGACGGTAAAGCTTTGTAATACCCCGGCCCAAGTCGAGAGATGGTTGTGCACGAGGAGGCCGAGATCATGCAGACCGAACAGGACCTGACGATGGAGCTCTCTAATGTCTCGATGGACCTCACCGTGCTCCACTGCCCCTTGTGCCTCCGCCCCTTGATGCCTCCAGTGTATGAGGTTCGAATACAACTCGTCCGTTCGGCTGATTGAGCAAGGTGCAGGTTTCTTGATTGATGTGCTGTTCGATTGATTTCTGCAGTGCAAGGGAGGGCACCTAGCCTACACGGACTGCCATGTCGAGCGCCTCGGGAACCAGCGGCAGTGCCAGAAGTGCGAGCGCGGCGGTGGCTTCGACGTGCAGGACACGATGGTGGACTCTGTCCTTTCGTTGGTGAGGGTGGAGTGCCCGCACGAAGGTTGTGGGCTCTACGTCACTTACCACAAGCTCGCTGATCTCCAGAGCGTGTGTCCGCTCGCGCCCTGCAAATGCCCCATGCCCGTCTGTAGCTACGAAGGCTCGCCGCCGGCGCTCTACCACCACATCAGCACCGCGCATCCCATGCCCGTGCACAGGATCCAGTACGGCAAGGTGCTCCAACTGCAAGTGCCACTGTCGAAGCCACAACTCTTGCTGTTCATGGAGGATGACCGCCGCACGTTTTTCTTGGTTGGTGGCGTGCTCAACATTGGTGCGCCTATCACTGTGTCGGTCGTCTGCATCAGAGCGGGGGCATCCCCACTGCCGCACTACGTGGCCAAGCTGTGGGCGAATGGCCCGCCGGGGGAGCCCAAAGGCACGACCGACGCGGTCAAGGTGGAAATGGAGGTGACAAGCAACAAGGATCCCAGCGACGTTGACGTGCAGGAGTTGACCTTCTTGACAGTTCTGCCCAAGCTGCTGGCCAGGGCTAAGCTTGTGTCCCTCCACATCCAGACTGACAAGCTCAGGTCCTAAATGTTTCTATAGTGCCTTCTGTTTATCTTAGTAATATGCTAATATAGGGATTACCTTGGTCTAGTTTAGCTTAAGAAATGGAGGGCTTTGGTGGCGATGCAGCAATTACTTCGACATCAGATCAGTAATTTCCAATAGTCAAATTGATATTTTTGTGTCTGTTCGATATAAATTTCCTTTGGGTAAGAAGTATTCTTGTCATCATAATGGATAAAAGGAGATGTATGTAGACGTATTTTAGTTCAATATACGTCCCTTTTTATCCATTTTGATGACAAGCACTCCCTCCGTTCCACAACACATGCCTTCCATTTGTCAAAATATAGATGTATCTAGACATGTTTTAGTATATAGGTACATCCATGATAGAGCCAATCGGATGGTTGATAACACTACAATTCGTAGCTACAGATGCGTGTGTGACTCCCAGATGCAGAGGCCGGGGGTCATCATCCTCCTTTCCGAGAAAAAACAGACGCGTGTGTGAGAGGATGAGTGCGTGCGTGCTCCTCTTCTCTTCCTGTATAACGTACTACTAAACTTAGTACAAGTTTTTGTTGGTGGCACGATGGTGCGTGCGAGATGTCCCGAGAGATAGGTTTAATGCGTCCGAAAAAACTAGCCTAGAGCTCGCCACGCGGCTATTTCTGTCGAACGCCCCATTAACCGTAAGATATGTATACGACGGTGCCAGTTATTGCACGTACACAGCAGTACTCCCTCCTATCCGGTTTATAGGGCTTAATTGAAAATTCTCACCAACCAAGATGGTGAGTGGTGGAATTTTTTTGTAGTTTGCAAAAGAACCTAATTAATGCTCTTGTTTTTCTCAAAAAATTATGTTTATCAATGCATTAATTGCAATGCATGCATGCATAAAGTACATGCATTGGTCAATTTTCTCTTAATACTTGCATGCAATGATTTAATGCACCTTGGAATCTGAACATGTGTTGGGGAACAACCAAATTGAGCCTTATAAAAAGGAAAAGCGAAAATTTGAATTGCAAATTACTCCATGCTATATTGAATTGCAAACATGTTCACACTGATCACAACCTAAACGGTTTCCCACTTAGGAGTGTATTAGTACAATGCTATATTGAATTGCAAACCTGTTCACACCGATCACAACCTAAATGGTTTCCCACTTAGGAGCGTATTAGTACCACGCTACTCCCTCCGTCCGGGTTTATTAGGCCTAAAGAAAATTTCTGTTAGACCAAGACACATAGTAATTTTCTCACATTAATTCGCTCATTTGACTCCCAATGCACTCTCTCACATGCATGCAGCCAATGAAAAAGCATGCATGAAGTATATTAATTTTTCAGCCATGGCACCAACAACAATGGCTTTCAATGCAACCAATGAAATGGTTACATGCATGCACCTTTACAAAGCGTGGCCTTACAAAAGGGGAGTATATTGAATTGCAAACTTGTTCACACCGATCACAACCTAAACGGTTTCCCACTTAGGAGCGTATTAGTACTCGGTTATAAATACTAGTATGCCAAGATGACTGCACATCCCTCCTCAACTCCTCATCCACAAAAACAAACATGTCATTCAGCATCCTTCCCTTGTGTCTGCCATGGCCAGCGTGAGTTTTGGCTCGAGAGATTGCCACCAGGGAGAGGCGAGCATGGAAGCAGAAGCACGAGAGATGTCCCGCCGCGTGGAAGTAGCAGCACGGAAGTCCCGCCGCGCCGCTGAAGCAACACGGAGGTCCCGCCGCGTCGTCGATGCTGCAGACTGGTCCGGCCACGCCGCGAAAGCAGTAGAGATGTCCCGCCGCGGCACTAATGCAATAGAGATGTCCCGCCGCACCGCGGCGGCCTTGGAAAATTTCTCGCGGGTAGGCGACGACTGTTACAGGCGCATGCATGCGATCGTCCATAGCCAGATGGATCAGATCTCCGGCTCGGCGAGGTTGGAGGACGACAGGATAGCCTTGTTTGAACAGGCTACCGGCGCCATCCGACAACTAAGGGAGGGCAATGAGAGGCTCTGGGCCGAGCGCGACCTGTTGAGGAAGAAGATCATCCGAAGTGCAGACCAGTAGGAGGAGACCAGTGCCTTGTTGAAGAGGACCAGCGTCATTGTCAAGAAACATATGGACGAGAATGACATGCTCCGCAACGAGCACCAAAGGCTGGTGGAGGAATCCGTGGATGTTCTCAAGCAGCGTCTTGAGGACACGAAAGAGCTCATCGCCGCTCGCCGTGGAGACTAGTTTCCTGGTTTCTTTTGATGTAGTAATCGGTTTAAGATGTGGATTGTGTCGTCGGTTGTGAAATGTTGGGTTCTAGCGCGGATCTTTGGCCTTTGTTGGCCTCTTGGGATGTTGCGATTTCAATCTTGTAGCTTTTAGTCCTTCGTGTTAGGCTGGAGTTGTGCTGAACTTCTTATGAATTGTGGTGGTTTTCAGTAATGAAAATCCGAAGGGGCAAGCCCTTCTTTGATCAAAAAAAATTAATCGTCCTTATATATTCATCAGTCTTGCTATAAGTCGTAGTAGATGCTATATAGGTCCGTCGGATCATACATCAAGATCCGTGGTTTCAGATTTTCTTTTTTCTCTCTTAAATCTCAGTCGAGTGAGACATAGCCACGCCATTAAACAGAGGCTCGGACGCCATTAATGGAGACCTTGGGAGATAGGTGGACGGCGAATGCTGCTTCGGTGCCTTAAGGCACCTGCTTTTGGGCCTATGACAGGTGGGCCTAACAGGTGGCTGGCCCATCTATCATAGACCTAAAGGTAGGTGCCTTTAAGGCACCCAAGCTCAATCCGTGGACGGCAGATGGAGGTAAAAGGGCTCTCCTCTCGATAAGCACGCACAGGGGTCTGATCGCATGCTTCTCGTACTCAAATAGCTACCATGCATGGCGCCTCCTAGCTAATAAAAAATGGGGACGCGTGGCGGGACGTAAATGGTACTAGTAAGTAGAATGCCCACGGTTTCAATAATACTTGTGTTTCCGATTGTAATGTGACAACACTTGTTCCAAAATGACTTTGTTGATTGTTAATGTGTGCGCCTTTGCAAATCGGACTGCAAATTTACCACAACATGTTCGTGCCATGTCATGGCATCAAGCCAAGTTTCATTATTTTTAGGCGTGTTTTGGATTTACAGGAATTAAAAAACTAAGTTTCTCAATGTTTCCAACCCAGCCACGATGCCCAGAATTTTGAATTTCATTCCCATTTCTTGCATGGAACCTAGAAATTTACCCGAGGACACACATGTGATTTTTAAACCAACTTTGGTGCACTGGAACATGTGCTTGTATTTAAAATTTGAATTATGCACACAAAGGTGACACGTTCCCTCCCAGAACCACGGGCCTTCTTGAGAAAGCTCCGATTTGCAAGAAGCTTATACCAAAATTTGTTCCTATTCGGCCAATTTTTTTACCACGGCATGGTACTACCATGACATGACACCATGCCAAGTTTCATGATTTTAAAACCAAGTTTCTCAATGTTCTCGACTGAGCCACGATGCCGAGATGTTTGAATTTTATTCTCATTTTTGCATGGGACCTACTCCCTCCTTCCATCTATATAGGGCCTAATGTGTTTTTCAAGACAGCCTTTGACTATTGACAAGATTAATAGCACATGAGATGTATACTATGAAAATTATATTATTGGAAGCTCCTTTGACATACAAATTTGAAGGTATGCTTTGTGTAAGTTGCATGTCATATATTATTGCTCTAACGTTTGGTCAAAGTTAGCCTCGAAAAAGGCATTAGGACCTATATAGATGGAAGGAGGGAGTAGAAATTCACCCGAGGACACAAATGTGATTTTTCAACAAACTTTGGTGCACGGGACCATGTGCTTGTAGTTCAAATTAGAATTATGCACATTAAATGACCAAAAACTCAATTAATGTGTAAATAAGGCCAAACGAAGCTGGAATAATTCCAAAATTTAACAGGGCACTCATGTAGTTCTATGTTGCCTTTGTAAATAAACTCAAGGGGGATAACGTATATCGTTTCGCACTCAAAGGTGGCACGTTCCCTCTCAGAACCACCAGCCTTCTTGAGAGAAGCTTCGGTTTGCAAGAAGATTATACAAAAATTTGTTCCTATTTGGCCAATTTTTTTACCCCAACATGGTAGTACCATGACATGACATCCATGACAAGTTTCATGATTTTTAGACGTGTTTTGGATTTACAAGAATTTTAAAAACAAGTTTCTCAATGTTCTCAGCCGAGCCACGATGCCCAGATGTTTTAATTTTGTTCTCATTTCTTTCATGGGACCTAGAAATGCACCCGAGGACACAAATGTGATTTTTCAACCAACTTTGGTGCACGAGAGCATGTGCTTGTAGTTCAAATTTGACTTATGCACATTAAATGACCAGAAACTCAATTAATGTATAAAAATGACAAATGAACCCGGAATAATTCCAAAATTTAATAGGACACTAATGTAGTTCTATGTTGCCTTTGTTAAGAAACTCAAGGGGGGCAGCGTATATCATTTCACACTCAAAGGTGGCACGTTCCCTCTTAGAACCACGAGCTTCCAAATCGGCCCAATTTTTACCACAACATGTTAGTTCCATGACATGACACCATGCCAAGTTTCATGATTTCCAGGCGATTTTTGGATTTACATGAATTAAAGTTTCTCGATGTTCTCTGCCGAGTCATGATGCCCAGATGTTTGAATTTCATTCTCATTTCTTCCATGGGACCTAGAAATTCAACCAAGGAACCGCATGTGATTTTTCAACCCACTTTGGTGCACCGGAGCATGTGCATGCAATTCATATTTAGATTATGCACATTAAAAGTCGAGAACCTCAATTAATGTATAAAAATGCCAAATGAACCCGAATAATTCCAAAATTTAAGAGGGCACTCATATAGTTCTATGTTTCCTCTGTAAATAAAATCAGGGGGGAGGCAGCGTATATCATTTCGCACACAAAGGTGACACGTTCCCTCTCGGAACCACGAGGCTTGTTGAGAGAATATCCAGTTTTGCAAGAGGCTTATACCAAAACTTGTCCCAATTCAGCCAAAAATTATATGTATGAAAACAGGGTCTAGATTATCCCAAATATCTCGCTACCTAGACCAATAATGTAATATGATTTTAATTCAACATAAAATGGATACAAATATTTGAATTGGAGAGCGTATGGTACATGTAGTTCATAGTGAAATATGATTACTGCTATATGTATATTTTTTGGTATCAAGAAAATATTTGAATTATTGTATAAGTTGACAACAATCGTATTCAAATAAAGAAAATTGATTCAAATTTAGTCCATATGGTAGATGACAATATATATGTTCACATGGTGGAGTAAAATGTTCATATATGATGGAAGATCAAAATGTATGACTACATCAATTATAAACCGCAAGGTCACCTAATGATATATTCGAATTCAACATAACGTGGATTCGAAAGTTGAAATTCGAGACCATGGCATCTGTAATCATATAAAAAGGGACATTACTCTTTCTTTGGTGGGAATTGATTTGTTTTTTGTTGTTGTTGATGGAAGTGCTAATCGATTTGGTACTGTGCAGGGTAATCTTGTTCTCCCGATTTTTTTTACATTTTCTTGTAGTTTTTTCAATGGCATCTATAACAATATAGTAAAAGGGGACATGACTCTCTTGTGTCTTGTATGAATTGTTTTTTTACACGTTAAGTTTGTTCTGCCGAACAAGGAATCCGCACCTTGTTATCCCGAAATTTTCAAGCTCGAGTATCTTTTGTCTCACCTGCTTTGAAACTCCATCTTCTTCAACCCGCCCCGCGCCTTGTTATACCGAAATTTGGACGCGTGCGAGAACTCCCTCCTCATCCGAAATTGCTCCCACAGCCCAGAAACGCGAAATACCCTTTCTACCCCTCAGCCAGAAATGAAGCTCCACGTCGCGGTGTCAAAACCGCTGGGGTACGCTGGTAACTTACCGTACATTTAGGATAAGCGCCTCCCTAAGCTTGGCTCGCCCTCCCCGTTCCCCCCCCATTCGTACACCGAAGCCGCCAAAACCCGCGAAACCCCACGCTCCTTCGTCGGCCTCCCGACCGCCGCCTAGCCGGAGACTCTTCCCCGTCCACCGCAACAGCTCGACGTCCCTCATCCACCGCACTAGATGAGGATCCATTGTCGATCTCGTTGTCCCGCCGGATCAGCCGCCCCGTCCTCCACCTCCAAGGAGCTGCCCCGACGTTCGCCTTGTCTACCGCGCCACCTCAATCCCCACAGCGCCATCTTGACCTGACCCACCGGAACCGCAGCACCCTCACCAATTCATCTAATGAAGCCAAGGCCAACTCGGCGCCACCAAGGAGGTTCTGCACTCACCGCTGCATTTTATCTTTTATTTGATCTCATGGGGCTGTCGGTGCTCGATACCGAGCAGACATGGCATCTCTCCATCTACGGCGCCGCCGCCGGCCACATCATCCGCGGTGTCTCTCACCCATGTCGTTGCTTCCTCGGCGGCGACTTCCACAACGGCACTAGTTGCAGCTACTCCGGCTCTCGCTCGCGCTACGACTCTGTTCTTGCTGTCGGTCGCGCTGCTACACTGCTCTTGCTTTCGTTCATGCTGCTGCTTTGCTCTTGCTCTCGCTTGCGCTTCTGCTACTGCTGCACGACCTGTGGCAGCTACAGGAGTTGCTGCTTTAGCACTAGCTCGCGGTGCTACTTCATGACTTGCTCTCTGCTAGTGCGTCCCCTGCTTGAGTGTATGCTGATTTAGATCACCGCTTCTCTGCTACAAGTGCTCAACGCCCTAAACATCTATTGCAATGCTCTGTTACTAGTTCAATCAGTTTTGACAGTAAAATTCAGTTTTGACTGTGAAGTTCATTTTCTTCAGTTAAGTTCAGAGTGAACAGTACTTACATCATCTGCCGGAGCGGCTGATGCGTTTTACATCTAACACTTTTTGGTGATGTATTTTACATCATCTATTGCAGATGATATTAGGGTCCCACTTCAGATTAACGTTGTCTATCTTGTCATGCTTCAGCCTCGTCGTCGTACACCTTAGCGGAGCTTCTCCAACGACGGAACCGTCCATCACAGTGGATAAGTACCCTCGGTGCCATTTCCAAAGGCCTCAGATCTTCTTCCCCGCCTCCGACAGTCACACCAGCATCATCACCATCCTCCACGTCCAACCCAATGATGCTGAGGTCCACAAGGCTATGCCAAAGAGGTTGTACACTCATCGCATCACTTTGTTTCTCCATTCCTCTGTTCTTCCAATTCATGTGAGCCAAACACCCAGGTTGACTGAAATCCTATGTTTCCAAATGCTCTATTTTGCACGTGCAATCCTATCCTATTGCTGCGTTTTTCCTGTCCTTGCGTTTATAGAATCCTCCAATTCTAAGGAGCCCTTACATATTTACTTCATTTTAAGATAGGCGTCAAAGAAAACTATATTTGTTATGTCCTTCTCCTTCCGTGCCTTCATCCACCCCACCTGAGGTGCACCATAGACAGAAGCGTTCACTGCAGCAGAGATCCCCCCTGCAGACTTCCTTTTGCCGCCTCAGATCATCTTCCCCGTCGCCGGCAGCCACGCCAACTGCATTACCATCATCGACTGAGCATATGAACCTGAAGACTACATAGTTTCGGAAGAGAGGTCGCAGTCTTTCGTGTTTGCATACGTTCTACATCGGTTATTATTAACTGCTACTTTATCGTTCAATCTTGAGTTTTGAATTGCCCATGGGTCTCATATCGAGCCATCAACGAATAGAATCTGTCTACTATTTGGTTCATCTGGGGTCTTCTATGTGGTTCATGTTGGGTGGGCAACAAAACATAGATGATCCATTGTCTATCTTTTTAAACTAAACCTATAATCTACCTGCTATCATTAGTTTTGGATCCATCCACTCGTTTGCTACTATCAGTCTTGATTTTGCAGGCACCCCTTAGGCCTTACAAAATCTAACTATTTTTTTATTATGCATGTCAGATATTGTACACAATCATACTAAACATGTAGAGAAAAATCGAAGACCATTGCGTGCGAATATAATGTCATGAAGACGTCGCTCCATGGTGGGCGAAGTGGCCCCCTCCTGCATTTCCATATTGTATTCCAGAGGAAGATAATTGTTCAGATGGAGATTCAGAAGGAGCCGACCACGCCTGTTTACCACCTGAGGTGTTTGCTCTAACCTAGCATGCTGATGTTGGTCATATCATGCATATGGAGCCTTGCATTGCTTACATTATACATCTTATATGTCATCAGCTTAGTTTAGATTTGCTTTGTGTGGATGCCACCTGTTTGGTTTCTATATCATACTATTCCTATGCATCAGCCATTTGAGTCGGTCATGGGAAAATCTGGAGTGAGAACAAGGTCTTCTGAGCAGTCAGTGCTACCTGTCGATGCAGATTTCTTGGTGGTTACAGATAGCTCCTCAGAGGAGGATTCAGAGAGAGATGACCAGTCGTATTCCCCCCCCCCCCGAGGTGCATGCTCTAACTTTGCTGGGTTATATTGCCCATATCATGCATATGGTGTCTTGCATTGCCATGCCATCTGCTTAGATTAGACATGCTTTGTGTGAATGCCTCCTGTTTGCTTTCTATATCAGATATGTGAATTATGCAATGCCATGTTTTTCAGTCAGTTATCATATATGTGAATTATGCACCGCCATGGAGCCAGGCATCATATATGTGAATTATCTCATGCCATCTTTTTTTTCATTACGTATTCCATTTGTCGACAATCTGTGTATATTGAACTACTCTTCATGTGTATCAGCCATTTGAGCCGGTTATGGAAAAATTTGGAGTGAAAACAAGGTCTTCAGACCAGGCAATGGTACCTTTGAAGCATATATATCGATGGTTATAGGAGCTCCTTAGAGGAGGATTCAGAGACAGATGACCAGTCCTATATCCCACCTGAGGTGTATGCTCTAAGTTGCAATGTTTATATTTCTCATATGATGCATATGGTGTCTTGCATTGCTTAGTTTAGACATCATATGCACAATATTGAATTCTATCTGCTTAGTTTAGAGATCATACATGCGAGTGCCAGCTGCTTAGTATATGAATCAATTATGTCAATTATATCATGCCATCCTATATACTCAGACAACATGTATGTGAATTATTTCATCCCAACCTATTTTAGGAAGACATCATATAGTTTTGTCATGTCATCCTGTTTAGGTACTCATCATATGTTGAACTATGCCATTATATCCTGTTAAGTTATCCATCATATATCTGAAACTGTGTCATGCTATCCTGTTTAGTTAGGCATCATATATGTGAAATTGTGTCATGTTGTCCTATTTGGTTAGACAACATATATGTGAATTACCACATCTGTCTATCATACAATGTCTGTACATTCAATTTCTTTTCTTGTTTATCAGCCATTTGAATTGGAGGGGGTGATGGAAGTATCTAAGGGAGCAAAAACCCGATCTTCACAAAAGACAGTGCTACCCATCGATGCAGATAGAACCATGGTTGTACTGGCCCACAAACTAGCCCCACCACACATAACTGAGACTCTTCCAGATTGTACACTTACACCGTTGGGCAGAGAACCAGCTACAACTCATCTAACCGCAACCCCAACGGATAGTAACCCACTTATAGTTGACAAAGCACCATGTCCACCACAAAGTACCCCCACATGAGCAGTTTGTAAAGCTACTGTTGTGCCATGGCACGAAGACCACCACAACTAACCCAAACTCCACGTTTAAAGCAGAAGAGCAACTGTTCTCAGGTCAGATTCCGTAGCTATGGTCCATACTCCTTTGTTGTTGCATCATTGTATTTACTCATACCAACTACTTTCGAATTTGAAGGATCCAATTGAAACTCCAATGGCGCAACAGGTATGTTTTAAACCTATTTCTTTAACTGGATTACTGTTCTAACTTCTTGTGTATGTTGATTTCAGTTTAAGTTGTATAAACAGTTATGTTCTCATGTGATGCACATTACAAGTGCTTCCAATGGTGTGTAGTTTATCACACTTATATTCTGTCTATGCTACTGTGTCGTAAAAATATATGAGTTGAACTGTGTCTCTATCTTGATTAGAGAACATAAACTAGAATGATATGGACAATACAGTGACCATAGTACATAGATATATGTTTGTTTCATGCTGTTATCCTTTCCACCTTACTACTGAACCGGTTTACCAAAATGAGTTTCGTATACTACAAGCTAAACCTGTGATGCGTCTACTTGTTTCTCTTGTAGTATGCAAACAGAATATTGGAGAAAGCACCCCACTATGCAATGGTAGAGAAAGTAATGTAGATAAGGTTCAAGATAGCGAGACAACCCTGTTGGTCTCCAAGAAAGGTGATAAAAACGATCTTGTAGACAATGAGAAAACCCCACAGTCCTGCATTGATGTAGTGTTCGAGTTACTGGCCAGTACCGCTGGCACAAGCTCTTCGAACTCGCAGCCTGAATCACTTCGGCATCTTCAGTCTCAGCTACAAGCTGAAAGGCATCAGTCAGTTGTGCTGCGGCAAGAAGCCGAAGGACTGCGGAAGTCCCTGTAGAATTCAGATGCGTGCTTTCTTGTGCAACAGCAAGCACTGGAGGATTTAAGCGCCAACCAAGAGAAAGTTAATAAGCTTGATAAGCATCTTGCCAGCATTATGGGTACCCAGGATATTGTTTCTTGAACTATTCTGAAGTGGTTTCAGTTCTGGACTTGTTTTGCTACGGCGTTTATATGCTGCTTTGTTCCCTATATTTGCACTGGTGGCGAACTTTGATGCCTAGTGGATGTAATATGTGTAATAGCCGTGATAGCCTAGCATAAGTTGCTTGCTTATTTATTTCCTTGTTGTCTTGTTTATTAGTTTGCTTGTAGTCAGTGCAGTTCTTTTTCCGCGGTTTGCTAGTGGCTGCAATAACCTATTTTTTTAAACTAGGCCACAATAACCATGGGCTAATATTTATTGTAGTGACACTGGTCCTCCTACGGGCTGTAGAAGTAGTGTGCCTTCTATGGGTCGTAGAAATAGTAGGCCTTCTACGGGCCGTGGAAACAATGGGCCCTCTACGGGCCGTATGATTGATTGGCCAAACATGGGCCAATAACAGGCCGCATTATGGCTGTATACTGGCTAGAGTTGGAATCGTCCGTTCATGGGCCGACCATAATGGGCCATCGTTAATACGACGTATTTGATGACGCTATGAAAATGGCCCAACGTATTAATGGACCACAAACAGGCCGACTATAACCACGGGCTGAATTTGGCCCACAAGCAGAAAATGACAATAACGGGCCATAAGTAAATGAATGCTGGAAATGAGCCCAAGAATAAATGGGCTTTGAGAAGGCCAAAAGATAACATGGGCTGGAAACGGCCAACGGAATAACGAGCCATTAATGGGTATGAAGTGATACACTTTTCATTACAGGCCAGTTTAACCACGGGTAGTTAATGGGTGTAAAGTTATACACTATTCATTACGGGCCAGTTTCACCACGGGCCATTATTAGGCCAAGAGTTACATATGGCCTCATATGGGCCGAAAGACGTCATGGGCCATACATGGGCCAGAAGTGAAAACGGGATGGAATCATATTGGATGGCCTAGATGACGCTACTGGGCCTAATTCAGATAGGGCGTAATGGGCCTTGGGTTAGCGGGATGTAAATGGGCTATATGCGAACAGGCCGTTAATAGGCTTTCCATGGGCCGGACCGCCACCTTTTGACCAAGTCAAACGGGCCGGCCTTTTCACAGGAACGGCCCTCTGCTGGGCCGTGCCATGTGTCGACGTATCGTAGGCGCCTTCTGTTCAATGAGTGGATGACATCTGTCCTAACGATGAGCCGCCACGTGTTTCCTCCAGCCAATGATGATTTTACACGTGGAAAATCCCCATTGGTCGGGGCTGTTAACAGGTTATCGGATCCAAAACCCGACCCGATAGCTTAACGGCGTTCCGTTACGGTGGATGCCACGTGTCGGTCACCCTTGACGAAAGCATTTTTGTGACGCGCGATTTATAGTCATGGAAGTGCACACTTCCATGATGATAATTCTGGTAATGTCATGGAACACTTCTATGACAGCACATGTATGACTATCTTGATTCTGTCATAAAATCGTCATGGATGTACATGCATGACAAAAAACGCGACCTACTGTGACAAACATGTATCATCACGGAAGTGTATTTTTTTGTAGTGAGGTCGATCATATCTACTGTATTACTCACGTTCGACCTTTCGGTCTCCAGTGTTCCGAGGCCATGTCTGTACACGCTAGGCTCGTCAAGTTTAACTCGAATATTCTGTATGCGCAAAACTATCTTGCACCCATTATATCTGAATCTAGAGCTTATCACACCCGATCATCATGTGGTGTCTCAGCACGACGAACTGTCGCAATGGTGCATACTTTGGGAGAACACTTATACCTTGAAATTTTATTAAGGGATCATCTTATAATGCTACCGCCATACTAGGCAAAATAAGATGCATAAAAGATAAACATCAAATGCAATCAAAATACGTAGCGTGCAAAACGATACCTACGGGATCATGAGGAATCCCTTTTTGCTATGGTTGGTGAACGCGGAGCTATGGAAAGAGCGGGATTGAGAGATTAACGCGGGGGATTATCAAGGTTCGGGCCGCAAGTGAAGTGTAATACCCTACTCCTATTGGTTTTCGTTTATTTGGTGTTCTTGGACTAGCTACAAGGCATGCAAGGTCAAAAAAATCCGAATCCTCTCTCAGTACTCCATGGGCCTCCTTTTATAGTCAAAGGGGCTGCCAAAGTGGCACACCAGAGGTGGAAAGATATACAGTAGTCGAGTCTATCTCCTGCAACCGTAGGATAAACACATTTAATGTGCTGCCAACGTGCCCTTCTTGCTTTGTCTGGGATGACAAGGAAGCTCGTCCTAGCTGTCGCCGCCTCGCCTGGCTTTGACGCGCATCTGAACTAACGAGACGAGTAGTGCCATGTTGGCTGGCTGCTGAGTTGGTGCGGTGGCTGAATCTTCACGAAGATCTGTATGCCACCACGGAGGTGCTTGCCGAGTCGGCCTAGAGGCCGCACGTCACCACACGGGCGCCTGCCTAGCTGGTGGGCTGGCACCTGCATGGGAACAGCGGTGGAGTCTTGGCAGACGTGGGCCTGGCCGTGGCCCCGCGGATGTTTTCTGCAAGAGTCTTGCCGGGGCCCTGACAAGGGTCTTGCCACGGCATCGTGGTCGTCCCCGGCAAGGGTCTTGCCGTTGGGTCTCATGGGTATCCTTGTCGAGGATCTTGTCGAGGATCGTCGTCTTTTGGTCATCATCTGGTCTCCACAAAGATTTTCATCCCACGATGGAGGTGCCTCCCGAGCCTTCGTTCTAAAGAGGTTGATGGTGTTGGAACTCTTGGGCTCAAGGGGGGGGGGTCTCTGCTGGCGTTGGGCAAGTTGCCCCGGCAAGGTTCTTGCCGGGGTTGTGGAGGCCCCCCTGGAAAGGGCCTTGCCGAGCAGTCCACCTCGCCCCTCTGCTCTTCGCGTTTCTGGCTTGGCGTTGTTCTGGTTGTCTTGTGGCTTTGCTTCCTTTCTCTACCCCGCTAGGTGTGGCCGCATGCGCGCCTCCAACTACCCGCGCTCAAGTAAAGGGGTACAAAATAGGACCCCTCCATTTGTGCACCGACAGGAGCCCCCGGGCCTGGGCCATACATAAGCGCGACGCGTTGTTGGGCTAGGCCCAAAACGGTGCGGGTATCCGGGGCCGAGTTGTACTGTTGTAACTCCCTCGCCCGCCGCACTTACCGATGACCCGCATTGAATGCACGACGTGGGAGTCGTGCGTGACGTGGGGGTCATGCGTGGGGCGGTTGCTACCCTCATGCGTCACATCGTAGTAAATGGTAAACAGGCGGCCCGCGCCTTCCCTAAAAAGGGAAAAACCGCAGCCGCGGTGCTCATTTACCCTCTACGCCTCTTCCAATCTCGGAACCGCCATTCCTTTCTTCTTCCTTAGGCAAAAGATTCGAAGTTCTGGCCTCTGCTTGCTGCTGCTGCGCCCCCATTTCTCTTGATCCTTCGCCCCATCCCAGCTGTCATGGCGCCAAAATCCAGCAGGGGCAAGGGAGCAGCCAAGGATGCCGGGGAGAAGGAGGCGCCGGAGAGCGAGTCGGCGGCGCGGCGGACGCAGCTCGCCTACTTCCCGTCGATGGTGCATGCGGTTCACCTCAAGAACTTCTTCTTGCCCTTGTGGGGGAGGAAGACGATGGGGCACCCTTCCTCATGCGTCGTCCCTGCCAATTTTGCCAAGGATGGCCCAAACCGGTACCCCTTCTTTGTCGGTTTCTTCTCTTGCGGGGTCTACCCCTTTTTTATGACTTCTTCAACGACGTCATGCACTCCTACGGCTTCCATCTTTTGGATCTCACGCCGAACGCAGTGGCATGCATGGATATCTTCGCCCACCTCTACGAGGGCTTTGCCGGGGTGCTCCCTAGCACGACGCTCTTCCGCCACTAGTTCTCTCCTCGCCTCCAACCAGGGGGGCGCCATCTCTAGGAGCATCGCCTGGATCCCAAGGACCCAGGAGAAAGGCATGTACCCGGAGGGTGCCCAGAAGGAGAGGTGGGAGGAGTGGCTGGGCCGGTGGTGCTGGCTCAAGGAGGACACACAATAGTTTTGCCGGGTTCGTCAGAGCCCGCCGACCCGCCGAATGGACTGGAGCGACCTCGACGCCAATGACAAGAAGCTCTCAGTCACCACCACTAGGAACCATCGCCTCACCGCGGCCGGGCTCACCCTTGAGATGATTGGGGTGGACTTCATCCATCGTCGAATCGCCCAATTGCACAACAAGGGGAGGCCGGCCTGGGACTTCAGGAATGCAACCGACGTCATGAGGCTCCGCCCTGGCCTGAAGCACAACTTCATGATGATGGGGCATGCCCATTTCTATCAAAGGCTCTTTCATCTTGACGTGGGCAGCGACGGCAGGGTTGAGTGGACCGACGTGGTCCTGCTGAGCGACAACTCTCGCTAGTCCGACATCATTGTGATGATGCCGGACTTCAACGCACATGGCCTTGACCCGGCCTGGGCCGAGCCGCTAGTGGTGAGGGTCTAGGAGTTCTTCGACACCTTGTCGGAGGCCTATGTCCACGACGAGCCGCTGCTCATCTAGGACACCACCAAGGTGGAGCGGGACTACGTTGCCTCCAGGGCCGCGGAGGCGGCGCTCGCCGGGGAGGCCGGCAGCGCTGGCGGCATGGAGGATGAGGTCGACGCGGCCATAGAGGATGAGGCCGACACGACCATAGAGGAGAGGGAGATCGCCTAGTGGGCGGAGTCTGCCGGGAAGGCCAGCGGCGTCGACGATAAGGCTCCCCTCGTGGAAGACATGGGCGACGAGTTGTCCAAAAAGGAGGTCGACGCGAATGATCCCTCGGCCACAGGGAGGCGGCGGGTCCTACGGCGGACTTCCTCTAGCGAGCCGGTCCGACCCGGTAGGATCGCGAAGTGGAAGCCGTCCCAGGGACAACCCTTGCATGAGACGAGGGCAATGAAGGCCGCAACAACTAAGAAGGTGGTGAAGGCCACAGTGGCGAAGAGGACAGCAACTGCTTCTTCCTTGTCCAAGCGGCACCAGACCCCGTCCCCTTCTCCTCCTCCTTCGGACGGCATCCTGGAGGCCGAGTTCGACCTCAGGTCCTTTAGCCCGGCAAGGTAGAGGAAGCTAGCGGATGAGGAGGTGGAGGACGAGTAATTATTCTGCCCCCACCACTTACTGACCTTACACCTGTGTTATCTTCCTTTGATTTGGTGTCATCTTCACAAGGACACGGAGATGCTGGCGCCGAGGGTGGGGAAGAGGGCCAAGGCGTCGGTGGGTGACAAGCCCCCGGCGGGTACTCCGTATACGCTGCTGCTGGTGGAGAGCAGCCCAGATAGCAGCCCCCTATGCAGCCCCCGCTTCAGCCCGCATCATGGGTCCGCCACTCACTCCTTCATTGATGAGCCCTGGGGTGTGGAACTTTGACGCTGACCTTGCCGGGTTTGCAGGAGGAGCCACAGAGGGCCACCCCCAACGCACCGCCCCCCTCGACTACATAGCCCAGATTGGGGTGTCCCTGGCAAGGGTATCGACCATCGAGCCCACATATATGGAGGAGGAGGGGGCGAGCTTGGGTTCCATTGGTTCTGCCCCGACAATGAACATTGGCGGGGAAGGCGCCACTTCTTCCCAGCCTGGTGCCGGTAAGTGGTTCGCTTCTCGTCCATGTTCCTTCTTCTGCTTTTTGAATCTTGGTCTTGGCTCCGTCTCATTCCCTTCCTTGGTCACCAGGCCCTACCCCGGCGGCCCAGGAGGATATCGACACCGTCATCGAGGAGGTCGCCAGGGATGCCGAGGACGAGGTCAACAAGATTGCTGCCGGGGAGGCCGCCAAGACCACTGAAGAGGCCACCGCCGGGCCTGCCGGGGAGGCCAGAAAGGGGCCTACCGGGGAGGCTGGCAAGGGGCTTGCCAGGGAGGGGTTGGTTGACGATCAACCTTCCTCCTCGGCCGCCTCTGGCTCGAGCAAATATATGAAGGTGAGCGACGACCCATTCATCCACCTCCCAGGAACGGCGAGCACCAGGGCGCCAACCTAAGGGGAGGTGTTCGATGACGAGGCACTCGCAGCCACCGGGCTTGAGGTTGTTGACGAACCGAGCGCCGGTGGCAACGGTTCCTAGGAGGAGCAGCTCCTTCGGGCCATGAGCATCTACTTCCAGAAGCTCCAGGCGCTTCACCGTGCTCGCCTGGACAAGGCGAAGTCCAGGATGGCAGCATCGGAAAAAGCGGAGGTGGACCTTGAGGAGCGTGTCACTGAGACGTAGGCCTGGTTCCACCATGCCCATGATGAACTGAAAGTCGCCCAGGATCTATTGGCTGAGTGCAGATATGAGCTCATCCTGAAGCAGGCTGACATCGAGAAAGCCCAGGAGGTGGCGAGGGAACAGGCCGCCAAGGATGAGGCTGCCCGGCACCAGCACCAGGCTGAGCGGAACTCCTAGCAGGAGGATCCTGCCGCTCGTGAGGAGGTGCTCGCCGCCACACTCCGCGGCAAAGATGAGGAGGTCGAGAAGCTCGTCGCATAGCGGACCCAGGAGCTGGAGCAAAGGCACCAGGAGGCACTTAATGCTCAAGCCCTGACCCATGCCAGCAAGGTGGCGGAGCTAGAGGTGGAGCGGGATGGGCTAAAGGAACGGGTCCTAAAGAAGACGGAGGAGAAGGATGTGGCCAAAAGAACTCTAGCGAAGTCACAGGCCATAGTCCTTGGCAAGGCTGATCTACTCTCCAAGGCCAACGAAGCCATCATTGACCTGAAGCTGAAGCTGGAGGGCCTTGAGGGGACACTTTTGGAGGTCAGGGCCTGGGAAGATATCCTAACCAAGGGCCTGGAGGAGGAGAGGCAGCTGCGGAGGGATGATGCCGCTGGACACAAGGAGTACACGGAGAGCATAAACCATTGGGTCAGCCGCCTCGCCAACGTCGCTGGCAGGATCACCATGAAGTTGGCTGCCATGGGGATGCTAGGTGTGAGGTACCTCCCGGAGCCTAATGTGATTCCCAACGCTAGACTGAACCTGTTCTTCGAAGGCGGTCTTGGAGCCCTGGAGCAGCTCCACTCCAACCGGGAAACTTATCTGGCGAACGAGTCTCGGAGGCTCTGCCGAGGCACCCTGACCAAGGTACTCACCAAGGTGGCGGTTCTCAAGGAGTGTATCAATCCCATCATCAACTGCGTCGATGGAGTTGAGAGGGTTGAGGGCCAGCGCCGGGACTAGGCACCCCGTTTCTCGTTGCCGCTGCGAGTTCAATACCAATACAGTTTTATCTTAAGTTAGAACCGCAACGATTATTTGATGTAATATAACTCTATAGTACTTCAATATCTTGCATGCTATCTTCCCATTAGATCTTTCTTTGTATGTTTGCACCCTCTGCTTGGTGAGATAAGGCTGCCGGTGCGTAAACCCATGCCGTGGTTCTTCGAGGACGAATCCTTAGCACCCTGCCGGGAGGACGCTTGCTGCTGGGTAAACCACCTTGCCGCTTCCAGCACGGTCGCTTGAACTGTCGTGCGGACACAAAATAGGACAAGAGCGCAGCTGGTAGCGGGTAGGCCGCCTTGCCGTGCTCAGCGCGGTCGCATGAACTGTCGAGCAGACTCGAGACAGAGACAAGGGCGTTGCCAAAAGCGAAAGGGTCCCATACAAGGAAAGTGATCTTTCGGGGAGGATAGACTCACATAAATGAAATTAGCCAAAATTTTACATGACTTAGCTTTTCGGGGCCACGCGGATGGCTGTCGAAGCTGCGGACAACACCAGAGGGCGGCCGATCGACATAGCCTTCTCACTTCGAGCCGTCCCCATGAAAGAGTCATCGGGTCGGCTCCAAAACCAAATTTCCACGGCTTGCGCCCCCTACCTGGCATGACAAAGATGTCGGGGGAAACGACACCTCCGGGATCACGAGGAATCCCTTATTGCTACGGTTGGCGGGCGCGGAGCTACGGAAAGAGCGGGATTGAGAGATTAACGCAGGGGGATTATCCAAGTTCGGCCGCAAGTGATGCGTAATACCCTACTCCTGCTAGTTTATGTTTATATGGTGTTCTTGGACAAGTTAAAGGGCCGCAGGGTCCAAAAAATCCAAATCCTCTCTCAGTACACCGCGGGCCTCTTTTTATAGTCAAAGGGGCTGCCAAAGTGGCACACCGGAGGTGGAAAGCTATACAATGATCGAGTCTATCTCCTGGCACTGTAGGACAAATGCATTTAATGCGCTGCCGACGTGCCCTTATTGCTTTATTGGGGATGGCAAGGAAGCTCGTCCTAGCTGTCGCCGCCTCGCCTGGCTTTGACGCACGTCGAAACTGACAAGGCGTGTAGTGCCACGTTGGCTAGCTGCTCAGTTGGTGCGGTGGCTGAATCTTCACAAAGATCTGCATGCCACCACGCACGTGCTTGTTGAGTCGGCCTAGAGGCCGCACATCGCCACGCGGGTGCCTGCCTAGCTGGTGGGCTGGCAGCTGCATGGGAACGGCGGTGGAGTCATGGCAGACGTGGGCCTGGCTGCGGCCCTGTAGATGTTTCTGGCAAGAGTCTTGCCGGGGCCCCGACAAGAGTCTTGCTGCGGCATCATGGTCATCCCCGGCAAGGACCTTGCCGGGGGTATCGTGAGTATCCTTGGCAAGGATCTTGCCGAGGATTGTCGTCTTCTGGTCACCATCTAGTCTTGTGTGCTTCTGGTCTCCACAAAGATTTTCAGGCCACCATGGAGGTGCCTCCCGAGCCTCGGTTGCAAAGTGGTTAATGGTGTTGGAACTCTTGGGCTCAAGGGGGGGTGGGGCGGCTGTACTGGCGTCGGGCAAGTAGCCCCGGCAAGGTTCTTGCCGGGGCTGCGGAGGGCCCGCCCGGCAAGGGCCTTGCCGCGGGAGTCCACCTCGCCCCTCTGCTCCTCGCGTTTCTGGTTTGGCTTGTTCTGGTTGTCTTGTGGCTTTGCTTCCTTTCTCTTCCCCGCTAGGTGTGGCCGCACGCGTGCCTCGAACTACCCGCGCACAAGTAAAGGGGTACAAAATAGGACCCCTCCTTTTGTGCACCGACAATATGTGACATGATATGGCCATCATCGTCTTGTGCCTTTGATCTCCATCTCCAAAGCACCGTCATGATATCCATCATCACCGGATAGACACCTTGATCTCCATCGTAGCGTCATGGTCGTCTCGCCAACTATTGCTTCTACAATTATCGCTAACACATAATGATAAAGTAAAGCAATTGCATGGGATTTGCATTTCAAACAATAAAGCGACAACCATAAGGTTCCTACCAGTTGCCGATAACTTCTACAAAACATGATCATCTCATACAACAATTTATATCAAATCATGTCTTGACCATATCACATCACAACATGCCCTGCAAAATCAAGTTAGACATCCTCAACTTTGTTGTTGCAAGTTTTACGTGGCTGCTACAGGCTTCTAGCAAGAATCTTTCTTACCTAAGCATCAAAACCACAATGGTGTTTCGTCAAGTTTGTTGTTTTAACCTTCAACAAGGACCAGCCGCAGTCAAATTCGATTCAACTAAAGTTGGAGAAATAGACACCTGCCAGCCACCTCATGTCTGATGGTGGAACAAGTCTCATGACAGTGGTCATTGAAGGTTGGTCCAAGCCGCTCCATCCAACAATAGCAACGAATAAAAATAAGACGTTGGTGGTAAGCGGTATGACTATCACTGCCAACAACTCTTTGTGTTCTACTCATGCATATCATCTACGCATAGACCTGGCTCGGATGCCACTGTTGGGGAACATAGCATGCAATTTCAAAAAAATTCCTACGCTCACGCAAGATCTATCTAGGAGATGCATAGCAATGAGAGGGGAGAGTGTGTCCACGTACCCTCGTAGACCGAAAGCGGAAGCATTAGTTTAACGCGGTTGATGTAGTCGAACGTCTTTTTGATTCAACCGATCAAGTACCGAACGTACGGCACCAGTGAGTTCTGCAGACGTTCAGCTCGATGATGTCCCTCGAACTCTTGATCTAGCAAAGTGTCGAGGGAGAGTTTCATCAGCACTACGGCATGGTGATGGTGATGGTGAAGTGATCCGCGCAGGGCTTCGCCTAAGCACTACGTGAATATGACCGGCGACGTGAACTGTGGAGGGGGCGCCACACACGGCTAACTATATTTGTTGTGAGTTCTAGGCGCCCCCTCCCCACATATATATAGGTGGGAGGGGGAGGGGAACAGCCATGGGGTACCCCAAGTAGGAGGAATCCTACTTGGGGGCCTCCTCCAATTCGGCCTCCCCCTTTCCTTATCTCCGGAGGGGAGAAGGAAAGAGGGGAGAGGGGAAAGGAAGGGAGAATCCTATTTCCTCTATTTCCTTTCCTCCTCCCCTTTTCCTTTCTCCACTTAGGCCGGCCCATATGGGCGCGCACCAGCCCCTTAGTGGCTGGTTTGTCCCGCCCTTGGCCAAATAAGGCCCATATATTTGCCGAGGGCTGCCCGGAACCCGTTCCGGTGACCCGATACGTACCCGATCCCCCCCAAAACATTCCACTATGCGAATACTATCGTCCTATATATGAATATTTACCTCTCGACCATTTCGAGACTCCTCGTCAAGTCCGTGATCTCATCCAGGAATCCAAACAACATTTGGTCACCAAATCACATAACTCATATAATACAAAATCGTCACCGCCGCTCGCCTCCCGGCCCTGCGCGCCTCCGACCACCGCCAGATAGTGCCGCCTCCCTTGCGCCTCGCCGCACCGCCCTGCCGTGCCATTCGCCGGCCACCGCATCGCCTCGCTGATGCATGCGCCTACGCTCGCCGGCAAGCTCGCCGGAGTCTCCTCTCCGGTGGATCTGGAAAAGGTGGACCAGATCCACCCATCCATCGAACCAAACGCCACCCGGCGTCACGATCCACTCCATCATGGTACCGCTCCGTCCCGTGTTGACTTCCGCAGAGGTGAAATTCCACCAAGTCCCGGAGCTCTCTATTATTTTATGCCTTGTTCATCACATCATATCTCCGTGACTGTTGCTCCATTTCATGCACATGATATATCAAAGTGTTCATTGTGAGATGCTCTTCATTTCATTTCATTGTGGCATTCTTGTTTGAGTTCATCTTGATGCCCTAATCATTGATGCAAGAGTGCTATAAAATGTTCACTACTGCTACTTATAAGTTTGTGGTGATTTGTCATTTTTGTCACATATGATGTGTGCTTCATATGAGCATGAGCTCTATATTTGTTTTGAGTTATGTCATGCCATATTTACATAGGTGCTTGTCTTCAATTTTAGTGATCAATGTAGTGTCTAGCACAAGTGTAACGCCCTCGATGCGGCTATATCTCCCACGTGTCGAAGCACGACTTAGAGGCATAACCGCATTGAAAGCAATGTCGCAAGTGAGGTAATCTTCACACAACCCATGTAATAAATAACGGAAAGAGATACGTAGTTGGCTTACACTCTACACGTCACACAATAGCATAAATAACATTACATTCATCCACATACACTCATGGTCCCACTATGGAACCAAAATAAAGAACAACCCCAAATGCGACAAGGTCCCCGATCGCCCCAACTGGGCACCACTACTAATCGTCTGGAAAGGAAACATAGTATCGTCCTAAGTCCTCATCGAACTCCCACTTGAGCTCAGTCGAATCACCTGGAGTGGTATGATCGGTCCCTGCATCTGGTTTTCGAAGTAATCTGTGAGTCACGGGGACTCAGCAATCTCACACCCTTGCGATCAAGACTATTTAAGCTTATAGTAAGGGTAAAAGTATGGGGTGGAGCTGCAGCAAGCGACTAGCATATATGGTGGCTAACGTACACAAATGAATGCGAGAAGAGAAGGCAAAGGCAGGTTGATAAACTATGATCAAGAAGTGATCCTAGAACAACCTACGATCAAACATAACTCGAGACCGTATTCTCTTCCCGGACTCCGCCGAAAAGAGGCCATCACGGCCACACACTCTGTTGATTCATTTTAATTCAGTTAAGTTAAAGGTGATCTACAACCGGACATTAACAAATTCCCATCTTCCCATAACCACGGGCACGGTTTTCAAAAGATCAAATCCCTACAAGGGTGTCCCAACTTAGCCCATCACAAGCTCTCACGGTCAACGAAGGATATTCCTTCTCCCAAGACAACCTGATCAGACTCGGAATCCCAGTTACAAGACATCTCGACAATGGTAAAACTAAACCAGCAAAGCCACCTGAATGTGCCGACAAATCCCGATAGGAGCTGCACATATCTCGTTCTCAGGGCACATCGGATTGTCCAATCTTCCGGTAGGCCAGCCCAGAGTTGCCCCTGGTGGACACCGGCGGCTGACAGGTTGGACCAACACTCAGAGGAGCACTGGCCCGGGGTTTTAAATAAAGATGACCCTTGAGTCCGTGGAACCCAAGGGAAAAATAAGCTAGGTGGCGAATGGTAAAACCAAGGTTGGGCCTTGTTGGAGGAGTTTTATTCAAGGCGAACTGTCAAGGGGTTCCCATTATAACCCAACCGTGTATGGAACGCAAAATCAAGGAACATAACACCCGTATGACGGAAACTAGGGCGACAAGAGTGGAACAAAACACTAGGGATAAGGCCGAGCCTTCCACCCTTTACCAAGTGTATAGGTGCATTAAAGTAGACAAGATACAATAATGATATCCCAACATTAAACATGTTCCAATAAGGAACAACTCCAATCTTCACCTGCAACTAGAAACGCTATAAGTGGGGCTGTGCAAAGTGGTAACATAGCCAAACAAAGGTTTGCTAGGACAAGGTGGGTTAGAGGGTTGACTTGGCAATATGGGAGGCATGATAAGCAAGTGGTAGGTATCATAGCATAGGCATAGCAAAAGAGCGAGCATCTAGCAAGCAAAGATAGAAGTGATTTCGAGGGTATGGTCATCTTGCCTGCAAAGTTCTCTGAGTTGATGTTAGCTTGATCCTCGTAAGCGTACTCAACGGGCTCCTTGATCACGTACTTGTCTCCCGGCTCTACCCAAGCAAGAACAACAAGCAAAGGGAGACACAATCAACCACGTGCAACGCACAAACAACATGATGCAAAACATGTCATGATATGCGAGATGTGATATGCGATGCATATGCATGATTCGGAAAGGAATGATTGAACCAGGCCTCAACTTGGAAAACCAAGAGTGCCACAAGAAATAGGAGTTGATTTTGGTTGAAATCGATATAAAGATCACCGGAATCGGATGCACGGTTTGGAAATGGCAAGCAAAACAAATATGGCACCGATCTGCGATTAACAACACGAGACCATCTGAATGCATCAAGAACAACAAGCTACTGCACCCAAACATAGCAACAAAATACATGGCAGGGATCCACTCAAGATACTTGAAAAAACATGAACACTGACCTATGGCTAATTCACTCAATAACAGGTTCAAACAAGCTTGGCAAAAGTGAAAAGATATCAGGTTACAGACTTAGCGAAAATAACATGTCAGGAATTTAACATCAAGAAGCAATTTTAAGAGCAAGATAACAACATGCTACAGGAACATATCATGGCAAAGAAAGGCATGAGATGAAGCCACTCAAAGCATACAACAAAATTCCCTTACTGACCATAAGCAAAAAGGGATAGGAAAATACAATGGCAACCATGTGAACATAGCAATTATCGTTAACAGATCCAGACTTAGTAGAAAACTGGAACATGGCAAAACAGATAACAAGTAGGCATATTTACGAGCTCAATGCACTCATGAACACATGGCATAAAAATATAAACAGGGCAATGGCTTAGAATATTTCTAATTCCCTGAAATCGGTAACAATAAGTAAGCTACTTTGCATGCTTGTGCTAGTCACCAGAGAGATCACAAAAATACATGGCATACACCCCTGTAAAGATGACATGGCATACTCCAAAACACATGTAGAGCTCAAGATCATAGGAGGCACACATCAATCATGGCAAAAATGACAAATATCCAATTGCTAATAAGGATATGAAACTAACATCACATAGCCCTCTTGCAACAACATTTAGGACATCAAGATGAGCTCAAATGAACATGATGCAATGAGATGAAATGAATTACTCGTCGAGACAAACATTTCGATATGCTACACGCACGAATCGGAGCAACGGTTGCAAAGTTATGAGGTGATGAAGTATGCAAAATAATTAGGGTTAGGAGGGGAAAAGTCAACCGAATCGTCCAGATCTAGATCCGGGGTACTATAGCTGAGGTCGCCGGAGTACTATAGCTGGCCGGAGCGGGACTTGCTGGACTTGGAGGGAGCTCGCCGGAGGGAGTCACCGGAGCACGCCGGTCGAAGAGGAGGAACTCGCCGGGGCGGTGGTGCGCTTGGACGGCGAGAGGCGGCGCTCGGTGGCTCCGGCGGAGGAGCTCGGCGACCGGATCAGCGGGGGCGGTGGTCGCCGGCGAAGGCGCGAGGCGGCGGCGCCGGAGATGGATGGATGCGGTGGCGCGCTCCGGCCGGGAGTTGCGGGCGGCAGTGTCGAACGAGGCGGGCGGCGTGCGCCCGATGGGTTCCGAGGGCCGGCGCTGGGCCACACGGGCCTGGCGGCGAAGGAGGCCGGCGATGCCACGTGTCGTTCGCTCACTGGCTCGGGGCAGTTTTCGGCGTGGAGGCAGACATGTCCGGCGACAGCGCGAGCGAATTTTTAGGGTTAGGGTGGTTTGGACCCGGAATTTCGGGGTGGGATGCTCTTTTATAGAGGTAGGAGGAGCTAGGAGGCTCCAAATTGAGCACGGTTTGCGGCCACACGATCATGATCGAACGGCCTAGATGATGGTGGGGGTTTAGTTGGGTTTTGGGCCACTTTGGAGGGGTGTTGGGCTGCAACACACACATGGCCTTTTCGGTCCCTCGGTTAACCGTTGGAGTATCAAACAAAGTGCAAATGTTACGAAACTTAACAGGCGGTCTACCGGTAGTAAACCAAGGACGCATGACAAGTCTCGGTCCAATCCGAAAACGTTAACACACGCACACGAAAAGAGGTAGAAAGGGACACCGGAGGACATTGGAGGGACGGAATGCAAAACGGACAACGGGGTAAATGCTCGGATGCATGAGACGAACATGTATGCAAATGCAATGCACATGATGACATGATATGAGATGCATGACAAAGACAAAACAATCGAAGAAAAAAACCCGACAATGATGAAATAACATAACTTAGTGCCGGAAAAGGCAAGAGTTGGAATACAAATATGGCATGTTACATACGGGGTGTTACAACACTCCACCACTACAAAAGGATCTCGTCCCGAGATCTAGGACTGGAAAAACTTTGGGTACTCAAAACGGAGGTGATCCTCACGTTCCGAGGTGGCTTCACGGTTGGAATAATGTGACAACTCGACTTTCAGGAATTTGATAGACTTGTTGTGAGTCTTGCACTCAGCTTCTTCACGAATAGCAATGGGGTGCTCACGATAAGACTGGTCTTCTTGGAGATCAATCTCTTCAAAGTTGATGGTGCGGTTAGGAGTCTTGAAACACTTGCCGAGCTGAGAGACATGAAACACGTCATGCACGTTTGCAAAGTTGGATGGAAGCTCAAGTTGATAGGCGAGATCGCCTCTTTTGCCAATGATCTTGAAAGGACCCACATATCTTAGGGAAAGCTTCCCTTTGATACCGAAGCGACGAGTACCTTTCATTGGAGAGACGCGGAGGTAGACATGGTCTGCGATCTCGAAAGCCAAGTCACGATGTTTGCTATCATAGTAACTCTTCTGGCGTGATTCCGTGGCTTTCAGATTTTCACGAATGACTTTGCACATTTCTTCAGCCTCTGTGATCAAGTCATTGCCAAGAAGTTGGCGTTCACCAGTCTCTGACCAGTTAAGAGGAGTACGGCACTTCCTGCCATAGAGAACTTCGAATGGGGCCTTGCTCGAAATTGCTTGGAAGCTGTTGTTGTAGAAGAACTCGGCATATGGAAGACAATCTTCCCACTTCATATCGAAAGAGATGACACATGCCCTGAGCATATCTTCAAGAATTTGGTTAACTCGCTCGACTTGGCCACTGGTTTGAGGATGAGAGGCTGTGCTAAAGCGAATGTTCGTGCCCATGGCCTTCTGAAAAAGAATACCAGAACTTAGAGGTGAAGATGCAGCCACGATCTGAAGATATCAACTTCGGAATGCCCTGCAGAGAGACAATCCTGGAGGTATATAGCTCAGCCAACTGAGCTACTGTGATAGATTCTTTGATAGGAAGGAAATGAGCCACTTTACTGAGCTTGTCGATGACAACAAAGGTAGCATCATTGCCACGCTTGGACTTTGGAAATCCAGTCACGAAGTCCATCTTAATATGGTCAAACTTCCATTCTAGAATGGCAAGAGGTTGGAGGAGACCAGCTGGTCGTTGGTGTTCTGATTTCACTCTTCTGCAGACGTGACATTCATTCACGAACTGATCAATCTTGTGCTTCATTCGAGTCCACCAATACGACTGCTTGAGGTCCTGGTACATCTTTGTACTTCCAGGGTGGATAGAGAGGAGTGAATTGTGAGCCTCGTTCATAATGACTTTACGAATGTCACCTTTAGGCACAACAATGTGATCCTCGAAGAATAGAGTATCCTTGTCATCAAGACGATAGCACTTGAACTTGGGTTGACTCTTGGTAATCTCAATCTTCACCTTCTTCACCATAGCATCAAGAAGTTGAGCCTCACGAATCTGATCTTCCAAAGTAGGAGAGACATGGAGGTTGGCCAGAAATTCTTGAGGAACAACTTGCAGATTGAGTTTCGGAAAGCTTCACAAAGCTCTGGTTGGTAAGGCTTGAGAATCAGACTGTTGCAGTAAGCCTTCCTACTCAATGCATCAGCAATTACATTGGCCTTGCCTGGAGTATATTCGATACTCCATTATACTCTTGAATCATTTCGACCCAACGAGTCTGCCTGAGGTTGAGGTTTGGCTGAGTGAAGATGTACTTGAGACTCTTATGATCAGTGAAGATGTCCACTTTTCTTCCCAACAAGAGATGTCTCCAAGTTAAAAGAGCATGGACAACTGCCGCCAACTCGAGGTCATGAGTGGGGTAGTTCTTTTCGTTGGGTTCAACTGGCGAGAGGTATAGGCCACAACTTTCTTCTCTTGCATCAACACCGCACCAAGACCTTGAAGGAAAGCATCACAGAAAACCTCGAACGGTTTGGATCCATCAGGAGGAGTCAGAACTGGAGCAATGACTAACTTCTCTTTCAGGGTGTTGAAAGCGATGTCACATTCAGGCGACCATACATACTTCACATGCTTCTCGAGAAGGTTGGAAAGAGGCTTCGCGATCGTAGAGAAATTCTCAACGAACCTTCGACAATAGCTTGCGAGCCCAAGGAAGCTGCGGAGTTGCTTCATGTTCTGAGTTGGTTCCCAATTCACAATTGCAGACACCTTCTCAGGATTAACAGTTATGGCCTTGTCGGAGATGATATGTCCAAGGAAGAGAACCTCATCGAGCCAAAACTCGCACTTTGCAAACTTTGCATTAAACTGATGTTCTCTGAGCTTATCGGGCACCAATCTCAAGTGCTTGGCATGATCCTCCTTGTTCTTGGAAAAGGCCAAAATGTCATCGAGGTAGACCAAGACGAAGTCATTTGTGTAGGCGTTGAAGCTGAAGTTCATCATGCGAGAGAATGTTGGAGGTGCATTGACGAGGCCGAAAGACATGACAGTGTATTCATATGAACCATAGCTTGTTCTGAATGTTGTCTTGGGGATATCTTCTTCACGAATGCGAATCTGATGATAGCCCATATGGAGATCAAGCTTGGAGAATACTTGAGCACCTTTGAGTTGTTCGAAAAGCTCATTGATGTTGGGAAGTGGGCACTTGCTCTTTATGGTCTTCTTGTTCAATGGATGGTAGTCGACACAAAGTCGGTCCGTTCCATCCTTCTTCTTGACAAAAAGAACACCACAACCCCATGGATAAGAACTTGGTCGGATGAGACCCATATGCTCTTGAATATCGAGTTGCTTCTTCAGCTCCTTCAACTATTCAAGTCGAAGCTTGTAAGGACATTTGCAAACAGGTTCATTGCCAGGCTCAAGATCGATGACGAATTCAACTGGCCAGTGCGAAGGCATTCCTGGAAGCTCTTATGGAAAGACGTCTTGATATTCAAAAACGACTGGAATCTGAGAGATGGCATCCAGCTCACCCTTCTCATTGAGAGAAAAGAGTCGGATGGTATCATCACGAGTGGCAAAGACGATTACATCCTCAGACGAATGTGTCAATTAAATCTACTTTGCAGCACAATCAAGCTGAGCCTTGTGCTTAGAAAGCCAATCCATTTCGAGAATAAGATCAATATCCAAGTTACCAAGGACCATTGGAGAAGACAGAAACTTATAGTGGCCCAATGTGATAGAAACATCCGGAACCACATAGCTTCCGTCCAGGCATTTACAAGGTGAAACAGCTTCTAACGGTCTATGCATATCTTGGAAAGCCAACTCGTGCTTAGATGCAAATGGTCTACAGATGAAACAATGCGATGCACCAGTGTCAAAAAGAACTTTTGCAGGAATATCATTAACAGGAAGGTTACCCATAATCACATCTAATGAGTCCTCTGCCTGAGCTGCGTTCATCATGTTGACCTTTGCGAACTTGGGATCATGCTTGACCACTGCAGTACTAGCAGATCTCACAGGAGGAGGAGGAGGAAGACACCTCTGATTGAAGCATTTGTTGGCATAGTGACCCTTCTACTGACACTTGTTGCACGTGACCTCCGAGAGTGGACGGTGATACGGAGCACTTGATCTTGGAGCATGAGAGGAAGTCTTGTTCTGAAAGCCTGGGTTGGGTGGGTGGGAAGATCCATTGCCACCTTTGCTCTTCTGCTGATAAGGCTGACGAAACGAAGGAGGAGGCAGCCAATACTTTTGCTGCTTAGTAGCCACTTGAGTTGAGGAAGAAGGAGTTGCGTCTCTGACTCGCTTCTTGGAAGCATCGCACAAGAGCAAGGTGATGATCTTCTCTGAGGCCACCTCTGAACTGATAAATCATGCTCTTCCAATCAGGGACATCCTGCTTGGCGAAACGAGCGAGCTTCTGGAACATGATGTTATACTGGTAAACAGACAAGATGCCTTCACTACAGGAATCAACTACTTTGCCGTCTGCCACGGCGGACGGCAAAGGCATGAACGGCGGACGGCAAAGGCCTTTGCCGTCAGTCGTGGACGGCAAAAGGCTCCGGCAAAGTAGGCTACGGTAAACAGCTACTTTGTCGTCTGCTTCCTGGCGGCTGACGGCAAAGGCCCTTTGCCGTCTGCGGAGGCAAGAGACGGCAATAATTGCGCTGTCAGTCCGTTAAGTGGCTAACGGCAGGCCTTTGCCGTCCGCCGCTGACGGCAAAATTTCTAGTGTCTTTGCCGTCCAACGTATGATGTCATCTACACGTCACTACATGGCAGGTTCTTTGCCATCTACCACTGATGGCAAAGTCTTTGTCGTCTGCCACTGTAGGCAAACTGACCAAATGGGTCAGCTCCCAGGAAGCACAGCTAGATGCCACGTGTCTTCTTTGCCGTCCGCGGCAGACGGCAAAGAGCCCGTTGCCGTCGGTGGCAGACGGCAAAGAGCCTGCATATTGGCTCTTTTATCTGTTTTTTATTAAATCCAATAATTTTCATCACAAATATATATGACATATATAGATATATTTCAAAAGGCCATTACAGAGCAAACATATAAGATATCCAACACATAACTTCATCATCCAACCATATATATTACATGCATAGTTCCATCATACATAACAAGTTCAACATAGAGGCATCCAACCATATATATTACAACAGTTTCATCCAACGATACATGCATAGTTCAACGATACAAAAGAAACAGAGAAAGGGATAAGGAGCACTCCATCTATGCAAGCTTTCGTCAAGTGAATGAAATCTGCAAAATGAAAAATAAGAAAGTTAGAACAAGAAGAGTAGAACAAGAAGAAGAGTAGAACAAGAAGAGTAGAACAAGAAGAAGATTAGAACAAGAAGAGTATATCATTTATGAGCTAACTTACGTGAAATGGATCATATATGAGCTAACTAAGTTGAAATGGGTCGTTTATGAGCTAGCTAAGGTGAAATGGATCATTTATGAGCTAACTTAGTTGAAATGGGTCGTTTATGAGCTAACTAAGGTCAAATGGATCGTTTTTGAGGTAACTAAGGTGAAATGGATCGTTTTTTAGCTAACTTAGGTGAAATGGATCATTTATGAGCTAACTTAGTTGAAATGGATCGTTTTTGAGCTAACTTAGGTGAAATGGATCATTTATGAGCTAATTTAGTTGAAATGGATCTTTTTGAGCTAACTTAGGTGAAATGGATCATTTAAGAGCTAATTTAGGTGAAATGGATCGTTTTTTAGCTAACTTGGTGAAATGGATCGTTTATGAGCTAAATTAGTTGAAATGGATCGTTTATGAGATAACCTAGGTAAGATGGGTCATTTTGGAGTTAACCTAGGTGAAATGGGTCATTTTAAAGCTAACGTAGGTAAAATGGATCATTTAGGAGCTAATCTAGGTAAAATGGGTCATTTTTGAGCTAACTTGGATGAACTGGATCATTTATAAGCTAACCTAGGTAAAATGGGTCATTTTAGAGCTAACTTAGGTAAAATGGATCGTCTATGAGCTAACTAAGCTAATTATGCAATTTTTGACATAAGTAAGCTAAGTACAGATCGTTTTAGAGCTAACTTAGGTAAAATGGATGGTTTTGGAGGTCAGTAAGCTTATTAAGTCATTTTGGAGGAGAAGAAGCTAAGTCTAGGTCATTATGGTAAGCATTGGAGGAAATAAAGCTAAGTCTAGGTCTTTATGCATGTGTTAAGCAAAACACTAGATAAACTTACCAAGATCCAGGAGGTGTAGGAGCGGGGTGGCTCGTGTCGGTAGCTGGAGAAGGATCGTGCGATGCTTGTCTGGAGTTACGCTGCACCAAAGATCATTTCCAATGTCTTGTTAGCATGATGACACTCAAATGTTAAGACTAGCAAGTAATGTCCATTCAAATAAAACTCACCGTGGTCCCAGGAGCAATCACTGGCATCGGCGGAGCGGTCTGACCTGTCTTCTCGCACACAGACTGCACATTTGGTTTTGACGACTCAGTCATACTAGTTAGTAATGAGACAAACACTACATGAATGTTTTGGCTAATCTGCAGAAGAAACTTACCACAAGGAGCTCGTACATGGCCCTTGCCTGCATGTCATTCCGTGCCCTCTCCTCCTCCATCATCTTTGTCGTCCTCTCCTCCAACTCCCGCTGCCTCTCCGCCGCCTCCGCCAGAAGTTTCTCCGTTCTATCTCTCTCACTCTGTATAGCAGCCTGCAACACCACTCACATGACCATTTGTAATCATTGATGGAAGCGCACACAATGTAATGGAGAAAGATAACTGAGTACGTATCACTAACCTTGATGGCGAGTTGCACTGGCCGTTCACGAGGCCTTATCTCAGGAGCGGAGCTCGACTGGCGCGCCTTGATCTCCGGGAGAGTGCTAGGACAACGGATAAGTCCATCTCCAATGGCTATGGAGCCATGGGACCTCCCGCCACCAGATATCATCAACAGCTCTGGATCAATGGGACCCTGGCTCGGGTTAAAGTCCTCCCCTTTCCTCGCCTTCCCCTCATCTCTATATCTCACGAGCTTGTTGTGGGAGGAGATGTTGGTGAAGTTGTTTGCATCATCGAGGTCAGACTGAGAGAAAGCCTTGACTTTCTTGAAAGAGGCAGTGTGGGCCATGGCATACAGGTCGTACACCTCTGGCACCTTATCCGCCTTATTGTAGCGTGCCTGAAAGAGAGAAACAATGAAAATTAGTAATTAAAGGGCTCAAGCTAGCATGATGAATGAATTGCATGAATCATGAAGCAAACCACATACCCAGTTGCGCCCGAACTGATATAAGTTGGAGCTGCCTTGATGGTGTGGCACACCTTCCATTTGGGCACGTTTGTCCTTGGCCTCGTTGTGGAGGGCTAGCCATTGTTTTGAGCACCACTCATCGACCAACACCTCCCAACAATCCATCCGATCCGCACACCATCTCGGAGGCGCCTAAGTTAGCAAATAGAAACTTGAGCGCTACGGCTAAGAATTACTAAATGAAGGAACTTAAGTAGAGAAGGCCTTAAGAATTACCTTCATGTACTGCTCCTTACTCAGGAACTTATCGCGGCACGCCGGCTTGGTCTTCTTGATACCACGCAAGGCGTAGTAGTCTCGAACAGCCTGCACCCGAGCCTCGTGCCGTAAGTTCTGGAGTAGGCGCTTGCAGACGTTCTCGATAACATGTGCCGCGTCCTCCTCGTATCCCTCCTCACACCTGTAGAATGTCTGCAATCAAATGAGACAATATTGATTAGTACAATTAATAACTAGCTAGTTGAAGATTTTTAAATGTGTAAAGGAGAAATTACCCAGAACTTTCTGATCACCATGTCTGCCCTCGTGTCGCACACGACACCGTCGATAATCTCATCCGGCAGGACCGGGGCAGCCACGTAGTGCTCCCAGCTCAATCCAAGCTCTGGAAGCTGACCCTCACCAGGCAACGTGACAAACCCCGGAAAGTTTTGCCGGCAAAGAACTCCAAGGACGGAGTTGGGCCGGCGGACACTATGATGGTGGTCCCAACCCTGCAGCATGACAAGGCCAACGCATTAGTTATTTAAAAAAACATGAATGCACAAGGTACAAAAATATTAAATGCACTTACGTACCTCTCCCCATCAGGGAAAATCAACCACCTCTACTCGCGGGTCACCGGCACGGACGGGAGCCGTGTAGCACCACGCTGGTAGACGGTGCCCCCCTCCTCCTCAAGATCAGTCGGCTCCCCGCCATCATCACCATGGCCACTCGGCTCCTCGGGCTGATCCGGCCAGGTACCCCATCTGGACGTTTGCTCCTCCGGGGTCACGTGGGCCGAACTCTCGTGGGCCGCAGGCCAGTCGACCCGAGGCTCGTGGGCCCAAGACCCGTGGACCGGAGGCTCGTGGACCGGAGTCCGTGTAGCCTCCTCCTCGGACGAGTCCACCCTAGCAGTCACGTGCTCGGGTGAAACAGCTAGGGGTGGCGGCGAGGAAGGCGCCGTAGTAGTCACCCTACCTCCTCTCTTCCTACCTCGTCCCCTGCTGGGCACCGCGGTCGACGAAGAAGGGCCCGGCGGTGTGGCCATACTATCCAGCAACGCTCAGCGGAGAGGTGCGTCTGGAATGGAAGACCTCAGACCACGCTCCCGACCAGCGCCCACCATCTTTCAACACCTGCCATGACAAATAGTAAACAAATTAGTACAACATAAAAAAGACCGACATGAATAATAATATGTGTATCACTTAAGTGTATCATCATCAAGTACAACATAAAAAAATGTAATACCTGACACTACTAATAATCTCGAGCAGTATCATCAATAAATGCATAATCATCATCATCACTATAATCAATGACGGGCTCATAGGGTTCATTGGCATCAACATGTGCAAGGCCACCTTGACGTAATCGGTCAAGCATTAACAGGTCATCCGCAGAAGTAACCTCTTCTTGTTCCGGCTCTTCTTGTTCCTCCTCTGGGGTGATGTCAGATTCATTGTCGCTGTCTACTTCAATGTTTTGGGGTGAAGTATAGTGGTTCTTGAAACGCTTTTTGGAAAGACCCCGTCGGCCTCTGGAAGGCCAAAGAACACCTTTTCGGGAGGTGTCGGTGGTCGGGGTGTCCTGTCGGTGTCGGGGTGCCGTGTCGGGGTCGGGGCGCTGTTTCGGGGTCGGGGGGTCGGGGTGTCGTGTCGATGTCGGGGTAGTGTCGTGTTGGTGTCGGGGTGTTGTTTCGGGGTCGGGGTGTGGTGTCGGTGTCAGGGTGTCGGGTCAGGCTCGGGGTCGGGGTGTCGGGTCAGGCTCGGGGGTTCGGGGTGTCGGGGTCGGGGTCGGGGTGTCGGGTCAGGCTTGGGGGTTCGGGGTGTCGGGGTCGGGGTCGGGGTGTCGGGGTCGGGGTGTCGGGGTCGGGGTCGGGGTCGGGTTCGGGGTGTCGGGGTGGGGGTCTCGGGGTCGGGGTCGGGTCTCGTGGTCGGGGTGTCGTGTCGGGGTGCCGGGTCGGGTCTGGGTACCGTGTCGGGTCGGGGTCGGGGTGTCGGGGTCGGGGTCGGGGTGTCGGGTCAGGCTTGGGGGGTCGGGGTGTCGGGGTCGGGGTCGGGGTGTCGGGGTCGGGGTCGGGGTCGGGGTCTCGGGGTCTGGTGTCGGGGTCGGAGTCGGGTGTTGGGGTCGGGGTCGGGGTCGGGGTCTCGGGGTCGGGGTGTCGTGTTGGGGTGCCGGGTCGGGGTCAGGGTACCGTGTTGGGTCGGGTTTTTTTCCTTTTCTTCTTCTTCCTCTTTTTCCTTTTCTTCCTTTTTTCCTTCTTCTTCTTCTTCTTCTTCTTCATCATCTTCTTCCTCCTTTCCTTTTCCTCTTCTTCTTCTCCTCCTCTCCTCTTTTTTCTTCTTCTTCTTCCTATTTCCTTTTTCCTCTTCTTCTTCTCCTCCTCTCCTCTTTTTTCTTCTTCTTCTTCTTCTTCATCTTCTTCTTTTTTTCTTCTCCTCCTCCTCTTCTTCTTCTTCTCCTGATCTCCTCTTTTTCTCTTTTTCTTCTTTCCTAAAACTAAACTAAACCTAAAACTAAAACTAAAAAAACAGAAAAAGAAAAAAACTAAATCTAAACCTAAAACTAAACTAAAACTAAACTTATAAACCTAAAACTAATCCTAAAACTAAAACTAAATCTAAACTAAACATAAACCTAAAACTAAAAAAACAGAAAAAAGGAAAAAAAAGGAAGAAGATCACCTGCAGGGTGGAGGAGGGGGGCGGTGCGGCCTGGGGCGGCGGAGGAGCGGGGCGGGGCGGCCTGGGGCGGCGGAGGAGGGGGCGGGGCGGCCTGGGGCGGCGGCGCCGGGCCCGGCAGGGGAGGCGGGGCGTGGAGGTGCCGGGGCGCCGGGGCGCGGAGGTGCCGGGGCGCCGGGGCGTGGCGGCGCCCAGACAGCAGGGCGGTGGGGCGGCGGGGGCAACGGGGCGGGGGGCGCTGGGGCGGCGGCGGGGGCGCTAGGGCGGCGGCGGGGCGTGGTGCGACGGGGCGGTGGAGGTGGGAGAGAAAGAGGGAGAGAGGGGGTGTGGGGCGCGGCCCCGTTAACGTTACGTGGGGCCTCCCTCTTTGCCGTCCGCCTTCTTGCTCTTTGCCGTCCGCTAGCGGACAGCGAAGAGGGGGCCCGTTAGGTTTTTTTTTTGCAGCTCGTCAGTGGGGCCCCTCCCTCTTTGCCGTCCGCTAGCCGACGGCAAAGAATCTTTGTCGTCCGCTAGCACACGGCAAAGAACATGCTGATGGCAAACTTGGTCTTTGCCATCAGCCAGTTTTTGCCGTCTGCTTTTTGGAAGTTGATGGCAAAGAGCTTCTTTGTCGTCCGCTAGCGGACGGCAAAGAACTGGCAGATGGCAAACTAGCTGATTCCAGTAGTGCTTGCTTCAGGTTGCGGAATTCCTCACACTTGCTCTCAACAACACTTTGAGGAATGTGGTGAGATTTGAAGTCTTGACAGAATTCATCCCAGGTAATCACACGGCCTCCTCTGGAATCTTTGTATTGCTGATACCATTCTGCAGCTTGGTCTTTGAGTTGGAACGAGGCAAACTTGACAAAGTCCTTAGGCCTGACGTTGCTGCACTCGAAATGCTTGCAGATATCCACAAGCCAATCATCAGCGTCTGTTACCTTGACATAGTTGCTGAAGGTCTTTGGCTGGTTAGCGAGGAACTGGTTGAGTGTAGCAAACTGATTCTGATTGTTGCCATGGCCATGATTCCCTTGGTTGCGCTCTTGCAACAGTTGCATGATCAACTGCGTGTTTGCATTGGTAGCGGCCATCACAGCTTGCCATGCCTCCGGAGCTGGAGGTGGTGGTGGCGGATCAGGATTGGAACGTGTAGGAGGAGCCATCCTGAAGAGGGTGACATATGTTAGCATCTTAACAAACATATATTCAAGATGAATCAAATGGATTGAAATTGCGACATATAGTCTTAACATCCGAACAAAATGAGCGAAAGCATTCCAATTGAAATGGTCACACTTCCATAAATTGAGAAGCCACTTAGATAGAGGTAGAAGAATAAAACAACAAAGTACGGACAAGAACAAATACTTGGTGAGGATTACCCAATCCCAAACCAAATATCCGCGGAAGAAATACTAGAGCTACATGAATTGCCACCTATGAAACTCCCGAACCTTTTCGGTTATGCAATCAGGTGTTGGGGATACAAGAGAAGCATGATATCTCACCCAAAGCTATAAAATCCTACATCCAGTTGTATCCATCCTTCAACACATAACCAAGAAACCTTCGGAAATCATTTACCTCAACCTTCAAAAATCATCCATTAGACAAGTTATGGCAATACTCCAGAACTCCTGCCACAGTATTGGGTGGCGTCCAGGTTATCTCACCAACAACTGCATAAAAGAGATTTTCGATGTAGGCGAAACTCAGGTATTCCAGAATTGCAACGATAACATTGTGACGACAACACCTCAGAGCTCAACTCCCCGGGACACTGCCACAACCCCTAAATGTCAGGAGGCACCAAGAACAATGTTCTCGTCACAAATCCATCGGAACAATTCCAAGATACCCGCGTGATCCTAATTTTTTTAGTGAAATTTGAGAAGAGAAGAGTCAAAACTCTACGTCAGGATGCCTCACCAGAGCGATGAAGGGACTAGGAGTAAAAAGAATCCTACTCTCCGATATATATAATCCTAAATGACTCAAAACATTTTTCTAGACTCAACAACGCTAGCGATTCGATCAAGTAGGGGGCTCCTAAGGTCGGGGAAGGCTTTAATTACCAACTTGTAACCCCCTCGATGCGGCTATATCTCCCACGTGTCGAAGCACGACTTAGAGGCATAATCGCATTGAAAGCAATGTCGCAAGTGAGGTAATCTTCACACAACCCATGTAATAAATAAGGGAAAGAGATACGTAGTTGGCTTACACTCGCCACGTCACACAATAGCATAAATAACATTACATTCATCCAGATACACTCATGGTCCGACTACGGAACCAAAATAAAGAACAACCCCAAATGCGACAAAGTCCCCGATCGCCCCAACTGGGCACCACTACTAATCGTCTGGAAAGGAAACATAGTATCGTCCTGAGTCCTCATCGAACTCCCACTTGAGCTCAGTCGAATCACCTGGAGTGGTAACATCGGTCCTTGCATCTGGTTTTGGAAGTAATCTGTGAGTCACGGGGACTCAGCAATCTCACACCCTCGCGATCAAGACTATTTAAGCTTATAGGAAGGGTAAAAGTATGAGGTGGAGCTGCAGCAAGTGACTAGCATATATGGTGGCTAACATACACAAATGAGTGCGAGAAGAGAAGGCAAAGGCATGGTTGATAAACTATGATTGGGAAGTGATCCTAGAACAACCTACGATCAAACATAACTCGAGACCGTGTTCTCTTCCCGTACTCCGCCGAAAAGAGACCATCATGTCCACACACTCTGTTGATTCATTTTAGTTAAGTTAAAGGTTATCTACAACCGGACATTAACAAATTCCCATCTGCCCATAACCGCGGGCACGACTTTGGAAAGATCAAATCCCTGCAGGGGTGTCCCAACTTAGCCCATCACAAGTTCTCACGGTCAACGAAGGATATTCCTTCTCCCAAGACAACCCGATCAGACTCGGAATCCCGGTTACAAGACATCTCGACAATGGTAAAACTAAACCAGCAAAGCCACCCGAATGTCCCGACAAATCCTGATAGGAGCTGCACATATCTCGTTCTCAGGGCACATCGGATTGTCCAAACATCCGGTAGGCCAGCCCAGAGTTGCCCCTGGTGGCCACCGGTGGCTGACAGGTTGGACCAACACTCATAGGAGCACTGGCCCGGGGGTTTAAATAAAGATGACCCTTGAGTCCGCGGAACCCAAGGGAAAAGGAGGCTAGCTGGCGAATGGTAAGACCAAGGTTGGGCCTTGCTTGAGGAGTTTTATTCAAGGTGAACTGTCAAGGGGTTCCCATTATAACCCAACCGTGTAAGGAACACAAAATCAAGGAACATAACACCGGTATGACGGAAACTAGGGCGGCAAGAGTGGAACAAAACACCACGCATAAGGCCGAGCCTTCCACCCTTTACCAAGTGTATAGGTGCATTAAAGTAGACACGATACAATAATGATATCCCAACAATAAACATGTTCCAACAAGGAACAACTCCAATCTTCACCTGCAACTAGCAATGCTATAAAAGGGGTTGAGAAAAGCAGTAACATAGCCAAACAACGGTTTGCTAGGACAAGGTGGGTTAGAGGTTGACATGGCAATATGGGAGGCATGATAAGCAAGTGGTAGGTACCGTATCATAGGCATAGCAAAAGAGCGGGCATCTAGCCAGCAAAGATAGAAGTGATTTCGTGGGTATGGTCATCTTGCCTGCAAAGTTCTCCGAGTTGACGTTAGCTTGATCCTCGTAAGCATACTCAACGGGCTCCTCGATCACGTACTCGTCTCCCAGCTCTACTCAAGCAAGAACAACAAGCAAAGGGAGACACAATCAACCACGTGCAACGCACAAACAACATGATGCAAAACATGTCATGATATGCGGGATGCGATATGCGATGCATATGCATGATTCGGAAAGGAATGATTGAACCTGGCCTCAACTTGTAAAACCAAGAGTGCCACTAGAAAGAGGATTTGATTTCGGTCAAAATCGATATAAAGATCACCGGAATCGGATGCACGATTTGGAAATGGCAAGCAAAACAAATATGGCACCGATCTGCGATTAACAGCACGAGACCATCTAAATGCATCAAGAATAACAAGCTACTGCGCCCAAACATAGCAAAAAAATACATGGCAGGGATCCACTCAATATGCTTGACAAAAGATGAACACTGAGCTACGGCTAATTCACTCAATATTAGGTTCAAACAAGCATGGCAAAAGTGAAAAAGATATCAGGTTACAGACTTAGCGAAAATAACAACATGTCAGTAATTTAACATCAAGAAGCAATGTTAAGAGCAAGATAACAACATGCTACAGGAACATATCATGGAAAAGCAAGGCCTGAGATGAAGCCACCCAAAGCATACAACAAAAGTCCCTTACTAACCATAATCAAAAAGGGATCATAAAATACAATGGCAACCATGTGAACATAGCAATTATCGTTAACAGATTCAGACTTAGTAGAAAACTGGAACATGGCAAAACAGATAACAAGTAGGCATGTTTACGAGCTCAATGCACTCACTACAAGGCATTGCATGACAATCTAAGCATACACCCAGCAAGTACACATGGCATAGAAGCTATACATGGCAAGAACAAAAACATAGCATGCACGGATCAACTACAACAAGCTCGGCAAAAATGCTTAACATGTAAACATTCTGCGAGGAACATTTTATAGCAAAAGTAGAGCTCGATTGTCTCAAGCTAGGGTGCTCCATAAATGCAAACAAAGACATAGATGGATAGAGCACCACAATATCTACAAAACATCCTTACTGATCATGCTCAAAAGAGGCACGGATCACTCGGTAGCAACATGAACACATGGCATAAAAATATAAACAGGGCAATGGCTTAGAATATTTCTAATTCCCTAAAATCGGCAACAATAAGTAAGCTACTTTGCATGCTTGTGCTAGTCACCAGAGAGATCACAAAAATACATGGCATACACCCCTGTAAAGATGACATGGCATACTCCAAAACACATGTAGAGCTCAAGATCATAGGAGGCACACATCAATCATGGCAAAAATGACAAATATCCAATTGCTGATAAGGATCTGAAACAAGATCACATAGCCCTCTTGCAACAGCATTTAGGACATCAAGATGAGCTCAAATGAACATGATGCAATGAGATGAAATGAAGTATTCGTCGAGACGAACATTTCGATATGCTACACGCATGAATCGGAGCAACGGTTGCAAAGTTATGAGATGATGAAGTATGCAAAATAATTAGGGTTAGGAGGGGAAAAGTCAACCGACTCGTCCAGATCCAGATCCGGGGCACTATAGCTGAGGTCGCCGGAGTACTGTAGCTGGCCGGAGCGGGACTTGCCGGACTTGGAGGGAGCTCGCCGAAGGGAGTCATTGGAGCACGCCAGTCGAAGAGGAGGAACTTGCCGGGGCGGTGGTGCGCTTGGAGGGCGAGGGGCGGTGCGCGGTGGCTCCGGCGGAGGAGCTCGGTGACCAGATCGGCGGGGGCAGCGGTCGCCGGTGAAGGCGCGAGGCGGCGGCGCTCGGTGGCTCCAGCGGAGGAGCTCGGGGACCGGATCGGCGGGGGCGGCGGTCGCCCGCGCTGGCGCGAGGCGGCGGCGCGCTCCGGCCGGGAGTTGCGGGCGGCGGGGTGGAACGAGGCGGGTGGCGGTGCCACGTGTCGGTCACTCACTCGCTCGGGGCGGTGTCCGGCGCGGAGGTAGACATGTCCGGCGGCAGCGCGAGCAAATTTTTAGGGTTAGGGTGGTTTGGACCCGGAATTTCGGGGAGGGGTGCTCTTTTATAGAGGTAGGAGGAGCTAGGAGGATCCAAATTGAGCACGGTTTGAGGCCACGCGATCGTGATCGAATGGCCTAGATGATGGAGGGGGTTTAGGTGGGTTTTGGGCCACTTTGGACGGGTGTTGGGCTATCAAATGAAGGACACCGGGGCCTTTTCGGTCCCTCGGTTAACCATTGGAGTATCAAACGAAGTCCAAATGGTACGAAACTTGATGGTGGTCTACCGGTAGTAAACCAAGGCTGCATGAAAAGTCTCGGTCCAATCCGAAAACGTTTAACACCCACACACGAAAAGAGGTAGAAAGGGACACCGGACGACATAGGAGCGCCGGAATGCAAAACGGACAACAGGGAAAATGCTCGGATGCATGAGACGAACACGTATGAAAATGCTATGCACATGATGACATGATATGAGATGCATGACAAAGACAAAACAACCCGAAGACAAAAACCCGACAACGAGGAAATAACATAACTTAGTGCCGGAAAAGGCAAGAGTTGGAATACAAATATGGCATGTTACATACGGGGTGTTACAACAAGCATGCAAACTAGGCTTCGTGATATTGCTGTTTTCAGGGACATAGGATTTTGCTGTCTTTTGCCTGCTGTTATTTTGATGCCATGTAAACCTGATGCTACAGTGAGATCCATGCTTGTTTTGAGATACTTCAGTATGGGTGTTTTGAACATTTGGTTATGATCTATCCATTCATGCCCCTGTTTGCAATTATCAAGTGCCCTAGCATGTCTTGTTCTTGCTCTACTTTTTCTCTGAAATGTTCTTGGCAGATTGTTTACATGTTAATCAATTTTTCCACGGTTGTTTCTAGTGATCCATTCATGTTATGAACTTGCTCTTGCCATGGTTAGCTTCATGGGCTTGTCATATTGCAGTAGGTATGCTTATTTTGTCATGCAATGCTTTGTGGTGAGTGTTTTGAGCTCGCAAAGATGCCTTCATAATTATGTTTATGCCATGCTATGTTTTCTGCTAAGTCTAAAACTATTAATCTAACTTGCTATGTTTACATGGGTGCCATCATATCTTCTCTGACATTTTGGCTCATGATCAGTAAGGTACTTTTGTGTTATGCGTTTAGTAGATTCATGCCATGCCTTGTGTTGCTATGATATGTGCATGTAGCATGTTGTTCGCTTGCTCTAAACAAGGCTTCCTAATGTTATTCCTCGCATGTTAGTATTTTCGCTAAGTCTGTGATGCTGATATCTTTTGCACTTTTGCCATGCTTGTTTGAACCTTCTCTTGTGTGATTTAGCCGTAGATCAGTGTTTATGTTTTGTCAAGAATGTTGTGTACATCACTGCCATATGCTTTGTTGATTTGTTGGAGTGCAGTAGCTTAGTTTCTTGTTGCATGCTAACTAGCATCGTGCTGTTAATTACAGTTTTGCACCATCCTTGTTTTGCTTGCCATTCGCAAACCGTGCATCCGTTTCCGGTGATCCTTATATCGATTTCAAACAAAATCATCTCATCTTTCCTGCGGCATACTTGGTTTGCCAAGTTGATGCCTTGATCATTCTTTCCCTTACGAAGCACGCATATGCATTGCATATCATGTCTTGCATATTGCCAGGTCTTGCATCATGTTGCTTGTGCATTTCACCGTGATTGATTGTTGGTCCTTTGCTTGTGTTCTTGCTTTAGGTAGAGTTGGGAGACGAGTACGTGATCGAGGAACCTGTTGAGTGCGCTTACGAGGGTCAAGCTTTCGACAACTCTGAGAACTTTGCAGGCAAGATGACCATACCCTCAAAATCACTTCTATCTTTGCTTGCTAGTTGTTTGCTCTTTTGCAATGCCGCGCTACCTACCACTTGCTATATCATGCCTCCCATATTGCCATGTCAAGCCTCTAACCCACCTTTCCTAGCAAACCGTTGTTTGGCTATGTTACCGCTTTGCTCAACCCCTCTTATAGCATTGCTAGTTGCAGGTGAAGATGAAGTTTGTTCCTTGTTGGAACATGGATATTGTTGGGATATCATTATTATATCTTATTTACTTTAATGCATCTATCTACATGGTAAAGGGTGGTAGGCTCTACCTTTTGCCTGGTGTTTTGTTCCACAGTTGCCGCCCTAGTTTCCGTCATACCAGTGTTATGTTCCTTGATTTTGCGTTTCTAACACAGTTGGGTGTTATGGGAACCCCTTGACAGTTTGCTTTGAATAAAACTCCTATAGCAAGGCCCAACCTTGGTTTTACCATTTGCGTCACCACCACCTATACTTTTCCCTTGGGAGTCGCGCTCCCGAGGGTCATCTTTATTGTTAACCCCCCCCCCCCCCCCGGGCCAGTGCTTCTCTAAGTGTTAGTCCGAACTGAGCTTCCTGTATGGCCACCTCGGGGAAACTTGAGGGTTGGTTTTACTCGTAGCTAGTCTCATCCAGTGTAGCACTGAGAACGAGATATGTGCGACTCCTATCGGGATTGTTGGCACATCGGGCGGCTTTGCTGGTCTTGTTTTACCATTGCCGAAATGTCTTGTAACTGGGATTCCAAGACTGATCGGGTCTTCCCGGGAGAAGGAATATCCTTCATTGACCGTGAGAGCTTGTGATGAGCTAAGTTGGGACACCCCTGCAGGGTTTTAAACTTTCGAAAGCCGTGGCAGCGATTATGTGGCAGATGGGAATTTGTTAATGTCCGGTTGTAGAGAACTTGACACTTAACTTAATTAAAATGAACCAACCACATGTGTAGCCGTGATGGTCTCTTCTCGGCGGAGTCCGGGAAGAGAACACGGTCTTGTGTTATGCCTGATTGTAAGTAGTTTCAGGTTCACTTCTTGATCTTTTCTAGCTTCTCGACTGTGCGTTGCTTCTCTTCTCGGTCTCTTTTGCGTATGTTAGCCACCATATATGCTAGTGCTTGCTGCAGCTCCACCTCATTATCCTTTTCCTATCCATAAGCTTAAATAGTCCTGATCGCGAGGGTGTGAGATTGCTGAGTCCTCGTGACTCACGGATACTTCCAAACAGTTGCAGGTGCCGACGATACCAGTGCAGGCTATGCTACCGAACTCAAGTGGGAATTCAATGAAGACTTGGGTCGCTGATGTCTACTACACAACCTTCTTCTTGTAGACGTTATTGGGCCTACAAATGCAGAGGTTTGTAGGAAAGTAGCAAATTTCCCTCAAGTGGATGACCTAAGGTTTATCAATCCGTAGGAGGCGTAGGATAAAGATGGTCTCTCTCAAGCAACCCTGCAACCAAATAACAAAGAGTCTCTTGTGTCCCCAACACACCCAATACAATGGTAAATTGTATAGGTGCACTAGTTCGGTGAAGAGATGGTAATACAAGTGGTATATGGATAGTATATATGGGTATTTGTAATCTGAAATTATAAAAACATCAAGGTAGCAAGTGATAAAAGTTAGCGTAAATGGTATTGCAATGTGTGGAAACAAGGCCTAGGGTTCATACTTTCGCTAGTGTAAGTTCCCTCAACAATACTAACATAATTGGATCATAAAACTATCCCTCAACATGTAACAAAGAGTCACTCCAAAGTCACTAATAGCGGAGAATGAACGAAGACATTATGGTAGGGTACGAAACCACCTCATAGTTATTCTTTCCAATCAATCCGTTGGGCTATTCCTATAAGTGTCACAAACAGCCCTAGAGTTCGTACTAGAATAACACCTTAAGACACAAATCAATCAAAACCCTAATGTCACCTACATACAACAATGTCAACTCAAGTATCCGTGGGTACGATTATACAATATGCATCACACAAACTCAGATTCATCTATTCAACCAACACAAAGGAACACAAAGAGTGCCCCAAAGTTCTACCAGAGAATCACGACGAAAACATGTGCCAACCACTATGCATAGGTTCATGGGCAGAACCCGCAAGTTGGTCACCAAAACATACATCAAGTGAATCACGTGATATCCCATTGTCACCACAGATATCCACGACAAGACATACATCAAGTGTTCTCAAATCTTTTAAAGACTCAATCCGATAAGATTACTTCAAAGGGGAAACTCAATTCATTACAAGAGAGAAGAGGGGGAGGAGAAATATAAGATCCAACTATAATAGCAAAGCTCGCGGTACATCAAGATCGTGCCATATCAAGAACACGAGAGAGAGAGAGAGATCAAACACATAGCTACTGGTACATACCCTTAGCCCCTAGGGAGAACTACTCCCTTCTCGTCATGGAGAGCATCGGGATGATGAAGATGGCCACCAGAAAAGGATTGCCCCCTCCGGCAGGGTGCCGGAACCGGTCTAGATTGGTTTTCGGTGGCTACGGAGGCTTCTGGCGGCGGGACTCCCGATCTATCTTGCGTTCTGGAAGTTTTAGGGTATATGGAGTTATATAGGTAGAAGAAGCATGTTAGGGGAGCCACGGGGGCCCCACGAGGCAGGGGGCGCGCCCTAGGGAGGTGGGCGCGCTCCCACCCTCGTGGGCAGCTCCCGTATTTTCTGACGTGGGGTCCAAGTCCATCAGGTGTGTTTCCTTCCAAAAATAACTTCTCCAATTGATTTCTTTCCATTTCGACACACTGAAATAGGCATAAAACAACAAATCTGGGCTGGGCCTCCGGTTAATAGGTTAGTCCCAAAAGTAATTAAAAGTTGATAATAAAGCCCAATATTTCCCAAAACAGTAGATAATATAGCATGGAGCAATCAAAAATTATAGATACGTTGGAGACGTATCAGCCGCTATTATGTTTCCTTTCCTGTTGATCAGTAGTCGAGCCCGGTTGGGACGATCGGCGATCTAGCATTTGGGGTGGTATTTCTTTATTTTCGTTCCATAGTCAGACCTTTGTTTGTACCTTGGATGATGTATTTATATTTTTGTATTGTGTGAAGTGGCGATTGTAAGCCAACTCTTTATCCCTTTCTTATTCAGGACATGGGATTGTGTGAAGATTACCCCTCTTGAGACAAACTACCATGCGACTATGCCTCTAAGTCATGCCTCGACACGTGGGAGATATAGCCGCATCGTGGATGTTACAGGACGACACATGACCTCCGCGAGGAGCGGCCTCCTTTGGATGGCTCCTAAGGAGCGAAGATTTCTGTGCAAGTCTCAACTCATGAGGTTCGGATGACGTGAGCCATGATGACCAAGGCTAGGCAGGCGCCAGCGGGCGTAGTTTACCAGTTTCTCCTTTGGTGCTAAGGAGGCAAGCGCAGGTGCAGAGTCCCGAGGAATCAGCCAAAGGTTTACATTCTCATGCAACAAGACCAAGACCGCCAGGACGGCAGGACGGAGGTCATCGCCGAGGCCACCGCGGTGTCACGACTAGAGGCTTTTGCAAGTGAAGACTACTTTTGTCACGATAGCATGCATTAGTTGTCTCCCTTCGGATTTGGCCGTTGTGGGATCCCTTCCCGGCCTCATTTGGGAAGCGGACCAAGGCCACTATAAATAGGGCCAAGCCACCACCAAAGAGGCGGATCCGAATCCCAGAAATATTCCTCTCCCACCAGCTCAAGAACACTCCTCCACCCGAGGTTATTCTCCCACTATACTAGTTTCTCACCAGCCCCTCAAGGCCATTCGACCACAAAGCAGGAGTAGGGTTTTACACCGGAAGGTGGCCCGAAGCTGGGTAAATTGTTGTGTCCCCGTTTCCTTCCTGTTCATCGAGCTAGGCCTAGAGATTAGCGAGTAGGCAGACTAGGGAGGTTGAGTTCTTCGCACGCACCCCAGAGTTCGAACCTCTCAAGTGTCTGCGGAACCCAAAATCCGACATTTGGCATGCCAGGAAGGGGTGCGTCGGAGCCTCTCTACTACCGGTCGATTTGCCACCACTCCACCGCTCCTATATCTGAAGCTCATCGAGCTCGTGCTGAGCGTCGGGCCGCCCTCGCCGTTCGCGTTGCTCAGAAAGCACTGGCGGGTGACGGCTGCCCTCGCTGTCCCCCGTCACCCGTGGTAAGCACCGCTATCGGCCCCGCGGGCCATGAGCAGAAGGCTTCGTCGGTGCATCGTTCCATGCGGCGAGACGGGCGCACCGCCACCCTGTTGTTAACTCCGACTGCTTCGTCCTCCAATGCTCGTCATGGTCCTGCGAACGCGTAGGCTGCGTTGCTCAAGGCACGCGAGCTCCTGCGCTACCGCCCCCTCGACGATCTCTACAAGGATTGACTGGACCACATCACCGATCTCATCAGCGTCGTCGGGGATTCTCCTACACCATCTCTCGTGCTGCCTCGCCCGCCACCTGCTGCGGGTGATGTGGCTCATGCAGCACCTCATCCACCTCCCAGGCAGGACGCCGTCATCGAGCCCTGGCGCGAGGCTCCACGACGCGAGCCGCCGCACAGAGCGCCCGCGCGATGAGGTAAGCTACCAGGTGGTGAAGCAGCTACAAGGAGAGGCGCGTGCACTTCCAGCACCTCCACGTTAAGAATGTGCGCCGCATGTGGTGTTGGCGCGCTACCGCCAAGATCAGGCTCCACTCTGCATCGGGCTCCCGTGACCACTACTGGGTGTTGCGCGTTCACTCTGTAGCTCCGCAGCGCCGGCTAGCCAGGGAAGTTCAAGCCCGACCAGCCTCCATGCAACGACGGCTGCCCCGACCCTGCTGAGTTCCTGCAGCTCGACGCGTTGAGCATCGAGGCAGCCAACGATGATGAGAAGGTTATAGAGAACTGGTTTCCCATGGTTAGTGCGCTCGTGGCTCATGAACCTCCCCGTGGGGGCGATCTCCTCCTGGGATGAGATGCGAGAGCGTTTCATCGCCAACTTCCAAGGCACTCACAACCGCCCGCCGACCGCGGGTGACCTACGACGAAGCGAGCAGCAGCTAGGAGAGACCTTGCAAAAGTACATCCAGCACTTCAACATTGTTCGCCTCAAGATCCCCAATGTGTCGAATGAGGCTATCATCTCAGCGTTTACTGATGGCGTCCGCGACGCCAAGATAAGGGAGGAGCTCACCATAGACGAGGACCTATGCACGGCTCTAGAGATGTTCAACATGGCAACCAAGTGCGCGAGAGATGAGGAGGGACACCTCTCCCTCATCGAGCTCCCGTAGACCGACCCAGAAGACAAGAATGCCAAGGCCAAGGATTTGAAGCGCAAGGGAGCAGCCGTACTCGTGGCCGAGCTAGAAATGAAGCGCAGCTGCGACCACCCAGAGTAATCCATGGGCAGCCGCCCGTTCTTTGTCTTCCACAACGTACACAACCACAACACCAATGACTGTCAAGAGCCCAGGGCCATCCGTGACGGGCGCCTCGGTCATCTCCCTAAGCACAAAGATCGAGGCTACAGCCTCGGAGGGAGCCGAGGCGTAGGACGCTGGGACGGCCGTGACCCTTGTCAGGAGTGGCGCGACCAGCCTCTTGAGGACCGCTTGCAGGGCCAGCCTCGCGACGGTGCCTGGAGAGATCAGCCTCGTGAGGAATGTCCTCAGGGGAATGCTGGCTTTCGCCCGCTGTCGCCACCACCAAGAAGGAACGACAATGACAACCAGGACGAGGGGCTAGGCGCTTCTAGGAACCTCGTGCCATCGCTTGCATCCTCGGCGGTGCTCACGACCCAGCCTCCCATCACATCTTCATGCAGTTCGTGCGCGAGGTGAACGCAGTCCTCCCCAACTCAAGGCAACATGCCCACTCAGATGGTCCAAGTACACCGTCACCTTCATCTCTTCCAACCAGCTCAAGTGCGTGGAACTGCTAGTGCCCTTCCAATGCCCTGATCGCCTACCATCAGCAACGTGCTCGTCACCAAGACACTCATCGATGGCGGTGCGGGGCTCATTGTCCTCTCCATCGAGACATTCGACCGACTCCAGGTGCCCTATGACCAGTTGCAGCCTACCAAGCCCTTCTCAGGAGTGACCGACGGCTCCACCACCCCGATAGGGCAGATCCGCCTCCCTGTCACCTTCGGCACCCGCGACAACTACCGCACCAAGCTGATCGACTCCGACATCACCCACATTCGCCTCCCGAACAATGCCATCCTTGGCTATCTGGCTCCGGCCAAGTTCATGGTTGTGACCCACCATGGCTACAATTCCCTCAAGATGCCAGGAAGCTACGGCATCATCATGGTCGCCTGCGAAGAGAAGGATGCAGTGTGCCCTCTCGCGCGCGCTACCAGGCTGCGGTGGTCGAGAACCCGAACAACGAAGGCGATGTCTACCCTCCGGAGGCTGTCCCAAGAAGAAGAAGGAGCTCCTCCACCAAGGACCTCAGGAGGGCGGAGCATCTGGCGGTACCACCTCAAGCCCTGCGCCCATTGACGGGGCGCCTCCCTCTCTCGCATAGGAAGGCGCACCCGCCACCCCTCTCAGGGTGTGCTTGGGGGCTCTCCTTTGGAGGGCCTCTGATCTAACCAGCGTCACACGGGAGGTATTCGGGCACCATGTGGAGGCGTGCTTCAATGCGTGCTTTCATGAGGAAAGTGCAGGGCGCGAGGCGCCAGGCGCTCAGGAGTTCATGAACTAGACAACCGAGGAGCTTCAGGAGGCAAGAGCTATGCGAGGCGACCGGTGCCCACAACCCTATGCGGCTCCGTACCCCAGGGAGGACCGTGAGTTGCGCGCCTGCATCAACAACCATAGGCTCAACAGGGCCGCGTCTGAGGAGCTCTTCTGGCCGCCCCGCGTTGGCTGGTGCTAGGGACTACCACAAAGCTACGTTCACATGCCCTTCGGCTTGCTGAAATGGGCTATCGTGCATCAGCGCCACATGCCGAGCATCCTGGCAGCTCATGAGGCCAGACACCTGGTGATCCTATCAGAGATGGCGATGGATCCTCGCGTGCCCTCAGGGTCTCCAGAGCCTCCCGAGGTTCATGGCCTGGGCGGCTCATGAGTAGCGACTTCGGCAACGCGCATCTTAAGCTACTTCAACACTTCTTCAGCAACGGTGCCAGGTGACATTTTTTTGGTTCATTCAGTTGGGGGCGCCCCTCGGGATGCATTATCCCCAAACCGCGTGGGTCCGTCCCTGCGACATGTATCCTTCTTGCATCTATTAGAACTGGCTTTACCTTCGATCATTAGCTGCTTTATGATCACCTACTTGCCTGGTGCTCTATCACCCGTCGCGGCCTCCCTGAACTGCTGACCTGCCTCTTTCTTGTCCCGCAACGGGGGCTACACATGCTTGCACAACGAGGTTGCCGGAGCCGGGCGGTGACGCGGAGGCGGCGACCGGCGTGAGGCGAGGACGGTGGCGGTGAACCAGGGCCGCTTGAAAAATCTCGGTCCAATCCGAGAACGTTTAACACCCGCACACGAAAAAAGGCAAAAGGGGGCGCCGAAGGACATAGGAGTGCCGGAATGCAAAACGGACAACGGGGAAAATGCTCGGATGCATGAGACGAACACGTATGCGAATGCGATGCACATGATGACATGATATGAGATGCATGACATGGACAAAATGCAAAATGAAGACAAAACCCAACCACGAGGGAATATCATAACTTAGAGCCGAGAATGGCAAGAGTTGGAATACAAATATGGCAAGTTATATATAGGGCGTTACAGCGGACAAGAGGCATTGTGGTCTGCTTATTTCTGAAAATAGCGGTGCTTAAATTTAGTGGAATGCACAAGAATTTTAGATGGTTAGTACACTACATGGTTCATTTCAGCATTCCAACTGAGAACACAATTATAATTGGTTATTCTGGAATGAGAGAACCTAACCCTAGATGGTGGCAACAAGAAAAACCAGAGTGAACACCTGGAATTTAAAGCCTTCCTAGGGAGGCCCTTTGCTAAGACAAGCCTTGCTTGATTTGTCCTGATTTGTAAACCTTGTCACAACTTTGAATTTTGCTGTGAACTAGTATATATTTGTTATGTTCTATGAATCATTGGGATGTATAAAATTGCTTAACTAATGCTTTTCAAGGATTTTATGAAGCTGAGTTTAATGTGAATGTTCCACATGAACACTGGACTAGCGTGTGAACGTTTGGAATTTACATTGTGGCCTCAGTTAACTGCATGAACCACTTAAACAAGATACGTAGTTGCATATATGTCAGACAATAGATTATTGATTGTTAGCTGGCCGATAGCCGAATTATCTAGTGTTGAAGCAAGCTAAGCCAATGTGTCATGTTTTGCACTACTACTTACAAGTGAGGTAGCACCAACAGTATTTACAAGTACTTAAGAAGCCTTATGTACCCTATGTATACGTCGGTGCACAGTTCTCGATCGAGTACTCTATTTCATCAAACACACACTATTCATATGATAAACCATGACAACTCATGTTTTACCATGCCATATTCATGAAAAACCTAGTGAGGTCGCATCTATTTCGGCAACAATTAGGATGGTTCTCATATGATTCATGGGCACACAAAAGTAGCAGCATTTCCCATAGAAGGATTCAAACAGAGTACTATCCCATGAGGACTCGACAATAGGAAAGGTTTGGATAATTACACACAATCCAAACTAGTATTAAACACTACCTGGGGTAACTATTTCATGCCTCAATCTAATTTGGGATGGACACAAGATGGACCTTGCCATGAACATCATCGAGGACGTCCATCACCAGCTCAGTCATATGAACCTTCCTGAAGATAACCTTGTGGCCTTGCGACTCATAAATGAAGGAGTAGCTTTGAACTTATTGTGGCTCAGTACACCCTAGACAACATGCCTAACAATAGTGAGGCTGGAATACATCTCGACATTGGTATAAGTGCAAATGGCTTCCAGGATCCAACAACCTAAGAACTATGTTTTCCAAGTGCGTATATGTAGGTCATCCGCCTCATAGCGAGTGACATGTACAACCAAACAATCCTTGTCTGCATCAGGGCTCTAATTGAAATAGAAGCAACTAAATTACTTTCCAATACAAGAAACACAAGTTATTTAAACAACTATGTAGAGTCAAAAGAATGCATGACAGGGAAGGTAGCATGGCATCGAAGCTAATAAAATTTTGCATTATTTATCACCACATACTTAGATGAAAAACCATAATCGAGATCAGCAAAGAAGTAACTCACCTTGGGCAGCTCAGCGAGGGGGGGGGCATATCCTTCAAACAAGAAAACTGCTCCTGCTGGGCCACGAGGGATGTAACCTCAAACAGGTCGTTAACCATCTCAGTAGTGGCCGTGAGCGTATCCGTGGTTGGCTCGGTGGCTGCCTCCATCTTCTTGGAGCTCTCTGCCTCACGGAGATAACCATCCCACGTCTACTCCAACATTGGCAGATCTTTGCCTGGTTCTCCTTAGTTCATCATGAAACTGGCGAATACTAGGAGACCAGTGAAAGGAAAACACAATCGCAATGACAATGAAACAAAAAAGAGAGTGAGAATCTGTTACTGCTTTGCAAAAGGACCTTCTTTTGAATGATAATATACCAACATCATGGATCCGCTTACCTTCTCTTCGTTGGGAGAGAAGAACGGTGGCAGATGCGAGTGTTGGCTTTCTTGAAGATGGTGAGGGAGAAGGGGATTCAGCGAAGAGTGAAATATTGGTTGCTTCGTCCGTCACACTTAGACTGCATGGAGGTGGGGTTTTGTGATACGACGGCTCGCTACTGCCGCGCTACGACCGGGGTGACTCTCCGCCTACATACTGCCTTCTAATTTGGTGGATGACATTTGGGCCCGCACGCTGTATGGCCCACATGTCGATAAACAAAAGTAAAACGACATTCAGTAGGGGCAGACGTTTTGATGACCTCGGAGGAGCTAGAAGCAGTAGTGTATCCATTGTACTAGTAGTAATTCTTTTTCTAGGCAGTTGTATAGTGTCTCCATGGTACTAGTTGTAATTGTCTCTCTCGGCCCAAGACAAAACAGCCCATCCACCCTAGTATATAATAAAGTCAATTCAAAAGCCCATCTATTTACATAATGAGAGGCGCTACACACACCCAGCACACCACCCCCCCAAAAAACCTGGGTGCTCTTTTTCCTCCTCACTCCAACCCACCTCACGTCAGCTTGCTCCACTCGTACCCCCAAATTCCCCACCTCACTCCTATAGAAAACCCCAGCTCCCCTTCTTCCTCACTACAACAGAAAAACCCCAGCTCCCCTTCTTGTTCACTCGCACTACAACTAGGCTCGTCATTTGTTACTCTACTCAAATCCATGAGCTCGACTTGACGCCCTCGAGGAAAATGGAGTCAACTGACCCCAGTGCCACGAAGATGAGGCTCCCGCCAGCGGTGACGCCCGTTGTAGATCTCGCACTTGGCAGCGCGAGGAGAAGCGCGAGCCAGCCGCCCGTCGGATCCCAGGAACCCATAGAATCTCGGGTGGACCGCATCAGCGATCTCCCAGACGCCATCCATGGGGAGACCATCTCGCTTCTCTCCACCAAGGATTGCTTTCACACCCAAGTCCTCTCAATTTGGTGGTACCCTCTATGGCACGTCCTTCCCCTTAATATCGACTATCATAAGCGATCTCTCTTTAATGATTTTAAACTCCCCAGAGCCATCATCTCCTCCCACTAGTGCTTCGTTCAAAACCTCTACATCCCGTCATGCTACCTAAGCAAGCATACCATGCCCTGCACAGTAGACGCCTGGCTAAAATCCTCTTAATTCACAGAACTACAGTTGCTTGAGTTCTACTATTCCCCACAAAATCACCTACCAGATATCGAACACCATGTACTTGTGCCCTTAGCACCGATGTCCATCTCGTGGTTTTCCTACTCTCTCCACACCCCCACCTTTGCGATGTACTACCTACCATACAATATGGTACTAAACCTTCGACTCCCATGTATCAAAAAACTTTCACTTGTGTGGGTTCGTATATCGGAGGCCTCATTGCACAGCATCATCCACTCCAGTTGCTTTGCCCTGGATTGCTTGGTGCCTGTTTTCATAGTTAGAATCAGATTTCTCCAAATAAAGTCGCCTAACCTTGTAATTACTGGAATTTCTTTTGACGGAAGGCAGCTCATCATCCAAGATGCCCCTTCACTTCAAAGGTTCATCCTTGATTCTAGTTATTAACCATCGCAAATAACCTTCCTCTCTATTCCTATATTGCAGACCATGGGTGTAATACATGATCTCTCTGCTCATTTCAGGATGGTTTATTGCACCACAGTTCTTCAGGTATTGTACTTTTTGACAGAAAGACTGTAACGGAACCCCCTATAGTATAATTGGTGCAACAAACCCAAATTGCAAGTAACGTGCCTTGAACCTGGGTTGGTGGGAAGGCATCAGCCCCTTCCCACCACTAGGCTATGCCATAGTCGGCGGTAAATTATCATCTACAGTTGTAACCATAAGATGCATTTTAAATTTCTACGCACAAGTTATATATAAACTTGGAGTACACATTTTATACAAATATAGTGTTCTATGCTCAATGAAGAGTTTCTCCATGGATAGCCTATCAATGGTGCTGGAATATGTCAAGATCTTATATATACAAATGAATAGTTTTGATCTGAACAAGATTATTGGCTTGCTGCAAAGCTTTCTATGTCTGGAGAAGTTGTATATAAAGGTGATAATTTCACACACATTGGAAGGCCGCATATAGTGTACTAGAATTAACCATTCAGCTGTTGCTCTTTCGACACTCGTTTTTTAGACCTTAACTATTTTCAATCTTCATGCCTATTTAGGCAACAGGACGGGGTAAGAAAGTTATAACCAATCGATGGGTTCGTAAGCACCGGGATTTTCTCACTTCGCATGACATTTGATTGAAGACAATAACGCTAGAACGATATGCAGCCAACCATGCAAACACTAGATTTGTTACATTCTTCCTGCTGAATGCGAGGTTACTATTGTCCATCGAGCTTAAGTTTATTAGCAGCATGGTTTTGACGGAACGGATGGGTATGTTGAAGAGAAAAAAAAGGAGTTTCAGGTGGAGAAAAGAGCTTCTGAACGTGTTGGGCTTCTATTTACAACATCTTGTGGTCATAATCCAGTAAATTTTACAACCCAGGATATCCATTCTATGGACCTGACCGATCCATTTGACTGTGACTGCCCAAAACAGTGATGGAGTTAGATGTTGTTGCCCTTTTCAATCTGGGTTTTGTCTAAACCTGATGAACAATTAACCCTCGTGTTTTTGTACAGTTTGCAAGCTAGAGTTAGATGTTGTTGCCCTTTTCAACTCGGCTATGACTGTCATATTTTCTATAAAAAAAGGAAATATCTTGCCATTCATTTAAATAAGAGTGAAATATTGTAACAAATCCCAACCAAGGGAAACAACATCACTCTCACCGGTTGCCTGAGCTCACTGTGCATTACAGAACCCAAGTGATTAGCCCCCACCAGCACCCACAAACTTATTTTGATCTAGCACACCAAATGGACTGTAAATTTTTATCAGAAAGGCTCCATGACCGTGACAGATTTGGATTATGACATTTGGGACCTACGAGGAAAAAGCCTATCCAAGGTGGTGTCGACTTACTAGCTAGTGAACAAACGATTCTACCTACCAGCCCTTGGGTTGACATCCAACATCTCTCGTGTATCTTGTATCTCTTGTCTTCTTCCTCTAGCCTCCCAAATAAAACCACCCCGTTAGTTCCGCCTGCTCCCGCCTCCCACGGCTGGTTGTGCCTCCGCCGCCCTTCCATACCATCCAGCGTTGGCTAGTCCTGCCACTATTCCCCCACACGTCCTATTATTCTCCGGCGACATCAGCCCCAACACGCACCCGAACCAGTCAACCCTCATACTCCCCTCCGCTTGCGACTTGACCGGTGCATCTTCCATGGCTCCTGTTCATTCTATCAGAGGCCTTGCCGTTGTACTCCGCCTTTGTTCGCTCACCGTGCGCGGCGTGCCGCCCTCTTGCGTTGTCAACGTCCTCAACAACCGAGAGGAACAAGGAGATGACTTTACATTGAGAGGATGACAGTAGGGACCCACTAGGGTCATGGCAGTACACAAGCAAGTGCCTTGTTATTACAAGCCCAAAAAAGGTTCCTCCTAATGGTTGGACATCTAGGGCTCACACCATTGTCAACGTAGTCCATAAACGAGAGAATTACACAACGAACGACTGACACCAGGAACCCAGCAGGTCCCGCAGTTATTATTTACTTTTTTTAGGAACAAGCAGTTGTTATTTATACTAGTTTTAGCAACGGATCTAGGTAACAACAGGACTGCGCGGGGGCTGTGGCCCGTCTAGAAAGGGTTTTAATTATGTTTACCACATCATGAGCCCAGTTGTGTTTTTTTCTTGCTGGAAATGGCTATCCCAGTTCTACCTTTTTTTAAAGAAATACCCAAATGCGGCCTACTTCCTTTGTCAGCCCTGCTGGGCTGGAAATCTTTCAAGACAAGGAGAGTTTCATTCAGCTTGCCCACAAAATGGGCTATCAATAACGAGCAATGGGTTGTACATTTTTAAAACACATCAAACTAGGAATTAGTTTCAAATTTTTTTCATTACAAGATTTTAAATTCCATTGATTTTTATGCGTGGACAATTATTTGGATTTTATATTTATATAAATTATTTTTCAAATTAGTTTAAATGTGACTTGAAATTTTGGGATTAAAAACAGTTGACCGCACGGAAATATGCAAAATTTCGTTTAATTTTTAACTGTGCCACAATATGGGCTATAATGCTAACAAAAATAAGATGGGCTCCAAAAAAATCCTTAAGAATTAGCAAATGGGCTGTAAATTATTAGAAATAATGGTAGATGGGATGTATGCTATTTTCCACACATTTGAGGCTGAATTGTGTGCGTACTGTAGGTTGACGCGTACGCTTTCCTAAAAAAGGTTGACGCACCCGCAACGCCATGTCAACTTAGTCAACACACGAGAGCACTGTCTGTTGGATGTCCATCCAACGGTCGTCGCATTTCTTGAATCTCTGCTCTTCCTGCTCCAGCCGCTCAAACAAGCATCGGCGGGACTGCGTGCTACCTCTTCCTGTGGACTGCTATGCTGCCGCGCAAGCCTCACCGCCCCGCCGTACTCCCATCACTGGCCTAGCCATCCCAGTACTCACCCACACCTGCTGTTATTCTCGGGCGATGGTAGACGAGCCAGTAAACCCTCGTACTCCCCTCCGTGTGGGAAACCACTACCGAGTCTTCCCTGGCTCCGTGCCATTCCCTTCATAGGCCTCGTCATCGTCGACCGCCCTGGTGCTCTCGGCGCGGCATGGTCAACATGGTCAACGAACGACATCCCTCAGAAGTGTATTGTACATGGAGAGGCTGACAGCTGGGTCCACGGCCGCACGCACGGAAATGCCTCATTATTACGCGCAAAATAATGATTCCCCCACCTGACAGCTTGGACCCACCGGAAGGGCCTCTGTATTTCGTGAAAAAAATGTTCTCCCGCTGACAGCTCGGACCCACCAGCTATATCTTCGCACGCAAGGAAGTGCCTCCTTATTGCACAAAAGAAATGAATGCCCCCCCTGCTAGATGGGACCCACCATAGTTGGAGGATGACTTGTCGGTCTACTAACACGGACGGAGGGCTTTGTCAACTCCGTCAATATGAACGATTCTAGCTCTAGTGACCGTACGATGTCCATCCAACGGACGTAGTGATTCTTCAACCTCTGGTCTTCTTGCTCCAGCCACCCAAACCACGCCGGTCGTGCCGCCTGCTCCTACCTCCTGTGGCCTGTTGTGCTGCCGTAGAGGCCTCACCGCGCGCTACTACACCCACCGCTGGCAAGGACATCCCTCTACTCACCGACACCCCCTGTTATTCTGCGGCAACGGTAGCCTGACACCACAACCGAACCAATCAACCCTCGTACTCCTCTCCACATGGGCATCCACTATCGCGTCTTCCCTGGCTCTGCATCGTCCACTTCCTAGACCTCGCCGTCGTCCACCACCTTGCTGCTCTCGGCACGGCGTGGTCAATGTGGTCAAGGAACGACTTCCATCGGAAGAGTACTATACGTGGAGAGGCTAATAGCTGGGTCCACGGACGCAGCAAGGAAGTGCAACCTTATTACGCGTAAAATTATGATTCCTCCACCTAACAGCAGGTATCCATCGGACGGACTACCATATTTCGTGAATAAAATAACGTTTCTTCCCTGGCTGTTGGGAACAACTAGCTGGAAGTGCGTCCATATTACGAGCAAAAAAATGATTCTCCCCATAACAGCTGGGACCCACTAGCAATACCTTCACATGTAAGGAAGTGCCTCCTTATCCTCCTTGATAGTCGGGACCCACCTGGTCGAAGTGTAAGTAGCGTTGTCATTCTGGTCGCGAACGTGTACGTACATACTGGTCGATCGGTCTGTCTGGAGGCTGCAGCGATGAACACTGGCCAGGTAAGGAAGGGCACGTGTCGTAGTAGAGGCGCGGACGTAGCATGTACATGTACATACAACCAGGGTGCAAGAAAGTAAATACGACCACATACGTACATACGGGCGGGGTCTCGAATGCCTACTCGCGCATACCTTCGGCCAGGGCTCGTGTACATGGAGAGGCAGTGACGGCATCCAATTCATCGACAGCCAACCAACTGGGCCTGAACGGAGAAATTGTGTCGCCGTGTTCATCGGGAGGCAACAAAATGCGTTGTGTTCATAGGGAGCCAACCGGCTTGGACGGAACAGCCGAAACGAGCCCTGGTGTACAGCAGAACGACGAAACGGCCTTGTGTTCGACCACCTATGATCGAAACGGGATCCTGTTCACCAGGAGGGGTCTGGCATACCTCAAAATGGAGGAAAAAAACTTCTCTTTGACCTCCTACAGCCGAGATGGGGTCCTATTGATTGAGAGGGGTGTGGCATATCACAAAAAGGAGGAAACAGACTTCTTCGACGTCCTACTATTGAAACGGGAGTCATGTTCATCGGGAGGGGTGTGGCGTACCGCAAAACGGGGCTCCATGGGCTACTGTTTAGTCACCATCTAGTGCCTCGCTCCAGCCTCCACATGCTATTGTTCATCCACCATCGACCTCCTCCAGCCTCCACCTACGACTGTTCATCCACGGCGTATCCCTCCTTCCTCCACCAGCTACTATTCATCCAGGCCCCACCGGCAACCGTTCAACCAGCCCTCTGCACCGGGCCATGTTCAACCATCCCTCCACGGGCCACTTTTCATCCAGCCCTCCATCGGCTACTGTTCAACCATGCCTCCACCGGTTGCTGTTCATCCAGACCTCCACGGGGTCCTGTTCATCCACCGCCAACCGGCACGACCGTCTACTGTTCATCTAGCGGTAACGGCTTCTACTACCACAGGGTCCTGTTCATCCAAGCCCCACTAGGAACTATTCATCCAACCCCCAACAACGTTCACTGTTCATCAAGAGGTAGCAGGTTCGATCGGCTTCAGTTAGCACCAGTAGCGAAGGAATCGCTCGATTGGCTTCAGTTAACAGCCAGATCGATCGATCCCTCGGGTTCATTGACACAAATCCTGTAGTGCAATCGCTTGGGTTTAGTAGGTGAACACCTCGCTCGGGTTTAGTTAGAGCCCAACGCCTCGCACCCACACATGTACATGTACGAGAGAAACGTGCATCGCTCGGCCCCGACCACCCACCCTAACCGGGAACTCCCTAATATTTTCCTCGCCCTCGCTTCTACCATGGTTTTTTCCTTCATGGAGGGTCCAAAAAATTCGTTCGGCCCAAAATGTCACGGATGTGTCTTTTTTTGTAGTGTCGGGAATGGTTCCAAGGTTGATGTGATCGCCATCAGGACGCTACCTCTACATCTACCTTCGGAATTAGTTTTTGATCTGATAATTGTTATTTGGTGCCAATGTTGAGCATGAACATTATACTGTATCACAGCCTGATTTTTGGCCCTTTCTTTTTCTTTTGATTTTCTAAGGTTTTTGCTTGAGTTTTCTTTTTCCATGGCTATGTGGTCTGGAAACTAAAGCAGATGCCATCTTCTTTCCTTGCAGAGTAGCTTGTCATCCTCAAAACCCTCCCAAGACTTTTCCATTTTCATCCTAGCTAAACCCCAATATTCTTTTCCTTGGGAATACTTCTTTTCTGTTAAAGGAATAACCCAATTTGCCCTAGGTTGTGAAGCAACCTATATTTCCATCACTCCCAAAATTCCCAAATAATTCTCATAAATTGTTTGGGTCATATCTTCCTCAAATATGGCAAAATATTTCATTTGTCATGTTCCTCATTATACTCAATTAATTCTTTTCCTATTCTGTCCTGAATGGCAGATTGTGAAGCAAGTGCCATCTAACTTTTCCTAGTTGACCTCAAACCTTCTGGGCACCTTTTCATATCCATATAATTGCTTCATGCCAAAATTTAACTTAATTGGCATAGTCAATATTCCTAAGCCATTTTTCAAAGTTCCTGTATGAGGGGATTGGTTATGAATGAAGTACTCACTAGGTTAATCCAATTGAGTTGAATTTTTGCATGATCCTTCATTTTATCAAATAAATTCCCTCCTCAAGATTTGAGCTCATGCAATGCATCCATGTGAGTTGAGCATCAATTCTTTGGTTATGTTCAAATTTTCAGTTAGTTTAGCAAGTATATTTTATGTTGCTCCATTATGTCTGAAAAATTTCCTAGGCCTTCTCCTACCTATATAACCTATCTCCACAAGTTTTGGGATCATTTCATCTAGCCATTTTCCCTCAGGATTTTTCAGAAGTTTCTCTCCGGAGAGGTGCTGTATGAAGGAAGTACCACTTTGGCTTGGCCAAATGGCATGAAATTTTTATGGCACTCTCATATGCCCAAATAATCCTTCCATGACAATTTTCAGCTCAATTCATCACTCTATGTGTGTGCCTCTTCCTGTTCTTTTTTCTGGACCAAGTTATGTGGTTGTTAAGCAACTATATTAAATACTGGTCCAAATCATCTCATAATTGTCAGGATTATATTACTTCCTAACATAAACTCCCCGGACATCCTATTTGGCTCTAATCTCAACTCTGTTGATCACAGCATAATGATCTAGTTTGCAACAACAAACTTCAGAGCTCAATTACCATTTAACCATAGAGCACTTAACCGAGCTACCACCGCAGTTGAAACCTCCCCTGGATGGACTCCACTCTAGACATCATCTTCCAGCCCTTGGAATCTTCTCCTCGCCAGTTCACATGGTGACTATGGCCCTGGCATGCATTAAACGCATTCTGGCATGACCTTGGCATTGTGCTCATCCGTGCTCTCCTCGTCTCGACTCACAGCCATGTCTGGTAGCCTCCTCGTGATCAACTGTATCGCCCTGAGCCCTTGCCCCCTCCGTCCGCTTCTCTGTCGGTGCTCGTCGCCGAACGCCCACGGACGCGTTGTAGCCGACCGTTGTCTTCCTCCTCTATCTGCTTCCTCCCCATGTTCCATTGGCCTCCTCTGCTCCATGAGCTCTACAGCTCGTCCGCTCCTCCCCTCGTCGCGTTCCCGTGCTACCCCATGCTCATTGAGCCTCGCCAGAGCTTTGGCCGAGCTCGAGCGGCGGCAACCGGCTTGGCACTTTGCGCCGCGGCCTTTTAAGTCCATCCCCTCAGCCTCTTCTGTCTCGTGAGGTTCGTCCACTCCCTGTCGTCGCGTTCCTTGCCCTCCTCGTGATGCATCAAGCCATCATCGGAGCTGGCCAGCATGTCCTTGGCAGCACCCGAGCCGTGCTCCATCGCCCAGCCTATTTAAGAACCACCTCGAGTCCTTCGAAGCACACCATCGCCCTCCCCTCACTCCCAGGACCCCGCTCAACTTCTTGCCGGCTAAATTAGCCCAAAGTCGAGCCCCTCTCTTCCATCCACCACCACTAGAGGCCTCCCCACTAACCACCAAGCCTTTCCCTCCCCTCAACTAGTCGCTGGAGTAGTTGTGGCTGCCATCCACAAGATCGGCCACCGCCTCAACTACTTGCTGTTGTTGTGCGACGCCGCTGTTCCGCCCCTCCCTGGCGCCTGATTTCCCTCTGGATGGACGCGATGGGCCAAGCCTCGCTAGCCGGCGCCATCCCCATGGCCAGACGCCAGCCGAGCAAGCCCCGCCTCTCCTCTGTTCTCTGTCGGGTGCGAGGAAGAAGCCAGGCAAGAAGAGAGAGATAAAGGGATGGATAAGGCGGGCCCCACTCATGAGCCGTACAGCGCCACGGGCCACCACTGCCACACTGTATAAGTGGAAACGTACTTTCAAAAGTACGTTTTCATCTTCAGAAAGCGTATTCCTCTTTCGCTCTAGCCGTAAGTGCGCTTTCCTAGTTTGAAAACGAATTCTCTCCTTAGGCATGTTCTGTTTTCTCTTTCAGGGGCCTGTTTGCAGAGTTATTTTTACAAATTGGTCCCTAAACTTCGTCGGGCTATAACTTTTTGCTTGAGACTCTGATTGAGGTGAATCCAATGCCCGCGTCTTCATCTCGTCGAGCCTGTTCCATTCACATCATTTTCACTATGGTTTTACACTCTTAACATGACCTATTTTCCCTTGCCTCTAAATAGCCCCCTCTGAGAGAGAATCGTTTCTGGCGAATCTTTCCACGGCATCACCGCACTTCTCCTCGGAGCCTTCTTCTTCCCCAGGCAAGCCACAACCACCATTTGCAAGATAGACAAGCATTAGCATTGGTTTTCAACTTGAATCTTTAATAACTATATGTTTGTTTTGCTACAGCTGTCGTTATTTCAGTTATGATTCTATATCAGTGATTACCGTTATGCTATGTTTTCTTGCACTTTGTTACCATGAACTACTTTATAGTATTACTTTAATATTGCCAGTCTTGATAGTAGTACATGTTGGGTTGGTCATGTTGTTTGGTGCATGACTAACGCCGGTTACCGAGTACTGCTGATATGCATTGTTCCTTTGCTGTTAGATGGTTAAGTGTTTACTCGGTTATGTTATTGATGTGTTCTTGCAATGTATTTATGTGATGCCCCAAAACCGTTGCGCCGGATGTCTTCCAGTTATTCGCTGTCTTTGCCATGTCTTTTGCTTGCGTGTTGCTTTCATCATGTCATCATCCGCATTGCATCATCATGTTTTAAAAACTTGCATCCGTCCCGGTCTCCTCGTTCTTTCCTCCATTCTGAGCCCAGACACACTTACACGCACCCGCGGCACGTCCGAATATTATTTTATAAGTGGTCGGAAAATGTTCTCAGAATGGGTTGAAAGTTGGCGTGTGGTCTTTTTATGTTGTAGGTAGGCTGCCTGCCAAATGTCATCACATTCGGAGTTCATTTGATAGCCCAACTGTTAAACTTATAGCAACATTATAGGCGGTCTATCGTCGGACGTTTTCGGTCTCCGGAAACGGTTGCCGGGCTGCATCTCTCCCCTCTTCTCTCAGACCAACCCGCTCTCTACAGTCCACCTAGGCCCATACCTACCCCTCCTCGCGTCCGGAGCCGTCAGATCGCGATCGGCGGCTCCGAAAACCCCCTTAATCCCCTCAAACCCTAAGCCTGCCTATAAAAGGAGACCCCCTACCATTTTTGGATATTCCTTCCTCCCCCCGTTGTTTTCCGTGCCTCCACCTTCCAGCCGCTACACCCACTTCCATTTCCGTGCCCGGCCAACCTCCTCACCGCCACTTGGCGCGCTGCCTATGGCCAGCAGCCAGCGCCCGCAACCCGACGAACCGGACGCTGCCAAGTCGCATGGCCTCTTCCCACCTCCCCGCGGCCCTCTCGACCCGCAGCAGGCCCGCCCCAGGCCAGATCTGGGCCCGAGACACCCGCACCGCGCCACTGCCTTTGATCTGGATCGGGAGTCCGGTCCTCCCGAGCTCCACTACGCCTTCGCCCTTTGCTCCGTCGCCCTACTTCGCCCTGCATGGCCTCGCCGGACCTGCAGCCACCGGCGACCTCCAGGCTAGCTTCGCGCCCTCTCCTTCTCCTTCCGTCTTCCCTAGTTCCTTGCTCTATCTCCTCTAACCACTCCCATGGCCGCCGTGCCCTATAGGTCGACATCGAGCTCCGCCTATGCTCGGATTCATCGCCGGGAATGGGTTCCTCGGGGCCGGATCCGTCCTCTCCGGTCCTGGCCGCTGCCTTCACCTGCCGGATCCGCCATGTCCCCACCGTCCGCCGGTGTCCTGCCTCGCTGCAGTCTCGGCGCCGCCCTGCCTCGCTCAATCCAGGCGGAATCGAGGAGCGAGACGAGCCTAGCCAGATCTGCAGGCCCAGCTAGCGCCAGGAGGGCCCAGCCTCCTCCGCGGCCCAGAGCACTGGCTTCTAGCCCAGCATGCCTCTCTCACCGACCTGGGCCATAGCCCATGGTGAGAAAAACCCCCCATCTCTCCTGTTCTGTTTCGGCCCAGTGCATGTTTTCAGCCCGTATGTTTTTTCCCTTGTGCGATTTTATCATTTATCCAGAGATTTCTAGTTTTACAGAAAATCCCTTGCACTTCATGCATATCCTAACTCACCAACCGTGCATCGCATGTAAACAATTTATATATGTAAAGTGCTTAGAATTTCGTCCAGTTTCACAATATCCCACTTTCATCCATGTTTGAAATGTTTATTTCGCTGTTTGATTAAATTTGCTCTAATGCCATGTAAAATGCTTTATTTCATAACTAAATAACCGTAGCTCCAAACTTAATAAACTTTATATGTAAATGGGGTAGAAAAATGCCTAGTTTAACATGGTGGCTTTACTTTGCATGCTTAATAACTGTAAAATATGGTTTACGGCAGAACAGTACCAAATCCATAATTATGCTTATGAGGATTTTCCGGACTTGTTGTCTGTTGTTCCGGCCTCATTTAAACTTGCCTAGTTAGGTAGTTTTATTATGCTTCACCTCTTGCCATGTTAATCAACATTTAATATTGTTGGGTACATAAATGAGAGGAATTAAATATTTGACGTGGTGTTTCGTCAATATGCAACGGAGTAGCATATTGAGCTCCACTTAATTTATAGGATTGTTTGTGCATTTTGACATGCCATGCCTCATTAAACCAGATATGCATCATACTTGGTTGTGCATCATGCCATGTTTATGTGGTGGTTGTTTACTATGTTGTTTGCTTCTCCGGTGTTGCTTCTTTGGGTTAGTTCCGATAACGTCGCGTTTGTGAGGATCCGTTCGACTCCGTCCATTTTGTCTTCTTCATGGACTCGTTCTTCTTCCTTGCGGCATCTCAGGCAAGATGGCCATACCCTCGAAATCACTTCTATCTTTGCTTGCTAGTTGCTCTCTCTTTTGCTATGCTGCGATACCTACCACTTGCTATATCATGCCTCCCATATTGCCATGTCAAACCTCTAACCCACCTTGTCCAAGCAAACCGTTGTTTGGCTATGTTACCGCTTTGTTCAGCCCCTCTTATTGTGTTGCTAGTTGCAGGTGAAGATGGAGTTTGTTCCATGTTGGAACATGGCTATTTGTTGGGATATCATTCTTATTATATCTTGTTTACTTTAATGCACCTATATACTTGGTAAAGGGTGGAAGGCTTGGCCTTATGCCTGGTGTTTTGTTCGACTCTTCCCGCCCTAGTTTTCCGTCATACCAGTGTTATGTTCCTTGATTTTGCCTTCCTTACACAGTTGGGTGTTATGGGGACCCCTTGACAGTCTGCTTTGAATAAAACTCCTGCAGCAAGGCCCAACTTTGGTTTACCATTTGCCTCACCACCGCCTACCCTTCTCTCGGTTAGCCGGCCTGAGGGTCATCTTTATTTTATGCCCCCCCGGGCCAGTGCTTGTCTAAGTGTTGGTCCGAACCGAGCTGCCTGCGGGGCCACCTCGGGGAAACTTGAGGTTTGGTTTTACTTGTAGCTAGTCTCATACGGTGTTGCCCTAAGAAATAGATATGTGCGACTCCTATGGGGATTGTCGGCACATCGGGTGGTCTTGCTGGTCTTGTTTTACCATTGTCGAAATGTGTTGTAACCGGGATACCGAGTCTGATCGGGTCTTCCTGGAGAAGGAATATCCTTCATTGACCGTGAGAGCTTGTGATGGGCTAAGTTGGGACACCCCCTACAGGGTTTTGAACTTTCAAAAGCCGTGCCCGCGGTTATGGGCATATGGGAATTTGTTAATATCTGGTGGTAGAGAACTTGGCACTTAACTTAATTAAAGTGCATCAACCGCCTGTGTAGCCGTGATGGTCTCTTCTTGGCGGAGTCCGGGAAGTGAACACGGTTTTGGAGTTATGTTTGCGCATAAGTAGTTTCAGGATCACTTCTTGATCACTTCTAGTTCACGACCGTGCTTTGCTTCTCTTCTCGCTCTCATTTGCGTAAGTTAGCCACCATATATGCTTAGTGCTTGCTGCAGCTCAACCTCATTACCTTTTCCTACCCATAAGCTTAAATAGTCTTGATCTCGTGGGTGTGAGATTGTTGAGTCCTTGTGGCTCATAGATACTTCTAAATAGTTGCAGGTGCCGATGATACCGTGCAGGTGACGCAACCGAGCTCAAGGAGGAGCTCGATGAAGATCGCGTCCGTTGTCTTGTTTCGTTTCCTGTTGATCAGTAGTGGAGCCCAGTCGAGGCGATCGAGGATCTAGCAATTTGGGTTTTCTTCTTTTATTTGGTTCCATAGTCGGACCTTTATTGTAATATGGATGATGTATTGCTATATTTATGTTTTGTGTGAAGTGGCGATTGTAAGCCAACTATTTATCCATTTCTTATTCAATACATGGGATTGTGTGATGATTACCCCTCTTGCGACAACCCTACCATGCGGTTATGCCACTAAGTCGTGCCCTGACATGTGGGAGATATAGCCGCATTGTGGGTGTTACAAGTTGGTATCAGAGCCTTCCCCGACTTAGGAGCCCTCTGCTTGATCGAATCGTTGGCATTATTGAGTATAGATAAATGTTTTGAGTCTTATAGGATTATATATATCGGAGAGTAGGATTCTTTTTACTCCTCAGTCCCTTCATCGCTCTGCTGAGGCCTCCTAACGTAGAGTTTTGACTCTTCTCTCCTCAAATTTCACGAAAAAAATTAGGATCACACGGTATCTTGGAATCATTTCGATGGTTTTGTGACGAGAACATTGTTCTTGGTTCCTCCTGACATTTAGGGGTTGTGGCAGTGTCCTGGGGAGTTGAGCTCCAAGGTGTTGTCGTCACAAGTTTATTGTTGCAGTTCTGGAATACCTGAGTTCGCCGACATCGAAAATCTCTTTTATGCAGTTGTTGGTGAGATAACCTCGACGCCACCCAGTACTGGGGCGGGAGTTCGGGAGTATTGCCATAACTTGTATAATGGATGCTTTTCAAAGGTTGAGGTAAACGATTTCCGAAGGTTTCTTTGTTATGTGTTGAAGGATGGATACAACTGGATGTAGGATTTGCAAGTTTTGGGTGAGATATTATGCTTCCCCTGTATCCCCAACACCTGATTGCATAATCGGAAAGTTTTGGGTGAGATATTATGCTTCCCCTGTATCCCCAACACCTTCACCCAGGCGGGCGCGACGGCGCGGGGGCTGGTCGCGGCCACCACTGGAGGAGCTGCTGCCTGAGAAAGATTCGCCGAAGCTTGGCGGGCCCCGAGCGCCGACGCCTACACGCTTGCCGCCGTCTTCATCTTGGTCAGCACCGGGGCTGGGCAGGCGGCCACGGTCATCGTCTTCGGGGCAACACCCAGAGCGGCGACCATCTTCCCCGAACACCCTCATGTAGAGGGTGGCGTCACCATCGAATTTGAAGTGCAGGGTGCACCACCAGCTCAGGCCGCGCACACGGGCAAACGTTTGCCAGCCGCGGGTCAGGACCGCATTCCCAAAAGCAGAGACCTCCAGCGAAGCCCAGGAGGCCCTTCTGCAGCAACCATCTGCCTGAAGCCAGAGGCTGCCCCGAGCGCCGGCTGGCAGTTCACTTACGAAGAAACGGGGGAGCTGGAGCCAGGTGCTGGTCGGGTCCGCCGACCATGCGACGAACTCCCGCAGCACCTCCGCCGAGCGAAAGCGCGGCCTGGGGGCCTCGTGGGCACGGTGTGCCTCCCATCGGCAACCGGGCGCTCACCACCGCGGAGGGAACCGCCTCCATGGCCACGGGAAGCCACTACGGGGACCGCGGGGTGCTTGCGAGGGTGGCCCCAGCCGCGCTTGGTCGGTGGGGAGTCTGGCCCTGCCGGACGAGCTTTTCCTTTCTCCGCGGCCGAGAATCTCTTCGGCGGAGCCATGGGAATGGAGAGTAGCCAAGAAGAAGAAAAGGAGTAGTAGGAAGGGATACGCTAACGAGGCTCGCACAGTCCTGTACTTATAGCTGGAGAAGGCCAACCGCCTACCACCACGATCGCAAGTAATCATGACCCATTTCTCTGCATGCAGGACTTGTCAAGTCGTGCGGTTGCCGAGGCGTCGTGGGGAAGCGCATACCCACACGTCCAATCTGTCGCCACGCGGTGCCCAAGGCCGTAGGCAATTAGGGCCCGCGGCGCTTCGCGCTTGCCCCTTTGCTTCTCTGCTAGGCCCAGCCCGGGCGCGCCTCAGCCCGGGGGCTACTGTCGGTGTTCTGGGAACGAGGGTCCCCAGACTTGCCTGCCTGCGGCGTGGCTCGAGTGGGGGCCCAGTGCGGCCGAGCTTCATCAGCTCAAACTCAAGACCCTCGCGAGGGGCCAAGCCCGGCGGGGTGGACGATAGGAAGCTTCCTCTGGAGCAGCCTCATCAGGCAGGCTCGCGAGGAGGCGGAGAGATCAAGGCAGGGGCACCTCGCGAGGAGCCCGTGACGCAAGCCATGACGATCGAGATCAGGCGGGCGCCAGGCGGGCACCGTCCTGTGCAGTGTCCTTGTTTCCCCTTCGGTGCAAAGGGAACAAGCATAGTCCAAGGCATCGGGCAAAGGTTACCATTCTGGTGCAACGAGACCAAGACCAGCAGAGCGGCATGACGGAGGTCATCGTGGAGCCCAAGACGGCATCATCACCAGTGCATTTGGCAGCCGAAGACCACCTTTGGTCAGGATAACTTGTACTAGATGTTCCCCTTCAAAATTGCCAATTGTTGGCGCCCTTCCCGCTCACATTTTGGTAAGAGGACCAGGGACTCTATAAGTAGGACTAGCCACCATAGAGGGAGGGGGATCGAGACCGAGTAGAACACAACGCATCATCTCAAGAACACCTCTCGCGAGGCCGTTAATCCCCATGTATTGTTCATCATCAGCCCCTGAGACAATCCACCACACCACACACTAGAGTAGGGTATTACACCACATCGGTGGATCGAACTAGTAGAAACCTCGTGTCCTTTGTGTGTTCTTCTTTCCAGACTAGATTTCTTGCGAGCCATAGAGGCGCGAGTCGGTAGGGGAAAGATGTCCGTGCGCACCCCAGAGTTTGAACCTTAAGGGTCTGCCGGAACCCGAAATCCGACAACCGCCCCCATGGCCGCCGTTCCCTATAGGTCGCCACGGAGCTCCGCCTGTGCTCGGATTCATCACCGGGAATGGGTTCCTCGGGGCTGGATCCATCCTCTCCGGTCCTGGCTTCCACCTTCACCTACCGGATCCGCCATGTCCCCGCCGTCCGCCGGTGTCCTGCCTCGCTGCAGTCTCGGCGCCGCCCTGCCTCGCTCGATCCAGGTGGGATCGAGGAGCGAGACGAGCCCACCCAGATCCGTAGGCCCAGCTAGCACCAGGAGGGACAACCTCCTCCGCAGCCCAGCCCAGCCTGCCTCTCCCACTGACCTGGGCCATAGCCCATGGTCATACCCCCCCCCCATCGCTCCTGTTCTGTTTCGGCCCAGTGCATTGTTTCGGCCCATAGTTTTTTTCCTTTGTGCGATTTTATCATTTATCCAGGGATTTCCAGTTTTACAGAAAAGCCCTTGCACTTCATGCATATCCTAACTCACCAACCGTGCATCGCGTGTAAACAATTTATATATGTAAAGTGCTTAGAATTTCGTCTAGTTTCACCATATCCAATTTTCATCCATGTTTATTTCGCTGTTTGATTAAATTTGCTCTAATGCCATGTAAAATGCTTTATTTCATAACTAAATAACCGTAGCTCCAAACTTAATAAACTTTATATGTAAATGGGTTAGAAAAATGCAATTTTAACATGGTGGCTTTACTTTGCATGTTAAATAACTCTAAAATATGGTTTAGGGCAGAACAATACCAAATCCATAATTATGCTTATGAGGATTTTCCGGACATGTTGTCTGTGGTTCCGGCCTCATTTAAACTTGCCTAGTTAGGTGGTTTTATTATGCTTCACCTCTTGCCATGTTAATCAACATTTAATATTGTTGGGTACATAAACGAGAGGAATTAAATATTTGACGTGGTGTTTCGTCAATATGCAACGGAGTTGCATATTGAGCTCCACTTAATTTGTAGGATTGTTTGTGCATTTTGACATGCCACGCCTCATTAATCCTGACATGCATCATACTTGGTTGTGCATCATGCCATGTTTATGTGGTGGTTGTTTACTATGTTGTTTGCTTCTTTCCGGTGTTGCTTCTTTGGGTTAGTTCCGATAACGTCGCATCTGTGAGGATCCGTTCGACTTCGTCTGTTTGTCTTCTTCATGCACTCGTTCTTCTTCCTTGCGGGTTCTCAGGAAAGATGACCATACCCTCGAAATCACTTCTATCTTTGCTCGCTAGTTGCTCGCACTTTTGCTATGCTGCGATACCTACCACTTGCTATATCATGCCTCCCATATTGCCATGTCAAACCTCTAACCCACCTTGTCCTAGCAAACCATTGTTTGGCTATGTGACCGCTTTGCTCAGCCCCTCTTATAGCGTTGCTAGTTGCAGGTGAAGATGGAGTTTGTTCCATGTTGGAATATGGATATTTGTTGGGATATCATTATTATTATATCTTGTTTACTTTAATGCACCTATATACTTGGTAAAGGGTGGAAGGCTTCGCCATATTCCTGGTGTTTTGTTCCACTCTTGCCGCCCTAGTTTTCCGTCATACCGGTGTTATGTTCCTTGATTTTGCGTTCCTTACACGGTTGGGTGTTATGGGGACCCCTTGACAGTTCGCTTTGAATAAAACTCCTCCAGCAAGGCCCAACTTTGGTTTTACCATTTGCCTCACCACCACCTACCCTTCCCTCGGGTCGGCCGGCCCAAGGGTCATCTTTATTTTAAGCCCCCCCGGGCCAGTGCTTGTCTAAGTGTTGGTCTGAACCGAGCTGCCTGCGGGGCCACCTCTGGAAAACTTGAGGTTTGGTTTTACTCGTAGCTAGTCTCATCCGGTGTTGCCCTGAGAACGAGATACGCGCGGCTCCTATCGGTATTGTCGGCACAGTGGGTGGTCTTGCTGGTCTTGTTTTACCATTGTAGAAATGTCTTGTAACCGAGATTCCTAGTCTGATCGGGTCTTCCTGGGAGAAGGAATATCCTTCGTTGACCGTGAGAGCTTGTGATGGGCTAAGTTGGGACACCCCTACAGGGTTTTGAACTTTAGAAAGCCATGCCCGTGGTTATGGGCAGATGGGAATTTGTTAATATCCGGTGGTAGAGAACTTGACACTTAACTTAATTAAAATGCATCAACCGCGTGTGTAGCCGTGATGGTATCCTCTTGGCGGAGTACGGGAAGTGAACACGGTTTTGGAGTGATTTTTGTGCGTAAGTAGCTTCAGGATCACTTCTTGATCACTTCTAGTTCACGACCGTGCTTTGCTTCTCTTCTCGCTCTCATTTGCGTAAGTTAGCCACCATATATGCTTAGTGCTTGCTGCAGCTCCACCTCACTACCTTTTCCTACCCATAAGCTTAAATAGTCTTGATCTCGCGGGTGTGAGATTGCTGAGTCCTTGTGGCTCACAGATACTTCCAAACAGTTGGTGGTGCCGAGGATACCGTTTAGGTGACGCAACCCAAGCTCAAGGAGGAGCTCGATGAAGATCGCGTCCGTTGTCTTGTTTCGTTCCTTGTTGCTCAGTAGTGGAGCCCAGTCAGGGCGATTGGGGATCTACCAATTGGGGTTTTCTTCTTTTATTTGGTTCCGTAGTCGGACCTTGATTGTAATCTGGATGATGTAATGCTATATTTTTGTTTTGGGGGAAGTGGCGATTGTAAGCCAACTCTTTATCCCTTTCTTATTCAGTACATGGGATTGTGTGATGATTACCCCTCTTGCGACAAACCTACAATGCGGTTATGCCTCTAAGTCGTGCCCCGACACGTAGGAGATATAGCCGCATTGTGGGTGTTACAATTTATTATAGCTATGCTCGATGTTTATGTTATACTATGAGTAGTGTTGTACTTGTGATATTCATGCTTATCATATGCCATGCTCAGGTGGATATGATTCATTGTGGATATGGTTGATAGTGATGTTGTACCCTCATGCTCATGTTGATATCATGCTCATGCATTGCAATTGCATCATGTTATTTTATCATGGCTCAACATATTACATTCAAGTTTAACCAAATTAAAGTGAACTTGAACAACTGTTCGCTGAGTCATGGTGCCACCATATCGAGCTGACCAATGCAACCACACTTGCCTTTATGGGAGGGTCCTAACTGGGCTATTGTTGTGCTTCTCGCCGGTGCCTCCAACGAGGGAATGTTATGCGCGGGCAATACCTTGGCCCGGTAGGACGACTTAAGCCTTGTGAGCCCGAGTTTGGTTATGTGGACATGTCCTCGTTTGGGACTGTTTTTGTTTTGTCACGACGGTGGCCTTGATGCCTTTGGTAGGCACGGGGTCACCCAAGACTGAACCCCAATGGGGTGTTGGTCGGAGTGGCCGGGAGAGTGTCATGGCAGTAGGATGGTTTTGCCAGAACATCGATGGTCCACCCGAATGGGAGTGCGACGCCATTGGTCCTGTGGTGTGGGTAAAGTGCGCTACCTCTGTAGAGTTTATATTAAATCTATCGATAGCCGCGCCCGCGGATAAGGGCCCAGTTCGTAGTTGGTCACTCTGTGGGTCAACAGTAATAATAATAACGTTCTTAATTACAACCCTGGTTCGATGATGAGAAAGAGATTGGTTGTGATCGTGAGATGATCACTTTGGTATCGAGGATACCGAGTTGATGGATATTTGTGGTTGTGATCGTGAGATGTTCACTGTGGTATCGAGGATACCGAGTTGATGGATATTTGTGGTTGTGATCATGAGATGATCATCGTGTATCAAGGATACCGAGTTGATGGATATTTGTGGTGTTATGCGAGAGTCAAGGTTGAAGACTAAGCTCCTTGTTGTCATGTAATGATTACTACGGTATTGTTAATACCAAGCTTGATTGGATCCTGAGTTGACCGTGTGATGTCCGTGTTGGTTACGAGGGAACCCGAAAAGGGTAAGTTGGTGCATGATAACGTCATCATATTGCATGATAGTGTCATCATGTTTATATGTTCATGCCTTGCTCGTATTGCTCTAGCTGTATCATGTTGTTCATGCCATTTTGTTCTGATAGTATCATGATAATCCTTGTTAACCCGTAATTGCCATGCTGATGTATGTCATGATTTCTTTGGTTGATGTGAGCTTGCAAGTGCATTCAATGTACTGACCTAGCGTGTCATGCCAGTTTGTAGGTCATGCCGGATTTGATTGCTTGTTTGACGTGGATCCCTTCTTTGCGAGCTAGGATGAGCGTTCCAGCCAGAGTCCCTGTGAAGTGGAGTTCATCACCATCGTCGTTGTTCTGCTGCTAGAGTTATTCCGCTGCATCGTGTTGTTCTGCTGCTTGCATGGAGCAACCGTGGCAGGCGTAGTGTCGCCGTGCTGATGTAATCCCCTTGTATCCATATAGCTTGTAATAAAGAGCTGATTTGTTCTATACTAAGCAGTGTTGTATTCCAGAAGACTTCTCCTCCATCTCTGGGCTGGAATATGGGGCATTCCGGTTTATCTGAGCCGGGGTGCCACAAGCTTGGTATCAGAGCTGGTCTGGCTATAGGATTCCCTAGCCCGCGCGAACGTTAGAAAGTAGTAGTATGGAGCCTAGTTGGTGTGTTGCACTTGTTGCTGCATTTGTTTGTTGCATAGCATGCATATAGATTAGTCGCTAACAGTTAATCTTGTGAGTGTAGGTGGCATCGGTTTCGATCCACTACCTGCACCCTCCTTCTTAGCATGCCTGCTCTTCGGTGTTTGGTGTCATCTCTGTCCCAGCAGAGTGATGCCCTAGTGCCAATTGTTACAGACACCATTCGCGGGAGTTATGCTCAGGTATCGCAGCGACATCTTTCCGCCACCCACCCATATTATTTCAGTGATAGACTTGTCTCTATCCCGAATCATGCCATCCATCTTGTCCCTTCGGCAACCCTTACTTCTATTTGTTATCAGAAGAGGGAAATGCCAGCAATCCTTGCTTTTCCTCTCCTATCTTGCCCTATCATTCCCTTCTTTGGACGTGTACGGTTCCCCTTCGTACGCTTGATGATGATGTGGTCAAGGCTTTTGTGTTCCACCACAAAATCACCAAGTCCATCCTCGCCTCCGTATTCATCTAGCTGCGACCGGTGTTTAGCCAGCTCTTGGTGTAGCCTTGGTTATGCCAACTCCTTCCACATGCAGATTCACTTTTAGTGCACACCACCACAGCATATTAGACCGTGATACTAGAGTTTCCGCGAGACTTGTGTGTTCAGGCGTGCATGCATATTATTGATGTGAGTAGCAGTAATATGTGACGTTGCTTGATTATTATTATTAGTAGTAGTATGCTTGTGTGTTTTTGTTTTCATCATTTCTTTTGTTTATATCTTTGGGCCTTCGGTGCTGCCATATTTTCCCATCATTAAAGTTGCTCATCAACCGACGTTGGACCCGAAGAGTCAGCAAGGAATGCATATATTTGGAAATTCAGCTGAACAAAATGGAATTCTCAGCCGACCGTAGTGAAATGAGAAATATCTGATTGTGATGACGATAATCAAGTTTGCATTAATACACTTCTCACGACAGTACGGATAATCAAGTCACCCAGAATGTGCACCCTTTATAGCAGAAATGATCAAATCAGTGAGAAGATAAACTGTGTGCAAGGTCGACGATATATTCTCAGTCAAAGGTATACTTCAGATGCAAGTTTTGATTCTTTGTGGAGGATGATTTTGAAAACCGATATACCTAGAAGAAAGCAAGAATGTGCCATGTATTGAATACTCAGAAGGGAGGATAGTCCAGCAATGCCCCATTTCATACATGTAATCCACAACAAAAATATTAAGATGGTATGTGTATATGGTAACCGGTCCGCATATCACAATGAGAAGCTTCTGGTGTAAGCAATCTAGTCTTCCCTCACAAACTACCAAAGAAGCTTCCAATGCAAGACTACTCACTGCACTATATGGATGACTTCCCATGCAAGGTACCCTGTGTTCTTCAGTAAGCAACTGCAAAAACATTTGGCACCGAGTCTTCACTAGCACGTCTTTAAGGGGGAAGCTTCTGAAGCATGATAACCAGTCTTCCTCAGCAAGATACTCTCGATGGTTTCCAACATAAGCCATCCAATATTCCTCAGTACATCATTGGTACAAGATATGACACGACAAATTGACAACATATGGCCGTGAGTCCCAAGTATCAGGTTCGCAACAGTTTGTTCAAAAGCAAGAAACAGTCAGAAAACAAGTCTGCCTTAGGAATTAAATTCTCATTTGTATTCTGAACATGCTGCCAAGCTCTTGCAAGTTAGTGGTACGATGATGACGGCAAGGTGAGAATCCGGAAATCTCACGAGTCATGCCAGAATAAGAAAGTCTGTTATACACCTCAGTTGGTGATGCAAGAACTGACATGTTTTGGAGAAAGACAACATGGGACAACAAATTTTTTCAGTACTCAGTCAGGCCAGATTCCTCATATCCGACAAGGTGATATCATTCATCACCACTTGGTATGCTTTACAGCAAAAATGAGTTAGATGCAGGCACATGTGAACCCAGTATAGTTCCCACGGTACATGAACAAGGATAAGTTATGCTTGACGAAATATTGCACCCAACAGTCCGTATGGCTACACAAAGATTGCGATATGATCAAGCTATTCTAGCAAAGAATCCAGAATAAGAGCACGGTATGAAGGAGCAAGACCGGCAATGCAGGTATGAATTTTTTGCATAAACCATATGGTGCAGATACCCTGGATAGTCTAAGTCACTATGGATCGCCATGAATATTCATCAAGGGGGTCCACTAAATTTTGGTAAAGACCCCATATCAAGGAAAGACACGCTCAATTAACAGTATATGCTTAGATTTGTCAGTATCGAATATCTGGGTCTTTCAAGTCAGACCAAAGGTCCATCCACCCGTTCATTCCAGCAACTATGATAAAACATTACACAACCTACTATCCTCATGGATATACCGACAGAATGAATGATCCGTATGAGGAATAACAATCTCGAGGCACGTGCCCTCACTTATGTGAATCACCAAAGGATAGCCTGTCTGGGACAAATTCTTCTGCCAGAACCACCGTCAGTCAAGGATGAGGATATTATCATATAAGGTCATACCCCTTATGATGGCCATGTCAGGAGACAATCAAATATTTGGTATAAATTTGAGACTCAAGACAGTGGAGCCAGTCTGGGTTATTTAGAAATTCCTATGAGAAGTCAAAATCCACCAGGAAAACGGTTATGACTCAACTCACTATTTGGAACCCAAAGTACCTGCACTTAGTGGAGGAACCCCATGCAAGGAGTAAGAGCTTGGGTGTCCATCAGGAAAAATCTAATCATCCAATTTATGGATGTTTGTCAGTGTAGCCACAACAATCGAAAATCACTCTCGGATTTGTGAGACGGACATATATTTCAGGCATGATAACAAATAACACTCAGCTAAGTCAGCAGATATGAAAAGAATTGGAGCCAGTATAAGCATGAACATGTGAGGTAAGATCTGTCAGGATATGGACACAGTTAAGCAAACCAACCCCAGAGCTAGTCAGGCAAGTCAGATGAAGAATTTAATGGGAACAATCACTAAAGTAAAAATGATATCCCAGTTGGAAATGGTCTCCTTAAGTCAGTATATGCATACTTGTTCCCTGAGCAACCAAATCTCGAGGACGATATTTCTTTAAGGGGGGAAGAGTTGTCACAGCTTGATTATTGGCCCTTTCCTTTTCTTTAAGGGGGGAAGAGTTGTCACAGTTTTGTTTTTCTATGGCTATGTGGTCTGGAAACCGAAGAAGATGCCCTCTTCTTTCTTTCTAGAGTGGCTTGTCATCCTCAAAACCCTCCTAGGACTTTTCCATTTTCATCCTAGCCAAACCCCAATATTCTTTTCCTTGGGAATATTTCTTTTCTATTAAAGGAATAACCGAATTTTCCATAGGTTGTGAAGAAACCTACATTTTCCTCACACCCAAAGTTCCCAAATAATTCTCAAAAATTGTATCAGTCATATCTTCCTCAAATGTGGGAAAATATTTCATTTGACATGTTCCTCATCATGCTCAATTAATTATTTTCCTATTCTGTCCTGAATGACAGATTGTGAAGCAAGTGCCATCTACCTTTACCTAATTGACCTCAAACCTTTTGGACACCTTTTCATGTCCATATAATTGCCTCATGCTAAAATTCAACTTAATTTGTCTAGTAAATATTCCTGAGCCATTTTTCAAAGTTCCTGTCTGATGGAATTGGTTGTGAAGGATGTACTAGCTAGGTTAATCCAATTGAGTTAAATTTTTGCATGGTCCTTCATTTTATCAAATCAAATCCCTCCTCAAGATTTGAGATCATGCAATGCATCCATGTGAGCTGAGCATCAATTCTTTGGTTCTATTCAATTTTTCAGTTAGTGAAGCAAGTATATTTTATCTTGCTCCATTTTGTCTGAAAATTTTCCTAGGCCTTCTCCTACCTATATAACCTATCTCCACAAGTTTTGGGATCATTTCATCTAGCCGTTTTCCCTTAGGATTTGTCCTTAATTTCTGTCCAAAGAGGTGCTGTATGAAGGAAGCACCACTTTGGTTTGGCCAAATGGCATGAAATTTTTATGGCACTCTCATATGCCCAAATAATCCTTTCATTATCATTTTCATCTCAATTCATCACACTAATTGAGTGCCTCTTCATGTTCTAGTTTCTGGACCAAGTTATGTGGTTGTTAAGCAACTATATTATATATTGGTCCAAATCATCTCATAATTGACAAGATTATAGTCCTTCTTAACCTAAACTCCCGGATATCCTATTTGGCTCAAATATCAACTCTGTTGATCACTGCATAATGATCTAGTTTGCAACAGCAATTTTCAGAGCTCAATTACCATTTAACCACAAAGCCTTTAACCAAGCTACCACTGTAGTTGAAACCTGCCCTGGATTGACTCCATGCTACACATCATATTCCAGCCCTTGGCATCTTCTCCTTGCTAGTTCACGCAGTGACTATGGCCCTCGCATGCATTAAACGCGTTCTGGCTGAACCTCGGTGTTGTGCTCGTCCGTGCTATCCTCTTCTCGACTCACAACCATGTCCAGTAGACTCCTCGTGATCGACTGTATTGCCCTGAGCCCTTGCCCCCTCTGTTTGCTTCTCCATTGGTACTCGTCGCCGCACGCCCACGGACGTGCTCTAGCCGACCGTCCTCTTCTTCCTCTGTCCGCTTCCCCCCGTGTTCCTTTGGCCTCCTCTACTCCGTGAGCTCTGTGGCTCATCCGCTCCTCCCCTCGTCGTGTTGCCGTGCTACCCCGTGCTCGCTGAGCCTCGACAGAGCTTTGGCCGAGCTCGAGCAGTGGCAACCGGCTTGGCACTTTGCACCACAACCATTTAAGTCCCTCCCCTTAGCGCCTTCTGTCTCGTGAGGTTCATCCGCTCCCTGTTGTCGCGTTCCTCGGCCCCCCTATGATGCATCTGGCCATCACCGGAGCTGGCCAGCATGTCCTTGGTGGCACCCGACCCGCGCTCCCTCGCCCAGCCTATTTAAGAGCCACCTCGAGTCATCCCGAGCACACCATCCCCTCCCCTCACTCCCAGGACCCCGCGCCACTTCTTCCCCAAGCCGGAGCTGCTCTCCTCGCCTCCCTCTGCCGCCATGGCCGCCGCTCCTCGCCGGCTAAATTAGTGTAACACCCTTGATGCGACTATAGCTCCCACGTGTCGTGGCACGACTTAGAGACATAATCGCATTGAAGGCATATGTCGCAAGTTAGGCAATCTTCACAACATCCCATGTAATATGAATAATAAAGGGGAGATAACATAGTTGGCTTACACTCGCCACGTCAATCAAGTACATAAATAACATTACATCATCCAAACACTCATGGCCCGACTATGGCGCCAAAATCAAAGAGAACCCAACATGCGACACGGTCCCAATCACCCCCAACTGGGCACCACTACTGATCATCGGGAAAGGAAACATAGTATCGTTGAGAGTCTTCGTCGAACTCCCACTTGAGCTCATACGCGTCTCCTGGAGCGGAATCATCGGGCCCTGCATCTGGTGTAATAGTAATCTGTGAGCCACAGGGACTCAGCAATCTCGCACCCTCGCGATCAAGACTATTTGAGCTTATAGGTATGGCAAGGTAAAAATATGAGTGGAGCTGCGGCAAGCGACTAGCAAGTATGGTGGCTAACTTATTCGCAAAAGAGGGCGAGAAGAGGAGGCAAGCGCGAGCGAGAAGCTAGAGAACAACCTGCGCAAACATTACTCCAACACCGTGTCCACTTCCCGGACTCCGCCGAGAAGAGGCCATCACGGCAACACACCCAGTTGATTCATTTTAATTAAATTAAGTTTCAAGTTATCTACAACCAGACATTAACAAATTCCCATCTGCCCATAACCGCGGGCACGGCTTTCGAAAGTTCAAACCCTGCAGGGGAGTCCCAACTTAGCCCATGACAAGCTCTCACGGTCAACGAAGGAATAGACCTCCTCCCAAGACGTTCCGATCAGACTCGGTATCTCGGTAACTCAAGACACTTCGACAGGTTAAAATAAGACCAGCAACACCGCCCGAATGTGCTGACAAATCCCGATAGGAGCTGCACATATCTCTTTCTCAGGGCACACTCAGATTGTCCAAACTTCCGGTAGGCCAGCCCAGAGTTGCCCCTGGTAGCCACCGGCAGCTGACAGTTTGGACCAACACTCAAAGGAGCACTGGCCCGGGGGGTGGTAAAATAATGATGACCCTTGAGTCTGCAGAACCCAAGGGAAAGAAAAGGCTAGGTGGCAAATGGTAAAACCAATGTTGGGCATTGCTGGAAAAGCTTTAATCAAGGAGAAATACCAAGGGGTTCCCATTATAACCCAACCGTGTAAGGAACGCAAAATCCGGGAACATAACACCGATATGACGGAAACTAGGGCGGCAAGAGTGGAACAAAACACTAGGCGAGAGGCCGAGCCTTCCACCCTTTACCAAGTATATAGATGCATTAATATAACATGGCAATATAGTGATATCCCAACAGGTAAAAAAATATGTTCCAACAAGGAACGGCCTCCAATCTTCACCTACAACTAGCAACGCTATAAGAGGGGCTGAGCAAAGCGGTAACATAGCCAATCAACGGTTTGCTAGGACAATGGTGGGTTAGAGGTTTGACATGGCAATTTGGGAGGCTTGCAAGCAAGTGGTAGTCATCGTAGCAACGACATAGCAAAAGAGCGAGCAAACTAGCATAGCAAAAATAGTAGTGATTTCGAGGGTATGATCATCTTGCCTGCACAGTTGTCAGAGTTGACTAGATCCTCAAAAGCAAACTCAACGGGCTCCTCATTAGCGAACTCGTCTCCCGGCTCTACCCAAACAAGACAAACAAGCAACAAGGATACAATCAACCACGTGCAAACTCAAACAACACGATGCAAAGATGATATGCTCTGCGGGATGTGATGCGGGATGCAAAATGCAAGATATGACAGGAAATGCATGAACCTGGCCTCAACATGGAATTCCAAGTGTGCCACTGGAAAGATGAGATGAAATCTCTTGAAAACGATATAAAGAACGCCGGAATCGAAGTTACGGTTTGGAAATGGCAAGCGATTCAAAAATGACACCGGTCTGCGATTTACAGCAAGTAGGCATCTAAATGCAATGAGATGAACATGCTACAGCACCCAAACATGACATCAAAATACATGGCAGGGAAGCATTCAAGATTCTTAACAAAATCCTAGCACTGAGCTACGGCCAATTCATCCATTAGGAGGTTCAAACAAGCATTGGCAAAAACACAAATGGTAAAACAGATCTCAGACTTAGTGAAATTATCACTTGTCTGGAATTTCAGATCATATAGCCCTCTTCGGAGCAACAAAACGACATGCTACAGGACCTAAACATGACAAAGAAAGACATGGCATGGAGCTACTCAAAGAGATTAACAAAAGTCCCTTAGTTACCTTGAGCCAAAAGGGATCACAAAATATACTAACAAGCACACGAACATAGCAAAAACATAATCAGTTTTCAGACTTGGTGAAAACTGGGACATGCTGAAACATAACTCACGAAGGCATGTTTACGAGCTCGAAGCACTCACCACGGTGCAAGTCATGGCAAGACAAGCATACATCCCTTAAGAAGGCACAAAAATACAAGCTATACATGGCAAGAACAATGGCATAGCATGCACGGAGCAACTACAATAACATCGGCAAAATCGCAAACAAGTTGACGATCTGCCCAGATTCACAACGAAGCAAAAGTAGAGCTCGATTAACAAAACTCCCTTACTGATCATCCTCAAAAGAGGCACGGATCACTAGGAAACAACAAGAACATATGGCATGATGAACTAAACAACCCCAGGACTTAGTGAAAAACTAAGTCCCTGAAAACAGAATTAGCAAGTGCACCACTTTCCAAGCTTGCACAAGTCACCACACACATCCTAAAAATACATGGTTTGCACCTCTGGAAAGATGACAAAACCATTAACAAAACATATGTAGAACTCACGGGCATATCATGCACACAATAATCATGGCAAAAATGACAAAAGTGCTAAACGGAGTAACATATCTGACAATTAACTCAAGTAGCCCTCTCCTAACAGCATTTCGGGCATCAAGATGAGCTCAAATGAAAATGACGCAATGGAATTAAATGATGTACTCTCTGAGATGAACATTTTGATATGCTATATGCCCAAATCGGAGCTACGGATGCAAAGTTACGGGGCCTCGAACAGGAGCATATGGACTGAAAATTCCTAGGACTTAGAGAAAAAAATGACCTAGGGTTTCCAGATCTGGATCTCGCGCACGGGAACCGAGGCAAAATCCGGCGGCACTGTACACGACGGTGGCGGCAGGCACGGAACTCGAGGACGGCGGGGACGAGGACGGCGGCCGGCGGAGGCGAGGTCGACGGTGGCCAGGGCGGCGGAGCAGGGCCCCGCGGTGGCCGGAGCTAGGACCGGCCGGAGCTAGGGGCGACTCCGGCGGGCTCCAGCGGCGGCTCGGGCGGTGCCGGACCAGGGCGGCGCGGCAGGCTGCGGCCAGCCGGCGGCGAGCGGCGCGCGGCGGCTCCGGTCGCCTCGGGCGGCCGGGCGCAAAGAGGAGGGCGGCGCGGCTTCGGTAGGCGGCGGCGCGGCGATTTGGGCCGGGAGGGCCGGATGCGGGCCGCTCCGGGCCGGCGGCGGAGGGAGTGGCGCAGGCCACGTGGCAGCGTGCTAGTGGCTGGCGGCGGCAGCGCGCAGGTCGGACACGTCTGACCCGGCGCGGACGTTGTCCGGCGGCGCGAGGAGGAGCGGATCTAGGGTTTCGGGGAGGGGTTCCGGAATTTGGAATGGGGGGGTGTATAAATAGGCATAGAGGGAGCTAGGAGAGTCCAAATGAGGTGCGATTTTCGGCCACGCGATCGTGATCGAACGCTCTAGGACATGGAGCAGAGTTTGGTGTGTTTTGGGCCAATTTGGAGGGGTGTGGCTGCAACACACACGAGGCCTTTTCGGTCCCTCGGTTAACCGTTGGAGTATCAAACGAAGTCCAAATGGTACGAAACTTGACAGGCGGTCTACCGGTAGTAAACCAAGGCCGCTTGGCAAGTCTCGGTCCAATCCGGAAATGTTTAATCCACACACACGAAAGAAAGCTAGAAATGACCACCGGAGGAGAACGAAGCGCCGGAATGCAAAACAGACAACAAGGAAAATGCTCGAATGCATGAGACAAACACTTATGCAAATGCAATGCACACGATGACATGATATGAGATGCATGACAACGACAACAACACACGGAGACAAAAACCCGAACCCGAGGAAATAAAATAACTTAACACCGGAAACACCAAGAGTTGGAGTACAAATAGGGAAGGTTACATCCGGGGTGTTACAATTAGCCTGGAGCCGAGCCCCTGTCTTCCGTCCACCACCACCAGAGGCCTCCCCACTACCCACCAAGCCTCCCCCTCCCCTCAACCTGTCACCGGAGTAGATGTGGTCGTTGTCCTCAAGATCGGCCACCGCCTCTCCTGATTGTTGTTGTCGCGTGACGCCGCTGTTCTGCCCCTCCCCGGCACCTGATTTACCTCTAGATGGACGCGGTGGGCCAAGCCTCGCTCGCCGGCGCCATACCACGGCCGGAGACGGCGGAGCCGGCCAGGCCAGACGCTGGCTGAGCCAGCCTCGCCTCTCCTCTGTTCTCTGTCCGGTGCGAGGAAGTAGCCAGCTGAGAAGAGAAAGAGAAAGGGATGGATAAGGTGGGCCCCACTCATCAGCCGCACAGCGCCACGGGCCCCCACTACCACGCTGGATAAGTGGAAACGTACTTTGAAAAGTACGTTTTCATATTCAGAAAGCATATTCCTCTTCTGCTCCAGCCGTAAGTGTGCTTTCTGAGTTTGAAAATGAAATCTCTCCTTAGGCGTTTTCTTTTTTCTCATTCAGGGGCCTGTTTGTAGAGTTATTTTTACAGATTGGTCCCTGAACTTTGTTAGGCTATAACTTTTTGCTCGAGACTCCGATTGAGGTGAATCCAATGCTCGCGTCTTCGTCTCGTCGAGCCTGTTCTGTTCACATCATTTTCACTATGGTTCGACACTATGAAAATGTCCTTTTTGCCCTTGCCCCTAATCAACCCCCTTCGACAGAGAATCGTTTATGGCGAATCTTTCCGCGACTCCACCGCACTTCTCCCCAGAGCCTTGTTCATCCCCGGGCAAGCCACAACCACCATTTGCATGATAGCCATGCATTAGTATTGGTTTTCAACTTGAATCTTCAATAAATGTATGTTTGTTTTGCTATTGCTGCCATTATTTGGGTTATGCTTATGGATTAGTGATTACCATCATGCTATGTTTTCTTGCACTTTGTTATCATGAACTACTTGCTAGTATTACTTTAATATTGCCATGCTTTATAGTAGAACATGTTGGTTTGGTCATGTTCTTCGGTGCATGACTAACGTCGGTTACCAAGTACCATTGATATGCATTGTTCCTTTGCTGTTAATTGGTTAAGTGTTTAGTCGGTTATGTTATTGATGTGTTTTTGCATGGTATTTATTATAGCTATGCTCGATGGTTATGTTATACTATGAGTAGTGGTGTACTTGTGATATTCATGCTCGTCATTATGCCATGCTCAGTTTGATATGTTTCATTATTGATATGGTTGATAGTTATGTTGTACCCTCATGCTCATGTTGATATCTTGCTCATGCATTGTAATTGCATCATGTTATTTTATCATGGGACGGCATATTGCATTCAAGTTTAACCACATTAAATTGAACTTGGACAACTGTTGGCTAAGTCGTGGTGCCACCATATCGAGCTGACCAGTGCAACCACACTTGCCTTTATGGGAGGGTCCTAACTGGGTCTATTGTTGTGCCTCTTGCCGGTGGCTCCAATGAGGAAGGTAATGTGCGGGCGCTACCTTGGCCAGGTAGGACGACATAAGCCTTGTTAGCCCCAGTTTGGTTATGTGGACATGTCCCCTTTTGGGACCCTTTTTGTTTTGCCACGACGGTGGCCGTGATGCCTTTGGAAGGCATGGGGCCACCCAGGACTGCACCCCAAGGGCGTGTTGGTCGGAGTGGTCGGGAGAGTGTCATGGCAGTAGGACGGTTTTTTCGGAACGTCATTTGTCCACCCGAATGGGAGTGCGAGGCCATGGGTTCTGTGGTGTGGGTAAAGTGTGCTTCCTCTGCAGAGTGTATATTAAATCTATCGGTAGCCGCGCCCGCAAATAAGCGCCCAGTTCGTAGTTGGTCACACTGTGGGTCAATAGTAATAATAATAACTTGCTTAATAACAACCCTAGTTCGATGATGAGAAAGAGATTGGTTGTGATCATGAGATGATCACCATGGTATCGAGGTGTCGGTGTTCAAAAGTATGGGCTCTCCTTTTGACCCCTTTACTTGTGCACGGGTAGTGAGAGCCACGCGCCGCGTCCACAATTAGCAGGGCAGAAGATGGAAGCCAGGGAGAAGCCAAAGCACAAGGCAACCAAGGCAACCCCAAGACCAGAAGCACGGGAGGGCAAGAGGGCGAGGTTGACTCCCTCGGCAAGATCCTTGCCGAGGCGGCCCCCCGTAGTCCCACAAGGGCCTTGGGCCTTGCCGGGGCAACTTGTCCAACACCAGCAGACCGAGCCACCCTTGAGCCCACATGCTCCAACCAAATCAACTACATTGGAGCCATGGCTCGGGAGGCGCCTCTGTGGTGGCATGCAAATCTTCATCAAGATCATGAACATATCAGTTCAGATGAGGACCAGAAGACGGTGACCCTTGGCAGGATCCTAGTCGAGAAAACCCACAAGACCCCGATAAGACTCTTGCCGGGGATGACAGCAATGCCACGGCCACTACCATGCCTGCGCCAGCCAAGACTCCACCGTCATCCCCATGCACCTGCAAGCCCAAGCAGTTGAGCAGGCGCCTGTGTGGTGACGTGCGGCCTCTACACCAACCCAACAAGCTCCTGTGTGGTGGCATGCAAGTCTTCCTGAAGACTCCACCACCGCGCTAGTCCAGCAGCTAGCCAACGTGGCACCATGATGCCCCGTTTGCTCGGATGCGTGTCAAGGCCAGGCGAGGCGGCAACACCTTGGACGTGCTTCCCTGGCGTCCCCGATAAAGCAAGGGGGCACATCGGTAGCGCATTAAATGCGTTTGTCCGACGGTCCCAAAGGATAGGCCCGTCGACTGTAGACCTTTCCACCTCATGTGTGCCACTGTGGCGACCACTTTTGCCTATAAAAGGAGGCCTGATGCGACCAGGAGAGGGGTTCGGCTCTTTTGGGCAAGTTGCACCCCGTAGCTAGCTCAAGAACACAAGAACACACTCAAATACATCCACCAAAGCAGGACTAGGGTATTATGCATCTTCGCGGCCCGACCCTGGGTAAACGATCTGTGTGCTCCCTGTGAGACTCGCTCTTCTCACAACCCCGCGCCCGCCTACTGTAGAAGTGATCCCAGTGACCCTATAGGTGTCGTTCTCATCGACATCTATGGCGCGAAAGGTAGGGGATGCGCAGTTGTGAAAATATGGTCTGGCAGTCAGCCTAGCGGTTCTTCATCGTCATGGCTCCCAAGAAGAAGGCAGCCACCGCAGTCGGTTCGTCGAGAGCCGGACGGCCCCTACTGGTGTGGGCGAACAGCGGGCCACTCGCGGATAGGACCCGAGGCGCGGCCCGCGTGCACCAACACCGCTCTAGCAGTCAGAGTCGGGCGAGCGGCATCATTCATGCCCAAGGCGATGGGCCGCATGCCGCAAGATCCAGAGAAGGAGCTAGACCCCCCGCAGGCAGCGCGGGACCCTCCGGAGGTGTCGCCGTGCCACCCACGGGCGATGACCTCCGGGACGCCTACCCTGGCGCCCATAGCACGCTCTTCGCAGGTTGTGCGCGATGAGCAGCGTCACAATGCCGGTGACCCTGGACACCGACGTGGGAATAGTACTATGCGTCACCCGCAGGACGAAGGAGGCCAGCATGCCCTCCGAAGTGATGGCGAAGATGGCGCACAGCCGCTGGGCCATGACAGAGCTCCTTCTAACGTGGTTAAAAATGAAGTGCGCCACGGTCCACGCAACTTTCGCCGCCACCCACACCAGCAGAAGCCTTGGCGCTCGCACAGCTGATCCTCAACTTCCCTCCCACTGCGGAGAAGCTCGACGAGTGGGGAGCCACTATCCGGAGCCTCGTCGGCGTCGCCAACGAAGACGAGCCACGGCTGCCGGGGCCCTCAGGCCGGCGCTCCATGGAGCCACTGCATGCCGGCGGTGGAGGGGCCGGAGGCGCCGTGGCCATGGTGCACTCTCCTCCTCCACGCCAGCCAGTGTGGATGTCGGTCCGTCATGATGACGCTTGTGACGACATTTCCATAATGTCATTTGACCCATGGACCCACCGTGACCAACGCCAGGTTCTTCGGGAGCGAGCCCATGAAGACGCTCGAACCACCATCGAGCGCTGGCACGATACGCGCCACCACTCAGATAGGCGGACGGGGCCAGCTAAGGTCCACCCAGCACCGGGAGGCTCCGGCGGCCTACCTTACGAGGTGGGTTCCCTAGCCTTTACCCGTGAGCTACGGCAGTTCCAGTGTCCGTCCTACAGCACGTTCAAGCCCGACGTCCGCGAGAAGTACAGTGGCAAGACCCATCCGTCAGAGTTCCTCGGCATCTACACCACCGCGACGCAAGCCGCTGGAACTCGCGACGACAAGTTGCTTGCAAACTACTTCCCGTTGGCCCTGATACCCAATGTCATGTGTTGGTTGATGCACTTGCCGGTGGATTGCATTTCTTGTTGGTCAGATCTGTGTCATAAGTTCGTTGGGGCCTTCACTGGAGGCCACCAAGCTCATGGCCAGGCCAGTGATTTGCATATCATGAAGGAAGGCGAAAACCTACGCAAGTACATCCAGAGGTTCAGCGGAGTGCAATACAACATCCCAGATGTTCATCCTACCGCCATCATCAGCGCATTCCATCAGAATGTGCGTAACCGCAAGATGCATGAAGAGCTGGCAATGAAAAAGATAAAGGACGTGGCCGAACTTTACATTCTGGCCGATAGATGCGCCCGGGCTGAAGAGGGAAGGAAGTACCCCGGCAAAGACGTCGGTGCGGAAACCGACTCTACCAACAAAGACACCGCTGCCCCGACGAAGAAGGGTCGGTGTCCCAACATGAAACGCAGGGACAAGACCGTGCTTGCCATCGAGGGATCCGGCGACACCAGCGACACCAAGAAGGCCAATGCAGACGACCTCGACAAGGAGATTGCCGTGTGTGCCGCTTGCCGGGCCTTGGCGGCTGCCGACAAGCCAGGGGGCTCCGACAAGCAGTATTGCAATATCTACCGCACCAAGGGCCACGACTTCCAGAACTGCCGACAAGTTGAGCTACTTGCTGATGATTCAGGATGGACAAGGAGAAGATTCAGGATGGTGCCAAGGGATCCGACAAGAAGCGTTGCGGCCAAGGAGGTCGCCGCGGCAAGGATAACCAACAAGAGAGGCCCGCTCGTGGCCGCGACAAGAAGCAGGAAGACGATGATCATGACGAGGATGACGAGTCCGGTGAGCATGAGTTCCAGAAGGCTACGGAGGCCATGTGCGTCGATGGTGGTGCCTCACTGCATAGTTCTAATCACCAGCTCAAACAGTGGGTGCGTGAGATCACAGCAGCGGAGCCCTTGTTCGACGCTTAGAGGCCACTGAAGTTGTCCAACACTCCCCTCATCTTTGAAGCCGAGGACCACCCTGACCGCACAACTACGGTTGGGTATTTGCCGCTGTTGGTCTCACCAACGATTCGCAACCTCAAGGTGAACAAGAAGCTGGTTGACGGCGGGGCTGGTCTGAACTTGATCTCACCCGTTGTGAACAAAAGGTTGTAAATTCCTGATGGAGACCTCGAGGAAACAAGCTCATTTCAAGGGGTCAACCCAGGAAGGAGCCAGCCGAAGGGGAAGATCACGCTGCCTATGATGTTTGGAGGCAAGTTGAACTACAGGACATAGAAGATTGTCTTCGATGTAGCCAAGATTCCCTTGCCCTACAACGGTACCCTCATTCGCCCGGCACTATCCAAGTTCATGGCGGCGTCGCACTACGCCTACAACACGCTGAAGATGCCTGGGCCGATGACCATCATCACCGTCCCCTCCAACAAGAACGACGCGCTGATCTGTGCTGACCAACTCTACCGGGAGGCAGTTGCAGTAGCTGCCACCAAGGCGCCTGCTCCTACCGCCGAAGTCCCGGGAGGGAAGACGAAGACCGGCAGGACCTCTCGCACCCACTCCGACAAGCGCACCTCTTCGGAGTGTTGTGCTACCGTTGAGGACGTGCCAGAGAGCTCCACCGACAAGGGCAAGAAATCTAGAGCTGCACCACTAGAGACCAAGAGGGTGTCCGTCAAGGAGGATGGCACGGGAGGAGCTTTCACCATAAGCTCCACCCTCGATAGCAAATAGGAAAGCGTGCTCATCACTTTCCTGTGGGCGAATGTCGTTGTGTTTGCATGGAAAGCAGCCGACATGCCCGGCGTTCCCAGGGAAGTGATTGAGCACCACCTTGCTGTCTGTGCCCATGCTCAACCCGTTAAGCAGAAGACCAGGAATCAAGCTTTGGAACGGCAGAAATTCATCAAAGAGGAGATAAGGAAATTGGAAGTGGCGGGCTTGGTGAGAGGAGTGCTCCATCCGACGTGGTTTGCCAATCCGGTGGTGGTGCGCAAGGCGAACGGGAAGGGGAGGTTGTGTATTGACTACACGGATATCAATAAGGCTTGTCCTAAGGACCCTTTCCCATTGCCGCGCATTGACCAGATTGTTGACTCCATGGCCGAGTGCGATCTGTCATCATTCCTCGATGCCTACTCGGGCTACCACCAGATCTTCATGGCAAATAAAGACGAAGAGAATACAACATTCATCACCCCATGTGGTATGTATTGCTTTTTACGGATGGCTTTTGGGTTGAAGAATACTGGCTCGACATTCGCAAGGGCGGTCCAAATTGTTTTTGAGCCCCAGCGACATAGAAATACGGAAGCTTATATGGATGACATAGTGGTAAAAACCAAGCATAAAGCAACCCTTGTACAAGACTTAGAAGAGACATTTGCCAACCTACGCAAGATCAACCTCAAGCGAAACCCTGAGAAGTGTGTGTTCGGTGTTCCGTCCGGCAAACTTCTTGGGTTATTTGTGTCACAATGTGGGATCGAGGCAAACCCAGAGAAGATCAAGGCTATTGAGCAGATTGAGGCACCCAAGTGGATCAAGGATGTGCGTCGGATCACTGGTTGCGTTCCCGCCATGAGCAGATTCATCTCCAAGTCCGCTGATCGTGCCCTTCCCTTTTTCAAGATCTTAAAGAAGGCGGGCCCAATGGAGTGGACCCCAGAGGCCGAGGCAGCATTGCAGGATCTGAAGAAATACATTTCCTCCACACCAATACTGGTTGCGCCTAAACCACAAGAGCCATTGCTACTGTATCTGCCGGTGACGAATCAAGTGGTCAGTGCCGTGCTAGTGGTGCAGAGGGAGGTCGATGAAGAGGCAGTGGCGACGGTAGGACTGGTGGATGGCAAGCCAGAGATTCCCCCGGCAGGTCCCGATGCCAGCAAGGCAAGGCCCCCGGCAGAGTCTGACACCATCGAGACAGACCCCATGCTATCAAGTGAGGTGGTGCAGAAGAAGAAGATGATGTAGCACCTGGTTTACTTTGTCAGCTCCCTCCTGCAGGGGGCTAGATCAAGGTACTCTGGTGTGCAAAAATTGCTCTTTGGCCTCCTTATGGCCTTGAGGAAGGTGCGTCACTAATTCCAAGCACACAAAATCACCGTCGTCACCCGCCTCCCGTTACAACAGATACTGCACAACCCAGATGCAACCGGAAGGATTGTGGAGTGGGCCTTGGAGCTTTTGAGCTTTGGTTTGAAGTTTGAAAGTACTTCGATAATCCAGAGTAGAGTCTTTGCAGAATTTATTGCAGAATGGACCTCAACGCCTGACGAAGAGATCCTAGAGACCACCCTCCCTGGCAAGGAAGCAAGTCGCAACTGGATCATGTACTTTGATGGCGCTTTCTCGCTGCAAGGCGCTGGTGTTGGTGTGATTCTCGTCGCACCCACCGGAGAGCACCTCAAGTACGTAATTCGGATGCACTTTCCAAGGGAGATGTCCACCAACAACACTACTGAGTACGAGGGGTTGCTTGCCGGCCTCATGATCGCGGCAGACCTCGGGGTCAAGAGGCTCATCGTAAGGGGCGATCCACAACTTGTCGTCAGGAAAGTTAACAAAGATTATCAGAGCCCGTTCATGGAGGCCTACGTAGATGAGGTGAGGAAGCTGGAGGAGTGCTGTGACGGTATACAAGCGGAGCACGTTCCCCGAGCGGAGAAAGACATCACCAATTACCTGTCAAAGCGTGCTGCATTCAAGTTACCTGTGGAACCAGGTACTTTTTTGCTTCGGTTAACTCAACCATCCATTGAACCATCAACAGAGCAGAACAAAACGGAGGAAATCAGGCCCCAACAAGTACTTTCCTGCTGAGCCCCCGGGGGCGGCCGGCGAGGGTGTTGCCGTGGATTCTAAGCCTGCCGAGGAGAGACTGATTCCGGTGGGCCGTCAAGCCCTAGCCGTAGAAATGGATGCTCCCATGGCAGATGAAATGCCTTTGGCCCTTGCCATCGATCCCCAGGCTCCAGCATGGGCACAACATACTGTCCGATTCCTCCAAACAGGGGAGCTTTCTGAAGAGCAGGAAGAAGCAGAGAAAGTAGCCCGTCGGTCTGCTATGTATCAGTTCGTCGATGACGTCCTGTACAGGAAGTGACCGAACGGCGTGAAATTGAAGTACATTCCCCAGGAGGAAGGACTGGAGCTGTTGGCGAAGAAACACGGAGGCATATGTGGCTCCCACATAGGGTCGAGGGCCCTTGCCGGCAAAGCGTTCCGGCAAGGTTTCTTCTGGCCCACTGCCCTCCAGGATGCAACGATACTAGTAACCAAATGTGAAGCGTGTCCGTTCCATTCGAAGAAGCTTCATCAACGAGCTTAAGCCCTTCAAACAATCCCCCTCTCCTGGTCATTTTCGGTCTGGGGGCTCGACATACGGGCCGCTTCCCCCGTGCTATCGTGGGCTTTGAGTACATGTATGTTGCAATCAACAAGTTCACAAAGTGGCCGATGGTGGAAGCGGTGAGAAAGGTGACAGCACAGTCAGCCGTCAAGTTCTTCAAGGGACTAGTCTGCCGTTTTGGCATGCAGAACAGAGTCATCACCGACAATGGCACGCAGTTCACAAGCCACAGCTTCATGCAGTACACCCAAGACCTCGGCAGCAAGGTCTGTTTCGCTTCGTGGCACACCCACGGAGCAACGGCCAGGCAGGGAGGGCAAATGATGAATTACTGTGAGGTATGAGAACAAAGACTTTTGACAAGCTGCACAAAAGCAGATGACGCTAGATTGATGAGTTGTTGGTGGTTCTTTGGTCGATCAGAACGACGCCAAATCGAGCCACCAGCAAGACACCCTTTGCCCTGGTATACGGGGCAGAAGCAGTTCTCCCCACGGAACTCATATACGGGTCACCTAAAGTGCTCGCTTATGACGAGCTTGAGCAAGAGCGATTACGGCAAGATGATGCAATGCTCCTTGAGGAAGATTGTCTTCGGGCGGCTGTGAGAGCAGCACGCTACCAGCAAGCCTTGCACCTCTACCATAGCCGCAATGTTCATGCCCGAAGCTTTGAGGATGGCGACCTTGTTCTTCGGCGCGTTTAGTCAGCCAAGAATTCCAACAAGTTGACGCCAAAGTGGGAAGGCCCTTATCGGGTAATACGAGTCATCAGGCCTGGCACAGTCCACCTGGAGACCGAAGATGCCATTCCAGTGAGCAACTCCTGGAATATTGAACATCTTCGCAAGTTTTACCCATAAGGCGCGGTTGCCGGGCCCCTCGGCAACCCACCATTTGTACAAGCCTTGCCGGTAAGGCATGTAACCCTCTGTACAAAGCCAGGCGCAGACCCTAAGCATAAATAAACGAAGTGCTGGCGCCCTAAGTTTTAGCACGCATGCTAGGTTAAGACTCCCCCTCGGTTAGGGTTGATAGTGCGTAGCGGCGAGTAACCCCTAGCCTAGAGGTCGAGTATGTGTTTTTCTGTCTCCTTTGGTTCACAGGGCACATGGACACTTCTGCTGAGGCACTTGGGAGAAAGAAAACGAATCGGCACTCTGGCCCCGGCAAGCCAAGACTACCGGGGGCTGAAGACACAAGGATCTAACCACGGGAAGCCAAAGTTGCCGGGGGCTGCGGATTCAGATAAGTCCGTCATCCCCTTTGGTGCATTTCCGTATAGAACTGGGACAAATGAAACCTCGTTTCGCTCCGAGACCACAGTGCTCCCCTTCTTCTTGTACCCAAGTCCCTGGGACACAACCGGGTCATAGATGCGGTGGCAAGGAAATAAACGAAGGGCCTAACTCGACTTCGCCCCTGCCTCCGCTGAAAGCGTGAGAATGGTCGACCGAAGTCAGGGGACGGCAAGGCCTGTTGTCGGGTAACAATGTTTATTTTAAAAATAACAAGGATTCGTTCCTTGGCATGGGCCTCGCCACGCACAAAGAACCCAACAAGCACCCTTTTTCATTAAAAACATCCCATACAGGTATAGTTAATATGGAATTAAAAACATGAGCAAGGAGATAACAAGTCTTAAAATTAATAAGTGCCCGCAGGCTTACAAACTAAAAAGAGATGGTGGAAAGTGGAAAAAGATGGCGGGAGGGTGAAAAGAGTGCCTAAGGGAGGTACGAGGAGCAGAAGGCACCTAGAGAACATCTTGGTGCCGGGAAAGGAGCTGGAAGACGAGGCAGCGGGCCGGCAATACGCGGCGAAGGCGTCAGTGCCCGCGTACTCCAACTTTAAGGCCGCCACCCGCCTTCTTCGCCTCCTCCGGCCCTCCTACGCCAGCCTCCCAAGGAGATGACGAGGAGCACCCCGACGGAGAGCTTGACGAGGAAGGCCCTCGGCAGGCCGCACGACATAGGGCGGGGTGACACGGTCGGTCAGAGACGTGGTCAACGTGACCCCGCTCGATGCTCTCGTCGTCGCTATCGCTGCTCTCCTCATCACAACCTCTTGAAGAGGAATCTTCATCGTCGGAGGAGCTCTCCACACAGCACCTCAAGCGAGTTCCGAGATCTCCAAATACCATGATGGAAAGCAGGCTGCCCTCCATTAACTTGAAGTAGAGGACAAGCCCCGTCCTAAGGCTGTCGATGCGAGTGGACGTCTTCCATCCGTGGCGGAGGTACATGACGTGAGGAGCAGGGAAGTCGACGTCAACCCGCGTGCCGCCGTTCCCGTAGCCCCTCATTTGCAACCAGAGGGTTTGGGGTGGATCGAGCTCCATCTGTCGAGCAAATGCAGTAGGGAGACGGAGACGGTGACGCGGTGGCCAACGCAGCCTGATGAAGAACTCGCGGGGCTGGTCCCCGACATGTCCATCCATCGGGGGAGGCATCGCTAGCACAGGTGAGGCCGATGCGCCGCCCCGTCCTCCTCTCCCCCGAGTGCCATGACGACCTCGGCCTCGCCCCCTCCCCCTTCCTCCCGTGGCCGATTTCGCTGCCACGAGCTCTTGGGGAGGAGGAACGCGCTGATGAGCAGCAACCCTCGCCGCCACCGTCCAAGGGCCAACGCTTCCTCTCGCCATTGCAGATGGAAGAAAGAAGCGGAGGTGGAAGGAGACGGATGATGGAAGAATGTGGAATGACGCCCCCTCCCCTTCTTATTAAGGGGTGGAGTTAGGGCTCGTCCGCCCCACTCTACCAATCCGGTCATCGGGGGCGCAGGGAATGAGAACCGGCCCGCTGCCCCAATCAGCGACGGCCCGGTTTCCCGCCTCCACCTCCTGCCACCTACATGAGGGACACATGGTGAGCGAGCAGCATTGAAGGGGCGGGCGAAGCAGCCGCTCCCCCCTCCCCCCCGTGATAGCGGGGCGCGGGCGCGTTGAAGACCATGACCCGAGTCCGCCCAAGTAAACGGGTCGTGCCTCTGCGCCTCCCACCTTTCATGGGGAAGTCGCGAGCCGCCTCTTTACATTGATGTGACGCATGCGTGCAAAAACCGCCCCATGCATGACCCCAACGTCACACACGACCCTCCACATCGCGCACTCAACACGGGTCGTGGGGAAGTGCAGCGGACGAGAAGTTACTGCAGTAAAATCCGCCCCACCTGCCCACGCACCATTCTGGGCCTAGCCCAACAATGCGTCGCACTTATGTGTGGCCCAGGCCTGGGGGCTCCTGGCGGTGTACAAAAGTAGGGGCTCTCCTTTTGAGCCCTTTACTTGTGCACGGTCAGTCAAAGCCACGCGCCGCGGCCACAATTAGCGGGGCAGAGGAGGGAAGCCGGAGAGAAGACAAAGCACAAGACAACCAAGGCAACCCGAAGACCAGAAGCGCAGGAGGGCAACAGGGCAAGGTGGACTCCCTCGGCAAGATCCTTGCCGAGGCGGCCCCACGTAGCCCCGGCAAGGGCCTTGCCACCCTTGAACCCATAGGCTCCAACCACCCTTGAGCCAGAGCCAGCCACCCTTGAGCCCACAGGCTCCAACCCAATCAACTACATTGGAGCTAAGCCTTGGGAGGCGCCTCTGTGGTGGCATGCAAATCTTCGTCAAGATCATGAATATATGAGTTCAGATGAGGACCAAAAGATGGCGACCCTCGGCAGGATCCTAGCCGAGAAAATCCACAAGACCCCCGGCAAGACTCTTGCCGGGGATGACAGCAACGCCACGGCAAGCCCCTTTTCGGGCCCCTGGCAAAACCCTTGCCGAGGGCATCAGTAGGACCACTCCACGCCTGCCATCCAAGACTCCACCACCGTCCCCATGCAGCTGCCAGCTCAACCAGTTGAGCAGGCGCCTTCGTGGCGACGTGCGGCCTCTACACCAACCCAGCAAGCTCCTGCGTGGTGGCATGCAAGTCTTCCTGAAGGCTCGACAACCACGCCAGCCAGCAGCCAGCCAACGTGGCGCCACGACGCCCCGTCATCTCGGACGCGTGTCAAGGCCAGGCGAGGTGGCGACAGCTGGGACGTGCTTCCCTGGCGTCCCCGATAAAGCAAGGGGGGCACGTCGGCAACACATTAAATGTGTTTGTCCGACGGTCCCAGAGGATAGGCTCATCGACTTTAGACCTTTACACCTCCTGTGTGCCACTGTGGAGACCCCTTTTTGCCTATAAAAGGAGGACCGAGGTGAACAGGAGAGGGATTCGGCTCTTTTGGGCAAGTTGCACCCCGTAGCTAGCTCAAGAACACAAGAACACACTCAAATACATCCACCAAAGCAGGACTAGGGTATTATGCTTCTTCACGGCCCGAACCTGGGTAAACGATCCGTGTGCTCCCTGTCAGACCCACTCTTCTCACAACCCCACACCCGTCTACCATAGAAGGGATCCCGGTGACTCCATAGGCGTCGTTCTCACCGACACGAGGATATCGAGTTGATGGATATTTGTGGTTGTGATCGTGAGATGATCACCATGGTATCGAGGATATCGAGTTGATCGATATTTGTGATTGTGATCGTGAGGTGATCACCGTGGTATCGAGTATACTGAGTTGATGGATACTTGTGGTGTTATGCGATAGTCAAGGGTGAAGACCAAGCTCCTTGTGGTCATGTAATGATTACTACGGTATTGTTAATACCAAGCTTGATTGGATACTGCGATGACCGTGTGATGTCTGTGTTGGTTACGAGGTAACCCGAACAGAGTAAGTTGGTGCATGATAACGTCATCATATTGCATGATAGTGTCATCATGTTTATATTTTCATGTCATGCTGGTATTGCTCTAGCTGTATCATGTTGTTCATGCATGCTCGTATTGCTATAGGTGTATCATGTTGTTCATGCCATGCTCGTATTGCTATAGCTGTATCATGTTGTTCATGCCATGTTGTTCTGATAGTATCATGTTAATCCTTGTTGACCTGTAACTGCCATGCTGATGTATGTCTTGATTGCTTTGGTTTTTGTGAGCTTGCAAGTACATTCAATGTACTGACCTGACGTGTCATGCCAGTTTGCAGGTCATGCTAGATTTGATTGCTTGTTTCGCGTGGTGTAGCACGTAAGATGCGATTCTATCCCAATCACGTCACGAACTCATGATTGGGGCACAACAGCATTTCGAGCGCATAGCAAGGTGTATATCATTACGACATACCATGTACTGTATAGATGAGAATACAAGATAAAGCCTTACAGTCGTCACATGTTACATCATTCATACAACAATACATCAAAACATAGCAATCATCATACAAAAGAGGAGGATCCGACTACAGATGAAATCAAACGAAAAAGAAGAACAACATTCAACCTGCTAGCCCTGGCTCCCCGACCCAGAACATATCCCTTGATCGAGGATGAGGAAGAAGAACTCCAAAAGCAATCAAGCATCGCTCTCATGTCAGATCATCACATTTCCTGTACCTACAACTGTTTGTTGTAGTAATCTGTGAGCCAAAAGGACTCAGTAACCCCATTACCATGGGTATCAAGACTGACAAAGCTTAATGAAATGGAAGGAGTAAAGTGGTGAGGTTCCAGCAGTGACTAAGAAATGTATGGTTGCTAGCTCATGAGTACAAGAGTAAGATGAGAAACTACGCAAACGGTCGTAAACTAGTACCGATCAATAAGTGATCTTGTACTACTTACGTTCAAACATAACTCAATTGTGTTCTCTTCTCGAACCCACTTGAAAAGAGACGGTCATGGCTACGCACGCGGTTGGTGTATTTTATTAGAGTTTACTTCAAGTCCTCTACAACTAGATATTAACAAATTCCCATCTGCCACACAACCGCGGGCGCGGATTTTAGGAGTTTAAACCCTGCAGGGGTGTCCCAACTTAGCCCATGCCAAGCTCACGATCCGTGGAGACAATCCTCCATCACGGGACACCCGATTAGACTCGAAATCCCGGTGCACAAGACATTTCGACAAATGGTAAAACTAAACCAGCAAGACCTCCCGATGTGCCGACAAATCCCAATAGGAGCTGCACATATCTCATTCACAGGGCACACCGGATGGGCCAGACGTCGGGTTTGCTAAGACCCTTGTTGCCCGGTGGGCGCCGGACATCGCCCGGTTTGGACAGACACTCGGAAGAGCACTGGCCCTGGGGTTGAATTAAAAATCCATGGGGGCCGGCAAGTCCCTATGCAAGTTTTAGTTGTTATTAGGCAAATGGTAAAACCAAGGTTGGGCCTTGCTGGAAGAGTTTTATTAAAAGCGAACTGTCAAGAGGGTCCCATACCCCTCATTGTGTTCGGGACGCAAAATCAAGGAACATAACACCGGTATCATGGAAACTAGGGCAGCAAGAGTGGAACAAAACACCAGTCATAAGGCCGAGCCTTCCACCCATTACCAAGTATATAGATGTATTAATTAAATAAGAGATATTGTGATATCCCAATATATCCATGAAATCCATGTCCCAACATGGAACAACCTGCAACTGCACCTGCAACTAGCAATGCTATAAGAGGGGTTGAGCAAAGCGGCAACATAGCAAAACAACGGTTTGCTAGGAAGGGTGAAAATGTTAGAGGCTATCATGGCAATTTGGGAGGCTTGATAAACAAGTGGTAGGTAGCGCGGCATAACAATAGCATCAAGACAACCAGCATTGCAAAGATAGGAGTGAGATCCAAGGTGATGGTCATTGAGGGAGTCCTGGATTAGGGGGTGTTCGGATAGCTAGACTATACCTTCAGCCGGACTCCTGGACTATGAAGATACAAGATTGAAGACTTCGTCCCGTGTCCGGAAGGGACTTTCCTTGGCGTGGAAGGCAAGCTTGGCGATGCGGATATACAGATCTCCTACCATTGTAACCGACTTTGTGTAACCCTAGCCCTCTCCGGTGTCTATATAAACCGGAGGGTTTTAGTCCGTAGGACAACATATACAACAACAATCATACCATAGGGTAGCTTCGAGGGTTTGGCCTCTCTGATCTCGTGGTAGATCTACTCTTGTACTACCCATATCATCAATATTAATCAAGCAGGACGCAGGGTTTTACCTCCATTGAGAGGGCCCGAACCTGGGTAAAACTTCGTGTCCCTTGCCTCCTGTTACCATCCGGCCTAGAGGCACAGTTCGGGACCCCCAACCTGAGATCCGCTGTTTTTGACACCAACATTGGTGCTTTCATTGAGAGTTCCTCTATGTCGTCGCCGTCAGGCATGATGGCTCCTACGATCATCAATAGCGATGCAGTCCAGGGTGAGACCCTCCTCCCGGACAGATCTTCGTCTTCGGCGGCTTCGCATTGCAGGCCAATTCACTTGGCCATCTGGAGCAGATCGAAAGCTATGCCCCCGGCCGTCATGTCAGATTTGGAAGTTTAAACTACACGGCCGACATCCGCGGGGACTTGATCTTCGACGGATTCAAGCCACTCCCGAGCGCGCCGCACTATCATGACGAGCATGATCTAGCTTTGCCGCCAAACAATGCCCTGGAGGCTGCACCCGCATCGGCTTCGACCCTTAATTCAAAGCCAACTGCACCGATCAAGGATGGGTGGTTGGACACCGCCTCGGGGGCTGCGATCCCAATGGCGATCGAGCCTAACACCAGCCCTGCACTCCGCAACACTCATGACTCCAAGGAGCCGGACTCCTCTCCAAACTCCGAACCCCTCACGCCCCTGCCGATCGAATCCGATCAGGCGCCGATCATGGAGTTTACTGCTGCGGACATCTTTCAGTACTCGCCTTTCGGCGATATTCTGAAGACACTAAAGTCTCTCTCTCTTTATCAGGAGAGCCCTGACCGGACTATGGTCAGCAAGGTTGGGATACGGACGATGAAGAAATTCAAAGCCCACCCACCACCCACTTTGTAGCCACTGTCGACGATCTAACCGACATGCTCGACTTCGATTCTGAAGACATCGACGGTATGGACGCCGATGCAGGAGACGATGAAGAACCAGCGCCTATCGGGCCCTAGAAAGCCACCTCGTCATATGACATATACATGGTGGACACCCAAAAGAAGGAGATGGCTATGGAACAGCGGAGGATGACCCCTCCAAGAAACAGCCTAAGCGCAGGCGTCAGCAACGCCGCTCAAAATCCCGCCAAAACAAATACAGTGACTCCAGCACGGGAGATAATAATACTCCGGAGAGCGCCAAAGAAAACCCCCTCCAGCAAGATTTAGCACAGGAGGATGGAGAAGCCAGCCCTCATGAGAGAGCGGCAGACAGAGAGGTCGAGGACGACAATTATATGCCTCCCTCCGAAGACGAGGCAAGCCTCGACGACGACGAATTCGTCGTGCCAGAGGATCCCGTCGAGCAAGAGCGTTTTCAACGCAGGCTTATGGCCACGGCAAGAAGCCTCAAGAAAAAACAGCAACAACTTAGAGCTGACCAAGATTTGCTAGTCGATAGATGGACTGAAGTCCTTGCGGCCGAAGAGCATAAACTCGAACGCCCCTCCAAGAGCTACCCAAAGCGCAGGTTGCTACCCCGACTAGAGGAGGAAGCATTTAAACCTGCATCACCTGCACACTATACGGCCGATCGGCCACCTCGTGGCCGCGACAGAGAGGCCTCTCGGCCCTCCACTCAAGCCGCACCCCGTACCAAGGCACGGCAAAATGCGCCGGACCTACGAGATATGTTGGAGGACAAGGCAAGGCAAACAAGATCGATCTACGGATCGCGTGGGCGCCCCCTGGCTCGAGACGGTAACCGTCACGCCGGCCACAAATTCGGCAGGGCCGAACACAGTAGACAAAGCTCATTGGAGCTACGTCGTGATATAGCCCCGTACAGAGGCGCCGCACACCCACTATGCTTCACATACGAGATAATGGATCATCAAATCCCCGAGGGTTTCAAACTCGTAAACATCGAATCATATGATGGCACAACAGATCATGCGGTATGGATCGAGGATTATCTCCTTCATATCCACATAGCCCGCGGCGATGATTTCCACGCCATCAAATACCTCCCACTCAAGCTTAAAGGACCAGCTCGGCATTGGCTTAACAGCTTGCCAATAGGATCAATCAGTTGTTGGGGGGACCTGGAAACCGCATTCCTCAACAATTTCTAGGGCACTTATGTGCGACCCCCAGACGCCGATGACCAAAGTCACGTAATTCAGCAGCTAGAGGAATCGGCCAGGCAATTCTGGACACGGTTCCTAACAAAGAAAAATCAAATAGTCGACTGCCGGACGCAGAGGCCCTAGCAGCCTTCAAGAACAATATCCGTGACAAGTGGCTTTCCCGGCACCTTGGACAGGGAAAGCCAAAATCTATGGCAGCACTCATGACACTCATGACCCGCTTCTGTGCAGGAGAAGACAACTGGCTTGCCTGTAGCAACAACATGACCAGGAACCTTTTTAACTCAGATATCAAGGACAGTAGTGGCAGGTCGTGTCGCAAGAAGCAGGAGCGCCGCATTAACGGCGACAACGCTGAGGATACGACAGTTAATGCCGGATTTAGAGGCTATAAATCCGGTCAGCGAAAAAAGCCATTCAAAAGAAATCCTAGGGGCCCGTCCAGTTTGGACCGAATACTCGACCGCTTGTGCCAGATACATGGCACCCCCGAAAAGCCGGCCAATCACACCAACAGGGATTGTTGGGTGTTCAAGCAGGCAGGCAAGTTAAATGCCAAAAATACAGACAAGCGGCTGCATAACGATGACGACAAAGAGCCCCGGCCGCCGAACAACAGTGGACAGAAGGGTTTTCATCCACAAGTGCGGACGGCGAACATGATATACGCAACCCACACCCCCAAGAGGGAGCGGAAGCGCGTTAAGGGACATATACGCGATAGAGCCAGTCGCCCCAAAGTTCAACCCATGGTCCTCTTGCCCGATCACCTTTGATCGAAGGGACCATCCCGCTAGCACCTGTCATGGTGGATTCGCCGCATTGGTTCTAGACCCAACTATTGACGGATTTCATCTCACTAGAGTCCTTATGGACGGCGGCAGTAGCCTGAACCTGCTTTACCAGGATACAGTGGGGAAAATGGGCATAGATCCCTCGAGGATTAGGCCCACCAAAACGACCTTTAAAGGCATAATACCAGGTGTAGAGGCCAACTGTACAGGCTCAGTCACACTTGAAGTGGTCTTCGGATCTCCGGATAATTTCCGAAGCGAGGAGTTAATCTTCGACATAGTCCCATTCCGCAGTGGCTATCACGCACTGCTCGGACGAACCGCATTCGCCAAGTTCAATGCGGTACCGCACTATGCATACCTTAAGCTCAAGATGCCAGGCCCTCGAGGAGTAATTACGGTCAATGGAAACACCGAACGCTCCCTTCGAACGGAGGAGCACACGGCGGCCCTTGCAGCGGAAGTACAAAGCAGCCTCTCCAGGCAGTTCTCCAGTCCGGCCATTAAACGACCGGACACCGTCAAGCGCGCCCGGAGTAACCCACAACAAGACCGCCTGGCACGATCCGAGCAGGCGTAGCAATGCGGCCCCAACCCCAGCCCTCGCAAAAACGCGACGCCAGTGCTTCGCATACATAACTACGCTCTAGAAATACCATGGGTACAGGGGGAGGGGCACCATCACGGCATGCCCGAAACCCGGATTAAACCGCACCAGGGGCTGCCAAGTTTTTAATTTTCTCTTACTTTCAGGACTCCATTCTTCGGAAGGCCTGTTCGGCAGTTAAATTGCCACACAAACGATGCAAGAACCAGGGAAGCAGACAAGCCACGCCGCATTACGGAACTCCTAGGTGGTCTCTATCATGAGCAATATACCTGTTTCGCATACCTTTCCGCAAGCCTGCCCCTGGAACGGACATGTTAAATAGTCCAACCTTTTGCTTGCCTCATTATTTGTATCGTTCTGCTTTGATTGCAGCCCTTTTTAATAAACAATGCATAGCTTCTGTCTATTTTTGCATTACTCTTTTTCTATAAATATATGTTCCTTAACGACATGTTGCACCCGTACACTTTGGTACGGCCAAAATACACCAGGGGCTTTATTACCCCTCAATATGGTGTGAGAAGTCCGAACACTTTAACAAGTGCGGCACCCCGAACTTATAGCATTATATGCATCGGCTCCGAATCATGTCTTGGCTCAATAGTTGGGTTTGCCCGGCTCCTATGTTTTGGTGCCTTCCGTTCCGCTATATCGGCTAAGGTAGCACTAGGAGAACCACTGCGATTGTGCCCCAGTTGAGCTGGCTCGAGCACCTCAGTGGAGAAAGCTAAAACTGACTATCATGATGAAGCGAGAGCTGGTCGTTGTTCGAGAGGTTTTTCGAATCCATAAAGACTTATGCCGCTTAGAGAGAGGAGACGGCTCTGTCTGGCCAAGGCGTGGATAGCGCCCCGAACTCGGTCTTCCGAATACCAGGGGCTTCGCCGAAATTTAAAATTATAGAATTCTATGGCTAAGTGAGAGTGTTCACGCATTATAGTCCAATTGCCTTGTTCATTGGGCTCAGCGCCTTCCTCGAAGGACCGAAACAAGGGAAAAAGAGCGCTCAGGTTTATCCCCAAACACCCCAGCACTAGCGCCACAGGGGAAGAAGCCGATGACTCGCCATCTCTCAGTATTGATAAATAGCCTCACAGAAGCTAATATTTTAAATTCCAACAGCATTGCTTAGCGCACATGAACAAGTTTTCAGCGCATACGACAAAATGAGCGAGTTTTACTCCAAAAATACATCCTTGGAACATTCATCCGCCACAAGGTAGGCACCCTTTAGAACATCCTTATAATAATTCTCGGGCTTGCGATGCTCTTTCCCCGGCGGTGGCCCATCCTTCATAAGCTTCTCAGCATCCAGCTTGCCCCAGTGCACCTTAGCACGGGCAAGAGCCCTATGGGCACCTTCAATGCAGACGCAGCGCTTGATGTCTTCAAACCTCGGACAGGCCCCCACCAGCCACTGCACCAGCCCGAAATAGCTCCCAGGTAGAGCCTCTCTAGGCCACAGCCGAACTATGAGGCCCTTCATGGCCTGTTCGGCCGCCTTGTGGAGCTCCACCAGTTGCTTCAGCTGGTCGCTCAGGGGCATGGGGTGTCCGACCTCAGCGTATTGAGACCAGAACACCTTCTCTGTCGAGCTGCCCTCCTCGGCTCGATAGAATGCAGCGGCATCAGACACACTCCAGGGAAGATCTGCAAATGCTCCTGGAGAGCTCCGGATTCGGGTAAGTAACAAGTAACTCCCGTTTATGTGTTTGCTTTGCATAAAGAATGCCTTACCCGCCGCTATCTTCTTCACCTCATCCAACTCCTGGAGGGTCTTCTGGGGTTCGACCTTGGCAGACTTGGCATTTTTAATAGTCGTTGCGAGCTCGGACACTCGCGTCTTTGAGTCAAGCTCCAAACTCTCATGTTTTTTCATGAGAACCTGGAGCTCTTGCTGTACCCGGCCAACCTGGGCCTCGTACTTCTCCTACTCGGTATGCTCCATGGTCACCCTCTTCTTGGCGTCGACCAACGCTTGCTTAAGGGTCACCACCTCAGACGTGGCCCCTACAATAGCCACGATAATCCTGTCATTTTTTGCAATTGCACCTTTTTATATATATTTAAACAAGGTTTCTTACCTTCATTGTCCTCGAGCTGCTTCTTGGCACGCCTGGGCTCTTGCTCGGACTGCTCGAGGCTCTGCTTTGGCGTGTCCACTTCCGCAGTCAGTGCAGCGGACACCAGCAGGGAATCCTGCATACGCATACTCCTTTTTGTTAGACTCCTGCGAATTTTATTTGATCCTCTATTCGGCTTTTCTTTCCGAACGCCAAACAGAGCATGAGGGGCTACTGTCTATGCGGTAATATTATTTACACATTCTTTACTTACCTCAAAGCCTGTTAAAAGGCTAGTACAAGCTTCAGTCAGTCCGCTCTTGGCGGACTGAACCTTCCGGACCACCGCACTCATAATGGTGCGGTGCTCCTCGTCGATGGAGGCGCCTTGGAGCGCCTCCAACAGATTGTCCGGCGCCTCCGGTTGGACGGGGGTCACCGGCACGGTGGGCTTGCTCCTCTTGGAAGGAGGTCGCCCGCCGGACTTTGGAACCTTTGAAGGTTCCGGAGCGGTGTCCGGCCTTGAGCCGGACTTGGAGACCTGGGGGGTTTTATCCCCTTTACTCCTGGAGTCCGGGAGGTCGCCTTGCGGCGCCTCCAGGACCACCTCCTCCCAGCTTGGAACCTGTTGAGACAACACTTCGGCATCGTCCATAGGACGGGGGGAGGAAGCCGTCGGAAGCGAGTTCACATCCGACAAGTCCAGTGAGCCGCTCGACGATGTGTCGAGCCGGTCTTTGGGTGGGCTGCATAAACATATTCAACATAAGGGAAAGCTGTGCAATAAACAAATGCTATGAATTACTTTGGCATCCGGATAATTACGATTTCGCCAGGGGCTTGGCCCTAAGCGGCCACTCCTCTCCGCCGTCGTCGGCGTCGGTGGAGTAGTCCGGAGGAAGGGTTTTCCCCTTCTTGGACCCTCCGGCCTCCCCAGAGAGGGCGACCTTCCTTTTCATCTCCCCCCCCCCCCGCTGAAGGGGGAGAGGTCTCTTCTTCTTCCTCCTTGTCTTCACGGGAGGAATGCGCCTCGGAGCCATGGGATGATGAACCCGATACCTCCTGGCGCCGGGCACTCTTTCGAGTCCTTGTGGCCTTTTTCGCGGCCCTCTTCTTCTCCGCCACCACATAGGGTGTTGGAACTAGCAGCTTCGCCAAGCGAGCGTCCGCTGGGCCTTCGGGCAAAGGAGCCGGACAGTTGATCTGTCCAGACGTCTTCTGCCAATCCTGTCAAAGGTAAGGGAGCTTAGATCCCGCATGGAGTCAAACTATGAAAAACTGATACCTTGTAAAAGGAAAAAACAGCTTACCGCATGAGCGTGGCGCTGTGTACCAAATCCGCGATCCTCGGTAGCGGATGCGGGGGCCTCGGCGCCCTTGAAAAGCACCTTCTAGGCATCTTTGTACGTCGTGTCGAAGAGCCTGCTCAGAGTTCGGTGCCGCGTCGGGTCGAACTCCCACAGGTTGAAAGCCCATTGTTTACACGGGAGGATCCGGCGGATGAGCATAACCTGGACTACGTTGACAAGTTTGAGATTCTTGTCCACCAGGGTTTGGACGCATGTTTGGAGTCCGGTCAGCTCTCCTTTTTTACCCCACGACAGGCCCGTCTCCTTCCAGGAGGTAAGCCGCGTAGGGGGTCCGGATCGGAACTCAGGGGCTGCGACCCATTCGGGGTCGCGCGGCTCGGTGATATAAAACCACCCGGATTGCCACCCCTTCAGGGTCTCCACAAAGGAGCCCTCGAGCCATAAGACGTTGGGCATCTTGCCCACCATGGCGCCTTCGCACTCCGCCTGGTTGCCGCGCACCACCTTTGGCTTGACATTGAAAGTTTTGAGCCATAGGCCGAAATGGGGGCGGATGCGGAGGAAAGCCTCACACGCGACAATAAACACCGAGATGTTGAGGATGAAGTTCGGGGCCAGATCATGGAAATCCAGGCCATAGTAGAACATGAGTCCCCAGATGAATGGGTGGATCGGAAAGCCCAGTCCGTGGAGGAAGTGGGGAAGGAACACTACCCTCTCATGGGGCCTAGGGGTGGGGATGAGTTGCCCCTTTTTGGGAAGCCGGTAGGCGATGTCGTTAGACAGGTATCCGACCTATCTCAGTTTTTTGATGTGTCCCTCCGTGACGGAGGAGACCATCCACTTGCCTCCCGCTCCGGACATGGCTGGAGAAGGTTGAGGTGGGGAGTGCGGACTTGGGCACTGGAGCTCGAGTGCGGGAGAATGGATAGGCAAAGGAGGAAGAAGGCGTAGGTAAAAAGGTGGATCCTTATCCCCTTATATGGGTGGACGCAACTACGTGTCCCCACCAGCCTGGTAAAACTCGCTTATCTCCAAGCGCCATAATCAATGGCGCGGTTGGGTTACCCACGCCCGTATTGATGAGAATCCCGGAATAAGGGGACACGATCTCTGCTTTGACAAGATGTGCCAAGGAAACCGCCTCGCATGACGCGCTGAGGTGGGATAATGAAACGACTCGGATAAAGGCTTGGTCGTGGTGTGTCACACTACAGAATACGTCAGCAGATTAGATTTGTGTAAATATTATTCTCTATATGGCAATATGTGGTAACTTATTTTGCAGAGCGGGACACTATCTTTGTGTTCAAAATCTTCTATGAAGTACTTGGAGGAGGAACCGCCTTGCAATGCCGAAGACAATCTGCGCGCCGGACTCGTCGTCATTAAAGCCTGGTTCAGGGGCTACTGAGGGAGTCTTGGATTAGGGGGTGTTCGGATAGCCGGACTATACCTTCAGCCGGACTCCTGGACTATGAAGATACAAGTTTGAAGACTTCGTCCCGTGTCCGGAAGGGACTTCCCTTGGCGTGGAAGGCAATCTTGGCGATACGGATATACAGATCTCCTACCATTGTAACCGACTTTGTGTAAATCTAGCCCTCTCCGGTGTCTATATAAACCGAAGGGTTTTAGTCTGTAGGACAACATATAGAACAACAATCATACAATAGGCTAGCTTCTAGGGTTTAGCCTCTCTGATCTCGTGGTAGATCTACTCTTGTACTACCCATACCATCAATATTAATCAAGCAGGACGTAGGGTTTTACCTCCATCGAGAGGGCCCGAACCTGGGTAAAACTTCGTGTCCCTTGCCTCCTGCTACCATCCGGCGACGACGCACAGTCCGGGACCCCCTACCCGAGATCCGCCGGTTTTGACACCGACAGTCATCTTGCCTGAAATCCCGCTAGGAAGAAGAACGAGTCCACAAAGTAGACGAACCAATGTAGTCAAGGGGTCCTCACAATCGCAATGTAACTGGAACTATCAAGAAGAAGTACAACCGGAAAGAAGCAACCAACATGGTAAGCAACCATCACATAAACATGTCATGATGCACAATCAACTATGATGCATGTCCGGTTTAAATAGGCATGGCATGGAAAAAGTGCAACAAATAACACTACAAGTTAAGTGGAGCTCAATATGCAACGAGTTGCATATTGACAAAACACCACATTAGAATATTTAGTTCAATCTCGTTTATGTACGCAACAATATTAAATGTTGGTTAAGATGGCAAGAGGTGAAGCATAAGTAAACTACACATTTAGGCATTTTAAATGAGACCGGAAACAACAAACAACAAATCCGGAAAATCCCCATGTGCATAATTTGGATATGGTACTGTTCTGCCGTAAATCATATTTTAGAATTGTTAAACATGCAAAGTAATGCCACCTTGTTAATCTATGCATTTTTCTAAGCAAGTTACATATATAATTTATTTAATTTGGAGCTACGGTTATTTAGTTATTAAATAAATCATTTTAGCATGGTTTTTGAGCAAATTTAATAAAAGAACAATTTAAACATTTTTAACATGGATGAAAGTTGCATATTTTGAAACTAGACTAAATTCTAAGCAATTTTCATATTTAAAGTTTGTACATATGATGCATGGTTCATGAGTTATTATATGCATGAAAATGAGAGGCCAATCCGTAAATATGCACAACACTAGATAATTTGGAAATTCGCTGGACAGAAAAAATAGGTTATGGGCAAAAACTGATGGGCGCAGCATAGCAGAATTGCACACCATGATGAACAGGAGGGCACGGCTCACCATAGGCTTGGCCCATCTACAGAGGAGGCCAACTTGGGGCGATGGGCCTCACGCGCCAGAGGGGAGAAGCTGGGACGGAGCAGAGGTGACCCATGCGCGGGCGCTAGGGCGTTGCGATCAATGCAGTCAGCCTCTCGCTCCTAAAGACATGGCAAGACGACGACAGTGCACGAAGCGGGACGGAGAAGGCGCAGCAGCCACAGAACATGGGGGAGGCGGCAGAGACAAGCGGATCCGGGCATGTACGGTGTTCTCTGGCGAGGTGGCGTGCGGGCGGCCGAAAGAGGCGGCGCAGAGCAGCGGTTCGAGCAGGGAAGCAGGGCGCTGTCCTCTGCTCGACAGGGAGCTGAAGTAGAGCAATGGCATCGGGGCTCTCCGGCGCGGCGGCGAAGGACGGAAGGTGTGGAACCGGGCTCGATGGAGGTCAAGGAGGGGTATCCTGGCAGCGATCTGCTCCATCGAAGTCTTCCCGAGGGGCTTGCCAACGGCAACAAAGCAGGGCGCCGCTGGTGGGGCTGGTTGACGCGGGTCCGATGAGCTACGAGTAGCGGCTCTGGTGGAGCTGGGGCTACGGGAGACCATCAATGAAGTCTCCTGAAGGGAAAGAGAGAGGTGAGGCAGGCAGAATTAGAGAGAAACGAGGTCGGGCGAGCGGCGGCATTCAGCACCTAAGAAGACAGAGAAGTGGGAGGATGAGATCCGATGAGAGAGAGAAAGGAAAGAAACGGGAAATGAGAGGGGATGGTCGACGGCGGCGTGACTTGGGGGGTCCGGCGAGGCTGAGCAGGAGCTCGTCGGTGATGGAGCTTGCTGGAGTGGAGAACCACGAGAGGCACAGTGGCGAACGGATGGCGGTGGGGTGGTGCTATCCTGCTCCAACGGGATCGAGTGGGAGAGCCTCGGGCATGGGCGTTTGCTTGGGGCACTTGGGCCTAGTTCCGACCCGGGGCAGGCCGGTTGCGGGCTTCCGCGGGCCGCGGTGGCAGGGAGAGTTGGTGAGGTGAGGTGGCAGCGCATGAGGGGAGGAAAGCGGCTGCGCAGGCGGCAGCGGGCCCATGGCGACTCGCCAAGTGGCAGCACATGGCTTGCCGGCGCTGAAAACGATGCTGGTGGCGGCTGAAGGTAGGTGGGGGCACAGAAAATGAGGAGGAGGGGGGTAGGGTTGCCCAAAATAGAGATGGGGGTGTCCATTTATAGGTAGGGTTAGGGTTTGAGGGGTTAGGAGGGGTTTTGGGGCATATCCGCATTTCGACCGCATAGCATGGTGGATATCATTACGACATAGCATGTATTGAATAGATGAGAATACAAGATAAAGGATTACACTCGCCACAAGTTACATAATTCATACAACAATACATCAATACATAGCAATCATCATACAGAAGAGCAGGATCTGACTACGGATGAAATCAAACGGAAAAGAAGAACGACATCCACCCTGCTAGCACAGGCTCCCCCGACCCGGAACCTATCCCTTGATCGAAGAAGACGAAGAAGAACTCCAAAAGCAATCAAGCATCGCTCTCACGCCATATCATCGCATTACCTGTACCTGCAACTGTTGTTATAGTAATCTATGAGCCACGAGGACTCAGCAATCCCATTACCATGGGTATCAAGACTAGCAAAGCTTAATGGGAAAGGAAGGGGTAAAGTGGTGAGGTTGCAGCAGCGACTAAGCAATGTATGGTGGCTAACTCATGGGTATAAGAGTAAGACGAGAAACTACGCAAACGGTCCTAAACTAGTAACAATCAATAAGTGATCCTGTACGACTTACATTCAAACATAACTCAACCGTGTTCTCTTCTCGAACACACTTGAAAAGAGACGGTCACGACAACTCACGTGGTTGGTGTATTTTATTTGAGTTTACTTTAAGTCCTCTACAACTTGATATTAACAAATTCCCATCTACCACATAACCGCGGGCACGGCTCTCAATAGTTCAATCACTCCAGGGGTGTCCCAACTTAGCCCATGACAAGCTCACATTCCACAGAGACAATCCTCCATCGTGAGACACCCGATCAGACTCGAAATCCAGGTGCACAAGACATTTCAACAATGGTAAAACTAAACCAGCAAGACCTCCCGATGTGCCGACAAATCTCTATAGGAGCTACACATATCTTGTTCTCAGGGCACACAGGATGGGCCAGACGTCGGGTTGGCTGAGACCCTGGTTGCCCAGGGGGCACCGGACACCGCCTGGTTTGGACCAACACTTGGAGGAGCACTGTCCTGGGGGTTGAATTAAAAATCCATGGGGGGCGACAAGTCCCTATACAAGTTTTAGTTGATATTATGCAAATAGTAAAAGCAAGGTTTGGCCTTGTTAGAAGAGTTTTATTCAAAGTGAACTGTCAAGAGGGTCCAATACCCCTCAGCGTGTTCGGGACACAAAATGAAGGAACATAACACCGGTATGACAGAAACTAGGGCGGCAAGAGTGGAACAAAACACCAGGCATAAGGCCGAGCCTTCCACCCTTTACCAAGTATATAGATGTATTAATTAAATAAGAGATATTGTGATGTCCCAATATATCCATGAAATCCATGTCCCAACATGGAACAACCTACAACTAGCAGCGCTATAAGACGGGCTGAGCAAAGCGGTAACATAGCCAAACAATGGTTTGCTACGCAGGGTGAAAAAGGTTAGATGTTATCATGGCAATTTGGGAGGCTTGATAAACAAGTGGTACGTAGCGCGGCATAACGATAGCATCGAGACAACTAGCATAGCAAAGATAGTAGTGAAATCCAAGGTGACGGTCATCGTGCCTGAAACCCCGCTTGGAAAAAGAAAGAGTCCATGAAGTAGACGAACCAACGTAGTCGAACGGGTCCTCACAATCGCAACGTAACCGGAACTATTGAGAAGAAGTACAACCGGAAAGAAGCAAACAACATGGTAAACAACCATCACATAAACATGGCATGATTTACAATCAAGTATGATACATGTCCGGTATAAATAGGCATGGCATGGCAAAGTGCAACAAACAACACTACAAGTTTAGTGGAGGTCAATATGCAATGAGTTGCATATGGACGAAACACCACATTTGAATATTTAGTTCAATCTCGTTTATGTACATAACAATATTAAATGTTGGTTAACATGGAAAGAGGTGAAGCATAAGTAAGCTACACATTTAGGCATTTTAAATGAGGTCGGAAACAACAAACAACAAATCCGGAAAATCCCCATGTGCATAATTTGGATATGGTACTGTTCTTCCCTAAACCATATTTTAGAGTTGCTAAAAATGCAAGGTAAAGCCACCATGTTAATCTATTCATTTTTCTAAGCAATTTACATATATAATTTACTTAATTCGGAGCTATGGTTATTTAGTTATTAAATAAATCATTGTAGCATGGTATTTGAGTAAATTTAACCAAACAGCAATTTAAATATTTTTAACATGGATGAAAGTTGCATATTATGAAACTAGACAAAACTCTAAGCAATTTTTCATATTTACATTTTTACATCTGATGCACGGTTCAGGAGTTATTAAATGCATGAAAATGAGGGGCCAATCTGTAAATATGTAGAACACTGGATAATTCGGAAATTCACTGGACAGAAAAAACAGGTTATGTGCCGAAACTGATGGGCGCAGCATAGCGGAATAGCACACAACAAGGAACAGGATGGCGCTACTCACCATGGGCTTGGCCCATCTCCAGAGGAGGTCAGCATGGGGCGCTGGGCCTCACGCCACGGAGGGGAGTAGCTGGGCTGGAGCAGAGGTGGCCCAAGCACGGGCGCTGGGGCGTTGCTGTCAGCGCAGTCAGCATCTCGCTCCTCAAGACATGGTGAGGCGATAGCAGCGCACGGAGCGGTACAACGAAGACGTTGCAGCGACGAAACTTGGGTAAGGTGGCGGAGACTAGCGGATCTGGGCGCTCCATGTGGATCCCTTGTTTGCGATCTAGGATAAGCGTTCCAGCCAGAGTCCTTGCAGAGTGGAGTTCATCACTGTCATCGTTGTTCGCTGCTAGAGTTATTCTGCTGCATCGTGTTGTTCTGTTGCTTGCATGGAGCAACCATGGTAGGCGTAGTGTCGCCGTGCCGATGTAATCCCCTTGTATTCATATAGCTTGTAATAGAGAGCTAATTTGTTCTATGCTAAGTTGTGTCATATTCCAGAAGACTTCTCCTCGATCTCTGGGCTGGAATACGTCGCATTTCGGTTTCTTTGAGCCGGGGTGCCACAATCTGCATCTTCTTTATTGCGAGACGATTACTCATTTAAGCAGAGAATAATGGTTGTTCTATTCATATGAGTAATATCTTTTATGGTCATGCACCTTTGATGAATGGTTTATTCTTGTTGAATCTCGATTGTAATGATATACATATTCGTAATATTGATGCCAAAAGATGCCAAAAGTTGATAATGATAGTGCAACATACTTGTGGCACTGCTATTTAGGTCATATTGGTGTAAAACGCATGAAGAAATTCCATATGGATGGACTTTTGGAATCACTGGATTATGAATCATTTGATACTTGCGAACCTTGCCTCATGGGTAAGATGACTAAAACTCCATTCTCCTGAACAATGGAGCGAGGTAATGACTTATTGGAAATAATACATAGTGAGGTATGTAGTGAGATGAGTGTTCAAGCACGCGGCGGGTATCGTTATTTTCTAACCTTCACATGTGATTTAAGTATGTATGAGTATATCTACTTAATGAAACACAAGTCCGAACCATTTGAAAAGTTCAATGAATTTTAGAGTGAAGTAGAGAATCATCATAACAGGAAAAAAAGTTTCTACGATCTGATCGCGGAAGCGAATATTTGAGTTACGAGTTTGGCCTTCATTTAAGACAATGTGGAATTGTTTCACAACTAACGCCACCTGGAACACCACAGTGTAACAGTGTGTCAGAACGTCGTAACCGTACTTTCTTAGATATGGTGTGTTCTATAATGGCTCTTATCGATTTTCCTTTATCATTTTGGGGTTACACATTAGAGACAACCACATTCATCTTAAATAGGGCACCATCTAAATCCATAGAGATGACACCGTATGAACTATGGTTTGACAACAAACCAAAGCAGTCGCTTTATAAAGTTTGGGGATGCGATGGTTATGTCAAAAGAGTTCAGCCTGATAAGCTTGAACCCAAAGCAGAGAAGTGCGTCTACATGGGATACCCTAAAGAAACTATTGGGTATACCTTCTACCACAAATCCGAAGGCAAGATCTTTGTTGCTAAGAATGGGTCTATGCTAGAGAAGGAGTTTTCTCGAAAGAAGTGAGTGGGAGGAGAGTAGACCTTTATGAGGTAATTGCACCTTCTGTCGAATTGGAAATTAGCACATCAGAGAAAACCGTTCCCGTGATGTCTACACCAACTGGAGAAGAAGATAATGATGATGATCATGAAACTTTGGATCAAGTTACTATTGAACCTCGTAGATCGACCAGAACATGTACCGCACCAAAGTGGTACGGTAATCCTATCCTGGAAGTCAAGCTGTTAAACAACAGCGAACCTACGAACTGTGAAGAAGTTATGCTGAGCCCAGATTTTGATAAAATGGCTTGAGGCCATTAAATAATCTAAGATAAGATCCATGTATGACAACAAAGTATGGAGTTTGGTGGACTTGACCGATGATCGGCAAGCCATTGAGTATAAATGGATCTTCAAGAGGAAGACGGACGTTGATGGTAATATCACTATCTACAAAGCTCGACTTGTTGTAAAAGGTTTTCGATAAGTTCAAGGGGTTAACTACGATGAGACTTTCTAACGCGTAGCGATGCTTAAGTCTGTCAGAATCATGTCAAAACTGCACCATAATGGTTTCTTAAAGAAGAGTTTATATGATGCAACTAGAAGGCTTTCTCGATCCTAAAGAAGCTAACAAAGTGTGCAAACTCTAGCGATCCATCTATGGATGGTTGCAAGCGTCTCTGAGTTGGAATATACGCTTTGATGAGGTGATCAAAGAATATGTTTTTATATAGACTTATGGTGAAGCCTGTATTTACAAGTGAATGGGAGCTCTATAGCATTTTTGATATTATATGTGGATTACATATTGCTTATTGGAAATGATGTAGAATATCGGGATAGCATAAATGTATACTTGACTAAGAATTTTTCAATGAAAGACCTCGGTGAAGCTACTTATATATTGGGCATCAAGATCTATAGGGATAGATAGAGACGCTTTCACAAAGCACATACCTTGACAAAGTTCTGAAGAAGTTCAAAATCGATCAGTCAAATAAAGTGTCCTTGCTTGTGTTGCAAGGTGTGAAATTGAGTAAGACTCAAAGTACAACCATGGCAGAAGATAGAGAGAAAATGGAAGTCATGCCATATGCCTCAATAATAGGTTCTATTATGTATGTTATGTTGTGTACCAGACATGATGTGTGCCTTGCCATAAGTTTGGCAGGGAAGTACAAAAGTGATCCAGGAGTATATCAATGCATGGTGGTCAAAATTATCCTTAGGTACCTAGAGAGGACTAAGGAAATGTTTCTCGGTTATGGAGGTGATAAAGAGTTCATCATACAGGGTTACATCGATGCAAGCTTTGACACCGATCCAAATTACTCTGAGCCTCAATCTGTATACTTATTGAACGTGCGAGCAATTAGCTAGAGTAGCTCCATGCAGAGCATTGTAGACATAGATATTTGTAAATTACACTTGGATCTGAATGTTGTAGACCCGTTGACTAAAACCTCTTTCACAAGCAAAACATGATCACACCATAGAACTCATTGGGTGTTAATCACATGGCGATGTGAACTAGATTATTGACTCTAGTGTAAGTGGGAGACTGTTGGAAATATTCCCTAGAGGCAATAATAAAGTGGTTATTATTATATCTCCTTAATCATGATAAAGCTTTATTATTCATGCTATAATTGTATTGACCGGAAACTTATGTACATGTGTGGATACATAAACAAATACCATGTCCCTAGTGAGCCCCTACAAGACTAGCTCTTTGATAAAAAGATGGTTAAGGTTTCCTAACCATAGACATGTGTTTTCACTTGATTATGGTATCACATCATTAGGAGAATGATGTGATGGACAAGACCCATCTGTTAGCATAGCATATGATCGTTCAGTTTACTGGTACTGCTTTCTTAATGTCAAATACATATTCCTTCGACCATGAGATCATGCAAACAAAGTGTGCAAACTCTAGCGATCCATCTATGGATGGTTGCAAGCGTCTCTGAGTTGGAATATACGCTTTGATGAGGTGATCAAAGAATATGTTTTTATATAGACTTATGGTGAAGCCTGTATTTACAAGTGAATGGGAGCTCTATAGCATTTTTGATATTATATGTGGATTACATATTGCTTATTGGAAATGATGTAGAATATCGGGATAGCATAAATGTATACTTGACTAAGAATTTTTCAATGAAAGACCTCGGTGAAGCTACTTATATATTGGGCATCAAGATCTATAGGGATAGATAGAGACGCTTTCACAAAGCACATACCTTGAAAAAGTTCTGAAGAAGTTCAAAATCGATCAGTCAAATAAAGTGTCCTTGCTTGTGTTGCAAGGTGTGAAATTGAGTAAGACTCAAAGTACAACCATGGCAGAAGATAGAGAGAAAATGGAAGTCATGCCATATGCCTCAATAATAGGTTCTATTATGTATGTTATGTTGTGTACCAGACATGATGTGTGCCTTGCCATAAGTTTGGCAGGGAAGTACAAAAGTGATCCAGGAGTATATCAATGCATGGTGGTCAAAATTATCCTTAGGTACCTAGAGAGGACTAAGGAAATGTTTCTCGGTTATGGAGGTGATAAAGAGTTCAACATACAGGGTTACATCGATGCAAGCTTTGACACCGATCCAAATTACTCTGAGCCTCAATCTGTATACTTATTGAACGTGCGAGCAATTAGCTAGAGTAGCTCCATGCAGAGCATTGTAGACATAGATATTTGTAAATTACACTTGGATCTGAATGTTGTAGACCCGTTGACTAAAACCTCTTTCACAAGCAAAACATGATCACACCATAGAACTCACTGGGTGTTAATCACATGGCGATGTGAACTAGATTATTGACTCTAGTGTAAGTGGGAGACTGTTGGAAATATTCCCTAGAGGCAATAATAAAGTGGTTATTATTATATCTCCTTAATCATGATAAAGCTTTATTATTCATGCTATAATTGTATTGACAGGAAACTTATGTACATGTGTGGATACATAAACAAATACCATGTCCCTAGTGAGCCCCTACAAGACTAGCTCTTTGATAAAAAGATGGTTAAGGTTTCCTAACCATAGACATGTGTTTTCACTTGATTATGGTATCACATCATTAGGAGAATGATGTGATGGACAAGACCCATCTGTTAGCATAGCATATGATCGTTCAGTTTACTGGTACTGCTTTCTTAATGTCAAATACATATTCCTTCGACCATGAGATCATGCAACTCCCGGATACCAGAGGAATACCTTGTGTGCTATCAAACATCACAACGTAACTAGGAGATCATAAAGGTGCTCTATAGGTGTAACACCCCGGATGTAATTTACCTTATCTGTACTCCAACTCTTACCGTTTCCAACCTAAGTTATTTTATTTTCCTCAGTGTTGGGTTTTTGTCTTTGTGTGTTGTTGCCTTTGTCATGCATCTCATATCATGTCATCATATGCATTGCATTTGCATACGTGTTCATCTCTTGCATCCGAGCATTTTCCCCGTTGTCCGTTTTGCATTCCGCGCTCCTATGCACTCCAGTGGTCCTTTCTACCTCTTTTCATGTGTGGGGCTTAAACATTTCCGGATTGGACCGAGACTTGCCAAGCGGCCTTGTTTTACTACCGGTAGACCGCCTGTCAAGTTTCGTGCCATTTGGACTTTGTTTGATACTGCAACGGTTAACCGAGGGACCGAGAAGGCCTCATTTGGGTTGCAGCCCAACACCCTTCCAATTTGGCCCAAAACTGACCAAAACCTCTCCCATCGTCTAGAGCGTTCGATCACGATCGCATGGCCGAAAAAGGCACTCCATTTGGAGCTTCCTAGCTCCCTCTATGCCTATATATAGATCCCCTCTCGAAAATCTCGGATCCCCTCCTTCCAAACCCTAGATAATCCCTCTTCGCGCGCGGACACGTCTGCCGACGCCGGACGAGACCGCCGCCGACCAATCCTGACACGCCACGTGGTGCCCGCGCGCCCACATCGCCGCTCTCCCCGCCGCCGGCCCGCAGGGGCCCGTAGCAGGCCCTCCCCGGCCCAGGCTGCCGCTGACCGACGCCCGCGCCCGCGCCACTTCTCCTCCCGCGCCGGCGCCGCACTCCGCCGCCTCCGCCGCAGTTCTGCCACTCCGGCCGCCGCCACCATCGCTGGATGTCGGTGGGAATGACACCTATGGGATCACAAGAATCCCAACTACGCTTAGCGGGGCGCGGGGTCGTGAGAAGAGCGGATCAAACAGATAGTACATAGTTTGTTTATCCAGGTTCGGGCTGCGAGGATGCATAAAACCCTACTCCTGCTTTGGTGGATGTATATTCCTGTTCTTGAGCTAGCTCTGGGGCATTAGGAGCTCCAAAAAAGCCGAATCCTCCTCCTGGTCGCCTCGGGCCTCCTTTTATAGAAAAAGGGGTTGCCACAGTGGCACGCAGGAGGTGGAAATGGTACAGTGATGCGAGGTTATCCCTCGCATTACATGACAAGGCGCATTTAATGCGTCTTGCTTAGGTGTCCTTGCTTTATCGGGGACGGGGGAGAAACCTGTCTCGTTCGTCGCTGCTCCTTCTTGTGTCGACACGCGCCCTGGCCAGCAATGCCTGTGATGCCATGTAGGTAGGCAGGTAGCTGAGGTGGCGCAGTGGAGGGTTTTCAGGAAGATCTGCATGCCGCCACGTAGGTGCCTGCCCAGTTGGTTGGGTCGGCAGCCGCATGTGTACGGTGGTGGAGGTTTAGTCGGCGTGGGCCTGATGGTGGCCCTGCGGATGTCCTCGGCAAGGGCCTTGCCGGAGCCCTGGCAAGGGTCTTGCCGAGGCGCTTGCTGTCATCCCCCGCAAGGCGCTTGCCGGGGGTCTCGTGGTCTTCCCTGGCTGGTGTCTCGCCAAAGGTCATCGTCTTCTTAGTGTGTATCTGATCTTGAATGTCTTCACAAAGATCTGCATGCCACCACGGGGATGTCTCCCGAATCCTTGCCCCTTGGGTGCAGTAGACTCAAGGGTAATTTGCTCCATAGGCGTGGGGCGAGTCGCCGCGGCAAGGGTCTTTCCGGGGTTGCCAAATCTATCTCCCGGCAAGGATCTTGTCGGGGGAGTCCGCTTCGTCCCTTTTGCTCTTCGTGGTCTTGGCCTTGGTGTCGTCCTAGTTCCCTTGAGCTTCGGTCTTACCCTGGCTCACCTCCCTTGCCTTGCTTGGTGTGGTGGTGCCCGTGGCTCAGACTGTCCGTGCACAGTTATAGTGGTATAAAAAAGTGTACCCCTCTTTTTGTACACCGACACCGGACGTCGCCTCCTCTTCGCCCGACTGCCGCATCACCACGCCGGAGTCGCCGCCGTTCGCCGAGGAGCTCGCCAGCGACACCCCATTCACCGAGGAGCTCGCCAGCGACACCCCGCCCTCGCATTGTTGTGCCTAAAGGTGACCTTCGTAAAGTCATTATGAAAGAGGCTCACAATTCACTCCTCTCCATCCACCCTGGAAGTATGAAGATGTACCAGGACCTCATGCAGGCTTATTGGTGGACTCGAATGAAGCGCGAGATTGCTCAGTTCGTGAATGAATGTGATGTCTGCAGAAGAGTGAAGGCAGAACACCAACAACCAGCTGGTCTCCTCCAACCTCTTGCCATTCCAGAATGGAAGTTTGACCACAGAGATGTACTTCGTGACTGGGTTTCCAAAGTCTAAGCGTGGCAATGATGCTATATTCGTTGTCATCGACAAACTCACTAAAGTGGCTCACTTTCTGCCTATCAAAGAGTCTATCACATCTGCTCAATTGGCAGAGCTTTATACCTCTCGGATTGTCTCTCTGCACGGCATTCCGCAGTTGATCTCTTCAGACCGTGGCAGCATCTTTACATCCATGTTTTGGGATTCTTTTCAGAAGGCCATGGGTACCAACATCCGTTTCAGCACAACTTTTCATCCTCAAACTAGCGGTCGAGTCGAGCGTGTCAGTCAGATTCTCGAAGATATGCTTAGGGCTTGCGTTATCTCTTTCGGCATGAAGTGGGAAGATTGTCTTCGATATGCCGACTTCTCCTACAACAACAGCTTTCAAGCGAGTTCGGGCAAGGCCCCATTTGAAATTCTCTATGGCAGGAAGTGTCGTACTCCTCTTAACTGGTCAGAGACCGGTGAACATCAACTTCTTGGAAATGACTTGATCACAGAGGCAGAGGAAATGTGCAAAGTCATTCATGATAACCTCAAAGCAGCGCAATCGCGCCAGAAGAGCTACTATGATAGTAAGCATCATGATTTGGCTTTCGAGATCGGAGATCATGTTTACCTCCGCGTCTCTCCAATGAAAGGTACTCGTCGCTTCGGTATCAAAGGGAAGCTTTCCCCTAGATACGTGGGCCCTTTCTAGATCGTCAGCAAGAGAGGCGATCTTGCCTATCAACTCGAGCTTCCCTCAAACTTTGCAAATGTGCATGACGTGTTCCATGTCTCTCAGCTCCACAAGTGCTTCAAGACCCCTGACCGCACCATCAACTTCGAAGACATTGATCTCCAAGAAGACCATTCTTATTGCGAGAACCTCATTGCTATTCTTGAAGAGACTGAACGCAAGACTCGCAATAAGTCAATCAAATTCCTCGAAGTTAAGTGGTCACACCATTCCGACCGTGAAGCCACCTGGGAACGCGAGGATCACCTCCGTTTTGAGTACCCGACGTTTTTCCAGTCCTCTATCTCGGGACGAGATCCTTTCGTAGTGGTGGAGTGTTGTAACACCCCGGATGTAATTTACCTTATCTGTACTCCAACTCTTGCCGTGTCCGGCCTAAGTTATTTTATTTTCCTCGGTGTTGGGTTTTTTTCTTCGTGTGTTGTTGCCTTTGTCATGCATCTCATATCATGTCATCATGTGCATTGCATTTGCATACGTGTTTGTGATTTGCATCCGAGCATTTTCCCCGTTGTCTGTTTTGCATTCCGGCGCTCCTATGCACTCCGGTGGTCCTTTCTACCTCTTTTCATGTCTGGGGGTTAACCATTTCCAGATTGGACCGAGACTTGCCAAGCGGCCTTGTTTTACTACTGGTAGACCGCCTGTATAGGGTCGTGCAATTTGGACTTCGTTCGATACTCCAACGGTTAACCGAGGGACCATGAAGGCCTCGTTTGTGTTGCAGCCCAACACCCTTCCAATTTGGCCAAAAACCCAACAAAACCTCTCCCATCATCTAGAGCGTTCGATCACGATCGCATGGCCGAAAACCGCACTCCATTTGGAGCTTCCTTGCTCCCTCTATGCCTATATATAGATCCCCTCTCGAAAATCCCGAATCCCCTCCTTCCAAACCCTAGAAAATGCCTCTCCGCGTGCGTACACGTCCGCCCGCGCCGGACAAGACCGCCGCCGACCAATCCTGACACGCCACGTGGTGCCCGCGTGCCCACATCGACGCTCTCCCCGCCACCGGCCCGCAGCGGGCCCTCCCCGGCCCAGGCTGCCGCCGACCGACGCTCGTGCCCGCGCCACTTCTCCTCCCGCGCCGGCGCCACGCTCCGCCGCCTCCGCCGCGGTTCTGCCACTCCGGCCGCCGTCACCATCGCCAGACGTCGCCTCCTCTTCGCCCGACCGCCGCA